>NC_090927.1:405912208-406548735 GCF_040938575.1 Ambystoma mexicanum
TTTCCTTCCCGTCAAAGTTCTGGAGTTGTCCAAGAAGGGAGGTGAGAGGAATACAGTCATTCTCCCCCCTTCCTGCATTTAGTTCATCAAAGGCCCTTCTGGACAGAAGGGTAGCCTGGGATCCAGTGTCCACCAACGCCAAAATTGTACCCTGCCCCTGTACTTGTACCAGAGCATAATATCTTCCCTCCTTCTCCTCAAGGGGGCACAGATAATGCACATTTTTGGACAACTGGTGGGCCAATTTTCTGGTTTTGGACATTGTAAGAGAAGAAATTTGGGCAAAATTCTGTGGAGAGCCTGGGGAATCTGAAAGAAAAAGTTGGCAACTGGAAATGGTTTCGGGTTCTGGCCCGCCCCCCCCCCCTTTTTGGAGGCAGTCATCAGGATGGGTTTGACCCCTGGAATTTTGGTATTGTTGGTTCTGGGATAGAATGATGGGCGGCGACAGCTCAATCCCCACATCTACCCAGTCTGTTGATTCGGTTTTAGGTTCCCCTGGTTCAGGTTCTGGGCCGCCCCTGCCTTTTTGGAGGCAGTCACCAGGATGGGTTTGAACCAGGGGTTTTTGGTATTGTTGGTTCTGAGATGAGATGATGGGCGGCGGTAGCTCAGTCTCCATATCTCCCCAGTCTGGATTGGAATCCCTTGGGACCCATCTTTCTTTGGGAGGAGTTCCCCCATCTCTAAAGGAGAAGATCCTTTCCCCAGGATCCTCTGAGGATCCCTCTCCCTCAAATTGGAAGATCTGTACCTCCTCCACAAACTGGGCCTGTTTGGGTACTTGGTTTCTCCTACCCCCCCTCTGTTCCTTTGGAGGCAGACTTTCAGGGGCAGGAGATTTTGTTTCCGGTTCCTGGGTTTCCAGGGGCTGTTTATAAGTGGGGAAGGAAGCTTACTCCAAGGCTTTATACCCCCCTTCCCCTTGTGCCTCCTCCCTGGGAACCGGTGGGTTATCGGGGTGCTGCCCCCGTCATTGTTCTGGAGCACCAGGTCCAGAGTTTGGGGCATTCTGTGCCGGCATGCACATCTGAGGGTTCTGTTGAGCCCTCAGCATGCGGCCCAAATCCTGTGCCATGTTCTGAACCTGGCGCTCAAGTTGTGAAACCTGCTCAGGCTGATACAGGGTTCTATTATCTCCCCTGGGCTGATCCCGGGAAGGGTAGCTATCCCTTCTCTGGTAGTACCCCTGGTTGGGAAGATTTGGGTACCCCTCCACCCTTGGCCTCCCCTCTCCTGGATTAGGTTGTCTGGGCTCAGGGAATTGGGGAAAGAAGGATGGATGATTTTGGGGTTGGAAGTTGGGTGGATACCTGGGGAAAAAGTTCTGTCCAGGATTTGGAGAATTTCTGCCCCCTTGTGGGAAGTTAGGAGGGAAGTTCCCTGGGTTAGGTGCTTGGCTGGATCCCCCCAGTTGGGCTGGAGGAGTCCACACATAACCCAGGATGGGTTAGTTTTCCTTGTAACGGGGATTGACATAATCAGGGGAGTGAGGGACCCCATTTGGGGGACTACCTCCTTGGCTCCCTGTCTGTGACTGGCCCAAATTCCTTCTGGGCTTAGAATTATTTTGTGCAGGCAGGTTTTTAGGCCCTCCCATCTCCAAATCTAAAACGGGGGCAACCTTTACCTCTGCCACCTTGGCAGCAGCAGTGGTGCTGTTGGTTTTGGGGTTTTTGGGCTGATTTTTGTTTTCCACCGGTTTCTGCACCTCATAGATGCGGGTGGCTTGCTCAATGTCCCAGTCTAAAGATCTTTTCTCGTGAAAATCTCTCACGAGCTGGGTCATTATGTATTTAGGGAGAGCATTGAAAAACGTATTGATGAACTCTCTGCTGTCCGTGCGCACCCTTCTGGTGGTCTGCGCAAAGGCATGCTTCAATTCTTGCACAAACTCTTGTGGGGCCTGATCCTCCCCACATTGCAAATTGTAGGCTGCCTTGCGAGCCGCTTGGGGATTTCTGTGAACAGAAAAATGTTTCAAGATGGCTGCCCTGTAGGTGGACCATCTTGAATGGTTTTGGTCCTCCAGCCCCGCAAAGAAACTGGAGTATTCTGGTGAGAAGGTCCACTTTACATATTGAATACAGCTTTCGCTGTCCTTCAAATGGAAAGTCTCCATCATTTGCTCGTAAAGCTCCAAGTGTTCCCAAACAGAATACTTGGCGTTCTTGTGATAAGGCGTGATGACACTCCTTATTGCCTTTATTTGTTTCAATGGGTCCTCAAGCAAGGCCCTTTTGGCCTTTTTGGCCTTTTTGGTTCGGGTAACCCGGGTCCATTCATCCTCTGACTCAGAAGCACTGCTCCCAGAGGTGCCCGTCTTATCTTCCAGGTTTTCCCGGATTCTGCGAGCCTGGGAATGGCTGGCAGAATGTGGGGACCTGGTCTCCTGTGTCCTGTGGCGCTCAGCGGAGTCTTCAGATCCCTCCTTGCTGCCAGGATTTGATGGGTACCCCCCCACTGACCTAACTGGACAGAGGTTTTTAGGATGCCCTTAATGGGCCTACACTCCTGGGGTTCCCCACTAAATTGCACTGTGCTTGGGTGCCCATACCCGGCTGCCCGCCCCTCCATTCCTGGGTGGTACTGGCCTATGAGCCCCATACTTTTAGCTGGATAGTAAGCTGCCATCCCTGTGGCCCCGTGCTCATGTGTGCCAGGGAACATGGGGGTGGCAGAGTCCAGGGACTGGTAGAGATGAAGGCCTCTGGTACTAGGGCTCTTGAGGTTATGCTCAGGAGTTTCCCTTTCCCAGCGAACTTCATCTCTATCAGTCCCTGCTCCCTTTTGCAATGCAAGAGCCTGGGCTTTCAGCTCCTCAACCAAGGCCTTACTCGACTCTATCAATCTCTCCTGCATGGCTATCTGTTGCTGGAGCCTATCATTGTGCTGGCAGAGAGCCTCATTCTCTCTCTGCGTTTCCTGATCGGTCCTGGAGCACTGGGTCAGTCTTTGCTGCAGGAGGGTTACCTCCTGAGCTGTGTCCCTATTGGCCTGCTCCTTTCTTGCCAGCGCATCCTCCACCCTCCTGGTGTGCTCTAACAAGTTCTGGTGTTCTTTTTGGAGGTCACCCAGTCCCTGGAGGGCCAGGTGATTTTCTTCAATTTTCCCTTTTAAGTGGTAGACTTCCTGGCCTAAGGTGCCCTTTCCTGACTTAGAGCCTGCATCTGTGCCGCCAGGTCATCCCTCTGCCTTTGAAAGGCACCAGCTTTCTGGCGTTCCTGGTCAAACTCTGCCTGGGTATCCAGGTCTTTCAAAATCAGTTTATTGCTCTCTGCCTTTTCCCTATCTAGGTGGCTTTGCAGGGAGACTACCTGCTCAGCACATACCCTATTGAAATCTAATTGTTGCTACAGCTTTTTCTGACTCTGCAGTAGGGAGTCCAAACCTTCTTGGTACTCCTTCTGCAAGGCCAGAAATCTGGTATCCTGGTCAGCCTTTTCCTGTTGCAGCATATTCATATCCTCCTTCATTTTAATGATGTATTGTCTACTCTCGTTTTCTGACTCCTGGCTTCTGTGCAGCCTCTGCTCAGAAGAGACCAGGTCAGATTGGGTCTTTTCTAACGTCATCAGTTGCCTATTTGCCAGATCTTGGCCATCAGCACATTTGTCCTGCATGACTCCCATATGTAGGTACAAATATGCCGCTATCCTGGCAATCTTATTGTGTTCATCTTTGGCTTTAGGGGCCATATATAATTCACTCAGGGCCACATGTAATGGACCCTGATCTCTCCATATGTCTGCCCCTGTTTCAGTGACCTGTTGCGCGATTGCCTGCAACCAGACCGTCTGGTCCTGATGAGTCCATTCGCTTTTCTCACAAATAGCTTATGTAAGAGGTGTTCCCTGGCTATTTTGATGTCTACCAGTGACGTCATTCTGGAATTTGATTTCCTTCCTGACTTACAGAAGTTTGTATTTTATTATGCAAAACTGACCGTTTCCTTAGAGCGTTCATTTGAGGGGTGCTTTCACAGTGTAAAACAGCGTGGTGATCTAACCGGATATGTGTATCTGGGCAGTTGGCACACTGTATTAAGGTGCACAAGTGGTAACTCTAACCCAGAATATCCCGGCTCCGAGCCCCCACTTTGTAAGCAGATTCAATTCAACACTACAGCTAAGTCGATGCCTAGTCTGGGATGTTCATGTACTCTGGATGACAACCCTTATATCACACCCCTCTCTTAGAAACCCCCTGACCCCACTGAGCCACAAAGTAGGTTTGTTTCGCAAATTAAAAGGTTTTATTTGAAAAATTAGACAATATATATATATATCACACTTTTATACTAAATTAATATTTGATATCACACTTGAGAATATGATGTTGATCAACAATGGTTAATCTGACACTAGCACACTTCTTTACAATCAATGAGGAGTTGGTATAGGATGGATAAGGCAGCGAAAATGCTTTTATGGTTTCAAGGGAAAAGCAATGAGGGATAAAATGCAGTACATAAATAACTTGATATGATTTTAGCAAAAGATAATATAATCACTTTTTCTCTGGCAATTCACCCCCCCCTATGCAATGTAAGAAATGGAAGGAGAGCACACAGTCTTCAAGAATCCCAACAAAAATGCAATACGAAATGCAGTTCCCCCTAGCAAGCTTAGAGAAAAACAGGTATGGTTTTAAAACACAGGCCCAAAATGCTTTGAATGTGGTGGCAATGAAGTGAAATGATGCTAAAATTGATTTTAATTCCCTGTAGGAGGTTCAGGGTGAGTGGTAGACACTTTAAATCAATTCAGGATCACTTTAGCAATGCTCTATGAATGATTGTCAGGTTGCACACGAATCTCAGCAAGCAAAGGAAGGACAAATATTTTTACACATGGCTGAAATTGAGCAAAATGTCAAATCGCGGCAAATTTAGTCGCGTGCGTCTAGTGCGATTACGGGGGTAGTATAAAGAGTAGGAAGTCGGATTTAGATTTGTTGAAAAGCTTAGAATCTTAGTTTTAAGATGACATTTAGAACTCGCTCCTAGCACAAACGGTTCTGGAGATACCGCCGATTTAGTTTTTCGGATTTGAAATTTTAAAGCTCAGAATGACAGATGACAGTTTTTAGTTTTAAAGATGACAGAATGACACGATTCTAGGAGGCAGTTCTAATAGGCTAAAATAGTTTGGATTAGATTATTTTAAACTAAGAGATTGGTTTTGCACAGCGAGTACTCACACTATATTTTTGAAATAAGCCGTCAAGGTCTGGTCAGGTTGGACGGGACTTCCGGTGGGTGGTTCTGAAGTCCCGGCTATCTGGGTCAGCTCTGCTCTCTGGGTCTGTCAAGCACCGGTTCTGCTCACAATGGTCTGGTTTGTGGTTCTCTCTGGTTCCGGATACAGCACTGCTTTCTGGATACCGCTACAGGTTCTTGCAAAAGTTCTCGGCAAAAAATTCAAACAGCCCGCCCGGCTGTTGAATAGCTTGGTTGGTTTTGAGGCCTGCTGAAGAGGATTCAGCTTGTGGATTCAGGCCTCTCTGCTACAAATTCTGGAGTTAATTTCTGCTACAGGTTCTGGAGATTGATGTATTTGAAGTCTGGATCTCTGGATGTGAAGTCTGAAGTCTGCCGGCAAAGCATCCCGCAAGGAAGTGGAAAGTGAATGTTTTCTACCTGTCCTGCATTGTCTGCTTTTATGTGTTTAGAAAGTGGGTGTGTGCGTGGCATAACTGAGCCTGCCCCTCTCTACTTGTCATTGACCCAATTCTACCCTCTCCCATGATTGGCGGAAGGAAATGGGTTGTCGTCATGATGAGGTCTGTTTATGGGTCAGAGGATCCTCCCCTGGTCAATTTGCCCACAAATCTATATTTGATTCAAATACATATTTCCCAGATACACAAGTGGTTGACATTACATGTACATATTACAGATGAATTAAGACAGGTCTCTGTTCAATCCCCATGTTCCTGCGAGCTGGGATTCATAAATGACAACATTTTGCGTTTTTTGTTCGGTTTACCAATATCGGACATTTACCAAAAATTACACAAATGTGCGCAAGGAGTATGGACATTAATTGATGAAGTGTCAGATTTTTAACATGCAGACATTTGGAGTAAGACCCTATTTTCTGCTAGCAACCCCCCAGAAACACCACAGGGTCCTAACACCTCCTAAAACGTGCACAGAAAAATCACAAGAATAATGATATTACTTGTATAATTCTGACAAGTCCGTAGTATGAATTATCCATCTTTTTTAAAGTTATGCTCTGGCCCAGAGAGGTGTGGTTTCCCCCAAGCACATGGTGAAGTTTCTGGTTTGTCCACTTCCCCCAAGCTCAGCTTGCCCTCACAGGCACTGCCCCTCCCAGTTTCTCCCAAGAGGAAGCCAGTTTACGACCCCCCCAATATAACATTTGCCTGAGTCCAGGACAGGGCTTTGTTCAGTTTCCTGTAGTCCCCAGGTGCCACTCCCCTAATTCAATCAGAGAGGTGTCATCTCCTTTTGGCAGGGGCAGCAGGATGCAGCCAGGCCTGGGAAGAGTTGTTGAGCCAGTTCAACTCCTGTCGGGGGTAGTTGTCAGGCAGAATTCAGCTAAATGTGACTTTAGTTCCCATTTTTCTACATTCAACCCAAACTTACAATTTTTACACATGCAGCTAGAACACTGATTCTAAGTTCAAAACTATGACATTTAAACAATTGCAACCTATGTGACACTCACAAGTAGGTCACTCATTTATTCCAAACATTTCAATTTTAGTGGCTTTACCCCCAAATTCACTTAAGCTGCTGACATCCCCAGCTATTTTTTTTTATATATACATTAAATAATTACTTCCTTCAAGTCATTTCAGAATATAGTTTTACATTGTATCCACCTCTTAGCAAGTCTTTCCTTGGCCTGGTTTGGGTTAATTTGATCAGTTTTACACAAAATTCTGGTGGTTTTAAAACGCCGGCAGTGGTGAGCACCAGTATTGCATCCCTTTTGACATTAATAAAATGAATTCCCCACAATTCTGGGTTGCTTTTGGCAATAAGCATTGCCATTCCCAATGGTTTCAGGCTACTGTGTGTGTAGCCCAATGGTGGTTTTAGGCAGTGCCCTCCTGTGCTCACAACATAGGCAAAAATGGGTGGCAGCCTATTCTTCATGTTTTCCCTGTGCACTCTCTGGGGAGTTCTGGCCATCATGATCTTTTCAATGCCAGTACTGCACAGCTTTATGGTAGGGCTTGGCTGCATGGGTAAAAACATCCCACAGGTGAGTTTGCAGGCATGCATCTAGTAGTAGCAAGCCAGGTTGGATCAGGATGCTTCCCTTGGGTTTTGGGGATTTTTAGAATTTGAGGCCTATCTGAAAAGGGTTCAGCAATGCCTAGGCCTTGGCTTTGCAATGAAATCTGGAATCAGGATCAAGCAGGATGAAGAAATCAGGAACAGGACGCCACGCAGGAAATCAGGAAGAAAGTCAGGAATCAGTGTGTATGTGTGTATGTCAGGTTCCCTTATTATGCCAAATGACATCACTAAAGTATATGGCAGGGGCGGGCTTACTACCGACACCCTTAATGCTGCGATTGGGCAAGAGCATAGTTTCTGCCTTGCTCTCCACTGATTGGATCACAGAAAAGGATGTCATGTTTATGGGATGATTTTTACAATGACTAGAAACCTCCCCTAGCCACTGGAACCAAAATATAATTTTGCGATAAACACATATTTATGCAGTTATATGCTCTAAGAAAATCAGATGCACAGGCTACACATTTTGTGGGTCAAATTTCAATCCAAACCCCAAGTCTGTGGGACCTGGTTTAGCCTTTCTGCTACATTTTGGCAATTTTAACCATGAAACATTTGGCCTAAAATTTCCCAACTTTGTACACAGATGTCCATTTAACCCTGGGATGTGTGTACAAAATGGTATGTGCGCAACATCAATACGTTCCCCACAATCTGTCATTCTTTACAACTTCTGTTCCTTATTCAGTAAGGAGCTCTACTATGTTTTCACAGAAAGAACATAAAAGTGGATTTAAAACTACTCCAACTTTTCATGTTTTTGCTCATTCTTGCTGCAAAGTTAAATGTCTTTAAAGTTCAGTTACAAATAGGCTTTTTAAAACCAAAAGGAAGTCTATTGTCACTTATCAGTTTTTTTTCTTTTCCCAACTGCAACCCATGTCAATCCCTTTGAAGCAGGATGAGGGGCCTCTCTTTTGATTGAAGTTTCCTGCCCCTCACACTTCACAGGTGAGAGTCTTAGCCTGCTATTGTCTCAGCCTGGAGCAAAGACGAATGTCTGATGCAACTTGGGAAATCCCATTCTCCTGGGTATTCAAAGCCTCCAAGATAGCAATTAGCCTTTCCTGTGCCAGCAGTTTATGAGGTGTCACCCTTTCTCAGGGCTAGCAACTGGCAGAGCAAGTTGTTTTTATTTTATATAGTTTGCAATTTAGCCTGGGTTTTAGCTTTGATTTTCACCTTTTAAATCTTAACTGTAAACCCATAGCATTAAAACAGTTTATACATGTATTTTTTAACACTAACAAATCCTTTTACATTTCTAAGTAATCAAGGCTTTAAACAACAATGTACTTATAAATAGGCGATTTTCCCCCATCAGTCAGGAAATAGCACATTTTACTATTTCTTTTAAATTTGGTTTTCATCTCCAGCAAATATACACTTTGTACAGCTATAGTTCTTGTCTTGACTGCTGGAATTGTTTTGCAGCATGGATACAATTAACAGGCATCTATTTTGAGTCTTTCACTGGACAGCTGATTCTTGATACTGTTGCAAAGAAAATAGACCCGTTTCCCGTGTAAAATGAAAACAAAGCCCCGGGTTGATTTTTCAAGGATACATTTGACAGAAGCTGTCATTCAAGTGAGGCCCGGTTCCTCTGAGACACAATGAATGATCCTGGGCATTGCAGGGCCTTCTTAATCACAGTGGTTCATGAAAAATTGCTTAATTTAGCGCCAAGCAGCACTTTTAAGGTTGGGAAAGTGTTATTTTAAAGAGGCATTTTGAGTTTACAGCAAAGTACTGCTGCCTCGTTCCCTTCATTCCATGTTAAATGTTGCAGAGCACACTGGCACATTCTTGCAGTGAGTACCCTGTTTCACACCACCTGAAATGTGTGTGGCAGGGGGTGCAGCCATTTTCTGGTTTAAAGATCTTGGTGCGCACAGGACTCAGCGTGGACATTTTGTGCTGTTTCTTGCACCAATGCAGTAAAGTGATGTAGCAAGCACAGCTGAGTGGGTCAAAATATCCCACAGGTTCACTCAGTATGTGTGCAGCCAGTGCTGTTTGCATGGTGTATAGCTGCATTCCAATGCTAGACGTGGTGCAGTGGTTGTGTGAGATCAGTAGAATGTTTGCAGCAAGGCCATAGACCTCAGAGTATTCATTCTGGCGATGCAGGGGCGTTTGTATGAGATTATGTGTGCAGCTAGGCTGATTTGTTCATGGAGTATAGCTGCGTTATAAAGACTGTTGAGGTGTTCATGGAGGTGTATAAGTATGCGTGCAGCTATGCCGAATTGATCGAGGGGTATAGCTGCATTCTATTGTTTGTTGGTGTAGAGGAGAAACTGAGCATATCAGTATGTGTGAGTATCTGTGCTGATTGGTGGGAGATCCCTATTCCTGATTACCTTCCAGTGCCTGTTGAGCTGACCGTATCAATTGTGGAGGTTCGGAACATTGGTTCTCCAAGAAAAGTTTTCTGTCCAGTGCAGAGTTTGATTTGGTTACCAGGCTTGAGGTTGTCTTTCCCTGCTTGGCAGTGTCATCAGTGTTGAGTTGTCCTATTCCTAATGTTTTTTGGGTTAAGCGCATTGCAGGTTTTATGGTCGTCCCTGTGTCGCGTTGAGTCTGCCATTGTTTATTTGATGATAACTTGTTGTTGTGCAGTTGCATCCAGTTCTGTTCTATCAGACCTACAAATACTAACTAGATTCAATGAATAGTGTTCAGTGGACCCAAGGATCATCAACAGCTACTATGGCTATCCCTGTATCTTCTTGGGTCTGCAGGTTGCTTATAGGATGACATCTTCTCAGTGTGCAATTACTTCAGTTATGTTCTGTCGGACATACATGTGCATCCTAGGTAAGAAAGACTGGTACTCGGAGAGCCTGAAGATCAAGCAACAGGTCAGGCCATGATGTTACTGGTAAGTAAACTTTGTTAGAAAAAGGGGCCAGGGATTTCATAGAAAGCTCCCTGTTAAGGGAGTTTTCCTAAAGTCTACAAAAAGGTAAGACTGTATAAAACTATCCCTTGGTATACAGGTCCCAACTCTTAGTATAAGCCTGTACTACCCAAAGGTTTGGTAGAATGGCAGAGCATCCAGTCTTATCTGGTGAGGAGGATGTGAGCTGTAGGTTAGTACAATGAACACAGTAAATACATAGGCCCAAAGAAACTCATACACTTGTAGTTATAGTAAAATAGACATTTATTTTATATACACAAAGCAACTTTTTATTCAGGTGAGTAAGTACTATAAAAACTAATCAACACAATAGAAAACATCAGCAATACTTTTAGGTGAATAAACCAATAGTAAGGGAAAATACAGTTCATGAATACCGTTCAATGGTAAGTAATATCACCTGTTATAGTCATTCAGAAAATGTTCTTTTGTAGGAATTAAAAGGGTTATTCAGCATCTGCAATAGCAGCTCAATGCTTTTAAAGTCTTGTAATAAATGGCCTAAAGCTTCAGTAGTAAATCCCTATCCGGAGTTCTTCAAAGTCAGATTGGAGGGGCAACAGGTAAGGCACAGCAGCAAAAATGCCAAAGTTCCAGAGGATTCCTTGATTACAAATAGGTACAATGCTTTTGAGGGTCAAAAAGGTTTCAGGGACCTTGGAAAAGGCTCCGTAAAGGTGCAGAAGCATTAAGCCTGGGTGATCGGTATGGGGGTACACCCAAACACCAGAATCAGCAGTCCAGCGACACAGGAGCGAAAAAAATGGGTTGAGGTAAGCACTACCCCGAGTCCCACAGTACTTGAGGAGTGATGAAGATGCAGCTGGATTCTTTGACGGCGCAGCAGCGGTGGACTGATTCTCTTGTTCCCTGTTTGTGGTATCTTATTGCTATTTGTATAGTGCATCGTACACCCGAGGGCATCATGGCGCTGTAGCAACAAACAGGGTAGTCAACAAGAGAGGAAATTAAACAGTAGGGTCTTCAAAAGACGACAGAAGGAAAGATGATCCTAAGTGACATGTAGCAGCTGTGGAAATGCATTCCACAGCTTAGCTGCTGCCATGGAGAAAGCATGACGAGTGAGCCGGAACGAGTCACCTAGATGGTGAGAGATTCTTGAGACCGCAGGGGCGATTAGGCACATATGGCCGAAGGTGCCATAGAAAGCTTGATGTACTATGAACATGGCCTTGAACTGGACTAATAGTAGGAAGGCAGTGCAATAGTAACAGAGCACAGGAGATGTGCATAGAAAAAGAAAAAGAGGTCTGAGTAACCAGCCTAGCTTCAACATTTTACAGGAGCTGGAGGCGGTGCTTTAAGTAAAGTGGCTGATCTAGAGAGAGAGAGTTGCAGCAATAGACGACAGTGCTAAGTACAAGCAAAGCTACTGCAGGAGCATGCAGCCTAGATGGGAGAAAGGGTTGCACCTTGTGTAATACCCTAGGTTTAGGATGCCCCAATTGGCATACCGATGCAATTTGTGCTTCACGAGACAGAGAAGACAAGAGCCTAACACCTATATCCATCACAGATGCCACTGGTGTTGTGAAGGGATGTCATAGCAACAGCCGAGAGAAAGGACTCAGCCTGGAATTCTTCATAATCCCACATTAGTCAGCTGTTTTGGTGCCTTTTTACAGGCTCCAATAATGAACCTTTACCGCCTGGACAATCCACCTTGATTCTATGGTCTTGCGCTGTGGTGAGGGGACTTTGAGAAGGGGGATCTTGCCTCTGGAGGTCCAACTGGAGCCCACCAAAGTTCTGGGAGGATTTGTTCACGGGAAGACGATACACTGCAATTGGGTCGGAGGTCCCCTGGTATTTGCGGTTTGCAACCCAGGAAGGTCACAGCATGTTGGGGGATGGCTCGCTCTACAGGTCGTCTTATGGATAGTTGGTCCCACCAGCCAGAGGGAAGGAGTCGTCCTCTTCGGAGCCCCTCTGTCAATTTGCAAATGGGGCAGGACAGCAGTGGTCTCTCTGTGCGGTTGCTGGATGGGGCTGCAGGCATCTCTAGTTGTCTTCTTTGGATCTTCTGTTCCAGTGGTCAACTTGCCTTCTGGCTCAGGAGCCTCACATTTTATCAGTATTTCACACATCCTCTGCAAACGCTCCCTGCAGTTTTACAATAGGAATTGGTTCCTTTCACGCACACCAGAAGACAAGGGATAACAGAGTTTCGCGATCCTTTCATGCTTTCTGTCCTCACAGACACACTAGAGACATGGTAGGATACACAATGGTTTCCAGCCAAAGACAAAACTCAAATCAGGAACTCCCTCTCCAAGAATGGCAAAAGGATGACCAAAAAAGAACAACCACGCAAGACATGGCAAAAAAAGAAAGGCGCCACCATGTTGGAATAAAGGTGACCTTATGTGCATAGGCACAGATGTGAATAGAGCCTGCAAGCAAACATAGCACAGAAGTCAGTAGAAAACATTCACTGCCACCCGTCATAACTATAAGGCTGTTGCTTTAACAGAATTTGCACAGGAGCTGAGAGAAAGGGGATACTCGGCAACCCCGCAGCACTCCACATAGGGTTGTGTGTGCTGATCTCTCAAGAGAAAGAGCCAAGGATTAAAAGTATCTCTCTAATCTTGAGAACAGTAGTTCTTGAGGAAAAATTAGAGAATATAAAAAGGAGAGCCCAAGAAACAATGCACATAGGGTGCTGCATGCTGAAAAAGTGAAGCACAGATGCCTTTTATGAAGGTATGGAGGAAAGCATGACTCCATAAAATAAAGTAAAACACAATGAACAGGGGTCCCAAGATAAGAGCAAAAAGAAATGAATGAGGGGAAGGAGAGTCCACTCATTCAGGAGAACAAGAACAAGGTCCAGAAGTCCACCAAAAAGTGCTGTGGGTCTCACCAGGAGAGGGATTAAGCATACAACTGATAAACCTCCCTAACACTCCCTGAAGGCACACATGTGTTAGGCCTGGGCGAACGTGTATGGACAAACTCCATTGTTCATTATTTATGCGTTAAATGTTGTATAGATGTGTCCCGATGTTTTTTTATTGTTCGGTCTAAAGCACACAATTGTTTTCACATAGTTGTGTGTGTTGAGCATCAGTTGGCATGGCGAGCCAAAAGTAGCTCCTTGTTGATGTTGGTATTAGACTTTATTTATATGCTTTTAGTGAAAAAAAGGAACAGCAGAAGGAAAGTGCAGGTGTGCACAGGAAAATAGCAAAGCAGAACAGGAGGGTGTGCGGGAAGCACCTGAAATTGAAAGGTTTAAATGGAAGCGCGAGGAATAAACAGAGGGGGTTACAGATCGGAGTGGTCATGCCTAGGAGCAGCAAAGAACCAGGATGTTTTGAAAGTCTCTGATTGTACCCCACAAGTGAAGTGTGTGTGAAAGAACTGTAAATAAAAAAAAAGGGAATGTACATCCTGACAAGCTGAATTGTGTGTGAAACCAAGAGGCCCATACGCTTGGGGAAGGGAACCCTGAGAGGACTAACAAAGTGGAATACCTGTTATTATTGTGACATTGAAAGAAAAGAAAAGCACATCCTGACAGAACTGCATTTGTGTTGGAAACTAAAAAGGGGCAGGGAATGCTGAGAGGCCCAATCAAGTTGGAAATGGATTGTTTTGCAGTGTTGAAAGGATTAAAGCCTGGGGAAGGGAATCCTAAGAAGCTAAACAAGGAACTGTTATAATTCTTATGTAAGAATTGTGGGGATGACAAACTCTGGATCAGTTGGGCGCTGGTAGGGTATGGTGGCCCAATGGTCGCTTGTTGAGCGATTAGATCAATTATATGGTCCAGTCAGGTCATAGTCATTAATTTGTTTATTTTTGGTTAGTTGGCACCAAAGAAAACATCATTGTAGAAATGCAGCACACGGATTACCGAGAACGCTCGCACGCAACAAACTGGCCAGACCCAGCCAATGATCGGCTATCCAGCCCCCCTGGCACCCTTATCTGGGAGGACCAGTTTACAGCAATTGAAGTCCACCCCTTAGCTCAATTGGCCTTGAAAAAGACTTAGGTTGAAACACGCGTCGGCTGTGTAGCGAGTTACCATGTCAAAAACTTGTCATTCATTTCTACAATGATGTTTTCTTTGGTGCCAACTAACCAAAAATAAACAAATTAATGACTATGACCTGACTGGACCATATAATTGATCTAATCGCTCAACAAGCGACCATTGGGCCACCATACCCTGCCAGCGCCCAACTGATCCAGAGTTTGTCATCCCCACAATTCTTACATTTTAATGGGAACCCCGGAGTTGGTTCCTCAACAAACCAGGATCCAGGCTGCTGGTCAGATTCGGCAACAAGAAACGAGGATGTGCGCAGGAAAAAGGGAGTCCCGCCACGATGAAATCCACCCTTGCTAAAACTGTTATAATTCTTATGTGGTGTTTGGAATTTGAACAAATTAAAGCTTGGGGAAGGGAGCCCCAAGGGATCAAAGACACGGAACGTATTTGGGAATGTTGCAAAGGCTCTGTGGAGAAGGCCTTATAAACAGATTTTTTTGATGGAACTCATTTTTGTGACATTGACCAAGCTACATCTGATGAGAAGACCACCTGAAAACCACCTTGGTTTCCTATTTTTGTTGAACCACAGTTTCTCATTTTTAAAGACTTCATATCACATTTTGTATAGAGTGAAGGCAAGCATAGGTTTGGACCCAGACAGACTTTTAGTTTGGACTATCAGACATTGATGGCATTTAGAAACATCAGTTAAGGGAACCACTCCTTTAGAGTTAGGGCCAGTTAGGCATTACACCAACCTAGGAACCTTAATAAAGGAAGGTTTTGAAATTAACCTCTTTGAGTCTGTGTCTCTCTTGATACCATGCCTGTCACACAACATCCTGTAACTGCACATGGATATTAACTCCCTTTAAGCACATTTTTTACTTCTTTGCACTTTTTATATGTTGCACTTGAATGGGCAGTGTTGTTTACATATGTCAATCTTCTATAAGGCACATGCTTTAAAAATGTGTAATTTCTTTATATGTGCTTAATGAAAATGAGTGTCGATAAACAATTTTTGAATTTGTCATTAATTAAATGTATTTTGTAAGATGATAATGCTGTGAGTATATGTGGATGGTGAACATTGGGTACACTAGGTACATTGATTATATGCATGTGAACTCCTGGAACTGGTATTAACAAAAGAATAGCGAGGGGAGCCTACTTTGTTTCAAGTAAGAACATCAACAACATTTCTAACTATGTTAAGGATTGGTGGGGTGATTTAAGTACGGAGGGAAAAATAGGTTAAATGAAATCCTAGATCCTTCCCAGACACTGTATAAGGGTGGTCAAAGTCTTCTTGCCCTGGAAATCCTAAGGCTAAAGCGTTTTTTGGATTCCAAAAAAGAGCATGGCTTTGATACCCAAATTCAAATCAAGAAACTAGAAATGTGAAAATAAAATAGAAACACTGGACTACATAAGCAGGATTTACCTCTCTTTTATCAACAGGTGAAAAAGAAGTTGCAACAGTAATATAAACATTGGTTGATGAGGTATAAACAGAGCATGTGGATCTGGAAGAAGAAAAGAAGTCGATTGAAAAGGATGCAAGAGCATCCAAAGAAGGAAGGGAAGATGCTAAAGAAGAAATAAATAGGGAAGTGTCGAAAGAATGAGGAAGAGGAGAGAGAAGAAGAGAAAGGGTGAGGCAGAAAAAGTGAGAAGGAAAGAAGAGAGTGGTCAGAAAGATAAACAGGTAGTAAGGGCAAGCGGAGAAGAGAAGATGCAGTCCAGAGATGAACCCGAAGTGTGGGAAGGAAGAGTGGGAGCAGGTGCAAGATTATAGGAATCAAGAACAGTGAGAAGGGGAATGGCTGAATGGGCACATCTTGATATATTTGGGTGGACTCACCCAGGTCTTATCGTCTTCTTTCAGCAGTCCTATTATGGAGGATATGGGTTCAATTTGATTATTGATATCATCAGCTACTATTATGTCTACAGTCCCTTTGATTGGTGTAATGCCATTGGTTGAAGAAAGTACAACTATAACGCAGTATATCGGTGTAGGGTCAGATCTAACACATGCAATGATCACTACTGGTGTAGAGGAATGAGTCAGTTCAATGTGTAGTCCTAAAATATCCCATATCTCTGATCCTAAGTGGATAACACCTTCAGAACAGTTCAATAAAAAAAGAATTTAAAAAACGCGTAATAGGTCCCTTAACTGCTGGCATGGGGTGGGTGGAATGTGCATTCTGCGAGGGAAAAAATGGAATAAAGCATGACCATATAAGTACTTCCCTGGTACCCCACAATTCTATAACATTATATTCTGCTTGTCTCATGCCATGTTGAACCACTGCTCCTAGCCGCACAATGCTACGTACTGAACTTCACTGTGCATGTCACTGCTCAAGAAGTGCCTTAACCATTATAAAAGAATGCATGCCTTCACTGTTTATGCTTCAAACGTATATCCGTTGTGGCCTAGCTAAGCGTGTTTTGTTCTCTCACCTTTAGTCTGAGGCGGCTTTAGCAGGCGAATATCATCATATTACAAGGCTTCTCGACTGCTTCGAGGAGAGATGTGAAGCATTAGGGAGTATAGTTACCTTGAAGAAATGTGTTACAATGTGCTTTTTATTGGTAACACTAATGAGTGTTGCCAAATGCAGCTGGCATCAAAACAATGTACAAGAAAGGTTTTGTTTCAATCAGCAATACAGCACAAAGGTGCAACCTTGCCAAGACTAAGACCACCCCCTTCCTTTGTCATTCATGTAGTCATGGGAGTAAAAGCTACCTGGACCCAGGAGGAAGGGGGGTTCACTTGCACCAAAAGTCCTGTGTTGCCATTGATAATTTGTTTTGCTTACTGCTTAGACTAATAAACAGTTCATCATTCCATCGGATCAAGTGGTCTTTAACTTTCCACTATAATGCTTATATCGGTTTAACAGCCCAAGTCTCTTATAAACATATAACATTATTGTTATGAATGAATGTCAACCATTTAAGCTCACTACATTAATTTGGGAGTCTGAATATATTACTGGATAACCTGCTCACCTGGCCTCTTGTGGCACCATGCCAAATTTAGGAGGTAGGACTGAGAACCTTCCTTATACTTATTATAATTATAATTGTAACACACTTAATCCTGGAGACCAGTTTCTAAGCGCGAGACCGGATTTGAACCTGTGTTGCTATGCGTTGTCTTGCTTCCAAGACAAATGCATTGGCCCTGAGCTATCCTCACATCCCTCCTTGTGAAAGTCACTACAAAAACTGTAGCACATACCTACAGTCCCATTTCAGCAATGTTCATAGCAGTAAGGGCATTTCATCAGTGCCTTCAGGGTGGTTTATTTTTACAGAGCACTGGTCTTACAACAGTAAGGGGTATTACAACATTAAGGAACAGGAACAGGTACTGGTATGATTGTTTAATCTGTGGGTTGGATAATAAACCTGGGAAGAGAATAGGAACAATGAAGGAACACTTGTATCAGGTCTTAATCATGCAATTGTAAAACATATACATAGCCTGAAGAGGGAGACCTAAACATAGCCCTCATTGCACCCATCCTGCTCTCATCACGATGACAAAGAAACAAGAGGCATACATCGTTCCTTGGCATCGAGGGTATGAGAAACGTTACTCACTCAGATAACCGTTCAGACCATATCCTGATGACAGTGTTGAAGAGATACAGCTGCAATCAATGGAACAAGTTGACTGACAGTAACTTTGAAGAAAGCTGATGATGTCACAGCTGACACAATGACATAGATGCCTTAGACTTGAAGCATATAGGCATTCCTGCATGAAGTTATGCAGACACTTAGATTTATTGCTGGCAAACATGAAGAACATGCTTATGACTTACATCGTTAGAGGACTGATACAGGTATGCCTTTGCCACGCGGAAAACAACAAGAAGACAAATGAACTGCTTGCTTATGCTTGACACCCACTAACATGGGCAGACATGTAAATTGAGATGGAACCCACAAATACATTGGGCTGAATGGAGGAAGCAGAACGGATTTGAAGGTACAGAGAAAGGCTGACAGGCTGATCCTGCGGAAGCTTGCAGACCAGGCTTCCAGTGTAACCACCGTGCACAGCCTTGCCAAGCCCACCAGGAGAAGGAACATTTCAAGCTAACAGAAGAGATAGGACATCTGCATATAATACCATCTGAAAATCATCATAACTACAAGCAGGAGAGATCCATTTTGTGATCCCCATACACGTGACCTGAACCTAAAAAAAAGAGCCTATTCATTTGGGCCAGACTGAGGTTGCTGTTCCAATTGAACTAAAAGCTAGATGATACAAAAGTAATACAGGTACAAAGCCGAATGTTCTGTCTCAAGGCCTAGCAGAATGGATATGGAAACCTGTTGAGAACATGCAGCACCTTTGGGGCCATTCTCACTGTCTTGAATAGTTGCACTTGGCCTGGTAACCTTCCAAAGCTCCAAAGCTGAGAAGACCCTTTTGCCCAATCGCCATTCACCTTCCGTGTTAAGCTCACACTTTGTTGCATCACCCAATTGCAGCACACTAACCTGTAACTCGCGTATTCACAACATTTAGAGGTGGCCTCAGGAGGAGCTGCCAGATATGCTTCACCCAATTATCGAACAAACACTTAATAGAATGTGTAAATAGTTTATCTCACTACCCAATCCCAACCCCTGTTAGGTTTTCTAGGATGTAACTTCATTTTGTGACCTCACAAATTAACAAAACTGGATGACAGCTCGAGTCGAGCGAGAGCGAGTGTGGAGAATGCTACATTGTTCATGCTTTACTCCCTGTCATTGAATTTTAATAAAGCCAGTAAAACATTGTCCTATGACTGGATCTTCTGTTTTTTGGTGCAGGGGATTTCCTCAGCCCAGTTCCTCCAGCAACTAATTGGGGAAATGAATAGTAGTTCCCCTGCCTGTAATTCAAGACTGCTTGTCATAAATGAAACCACATCATGCTTTAATCAGCTCTGGGAACATATGATAGAATGTGAATATTTTTAATAAACACTTCTTTTTGGGTGAAACATAGCAATTCTGCATGCATATATTTACATTTGGTCTTGCCTTTGGATCTCTTCAATAAACATGGCAAACTGCTCAATATGTGAGAATCTCTCTGACGACATGAGAGAATCCAATGACAGTGGAAGCTACCCAATAGGTTGCTCCCACAGGAAGATTGTAATCAATAGTGCCGCCTGAAACCACGGAGGAGAAGCAGGAGGGGCAAACCCAAGAGGCCTCTATATTCATAGGAGTCTCAAGACTCAGTTGAAGACACCTGGCAGAGGCAGTAGCCCATGTGGAGCTCTACGCAACAGTGGAACAAGGGGACCACCTGCTCCAGCACAGCATGTATCACGAACACGCCAGAGGCAAGCTCAGCCCCGAAGTAGCCGCGGAGAGTGCTCTCTTTCTCCCCCCTCACTCAAAATATGTCCAAGCAATCTGCTAAATCAAAAGGGGGAGCATCGGGCGATATCAAAGCGATGATGCAGGCGGCGGAGACTCAAAAACGTGGCCAGATTCAAGCCACTGCCCAGATACACCCCTCCCCAATAGAAGACCCAGCTGAATCGGCAGATCCCCCAATCTGGAAATCGGACCTCCTGGCAATGCTTCAGGAGTTGGAAAAAGACATTAAAGATAGCGCTGCAGATTTAGCTAAGTCTATAGCGGATCTCAACAAAGGGGTCAGAGTAGATGAGGTGGAGACCGCAATACCCGAACAGGGGCAGGAGCACGAAGAATTAACCAAAAGAGTACAGGAGCTTGAACAACAGATGGAGCTTGTTCAGAATAAGCAAGAGGATGCCGAAAACAGGTCTAGGAGAAACAACATACGGATCCGGGTAATTCCAAAATCCGTGGCAGATCCCGAACTACAACAATATGTAATAGACCTGTTTCAATACATCCTAGATACTGGTGATAACAGAGGCATCGTGCTGGACCGCACGCACTACTCGACATATCAACTCAACAAAAACCTGACGCCGGATGTCCTAACACGAATACACCTATTCCAGTTGAAAGAAGACATCATGCGTGCCGCTAGAAAGAAAGAACCCATACATTTCCGGTCCGCAACCATTCAACTGTATCAGGATCTGGCTCAGGCAACTCTCCTCAAGAGGAAACGGTTGAGGGTTGCAACAAACTGGCTGCGGGCTAAGGGTATGCCCTATCCTCAAGTGGCACAGCGAGTACAGCGCTTGCTTTGACATCCGTGCAGAGCTTGTTAACGCAGGTTCGAATCCCAGCGGAGCCTTCAATTCTTCCGAGGTCGATAAATGAGCACCACACACCATGGGTAATAATAAGCAGCGCTCAGATACCCGAGGGTTTGTAGCGCTATATAAATGCCAAATTATTATTATTATTATTACCCTACCGGACTCCGATTTGAATGGGAGGGCCAACGGTACATGATTACAAAAGAGGAAGAAATGGAGAGCCTCATGAGAGGCGAAGAAGAAAACGAAAACTCTGGCGTGAATGGCTCCCCACCTAGAGGCAAAAGGAAGGAGGACTCATCTGAAAAGGAACAATGGAAACCTGTGCGCCCCCAGCCAAAGCCCCGCAATAAGGACACCAGGGGCTTCATTACGATTTTGGCGGTAGCCATGGCGCTATTGGCGGAATGGATGCTGCCAAAATCGGGTCCGGGTTCGCAGAATGGGGAATTACCGGGCCTTTCCAAGTTCGCAGGGCCCGGTAATTCCTCCCTCCAGAAACCCGGGCCTGGACCTTCCCCATTCCCATTTCAGCCCACATAGGGCTGAATGGGAATGCGGGAGGGAGCTAACAGCGGGCCGATTATGACCGGCCCGTTGTTAGCTCCCTCTTCCCCTCGCGGGACCCGCTCTGCACGTCTGGTGAAACCAGACGTGCAGAACGGGTCCCGCAAGGGGACCTCGTAATGTGGCGGAATGGTGTTAACGGGTCCGCTCCCTTTTGCGGCACCCGTTAACCCATTCCACCACTCTTGTAATGAGGCCCCAAGATTACGGATCCTGCATGACCGACTGATTTCAAGGCATTGATAGGCACATCTAAAGAGTGGTGCCAAGTATCAAACGCTTGGTCTCGACCTACGATAGGCACCAACAAGAGGGAATGTAAATATGGAAGCTGGGGATAGGGGTGGGTATGAGGAGAGGTGAGCAGAATCTATCACCAACTCAGCCACACGTGAGATCAACAAGCGGACTCCATGATGCTCCGACGGGACGGAACGCTAAATAAAACATGTCCTCTTAAAGTTGGAACCCCTAAGCCCACAGTACCAGACCCGCAAACCATGGCGTCTAAATGAGATAATCTTGAAGGATATAGCCCTCAGAGCAGACATACAACAAACTCTGAAGAATTATTTCCAAGAAAATGTTACCCCTGGAATACACTGGGACACCATTTGGGACGCAAGTAAGGCTGTGGTAAGAGGGGAATTTATAGCGCACACAACAAACTATATTAAAAGAAAAGAAAGGATGAGACGGGAAATGGAGACCCAAGTGGCAGAAGCCAAAGCAGAGTATCAAAACAGAGGCTCGCAGAAAGCATGGAGGGCACTGAAAAAAGTCAGGGCAGTCTTGGAGACCCACCTGGCGGATGAAGTGGCGCTTCTTCTTGTACAAACTAAACAATCCTACTATATAAAAGGGGACACGGCGAATCCATTCATCGCAGCCAAACTGAGGCAGCGAAGAAACCGGAAACGCATAACCCAACTTCAAAATCAAGAAGGGAACCTAGTGCGGGGGGAAAAAGCAAAAGAGGAAGTGATTTACTCATATTATACCAAAAACCTAAAAAGGGAGGACCTGGTGAGAGAAGAACAGACCGCATTCCTTAATCAAATGCCCCTGCCACAAATCAGCGATCTAGATAGGCAAATGCTAGAAGCTCCCATAACGGAGGAAGAGGTGGGATCGGTAATAAAAGCACTAAAAGTGAATAAATCCCCAGGCCCAGATGGGCTTAGTAATGCATATTACAAAACGTTCAGAACCACCCTGAAAGGCCCCCTAACGAAACTGTTTAACTCCATTCGGGACTCTGGGAGGATCTCTGGGGACATGAGTCAGGCAACCACAGTATTGCTATTAAAACCGGCTAGGGACCCCATCGAATGCACAAGTTATCACCCTATATCGTTATTAAATGGGGATGCAAAAATCTATTTGGCAGTGCTGGTCCGTAGACTAGCGGAGGTCCTGCCGGGGATAATCCATTCTGATCAAGCAGGGTTTATACACAGGCGAAACACACACGACAACATCCGCAGAGCCATAGACACAATTGATTGGGGTCACAGAACAGGACAGCGGTTTTCGGTTCTGGCGTTAGATGCCTCCCGAGCCTTTGACAGTCTACATTGGCGGTTCCTACAGCTGACTCTGGAAAAGTTCGGGTGTGGCCCAATTTTTACCCGCATGGTAATGGCCAATTTCGCATATCCATCTACATGACTAATGGTTAACGGACGGGTCACAGACAATATCCTCATTCAGAAGGGCACAAGACAGGGGTGTCCACTGTCGCCTCTGATCTTTACCATGTCCATGGAGCCGTTGGCACAAAAAGCCTGCAACAACCCACAGATCCAGGGGTAGAGGTAGGCACTGGAGGGCTCCAAAAATAGCTCTCTATGCCGATGGTATTCTCATGTTTCTCAAAGATACAACACATTCCCTCCCAAAGGCATTATATTCCGGATTCCATATTAACTATTGTAAATCTAAGGCGCTTAACATTACCGAGAGAGCAGAGCAAGTGACAGAATGGGAAGACAGGTACCTGCTGAAGTGGGAACAGAGCGCGGTAAAATATTTAGGAATACAGTTAACCTCCAAATACGGGAAACTATACAGGGCCAACATCCTGGAACTACTGAAGGAGCTAGCGGGGGACCTAAAACGCTGGGAGGTGCAGGAATTGTCATGGCTGGCAAGGATAACGGCCATGAAGATGACCCTGCTCTCCAGGTTCCTTTACGTGGTAAGGGCCCTACCAATACGCATCCCAAATCCAGCAATCCAAAAATGACAAAGGGAGATAATGGCATTTATTTGGAAAGGGAAAAAACCAAGGGTCCCGAAAAAGGTGCTGTTTAGACCACAAGTGTTGGGAGAGCTAGGAGTCCTGGAAATCCGCAGATATTTATGGGCAGCGCAGATAGCCCCCATGTTACAATGGTCACCCAGAAATAATCAAAGCGGTTGGGAGGCCCTTGAAAGGGAAGCAACTAAAGCGCCCCTGGATAATCTTGCTTTCCTTGCAGAATGGCACAGAAGTAAAGAGGGTACATTACTCGAATCAACCAAAACCACCTTATGGTACTCGGACAAAGCACTGAGAAGTAGAAAGGTGAAGATCGGTGGAGGACCTTTGACACCAGTGGCCCACAACCCAGACTTCACTCCCGGAATGCGGCCTGACTTCTGGGTACAATGGGGAGGGGGTGAGAAAACACTGACAATGGGAGACCTTTACGAAGAAGGCACACCCCTAACTTTTGAGAGATGCAAGGCTAGATTTAACATACCTGAAACCGAGAGGTTCCACTATGTTCAACTTAGGCACTGGATCTCTAACAGGAGGGTCTGGGAAGAGGCAACCCGGGATCCAGTGGGACTAGAACTCATGATAAAATAAGGCCAACCCAGGAAAGGGGTGTTGAAACTGTATAGCTTAATGGGAACAGTAGACCCTGAGGAATCCCTACTATATATGCAGAAGTGGGAAGCAGACATAGGGAAACCAATCTCTGGCGATACTTGGAGCTATATATGGAAAAGAGTTGCTAAAAGTTCCAAATGCACCTGTATCAAAGAAGCAGCATACAAAATGTGTTTGAGATGGTATATGACACCAGCACGCATGCATTCCATTAACCCAGACTACCCCATATCCTTCTGGAGAGGCTGCAGACACCCTGGTGACCTAATACATATGTGGTGGTCCTGTCCGGTGGCCCGAAATATATTGGAGGGAGATCCTGAGCCACATCAAGGAGATAACAGGGGTACAGCTGCCATTTGACCCGATGGTGGTCCTACTGGGGGAAGCGTTTGAGGGGTGCTATGCAAACTCCAGGTCGAAAGCCGAAAGCTTGCCTCATTACTCATATGTTAAGTGCTGCTAGAATAACCTTGGCACAAACATGGAAGAACAAACAAGGACCGATAGTGGCCATGTGGTGGGTAAGACTATGGGGGGCTGATGGCCATGGAAAAGATAACTTTACTATCCCACGGCTCCTACACAAAATACTTGGACACCTGGATGTCACTGCACTAATTTACAGATGATATAGAACAAATGTATTTTAAGCCTAAATTATTGCGCAGTATACCTGTTATTTAAAAACACATACACTGGGCCAGAAGATAACTTGGCCCAAAAGATTCAGAATGCTGCAACATGCTACACCATATCCGAATGTTGAGATTTGTTAGGGGGGAGAGGGGACGGAATATTTTCAAACGTCTGTAACCTATGCTCTTGAAAAACCAAAATAAATAAAGTTGGTAAAAAAAAATATCAGTTAATTAAATTGGTAAAGTTTGGGGCATTGTAGGTCTGTGCTTGTAACCCAGCTACTGAAGCAAAGTCCAGTGGGAGGGCAATCCCTCTGTTGTTGCAAATGTTATGCTAAACAGTGTAATTCTAGCAGCTTTGTACTTCACATACAGCTCTGCCCTGTAGTGTAATGGAGTGTAATGGTGGTAGAGTTTAAATCTGCTGAAGATCAATGATACGTTCATATACAAGGGCAGAACATGTTTCAGTAACAATTGCAAATCTCTGGTCTCCAACAGTGTACTGACTTTAAGAAGGATCTTTTTAGTTCATAGACACAATGCTGACAGGCTGGATCTTCAAGGCTCAGTATTGAACCACACATAACAATCTTTGCCAAAATCTTGTGTTGATCCAGTCGGAGCACCTAGACTTAGACAAGGGCATTCCCAAAATCTATAGTAGTATCAGACTTATATTGGAAACGGTTTTCTTTGACACGCATGCAATTAATGAAGAGATGCTGAGGTTATATAATGAGATGACACTTGCTGTACATCCAATAGTAACCAAGCATGGCACATTTGTGGAGAAGGCTAACAGTACACCTAACCCGTGGTTTGACAAAACTTGCGAGAGGCCAAGCAAGCTCTAATCAGTTGTATAAAAAACATAGAGGATCACAATAGGGATAACATGGAAGCCCAACTGATATCAAACCCCACCCAAATTGCAGGACTCACCCATGACGCTTTATTCAGCTCTACCGACATGATCTTCACTCTGGCTCTCACCCCACTAATTTGGACTGATCACTCCCCCATCTATTTTTGTCTCACGACCTCCACTCCCTTGCCCACCCATCTCACCAGGCCCATCATTTCCTCCCCAGTACCTCTCTGGAACAAGGTAATTGTTTTTTTAATCATTATAACTTATATAAATAACATTCTCAGCAGAACAGAAAGAGAATGTACACCATCCATTGGCTAACTTCCATGTACATCAAATATTGATAGCAATACAAAGTAATTAAAGCCTTCTTGACCTCCTTCAAATACCCTGGCATCATCTCATATCATCCTATATTAGGCTGTCCTTCGTTACCTTCTTCTATGTACTTTTCCCATCTGTCTTAAAGCAGTGCATTGTGTCTCCTCCCCAGCTAGGTTTAGCGCACAGTACACATGTTAGCAGAATAGAACAAACAGGCCAAAAGATGAGAGATATGATCTGCATTTAAGTCAGACGCTGGAACATAAAAAAAAGCAAAAGCAAATCAATGCATATAAAACATAGCAGCAACAGTGAACTATATGCAAGATCAACTGGGAGCATCTGGTTATCAGAAACGTGATCAGTTTCAACCTTCTGGTAACAGGCTTCTTCCAATCCCTGGGCCTAGGGTGTGAAACATATCATTTACATAATGATACTTCCTTGTCACTTACATGGCTGTGCATTTGTCATTAGAATGAGGCCCCTCGCATACTGCCTTCATAACTCAGCATCTGGCCTGTTGTGTATCAAGCCCTGACAGTTCTACCCCAGGGTTCATATATTTACCCCACATTAGCAAAAACACTGCTTCCCTATCCTGTGCTCTGTATATCAGCCTTTCATATACCGCCATTTGCACTAAATCTGACACCCATGTCTTCATAAGGGGTATCTTGCCCGTGCTGCACAATCTCAATATCCCTTGTTTACCTACCATTAAGGCAGTGTTGAGGCACTGCACCTCTTGGTTTGTAAGGCTGCTCACCCTCGACACATCATGCAATATGCAATGTTCAGAGGTTAATGCTACCTGCCTTCTCAACGTAACCCATATCTGGCCATGTACAGCTTCCCAATAACCCTCTAATTTTGCATATGTCCATAGTATGTACAGTGTTAGGTAAGATTTTCATAGGAATGGTAAATCCTCCTGACCTGGGTCAACCCCAGAACCTTTTGCTTTACTGGTGGATTATTTTTCCTTATACCTGTTGTTGCTGGGTTGCCCTAGAGGCTCCCCTTTTAACTTTCTTGTGCTAACTTTGAGAGAGCTACAGTTCCCAAGGGTAGAAAGGATCTTTGGATACCTTTTACATTTCATATGGTGAAACCAGCACACCCCACCTTATGTGGAGTGCTGGGGCGATACAATGTATTCCTTTTCACACTAAAACTGTAACAATTCTGTTACAGGGACAAGCTTACCTTCAATGGCTGGTGGCAGTGATACCTTTTATTAATTTGGTGCACCTTTACCGCGGGCTGTGTTCACAGCTACAGTAAAGACACCTTAGGGTGCTCATTTTACCAAAATGGCCCCTGTCTTCTTTTCTCACGATTTTAGTGTTTCCTGTCCTTTCTTGTTCCTTCCCCTGACATCTAGGGTGAGAAATTCCTTAGTGTGATTTTTATCTTCGGTGGGAGTCCCCTGGACTCCCCGCCCAGGCTCCAGTATGTCTGTGAAGGCAGGAAGCGAGGGAGGAGTCCAAAAATCCACAGCCCTTTGTCTTCCTCCTTGCCTGAATGGGGACAAATCCCAGTGGAGGGCTGGCTGTCCTGATTGGACAACCAGACCGCCCCTTCTAAAATGCAGGGAGAGAATGCAGAGGTTGTGCTATAGTCCCTGTTAAATACTGCTAACCTGGAAGCTGAAGACAAGTAGACCACTGGAACCGAAACCGAAGCAGATGATGAAGGAAAAGCGGCTGAGACGATTTCCAGTGACAGGAGAGCCTGCTGTGTAACACTGGGTTTTGCTTTCCCTGTGCTGTTTAGACAGACACAAAAGAGTCTTAGGTTGATACCTGCCCCAAGTTGCTGATAGCCCCTTGAAAAAGTATATGGGTTTTACTTACCTTGAGTTAGCTGTGTTCCATCCCAAAAATAAGTTAGAGTTACTGTTTATCGCAATCTGTGTTTCACTGATCTCAAAAGCACCTGTAATTGAATATTACAGCCTTAGGTTTTACTCACCTAGTATAACTGTGTGTTATCACAAAAGTAGTTATAGGTTTTTACCGTACCTAGAATAAGTGTTCCACTATTCACAAAACGTATCCAGTTGACTGATTATGTGATTTGTTGCTGAATGTCACGGTACAACTGGTAGGGTCTACTACCCTTGAATTACTTAATGTAATCTGAAAGTAACCATTGGTTTTTACTCCCAAAGAATAGGTGTGACCTGTACTGAATTTGTGTGAAAAGGTTTGACTTCCCTAGAACTACTGTTAGGTGTTCCAAATAAGGTTTATGCTTTGGTCTGTGTACCTTCAAGCATAGTGTTGTATTTCTATAATTGTGATTACAAATAATGTTTGATAGTATTTAATTACCCCAAGATTTATCTGGGCCTACTTGTATTTAAATAAACCCTTTACTTTTACAATACATATTGTTTCATTGGACCATTTATATTACAATTTCATTTGTACTGATTGTAAAGCCCTCTCTCCCTCCTAAGAGGACTGCTCTTATGTTGCAATGAAAAGTGTGTTCACAATGTGTACAGCGAAGGGCCTCAATTGTAAAGGAAGTCAGCTTGACTTACTACAAAGGTTATGGGACCATCAGCATGGCTTCAGTGAACCTAGGTCCACTTCTAACCATACTGCTGGGAATGAGGATGATGAGGCTTTAGACAGCTGTCCAAGGTCCTCTGAGGAGGAATATGAGGGCTCTGATGAGGAGGATGTTAGTTCACCCCCTCTCCTTCTCGTGTCTCTCTCCTTCCCCTGCATCTACCTTACATCCTACCATAAGCTCTGACATGTCTCTGGAACTGGATAAAAGATAATACCTGTGGGAACACAATTTGAAGATCTGGGAAATTGGGAAAAAGTATAACAAGTCTGTAAAAGACTGGTGTCTGGACCCTTCTTCTTTTCCAGGGTCTTCTACATCTGCAGCTTCCAGGATTCCAGAATTGGTGAGTCAATATGACATGAAGTGTGACATTGTTGTATGGCTGAAAACATTTGACCTCACTTGTAAAAAGTTTGGTCGGTGTGAAAGTGATAGAATACCCTGGGTTTTTTCTAGGCTTCCCAAGAGAGACTACCAAGTATTCTTGGATTTGCATGAAGTAGAAAGAAGTAACTGCAATATGGTAAAATAAGCTCTCATAAATAGATATAAGAGAAGCGGTTTATAGTGAAAATGTCGACTGCAAAAATGTTGAAAAAAAGAATGTAGAAAAAAAAATCCCCCCAGCCCCTATTTATTTTTACTAGCTAAACCCAAAAACAACATAAAATTAAAAAAAAAACATTCAAATTTTTTTTCGACATAATTTTTTTCGACATTTTTGCATTCAACTTTTTTTATTCGATATTATAACTGGATACCAAGAGAAGCTATACCTATGAGAAGCTATACTAGTCACCTATTTATTTCTGTGTACCTTCTGAAATATATTGTTCTCTTAACTTGAGTAGCTATACTAGCTATACTAGTCACACACTTATTTCTGTCTAATTGTTCTCTCAACTTATAGAACTTTACAATATGCCTACTTTGCAATCCAATTCATTTAGCATATTAGCACTTCATGTGCCATATTTTCCACCCATTTTACGGCATCCTTAATAGTGCCGCGATCCCGTCTGCACGTGACATCACCACGTACTTGTACGCGTGACGTCATGTCACCTAGCAACATCGGGCAGCGAAATAACAAACCCTACCGCACTCTCGCGAACTGAGTCTTTCTCTACCTACAGCCATTTGAACTCAAAGCACACAGTTAAGACCCTTGCATCTTATGAGTAATCATCAGCGCTACCCTGTAGCTTTAAATAGACTGCTTCCCACAATCATCTTATTAAGAACTTGTTATCTTACACTTTAGGAAGAGAAGAATTTTACGATGATTTTTATCGGGAAGACATTATAACCCCAGGTAACCTTATGAGTTAACCATGTGATCTGTACACCATTGCCCTAACCTCAAATTCAGACTCTATGCATTGTTTAATTGTTCTGGAATTTCCTTGTATTGCATTGCAGATACAGGAAGGCTTTGTTCATAGCCAGGTAGGTACATTATCTATTCTCCAATTAATTAATGAATTAATTAATTAATTTTTTGGTTGACATTGAGAAAGTCTTTTATGTTTTTAGATCATGAAAACGTACTTCCTAATATGTTGTTATGGGCTTCTCTATTCTTTTTCCTTTCTATTCATGACATAGACAATGTGTGGTAGGTATTTATGATTTATATTTGCTTTCTCTTATTTTTGAATGTTGATGCAAATAATAAATAAATAGTGTTGAAGCCCTAAAGATGGACTATGTCCGAAATGCATTGGCAAACACTGTTGGGGCACCCACCTTCTGAATGCATATTGCCTTTTCATGGAATTAAATAATTGAAAAACGTTTGGACTTTGTCTTTGAAGTACTATGAACATCTCATGAATAATCAACTAATGCTTGCAACTTGAACATAGAGCAGAATGTGAGCATTCCATGAACTAGGAATGTGTTCCTAGCTCTTCTTTTTTGGACTTTTAGTATCCTTGTGCCAAGGCTTTATGGTACGTTCCGATTAAATTAGATTTGATCAATTTGAACAACTATCTGTTACCTTTTGTATACATTAGTGGTGCCCACCCTACTCTCCTTTTGTATTCTCTCTTTGTGGCACAAACAAAGGGTGGAGGCACACATGCACAATGTCCCTTAAGGATATTGAGACTTTAACAAACATTAGAGCAGAAACCTTAGTCTTCTCTACAGAAGAGGCAGATGCCATCCTGGGACTGATTAGTGACACAAAAATGAAGGAATGGAAAGGTGCACACCAAATTGAAGGATCAAGTAAATAATTAAATCAAAGACTTAAATAGGTCCGGGTGCTGGGGAGGAATACAAGCCCTGACACGGGGTTTGTGAAGAACATTAAAGAGAACAACGTGTCTAAATCTAAAGACACTCCCGTCCCCTTACAATTGACTGATTGTGTATCAGCTTTAATGTTGTGCAGGGGACGGGAGTGTCTTTAGATTTAGACACTTTTTCTCTTTACTGATTAGTGACACAACATGGAATACCACAACGGCCAACAATGCTTACCCCTCGAAATGCATCAAACAACTGGAATATCTGATTTGTAAAGAAATCAATAGAAAACATCACGCAATCACTCAAGGTCGCTAATAAAAAACCAACGCATACCAAGGGGACTTAGGATCAATTTCAGACCAACACTCAGTAAAGAAAGTAAGGAATTTGTACGCAGATGGGAGGCAATACTGAATAAATGTTTGCTTGACCCCATTTTGATTTGATTTGATTTAGATTTTCTAATGCGCATATCCTCAGGGGGAACCAAGCGGAAAGCCACATCTAGGCACAGATTTTAAAATTACGGTAGAGTCAGCCATAATGGTAGCTACTCAATACGATAAGCTGGTTCCTAAACACAGTCAAAGATTCTATCTTCCGTAGATAGAGCGATAAACAGTTCCATGTGCGGAATCCGTTGATGGACCGAAAGCCAGTGAAGTTTCCTCCTAAATTCTGAGACTGACTCTTTCCATGATAAAGATAAAACTACACAGACTGCTGAATTTTGTGCCACTGCAAGGCGCTGCAACTGGTATTTAGGACAACCTACCAGGAGGCCATTGCAGTAGACCAGCCCACAGTCCAGCCTGGCATTAACAAGTGAGCCCACAACAGTTGCTCGGTCCCTTTCTGAGATAAGAGGGAGAAGCAGTTTCAACATTTTCAAATGAAAATACACTGATTTAATCATCTGATTAACATACAGATTATACCCCAAATTTGATTGCTAAATACAACGTAGATTTTTAACTGATTCTGTGTACTTGAAATACTTCCAAATAGCGAAGGACATGGAACCATTTGGAAGGGAGTTTCCAATTTCATCTTGGAAACAAAGACAATTATCTCTGTCTCATTGGTATTAAGTTGGAGCTTGTTGTCAAGCATCCACACTCGGATTTTCTCTGCACATTTCAAAATGTTCTCTGCTGCTTCCACTGGTTGCCTTAAACTAACATAGATCTGCGCATCATCCGCATACGAATGATACTGCAGATTGAATTGTGCAAAGATTTTTATTAAGGGCCAGACATAGAGACGAGATTAAATAACACCAGCAACAGGGATGAGCCCTGGGGGACTCCACAAGAAATTGTCAGCATTTCTGATAAAAAGGTGTCCAGTTTTATCTGTTGCTTTCGCTCAGTTAAAAAGGAGTCAAACCATCTCCATGCTTCATCAGAGAAATGTGCCAAGCTGCTTAGTCTAGCACTGAGGATGTTAAAGTCAACCATATCGAAAGCTGCTGACAGATCTAACATGACAAGCATACTAATGGCGCCATTGTCAACATTATCGAGTATATCGTCCCATACCTTGAACAATGAAGTCTCTGTCCCATGTCCCGGCCTAAAGCCAGATTGACATATATCTAGGATATTGTTACTTTCAAGATGATTCTGAAGTTGCATAGTCACAACCTTCTCCAGGATCTTAGATGGCCATAGAAGCTGTGCAATCGGGCGATAATTTGACAAAATATTGTGATCCAAACAAGGTTTCTTCTATAGTGGCGTGAGATATAATTTCTTTAGTTCCTGTGGCACACAGCCCTGAGCCAGCGATGCATTTACCAAGCTCTGAATTGGACCACTCAGGGCCTCTGCATACTGCTTCACTAGATATGCTGGGATAGGGTTGTAAACAAAATTAGTAGGTTTTAGGGCACCTATAAGTTTCTCAATGATCTCCTTTCCCACTGGAACAAAATTAAACTCTGTATGGGTGGATTTTTCTCCAACCTCATGGGCAAGGTCGGTTGGACATGAGACAGAAGTGGATTGACTGTCAATTTTCAGTCTAATCTGCTTGATTTTGTTAAAAAAAAACTATTGAAATCATTAGCCATCTTCTCACTCAGACACAGGCATGTATTAATACAATTAGGATTTTGCTAACAATACATGAACTCTCTAAAAACATAATAGCGAAATACAAGATATCGAGAAGGAACTTAAGAAACTATTGGGTCAAGAAGAACTAGACACCATTTTACTGTACATTAACCAGAAACTGTAAACATAAAAATCAGAACTAGAAACAAAATAAGTTAAAAATAAAAATAGAATTAAGGAAATTTAGAGGTGACACCTATGACTATTTGAATGAAGAAGTGTACACGTGGATGGACAAATTTGGACCACCTCAGAGAAGACCCCATCCTGGCTACTCAGGTAATTCATCTAGCACTGAGTCCAAAACCACGAATGAACAAGGGACAACGGTTAGAGAAAGAACTGATACCGGCAAAGAGCACAATAGTAGACCAACAACATCAACTGCAACATTTTTAGGATGCTAACCAGGAGAAAAAGGACCAGGAGGAGGAAGAGGAAATCCAAGAGTGGAAGGAAGATGAATAAGACAGCAAAAGAAAACTTAGTGGTTAATCTGTCAACTAGACCACTGAATACAGCTGAAACTGACATGTTACAAAAGGGCCTTACCTTTGTGCCAACATATAGCACCTCGCTGTTTGACACAAAGATTGAACTCTTTCAGTTAATTCGTGATGTAGAAGTGGAGCCAAGTACCCCCACCCAAAGCTCCTCCCCATGCTACCTATATGTTGGGAACCAGAGTGTGAGACACGTGCAGTACCAGTGAAGATACCAATACCAAGGTTAATCTTGGAAGCAAGGTTCCCATTGAGAAAACCATATCTGCATTCAAGACAATATGATGGTCACTTGAATGAAATCCCGGAGGGAGTGTAAACACTGAGCAAAAGGGAAGATTGGTGACATCACAGAGAAGCAGAGCTGACACACCCAGAAGAGATACAGTGGCGAGAGAACATAGACATTCTATAGGTCTAAAGGAAGAGGTATCAAAGATAAGCAATGTTTCAGGCTCGAAATGAAGATGTTTATGCTACAGAATAAATAAAGAAGATATGAAGTCATTTTACACGTGTACAGAAGCAAGAAACGCAATTAGACAAAGTATTGTTAAGGCTAGCTATGTAGTGAATAGATTGTGGTGATGTGCCAACGTATATATATAGGAACTTTTGAACTATGGATGATTCCACAAAGCGCACTTTAGCAGAGCTGGACCCTGAAAGCAGAAAGGCTTTTTCTCGTGTGTCGCAGTTAGAAATTGAAAGCTGAACAGTGGAGGTGAATCAAAGAAGGGCTTGTTTCGATCAACACCAAGAAGTCAAGTCCACCTTGGGCCTGAACATGCATACAAACAATTACAGAATGTGTGAAAGAAACAAACTCCTGTCTTAGATAAGGGGTGAGAACATTGAAGACGTCGGATGTTCATCAAGTAATAGTATTTTAAATGCAGTACAACTCGAAATCGTGGTCTGCAGTCACATGGTCAGATGGAAATAGACAGCGGGACAAATTGTATCCAAACCAAGAAGACATTGTATGCTTTACTTCCTCGTATTCTCCAGCAACAGAGAGCATTTCCAAGGCCGAGTTCAAAGCCTTCATTGAAAAGCAGACAGCAAGTGTGATGATGGATGCCAGGGCTAATTGGTGGGAAGCTATGGTTATGACCAACCCACCAGCAGCTGGAAGCCAGCCTGCGTGCTGCTTGTGCATGTGGAATAGTACAAGGGGCACAAGGGTGCCAACCAATGATTGAGGGCTACGTAATAAAGAGTCCTATCGTTTGTGTAACCAATGGGATGTCATGTATTTGATGATGTTCATAGAAACATGCACTAGAGGAGGGCTTAAGTTGTCCCACCTGCTGTTAGATACCCAATCACCTTCCCTGAGAAGTATGGAACGTATACCTAGATGATCCCTGTAAGCCTATCACCATCCCCAGTAGGTTTTTGTAGTTTGCAACATAGGTAGATGTCAATGATGATGACATTTTAGTACATAACCTGCTTTTTTCATATGATGCATTGAGTGAAAAGATCGAGCGGGCACGTTGATGTTCGCAGTAAATCCCTGTTTTAGATCATTGATATTAAAACAGAAGTATTCTGCCAACTTCCTGAGTCAGTTTGATTATTGATGTTTGAGTATATTCTGCATCCCCATTTTTCTCTAAGTATTGCTGCCTCGTCTTAAAGGGCTGGGTCGACTACCCCAGTTCACGTGGTAGCAGAGCTGATGGTTAAAAGTCCATCGATATAGTGAGCTTTGGGGTACCGGCAATATCGGACATCCTCCTCCATTTAACTGGAGGGACGTGAGGCTCCCTGTAGATAGCAGCTGTTAGTTTAAGATAAAATCTTGAAAGTACAGGTGGGACGGGTCCCTCGTTTTCAAGTGGGAATCCCTTTCCGACATCTACAGGAAGCTGAGTGGACTGAATGCTGAAGTGGCCGTTTGAAGAGTCGATGCTCCCAGGGTCGAAAGTCAAAAACGGGAATGGTGAGTAGACTGAGTGAGGTGCCAAAATGAATAAGCACTAAGTGGGGAAGAGTGATAACGGGGATAGAGTAACAGAGGGTTGGTTGGGGTATTTTATTATTTATTTAAGACGATGAGCGTCAGAGTGTGAGACGATGAGCGTCACAGCTTAAGGACCTATAGACGAAGAGCGTTCTATGAGGTAAAGCCCGTTAACCTATGTCAAGGACGTTTGGAAGGAGCTTATCCTGAAGTCCAAGCGGACATGTAAGCTACAAACGACTAAGGTGTCATTAAGGAGGACAGCTCATACTCCATCAGAGTCATTTTTAGGGGCACAAATAGTCACGAGGAGCGTGGACGAAAATACATGTGGGTCGGCCAGTCTGTCAGGATTGTCTGTTTGCTTGTATGTTGTATATGATATATGTGATAGGGAAATGAGATATTGAAAGAACAAGGAAGAAATAGACTATGGCAAAAATATTGAGCGTTGAAATGTAATTATTTATTTATAGTTGTTCAATGATGGTTTTTGAATAGGTAGATTAAAGAAAAAGTGATATAGAGGCTTGGAGCTGAGACGATTGGTGCACGCTCATACTGTGTTATTTTTCTGAAAAAGCATTTATCTGTGTAAAAAACAACAATAAGCAGTGGCAGTCAATTGTGACTGTCACAATGGAGGATATTTCTCCACTTACACACTTGTGCAGACAGTTGCCAAAACACACACCCAGGCTTAAGCAGTACATTGCAAAATGGGTTAAGGGCACAGCAGATAAGATGTTCATGCCAAGGCCACAAGGGGGATCACTGTCCAAAGCAGTCCTACAACATATGATGACATACAGCATATACTGTAAAAAAGTGAGAAAAGAGGCTAGCAATATTGTAGCTCTGGAAAATGTACCAGGAGGAATGGGAAGACCCGCCTCCTGAAGACTGGATGCTTAACCAGTGCAAAGAGGGGGGTGAAGAGCCTTCTGCTCCTCCTCCCTCGCCTGAAGTAAATGGTGATAGTGCGAAAGATGAAGGAGTGTATCCTTTAAGAGAGCTTAAGGCAGCAACATGGTATAGTAACCCAACGTATAAATTGCCTGCATGTAGCAGCAAAAAGAGTCCAGAGAAGACTCCAGAGAGAGACGTAATCCCTAAAATCCCAAGGGGCAAAGAGCAGAGGGACAAGGAGAGAAGTGATTGAACAGTAATGTCTCTAGATATAGAGAGAGAGGTAAAGAGATGGAAAGGAGAAAAAGACAGAACTGACGAGGCAGCGCTCGTACAGAACAAATGGCTGGGCAGTCAGATATTGCTCAAACTTGATGGAAAGAGCATTGAGTAAGTAAGGCAAAAGGAAGATCACGGCGAGCAAGATAAAAAAGACAGGGAATGAGAGAAACAATTGAAAGAAGACAAGGACAAAAGAAAGAGTAGACAAAGGTGGGAACAACTGTATCAAAAGGGACAGTTGAAAAAATAAGAAAGAGCAGAGGAGCAAACGAAGTATGATAACAGGCAGAGATCAATCCAAGAACAGGATGAGCTACAAAGGAAAAGAGAGGAAGAAGAAAAACAGAAATTAAGAGATCAAAGAATACAAAGATGAAGGGATGAAGAAGTGCAAAGGGCAAATGAGAGAAGAGAGGTGAAAAGACAGGAAGAGGAAAGGGTGAAATAAGAAGCAAGGAAACGAAAAGAAGTTGATGAGGAGATAGAACTCAAAAGAAGGCAAAGGGCACGCGACATTGATCGCATAGAGAAAGAGTTAATGGAACCTAATCCAGTAGTAGCATGGGAAGATATAGAAGATTTCTTCCCGACTCATGAACCAATGCCAGGCCCGTCTAGAGCAAATTTAGAAGATTATTTTGTCATAAGAAGCACTGGGGACCACATTGACAAGGTCTATCATGATATGAGGAATAAAAAGGAATCAAAAAGAAAGGGCAAAAATGACTGATTTCAAAGTACGCAGTCGCAAGGCAAAGAGGGAATTCTGAATCTTCTTGAGCATAGAGCTTTGTCTTTGGACAGGCTAACTCTGAACAGAGACGAGAAAGAGGGAAGTCACACAAGCTGGGGAGAGGACACGTCGGACGAGGACAGAGAAAACCTCTGTGGGAGATAATGCATGTGGTCCTGAAGGGTGTTCTCCTACGGACAGAGAAGTAAGATGGTCAGATCTAGACCTACCTAAATCTCGGGCTTCAGAGCCTCTGACACAGCTACATCGACCTAAAGGGCAATCCCATAGCATGAGGGGGGATCGCCACCTTATATGAGCAGATTAAGGTCATTTCCAGGAAGAAGACGGTGCAGAACCATTTTCCCTGCTATGGACAGGCAGAAGATGGGGGATGAATGCGATTTTGGAATCTCACAGTTCCCATTGATAGAGAAAGGAGGGGTCAGACCACAGTATATACCATGGCCCCAAATGGATAAGGATAATTTAAGGTGCAAACTCCTGAGTTTAACGTCGGGGGCCAGACAATATATCTATGAATTAGAGAAAATGACGGGAGGAAACATGCTAGCTATAGGGGACATTAAGGGAGAGAGCTGATGACATTTCAATGATAGGAGGATACGCAGGTGTCACTGCCCAGAATACTGCTCATGAGGGAGCACTGTTTAATAATTGTAGGGCTGCAGTTTGGAAAGCGCTTCGAGTACAGTATCTCGATACGTCAGATATGGGGGATATAATGGCACGTAAAATGCAGGAAGGGGAGGATCCTTTGATTTACATTCAGAATTTCCAAGAGCAATGGAGTTTGGAAACGGGCGAGCCTTGGGGAAAATCTATACCTGTATTCTATCATATATTATGACAAGGGCTGCCAGACAAGGTGCAGAGGCAGCTCAAGAAATTGGTGGGCATGGAGGCGAAACCATGGCCAGAAATGAATTGACAATTTCACAACATTGCCGATTGCTGCAGGAGAAAAGACAAAAGAAAGAAGAAGGTAGAAAGCTTGAACAGGCTAAATTAGTACAGACAAAAGCTATCGAAGTATGCTATAGAAGGAGCAATGTTAACTAGTGGAGAAGGGCAGAGATCCCAGCAATCAATGGGTATACCGCAGGTGAATAACCAACGGCAATTCGATCAAGGAGGGAATGGATTTGCATCACGAGGTAGAGGGAACTTCCGCAGAAGAGGACATTTTCAGAATAATCAAGGGAATTTTAAGAATAAACAAGGTGAGTTTTAGTCTATGCTGAATGTTAATCAGGGCATGCTGGCAGGACAGATGCAGAGACTTCCTCCCGTATGTTGGACATGTGGAATGACAGGGCATATAGCATAAACATGTGGAAGCCAAGGGTATGTACAGAATGGGCAGTTCTCAAGAGGGGGGACTGCTCTTCCGCCTACATATGGCACGCAAACTAGGGATGGGTTTGCCCAAGATCAGACAGTGTATGAAGCACAAGCGCAGAGAATGCAACAGACTTTGCAACCACAGCAAGCACCAATGGGTCTGCCACAAGGGCAGTCACAGCATGCACCCATGGAGATACAGTAGTGTGCAAATACAGGACAGTTATTGACTTGTAGGATAGGGGGTGTCACCGTCGAGGGAGGGAATCCTTTCACATGCACGGGGATACGCATGTACCCACAATAGGACAGCTCACTGGGTGACTTGATGTATTCAGTACTATCCGTAACGCCAAATCCTCAAGAGGAACCAAGGGTTGACGTCACGATAAGAGGCAAATCTTTTTCTTTTTTGGTAGACGAGGGTGCAACTCGCTCATGTATATGGGAGGGAAAGGTTTTACTATCAGATAATGCGTGAATGCTCAAGGTTTCACAGGAGCTACAAGTAGAGTTCCTTTTACTGAGAAATTGCCAGTCTCTATAGGAGAATGCGATATGTCTGTAACATTATTATATTCAAAGCAGACACCAGTTAATATACTGGGTCGAGATTTAATGATGAAGTTGAATATGACGATTTTATTTAGTGATGAAGGCATAGTGTGTTCAACACCAGGAATACATTATTTAAATGTGAGTGAATTCATTATGGCGTTTACAGGGCAAATAGCCATATGAGGAGTACCGCTGGAACCAGAAGTGTTTCATTATTGGGTACGCATTTTGCTAACAATGCTGACTGGTTTGGTAGGCAAGACTATGAGAATACCTGATGAGTTTCTCTTTAAACCAGAGATTCCCATGGACGAAGAGGGGGGGGGCAGATTTTTCCCTTAGAGCTGCAAGCAGATGTGGTGAGAGGGTTCTTGGCTATGCTCATAGGATGTGATGACGATGGCAGATCGTGGAGCACAGTAATTGCCATTGGAGAGGGTTACAGACTCACGGAAGTCACTGATGAGGACATGTTCAAAGATGACCCATCTGATGACGATGTAGTGTTCGACATGAGCATTACATATTGGGTTAGAGCAGAAAGACTCAAGGTCCCGAAGAAAATTATGATAGTGAGGCAGCGACCTGCATTTATTGATGAAGACATGGTGAAAGTGACAGTTTCTTCATGGACTACAGGCCCTTATGACGTAGGCCTATTAAAGGGCATTAAACTGAAGCCAGGAGCAATTTTACCTCAAGCACGACAGTATACCATGTTTCGAGAGGCAGACAAGGGTATTTTTCCGACGATATCCGCCATTATGGATCAAGGAATTTTAGTGACGTCAGAGTCACCATGCAATATCGCAGTGTATCCGATTAGAAATCGAAGGGGGGATCGTGGCATTTAGAGTAAGACATGCACCCAATTAATCAGATTGTAGAAGCTGAGTTTCCTCTAGTTCCTAATCCAGCAACGATCTTATGTAGTATCCCTGTTGAGGCGCAATATTTCACTGTGATTGATTTGAAAAATGCGTTTTTCTCAATCCCATTGCATAAAAATTCTCAAGATCTGATGTCATTTACATTCAGACAGACTAAGTTAAAAAGCACAATATTACCTCAGGGGTATTGTGAGTCTCCATCGATTTTCAATAGAGTCCTGCAGATGGACTTAAGCAATATTGATTTGTCAAGTGTTGTGTTACAATACGTAGATGACATTTTAGTTTGCAGGACATCAGAAGAAGAGTGCAGATGTGACTCAGTTCAGCTAATGATTATCCTAGCTTAGAAAGGAAATACAGTGGACAAGGAGAAATAGCAACATTGCCAAGAATAGGTGTTGTACATAGGCCAGTTAATCTCGCATGAAGGAAAGAAAGTTACACCTGAAGGGGCTGAGGCCATTTTGAAAACAGCAAAACAGCACATGATAAAGCTCATGCAGCAATTTTTGGGACCGTGCAATTATGTAAGGGCATGGGTATTTGATTATAGTTCATACACAAGGCCATTGTTGCAAGCCTTGAAAAAGGCTCAAACAAGTCAGGAAAAGATTCTATGGACTGAGGGAATGGAAGAAGGGTTTGACAAGTTAAAAAAGGCAATTTACACAGCTCCAGTTTTAGGGATTCCTAATTATTCGGAGGAATTATTTTTGTTTTCGCACATGAATGGAACAGTTATGACGGCAGTACTCACTCAAAGTGGCGTACAAGCCTTTAGCATATCACAGTGGGATTTTGGACTCAGTAATGAGGGATCACTTCCCCTGCGAACAATCTTTGGCAGCCGCCATGTTAGCTATTGAGAAGTCTGCCAGCATAGTAATGGGGTGTTCCATGACAATGTTTGTTGAACATGCATTATTTGGTGTGTTGGAAAAACCTAAGGGTACACTGACGTCTCAAAGAGCTTCTGCTTATGAGGTGCTCATATGGAATCCGGCGATTAAAATAGTCAGATGTAAAACAGTGAATCCTGCCACATTTGTAGCCGAACCACTGGCAGAAGATGAGCATGCACATGATTGCTCGAATTATGAGTAGTTCTATGACGAGATTCCAAGAGTGAAAGAAAATGCTTTGGCCGCAGGAGAGATTCTCTTTATTGATGATTCTTTGAAAATCAATCACACTGATGGGAAGAGGTATTCAGGTGCCGCTGTGGTAAAACACTTGGCTAATGGGGAATTCAAAGTAATGATAAGTGCACGACTACCGTCTCACTTTTCAGCACAGGCTGCAGAATTAGTGGTTCTGATTGTCGCTCTCGAGAAACATGCAGACCATGAAGTAACCGTGTATAGTGACTCTACCTATGTGACGTTGACAGTACATGCAGAGTTAGCACATTGGAAAAGGAGGGGCTACCTCCAAGCGGACGGCACTCAAGTGCAACACATTGCCTTATTACACAGACTTATTAGAGCACTATAGCTCCCAGTAGCCATTGCAGTCTTTAAGCGTGCAGCTCACACTAAGAGAGCAGACTTTATTTCACACGGAAACCAAGCTGCAGACAAAGAAGCGAAATGAGTTGCATATTCAGAGAATATTATGAGCTTTGATACGCCTGATGTGAATGAAAGAATGGTGGTGATGATGAATATAAATGAAACTTTCAATAACTTGTGAAAAACACAATTAATGGAAGTTCAAGGTGAAGCACCACAGGATGAGAAAGATCTTTGGACACAGAGGGGGTGTTTTTTATCCCCTTCTGAGGCACTGTGGCGACAGGAAAAGACTGGTTAACCAATGATGCCTGAAGCCTTATTAAGGGTGGCGTTGGAACAGCTACACTACCCTGCGCATGTCACTAGGGAAAGCCTCACAGCAACTATTGCAGAGGAATGATTTGTACCAAATTTGTTAGAACACGTTGCATTTTATGTAGTAAACTGCATTGTATGTTATAGGTTTACTGCTGGGCACACAATGCGAACAGTTAGATGTGTTATTCCTCAACCAAATGGTCCTTTTCAGCATTTATATATTAACTATGTTGATATGCTGTAGGTCTGTCATGGTTACAGATATATGATAGTGGTAGTGTGCCCCTTCTCAAGGTGGATCGAAGCTGGTCCATGCACACATCCAGATGCCACTGGCACTGGGAAATTCTTAGTACGAGAAGTATTTCCTAGATGGGGAATATGTGAGGTTTTAAGATCAGATAATGGCCCACATTTTGTGAATGAAGTGCACGAGCAGATCAGATTATTGATTAGTATAAAGCATACGTTTTCTTCAGCTTATCACCTGCAAGTGAATGGAATCTGTGAGAGACTCAATGGCCTACTAAAAGAGAGGATAGCCAAACTTAAGTTAATGTTGAAAAAAGGATGGCTGCATTGCCTGCCTCTTGCATTATGTGCATTGAGGAATCAACCAGGCACTGACAATCATCTTACACCCCATGAATTAGTAACAGGAAGGTAAATGAGAATGCCTCTTACTCCTCCATCGGGGATGAGAAGTGATGCCCAGGCAACAACAGAATTGTTTGGAAATGAGCTATATGCATATTTAACATGTATGACTACAAGTATCTCTGTCATTTCAGACCAAGTCAAGCGGAAGGGGTGTCGGTCTCAGAACACAGATGAAGACCATAAAGCAACTGGATCAAAAGAACTTTCATTGCCAAGAGTCTTTGCTGGAGATCGAGTACTGATCCGGAACTTTATCCAAAAATGGGATCAACCCAGGTTTAATGGCCCTTTCATCGTCGAGGATGTCACTCCATCAGCAATAAAGGTGCAAGGAAGACGTGCTTGGATATTCCTGGGAGACGTGAAGATCTACAATGGCGAGACCACTGCACCCCACCGCATTCGGAAGCAAGGAACGGAGAAGTAGTACAGCATGTGCAGACTAGATCGATGACAAGGAAGAAGGACACAGAGACTGTCGAGTAGACAGACAAGGAGTTCATTGGACTGTGGTTCATTTGAGACACTCTTTCTGGCTACTAAACAGGGAGTGAAAGAAAAGCTATTGTTCTTGAACCACAGGAGTTTAACATTGGACTGAGACATATTGAAGTCTTAAAAAGAAATGCCAGACCTAAAATTCATCTTCCACAACTGGAAAAGGGAGCAGATCCCTGATTCCTTCCTTACCGAGTTTCTCTTTAGAGGCACCCATGGTAGTGCTTGATGCAACGTTTACCGGAACATTCTTGCTGGTTTTGTCTTCATTCTTCGTGCATACCCTGCGCTTGTGGGGAGAACTGTTACCATTCATATGTTCTTGCAAGATCCTAAAAATTGACCAGTCATGAGGAGATTGCTGGCAGCCATAATAGAGCAAATCTCCAGCTTCCTGAGTATTGTATGGAAAATACAAATGCCCATGTCTGCTGACGATGCAAATAGACTATTTGGAATGGTCTTTTATTTCTTGATTGAGGAACGCCTGCATCTTGTTGGAAGACAAACTGATGTTCGTACTTTCCTGAGAGATCCTAGGAATCAAGTGGCAATCAATCAATGACTTCATGATATCATAGAGCAAGTTTGTCTATTTTCTGAGGGAAAAGAGCGAGCATACTGATGGTGTTGAAGAATGAAGACATTCAAAACGTACTTGCTCTAGTCTTTTATTATCTGCTGAAAGTGCATCCTCATTTGGTTTGGCGGAAAAACAACTCTTTTGTATTCATCGGGGACCCTCTCAACCGTCCTGCCATCAGCCAGTTGCTTGTGGAGCTTGTGGAGCAGATCCAGATATTACCAGAATATTTTATGAGATTATCCAATTAAGGTTTAGTTTTTCCATCCTTAAAAGTAAAAATAGAAAATGAGTAACAAAGAAAGCAACAATAATGTGGCGAACAACGAGAGACTGCGAAAAGAGGCTATTGTTATCGGTGTTGCATTGTGAAACCTAGGCCTTTCTCCCTCTATTCAGGATTCTCAAACCTAGGTGTTTTTTTCTCCTGTCTTTCTGTCTTTTAAAAATTGCATTGTATCAGTATTTAAAATGCACTGTTTCAGTATTTAAAATGACATTGTGAAACCTAGGCCTTTCTCCCTCTATTCAGGATTCTCAAGTATTGCTGCCTCATCTTAAAGGGCTGGGTCGACTACCCCAGTTCACGTGGTAGCAGAGCTGATGGTTAAAAGTCCATCGATATAGTGAGCTTTGGGGTACCGGCAATATCGGACATCCTCCTCCATTTAACTGTAGGGACGTGAGGCTCCCTGTAGATAGCAGCTGTTAGTTTAAGATAAAATCTTGAAAGTACAGGTGGGACGGGTCCCTCGTTTTCAAGTGGGAATCCCTTTCCGACATCTACAGGAAGCTGAGTGGACTGAATGCTGAAGTGGCCGTTTGAAGAGTCGATGCTCCCAGGGTCGAAAGTCAAAAACGGGAATGGTGAGTAGACTGAGTGAGGTGCCAAAATGAATAAGCACTAAGTGGGGAAGAGTGATAACGGGGATAGAGTAACAGAGGGTTGGTTGGGGTATTTTATTATTTATTTAAGACGATGAGCGTCAGAGTGTGAGACGATGAGCGTCACAGCTTAAGGACCTATAGACGAAGAGCGTTCTATGAGGTAAAGCCCGTTAACCTATGTCAAGGACGTTTGGAAGGAGCTTATCCTGAAGTCCAAGCGGACATGTAAGCTACAAACGACTAAGGTGTCATTAAGGAGGACAGCTCATACTCCATCAGAGTCATTTTTAGGGGCACAAATAGTCACGAGGAGCGTGGACGAAAATACATGTGGGTCGGCCAGTCTGTCAGGATTGTCTGTTTGCTTGTATGTTGTATATGATATATGTGATAGGGAAATGAGATATTGAAAGAACAAGGAAGAAATATACTATGGCAAAAATATTGAGCGTTGAAATGTAATTATTTATTTATAGTTGTTCAATGATGGTTTTTGAATAGGTAGATTAAAGAAAAAGTGATATAGAGGCTTGGAGCTGAGACGATTGGTGCACGCTCATACTGTGTTATTTTTCTGAAAAAGCATTTATCTGTGTAAAAAACAACAATAAGCAGTGGCAGTCAATTGTGACTGTCACAATGGAGGATATTTCTCCACTTACACACTTGTGCAGACAGTTGCCAAAACACACACCCAAGCTTAAGCAGTACATTGCAAAATGGGTTAAGGGCACAGCAGATAAGATGTTCATGCCAAGGCCACAAGGGGGATCACTGTCCAAAGCAGTCCTACAACATATGATGACATACAGCATATACTGTAAAAAAGTGAGAAAAGAGGCTAGCAATATTGTAGCTCTGGAAAATGTACCAGGAGGAATGGGAAGACCCGCCTCCTGAAGACTGGATGCTTAACCAGTGCAAAGAGGGGGATGAAGAGCCTTCTGCTCCTCCTCCCTCGCCTGAAGTAAATGGTGATAGTGCGAAAGATGAAGGAGTGTATCCTTTAAGAGAGCTTAAGGCAGCAACATGGTATAGTAACCCAACGTATAAATTGCCTGCATGTAGCAGCAAAAAGAGTCCAGAGAAGACTCCAGAGAGAGACGTAATCCCTAAAGTCCCAAGGGGCAAAGAGCAGAGGGACAAGGAGAGAAGTGATTGAACAGTAATGTCTCTAGATATAGAGAGAGAGGTAAAGAGATGGAAAGGAGAAAAAGACAGAACTGACGAGGCAGCGCTCGTACAGAACAAATGGCTGGGCAGTCAGATATTGCTCAAACTTGATGGAAAGAGCATTGAGTAAGTAAGGCAAAAGGAAGATCACGGCGAGCAAGATAAAAAAGACAGGGAATGAGAGAAACAATTGAAAGAAGACAAGGACAAAAGAAAGAGTAGACAAAGGTGGGAACAACTGTATCAAAAGGGACAGTTGAAAAAATAAGAAAGAGCAGAGGAGCAAACTAAGTATGATAACAGGCAGAGATCAATCCAAGAACAGGATGAGCTACAAAGGAAAAGAGAGGAAGAAGAAAAACAGAAATTAAGAGATCAAAGAATACAAAGATGAAGGGATGAAGAAGTGCAAAGGGCAAATGAGAGAAGAGAGGTGAAAAGACAGGAAGAGGAAAGGGTGAAATAAGAAGCAAGGAAACGAAAAGAAGTTGATGAGGAGATAGAACTCAAAAGAAGGCAAAGGGCATGCGACATTGTTCGCATAGAGAAAGAGTTAATGGAACCTAATCCAGTAGTAGCATGGGAAGATATAGAAGATTTCTTCCCGACTCATGAACCAATGCCAGGCCCGTCTAGAGCAAATTTAGAAGATTATTTTGACATAAGAAGCACTGGGGACCACATTGACAAGGTCTATCATGATATGAGGAATAAAAAGGAATCAAAAAGAAAGGGCAAAAATGACTGATTTCAAAGTACGCAGTCGCAAGGCAAAGAGGGAATTCTGAATCTTCTTGAGCATAGAGCTTTGTCTTTGGACAGGCTAACTCTGAACAGAGACGAGAAAGAGGGAAGTCACACAAGCTGGGGAGAGGACACGTCGGACGAGGACAGAGAAAACCTCTGTGGGAGATAATGCATGTGGTCCTGAAGGGTGTTCTCCTACGGACAGAGAAGTAAGATGGTCAGATCTAGACCTACCTAAATCTCGGGCTTCAGAGCCTCTGACACAGCTACATCGACCTAAAGGGCAATCCCATAGCATGAGGGGGGATCGCCACCTTATATGAGCAGATTAAGGTCATTTCCAGGAAGAAGACGGTGCAGAACCATTTTCCCTGCTATGGACAGGCAGAAGATGGGGGATGAATGCGATTTTGGAATCTCACAGTTCCCATTGATAGAGAAAGGAGGGGTCAGACCACAGTATATACCATGGCCCCAAATGGATAAGGATAATTTAAGGTGCAAACTCCTGAGTTTAACGTCGGAGGCCAGACAATATATCTATGAATTAGAGAAAATGACGGGAGGAAACATGCTAGCTATAGGGGACATTAAGGGAGAGAGCTGATGACATTTCAATGATAGCAGGATACGCAGGTGTCACTGCCCAGAATACTGCTCATGAGGGAGCACTGTTTAATAATTGTAGGGCTGCAGTTTGGAAAGCGCTTCGAGTACAGTATCTCGATACGTCAGATATGGGGGATATAATGGCACGTAAAATGCAGGAAGGGGAGGATCCTTTGATTTACATTCAGAATTTCCAAGAGCAATGGAGTTTGGAAACGGGCGAGCCTTGGGGAAAATCTATACCTGTATTCTATCATATATTATGACAAGGGCTGCCAGACAAGGTGCAGAGGCAGCTCAAGAAATTGGTGGGCATGGAGGCGAAACCATGGCCAGAAATGAATTGACAATTTCACAACATTGCCGATTGCTGCAGGAGAAAAGACAAAAGAAAGAAGAAGGTAGAAAGCTTGAACAGGCTCAATTAGTACAGACAAAAGCTATCGAAGTATGCTATAGAAGGAGCAATGTTAACTAGTGGAGAAGGGCAGAGATCACAGCAATCAATGGGTATACCGCAGGTGAATAACCAACGGCAATTCGATCAAGGAGGGAATGGATTTGCATCACGAGGTAGAGGGAACTTCCGCAGAAGAGGACATTTTCAGAATAATCAAGGGAATTTTAAGAATAAACAAGGCGAGTTTCAGTCTATGCTGAATGTTAATCAGGGCATGCTGGCAGGACAGATGCAGAGACTTCCTCCTGTATGTTGGACATGTGGAATGACAGGGCATATAGCATAAACATGTGGAAGCCAAGGGTATGTACAGAATGGGCAGTTCTCAAGAGGGGGGACTGCTCTTCCGCCTGCATATGGCACGCAAACTAGGGATGGGTTTGCCCAAGATCAGACAGTGTATGAAGCACAAGCGCAGAGAATGCAACAGACTTTGCAACCACAGCAAGCACCAATGGGTCTGCCACAAGGGCAGTCACAGCATGCACCCATGGAGATACAGTAGAGTGCAAATACAGGACAGTTATTGACTTGTAGGATAGGGGGTGTCACCGTCGAGGGAGGGAATCCTTTCACATGCACGGGGATACGCATGTACCCACAATAGGACAGCTCACTGGGTGACTTGATGTATTCAGTACTATCCGTAACGCCAAATCCTCAAGAGGAACCAAGGGTTGACGTCACGATAGGAGGCAAATCTTTTTCTTTTTTGGTAGACGAGGGTGCAACTCGCTCATGTATATGGGAGGGAAAGGTTTTACTATCAGATAATGCGTGAATGCTCAAGGTTTCACAGGAGCTACAAGTAGAGTTCCTTTTACTGAGAAATTGCCAGTCTCTATAGGAGAATGCGATATGTCTGTAACATTATTATATTCAAAGCAGACACCAGTTAATATACTGGGTCGAGATTTAATGATGAAGTTGAATATGACGATTTTATTTAGTGATGAAGGCATAGTGTGTTCAACACCAGGAATACATTATTTAAATGTGAGTGAATTCATTATGGCGTTTACAGGGCAAATAGCCATATGAGGAGTACCGCTGGAACCAGAAGTGTTTCATTATTGGGTACGCATTTTGCTAACAATGCTGACTGGTTTGGTAGGCAAGACTATGAGAATACCTGATGAGTTTCTCTTTAGACCAGAGATTCCCATGGACGAAGAGGGGGGGGGGCAGATTTTTCCCTTAGAGCTGCAAGCAGATGTGGTGAGAGGGTTCTTGGCTATGCTCATAGGATGTGATGACGATGGCAGATCGTGGAGCACAGTAATTGCCATTGGAGAGGGTTACAGACTCACGGAAGTCACTGATGAGGACATGTTCAAAGATGACCCATCTGATGACGATGTAGTGTTCGACATGAGCATTACGTATTGGGTTAGAGCAGAAAGACTCAAGGTCCCGAAGAAAATTATGATAGTGAGGCAGCGACCTGCATTTATTGATGAAGACATGGTGAAAGTGACAGTTTCTTCATGGACTACAGGCCCTTATGACGTAGGCCTATTAAAGGGCATTAAACTGAAGCCAGGAGCAATTTTACCTCAAGCACGACAGTATACCATGTTTCGAGAGGCAGACAAGGGTATTTTTCCGACGATATCCGCCATTATGGATCAAGGAAATTTAGTGACATCAGAGTCACCAATCAATATCGCAGTGTATCCGATCAGAAATCGAAGGGGGGATCGTGGCATTTAGAGCAAGACATGCACCCAATTAATCAGATTGTAGAAGCTGAGTTTCCTCTAGTTCCTAATCCAGCAACGATCTTATGTAGTATCCCTGTTGAGGCGCGATATTTCACTGTGATTGATTTGAAAAATGCGTTTTTCTCAATCCCATTGCATAAAAATTCTCAAGATCTGATGTCATTTACATTCAGACAGACTAAGTTAAAAAGCACAAGATTACCTCAGGGGTATTGTGAGTCTCCATCGATTTTCAATAGAGTCCTGCAGATGGACTTAAGCAATATTGATTTGTCAAGTGTTGTGTTACAATACGTAGATGACATTTTAGTTTGCAGGACATCAGAAGAAGAGTGCAGATGTGACTCAGTTCAGCTAATGATTATCCTAGCTTAGAAAGGAAATACAGTGGACAAGGAGAAATAGCAACATTGCCAAGAATAGGTGTTGTACATAGGCCAGTTAATCTTGCATGAAGGAAAGAAAGTTACACCTGAAAGGGCTGAGGCCATTTTGAAAACAGCAAAACAGCACATGATAAAGCTCATGCAGCAATTTTTGGGACTGTGCAATTATGTAAGGGCATGGGTATTTGATTATAGTTCATACACAAGGCCATTGTTGCAAGCCCTGAAAAAGGCTCAAACAAGTCAGGAAACGATTCGATGGACTGAGGGAATGGAAGAAGGGTTTGACAAGTTAAAAAAGGCAATTTACACAGCTCCAGTTTTAGGGATTCCTAATTATTCAGAGGAATTATTTTTGTTTTCGCACATGAATGGAACAGTTATGACGGCAGTACTCACTCAAAGTGGCGTACAAGCCTTTAGCATATCACAGTGGGATTTTGGACTCAGTAATGAGGGATCACTTCCCCTGCGAACAATCTTTGGCAGCCGCCATGTTAGCTATTGAGAAGTCTGCCAGCATAGTAATGGGGTGTTCCATGACAATGTTTGTTGAACATGCATTATTTGGTGTGTTGGAAAAACCTAAGGGTACACTGACGTCTCAAAGAGCTTCTGCTTATGAGGTGGTCATATGGAATCCGGCGATTAAAATAGTCAGATGTAAAACACTGAATCCTGCCACATTTGTAGCCGAACCACTGGCAGAAGATGAGCATGCACATGATTGCTCGAATTATGAGTAGTTCTATGACGAGATTCCAAGAGTGAAAGAAAATGCTTTGGCCGCAGGAGAGATTCTCTTTATTGATGATTCTTTGAAGATCAATCACACTGATGGGAAGAGGTATTCAGGTGCCGCTGTGGTAAAACACTTGGCTAATGGGGAATTCAAAGTAATGATAAGTGCACGACTACAGTCTCACTTTTCAGCACAGGCTGCAGAATTAGTGGTTCTGATTGTCGCTCTCGAGAAACATGCAGACCATGAAGTAACCGTGTATAGTGACTCTACCTATGTGACGTTGACAGTACATGCAGAGTTAGCACATTGGAAAAGGAGGGGCTACCTCCAAGTGGATGGCACTCAAGTGCAACACATTGCCTTATTACACAGACTTATTAGAGCACTATAGCTCCCAGTAGCCATTGCAGTCTTTAAGCGTGCAGCTCACACTAAGAGAGCAGACTTTATTTCACACGGAAACCAAGCTGCAGACAAAGAAGCGAAATGAGTTGCATATTCAGAGAATATTATGAGCTTTGATACGCCTGATGTGAATGAAAGAATGGTGGTGATGATGAATATAAATGAAACTTTCAATAACTTGTGAAAAACACAATTAATGGAAGTTCAAGGTGAAGCACCACAGGATGAGAAAGATCTTTGGACACAGAGGGCGTGTTTTTTATCCCCTTCTGAGGCACTGTGGCGACAGGAAAAGACTGGTTAACCAGTGATGCCTGAAGCCTTATTAAGGGTGGCGTTGGAACAGCTACACTACCCTGCGCATGTCACTAGGGAAAGCCTCACAGCAACTATTGCAGAGGAATGATTTGTACCAAATTTGTTAGAACACGTTGCATTTTATGTAGTAAACTGCATTGTATGTTATAGGTTTACTGCTGGGCACACAATGCGAACAGTTAGATGTGTTATTCCTCAACCAAATGGTCCTTTTCAGCATTTATATATTAACTATGTTGATATGCTGTAGGTCTGTCATGGTTACAGATATATGATAGTGGTAGTGTGCCCCTTCTCAAGGTGGATCGAAGCTGGTCCATGCACACATCCAGATGCCACTGGCACTGGGAAATTCTTAGTACGAGAAGTATTTCCTAGATGGGGAATATGTGAGGTTTTAAGATCAGATAATGGCCCACATTTTGTGAATGAAGTGCACGAGCAGATCAGATTATTGATTAGTATAAAGCATACGTTTTCTTCAGCTTATCACCTGCAAGTGAATGGAATCTGTGAGAGACTCAATGGCCTACTAAAAGAGAGGATAGCCAAACTTAAGTTAATGTTGAAAAAAGGATGGCTGCATTGCCTGCCTCTTGCATTATGTGCATTGAGGAATCAACCAGGCACTGACAATCATCTTACACCCCATGAATTAGTAACGGGAAGGTAAATGAGAATGCCTCTTACTCCTCCATCGGGGATGAGAAGTGATGCCCAGGCAACAACAGAATTGTTTGGAAATGAGCTATATGCGTATTTAACATGTATGACTACAAGTATCTCTGTCATTTCAGACCAAGTCAAGCGGAAGGGGTGTCGGTCTCAGAACACAGATGAAGACCATAAAGCAACTGGATCAAAAGAACTTTCATTGCCAAGAGTCTTTGCTGGAGATCGAGTACTGATCCGGAACTTTATCCAAAAATGGGATCAACCCAGGTTTAATGGCCCTTTCATCGTCGAGGATGTCACTCCATCAGCAATAAAGGTGCAAGGAAGGCGTGCTTGGATATTCCTGGGAGACGTGAAGATCTACAATGGCGAGACCACTGCACCCCACCGCATTCGGAAGCAAGGAACGGAGAAGTAGTACAGCATGTGCAGACTAGATCGATGACAAGGAAGAAGGACACAGAGACTGTCTAGTAGACAGACAAGGAGTTCATTGGACTGTGGTTCATTTGAGACACTCTTTCTGGCTACTAAACAGGGAGTGAAAGAAAAGCTATTGTTCTTGAACCACAGGAGTTTAACATTGGACTCAGACATATTGAAGTCTTAAAAAGAAATGCCAGACCTAAAATTCATCTTCCACAACTGGAAAAGGGAGCAGATCCCTGATTCCTTCCTTACCGAGTTTCTCTTTAGAGGCACCCATGGTAGTGCCTTATGCAACGTTTACCGGAACATTCTTGCTGGTTTTGTCTTCATTCTTCGTGCATACCCTGCGCTTGTGGGGAGAACTGTTACCATTCATATGTTCTTGCAAGATCCTAAAAATTGACCAGTCATGAGGAGATTGCTGGCAGCCATAATAGAGCAAATCTCCAGCTTCCTGAGTATTGTATGGAAAATACAAATGCCCATGTCTGCTGACGATGCAAATAGACTATTTGGAATGGTCTTTTATTTCTTGATTGAGGAACGCCTGCATCTTGTTGGAAGACAAACTGATGTTCGTACTTTCCTGAGAGATCCTAGGAATCAAGTGGCAATGAATCAATGACTTCATGATATCATAGAGCAAGTTTGTCTATTTTCTGAGGGAAAAGAGCGAGCATACTGATGGTGTTGAAGAATGAAGACATTCAAAACGTACTTGCTCTAGTCTTTTATTATCTGCTGAAAGTGCATCCTCATTTGGTTTGGCGGAAAAACAACTCTTTTGTATTCATCGGGGACCCTCTCAACCGTCCTGCCATCAGCCAGTTGCTTGTGGAGCTTGTGGAGCAGATCCAGATATTACCAGAATATTTTATGAGATTATCCAATTAAGGTTTGGTTTTTCCTTCCTTAAAAGTAAAAATAGAAAATGAGTAACAAAGAAAGCAACAATAATGTGGCGAACTTCGAGAGACTGCGAAAAGAGGCTATTGTTATCGGTGTTGCATTGTGAAACCTAGGCCTTTCTCCCTCTATTCAGGATTCTCAAACCTAGGTGTTTTTTTCTCCTGTCTTTCTGTCTTTTAAAAATTGCATTGTATCAGTATTTAAAATGCACTGTTTCAGTATTTAAAATGACATTGTGAAACCTAGGCCTTTCTCCCTCTATTCAGGATTCTCAACCTTAGGTGTTTTTTTCTCCTGTCTTTAAAATCTGAATTGTGAAACTTCCTACATTCTGAGTATCGTCGTCTTGTCCAATTGCTTAACTGTTTTGCCTCTCACTGTCTCGTCTGCTTGCACCCTGCCCTGTGTCCTTCCCTAGTGTTCTCCCCTCCCCTCTCCTTTCCCTCTCTCTCCTCTCCCCTTCTACTCTATGGTGCTCTCTGTCTCTCCTATTTTTTCTAACTGCGTCTCTATTAACTATCCTGCCCTCCTCACTAAATCTGGTAGGAAGAAGTTTAAATCGGACATCCTGGTCTCCAAGAGAGGCCTCCCTATCGCTGACACCTATACCAGTGCCTCCTCCAGGCAAACTTTCACAGACATCCTCTTTGTTGTTCTCTCGCCTGATCTATGGACCCTACATATGGTCTTTGTGCTCTCTCCTTTCTCTTCTTCTCCCATTAATGGTGACACCCAGTGAGATGTCCTCCTGGCCTCCTTTCACTCCTCTAAGGTCATCATTAATGTCTATGTGAATGGCACTGTCCTGGTCCAAGGCCCTCAGGTCAACTTTCACCTCTTCGATAGACGCTTTCCATGCCTCATCAATTTCCTTTCTTCTCCTGCCGTCCCCTCTGCCCCTTACACGGCTTCCTCGCCTCCCCCTGTTGCCTCCTCCCTGGCTACCTTGTCCTCTCCTTCCCTCTCTGCCCCCCCCCAGGCTCCTTCTACACCTCCGCAGGGTGTACCTCTGATTTGTGCCCCTCCCCGGAAGTCCTTCAAGGATGGCAACCTTCTCCATATTGCCACTCTTAACTCTCGCTTAGCTGTCAAACACTCCTCCGACATCTGCTGCCTTCTGGAGGAACTGGACCTCGATGTCCTTGGTCTCACTGAGACATGGTTCACAGCCAGCTCTGTCACAAGCTTTGACATGCTCCTCCCTGATGCCTACAAGATCCTCTCCACGCCCAGGGCCAATCGCCCCGGTGGGGGTGTAGCCCTGATCTTCCTGCCTCTGTCATTCCTACGCAGGCCTACTTCTCTTTTTAATGCCTCGTCTGCAGGCTCTCTCTCTCCCTTAGCCATTCCCTTACTGTGGCTACTATCTATCGATCACCTGGTCAGATCTCCTCCTTACTCTCTGAGTGGGCGGACCTCTCCTCCTCACTCCTGGTCTTGACCTCTCAACTCCTCCTTCTTGGAGAATTCAACATCCACCTGGATGCCTCCTGTCCTCCCTCTGGACTCTTTCACGACCTCTGAGACTCTCTCTCACTCTCTATTCTCCCCTCTGGCCCAAATCACTCTGCAGGGCACACTCTGGATGTTCTGATCTCCTCAGACCTTCCCCTTTCTGGCCCTCTCGCCACTCCTCTCTGCCGGAGTGATCACTTTCTCCTTTCCTCCCATCTCACCCTCTCTGCTCCTCAGGCCAAGTCACTTCCTTCACAGCCACCCACCTTCTCTGTCATCCAACCCATGAAGCGCGTGTCAGTTGAGGCTTTCACCGCCACTTATCTCACCCCCGCCCCCTTTGGCTGAGTCTCACCCTGACGCAGCACTTTCCTTGCTCCACTCTGCTATATCTGATACCCTTCATATTCTTGCCCCTGTCATGAGAATCCGCCTGAACCCCAAAGCCAAGTGCAACTCCTGGTATGACTCAGACCTCGCCACCCATAAACGCAAGCGTAGGGTGGCCGAGAGGAAATGGCTAGCTTCATGTACATCCTCTGACAAATTGGTCTGCCGCCTGCTCCAAAGGCGATACTGCCTCTCTGTCCTCACCAAGAAGAGAGCTTTCATCCAAGTCTGCATCTCTGCAGCATCTAACAACTTGGCTGGACTCTTTAAAATCTCCAAGGAAGTGGCCAATCCTGATGCAGTCTCTACCTCTCCTGTCCCTTCCCAGGCCCTCTGCATGCCACTGGCTTCTCACTTGATCTCTAAAACTGAGGACATCCTGTCCTCACTCTCCTCCTCTCTCCTCCCTCCCTCTACTCCCTGCTCTTCCTCTGGCCCTTCTGCAGCCACCTCTCCTCCCTCCTTCTCTGCCTTTCACTGTTCTCCACAGACGAAGTTTCGAGACAAGTCCGATCTATGAAAGTCTTGTCTAAACAGGTTCACCCCTGTTCCTCTAAAACCATCAAGGACCACATAGACTCCCTGGCTCCTACCCTGGCCGACTTCTGAAACCACTCCTTCGCCACTGGAGTCTTCCCATCCCCCCTGAAGCACTCCCTTGTGCACCCTCTTCTTAAGAAACCCTCTGCCGACCCCTCCTGTCCGGCTAATTATCGCCCAATCTCCATCAGTTCCTTCCTGGGCAAACTCCTAGAAAAACTGGCCATCTCTCAGCTTAATCTCCACACTGAATCTGTTGATTGTCTTCATGACCATCAGTCTGGCTTCAGAGCTGCAAAAACATGGAAACTGCTTTCCTGAACATCCGTGAAGACCTGCTCTCCAACCTTGATTCTAACACCCCCCGTGTCCTCATCTTGCTTGATCTCTCTTCTGCCTTTGACATGGTCAACCATGCCATCCTGCTCAAATGTCTCTGTGATAACCTGGGTATCACTGGTCAGGCCCTGGTGTGGTTGACTTCTTTCCTCTCTGACCGACCCTCCCAGATCCAACTTGGGCTCTTCCGCTATCTTTTTCTCTACCTGTGGTGTCCCCCAGGGGTCTAACCTCTCTCCCTGGCTGTTCAACCTATACCTGGCACTTCTTGCCCACCGCATTGCCACTCTCTGCCCCAACTTTCAGTGCTATGTGAATGACACTCAGCTCATTTTCAGGCTGCATTCAGCCACCTCTTCTCCGTCTCTCATCTCTGACTGTCTGTCTGCTATCCAGGAGTGGTGTGCTGCCAATAACCTCTGCCTTAATGCCAGTAAGACTGAGATTCTCCTCATCGGCACTCCAGCTCCCTCCTTTCCTATCACACTCTGGCCGGCCTCTTTTGGCCCTCTTCCTGCTCCAACCTGCAAGGCTAAAAACCTTGGGGTCATCTTCGACTCCACAGGCTCCTTCTCTCCTCACATCTCTGACATCTACCAGCTGCACCTCCTCAGAGGTATTCTACCTTTCCTCTCCTTGATCCAGAAGCTCTCTCTCTCCAGAGCACTGGTTCTCTCTAGGCTGGACTACTGCAACAGCCTCTTTCTAAATCTGCCTGCCGCTACTCTCCGCCCTCTGGAATTCATCCAGAACAGGACTGCAAGACTTGTCCTTGGCCTGAAGCCTAGGGATCGTATCTCCCCAGGACTGAAATCTCTGCACTGGCTCCCATTGGCTGCGAGGATCAAGTTCAAAACCCTCTGCATTGTCCACAAGGCCTTCTGGGGCCTCAATACCTTCAACTCTCGCTTCCTAAATATCTTCATTCTCAAGCTCTTCGCTCATCTGCCTCCAACTCCCTCAGGGTCAGTCGCTTCTCCAAGCAACGAGTTGGTGGTAGGTCTCTTTCTTCGGCTGAGGCCTCCCTCTGGAACAGCCTCCCTGCCTCCCTAAAACTTGAGGAGAACCATCTCCGGTTCCGGAAGCACTTCAAAACTTTTCTCTTTGCTTCTGCCTTTTCTCCTCCTCTCCCCTGCTGACCTCCTAGCTGAATCCGAATCTGCACTGGTTACCTGGCCACCCTCTGATCCCAGGCCCAGGTCCCTCCCCACCGGTCACACACACCTGCACTGCCTGCCTAGGCAACCCCCATACTTGGGGACTGTTTCTGTATCCCTACAGTGCCACTACCAGCACTTGACACCTGATGTCTGCACTCACCTTTGCATTTGCCACCTGCTGGCCGTTACGTTTACTTATTGTTATTATTCTATTCCCATGTACTGCACTGTCCCTTCCCCCTCCCCCGCACTTTCTCCCTTCCCCCATCCCATGCACTTGCGTGATCTGAATGACACCTGGACTAGTATGATTGTTGTCTGTCCTCTCTTTGTCCCCCCTCGCCTCATCGCACCTTAAAACACTTGTGTGTAGTCACGTTTTAGATGCCATATCATATCCCATATGAATATAGATTATTTAGTTGACCTCATCGATATTCATAATAATCTTCATGTCCAGGATCCAGACAGATGCAAACACTAAGTGGTTACAGATAACCAGATGGGAATTGTTGCAGAGGATCAACACGACCATGAAAGGATTCAATGGTATCAAGGAGGACCTGAGAGCCATACAACTGATGACTCTTCAGAATAGATATGTCCTGGACAGGATCACAGCTATGGATGGAGGTGTTTGTGCCAAAATTGTAGAATCATGCTGCACATTCATACCTTCTTATGATGACGAGAATTTCACCTTGATGGAGGCCATAGAGATGCTGAAGTTACACGTCCAAATGATAGACGAAATGGAAGACATTGCTGATGATAGCTGGTTTGGATCACTCTTTTTGGTGGTTCAACAATGGATGGCAGACATGTTCAAGCTCCTTGGAGCCCTGATAGTGATGTTAATGCATGGATTCTGTGTGATCAAGATAATAATCTTACAGTGCAGGAAGACTGCAAAGAAAGCTGTAGGAATGTAGATCATGATTGATGTCGAATCAGGATGGAAGACTAAGGAGCTGACAGACAAAGAGATCAGATACTATTTGAAAGCCAGCATCCATGCACCTGAGGGGACAAAGTTCCTATACCCAAAGAACCACAAGAAGTATGTGGGGAAATGGATTTACTGCAGTGCAAGTGGAAAATGCATACTTATGTCCTGGAATAAGGCTGAGCATGTGAAATCAGCAGGATGCTTAAAGGGAGTCATAAAAATATGGGTTCCTAAGAAGCATTTCTTCATACGAGGATATCTGAATATGAAGGCCCAGAGGGGGGAGTGTAGAGGTGGAGCCAAGTACCCCAATCTAAAGCCCCCCCCCCATGCTACCTATATGTTGGGAACCAGAGTGAGAGACACGTGTAGTACCAGTGAATATACCAATACCAAGGAGAATCTTGGAAGCAAGGTTCCCATTGAGAAAGGCATACCTGCTTTCAAGACAATATGATGGTCACTTGAATGAAATCCCGGAGGGAGTGTGAAAACTGAGCAAAAGGGAAGATTGGTGACGTCACAGAGAAGCAGAGTTCATGCACCCAGAATAGATACAGAGGCGAGAGAACATAGGCATTCTATAGGTCTAAAGGAAGAGTTATCAAAGATAAGCAATGTTTCGGGCTCAAAATGAAGATGTTCAAGCTACAGAATAAATAAAGAAGATATCAAGTCATTTTACACGTATACAGAAACAAAAACGCAAGTAGACAAAGTATTCTTAAGGCTAGCTATGTAGTGAATAGATTGCGGCGATGTGCCAACGTATATATATAGGAACTTTTGAACTATGGGTGATTCCACAGAGCGCACTTCAGCAGAGCTGGACCCTGAAAGCAGAAAGGCTTTTTCTCGTGTGTCACAGTTAGAAATTGAAAGCTGAACAGTGGAGGTGAATCAAATAAGGGCTTGGTTGGATCAACACCAAGAAGGAAAGGCCCCTTGGGCCTGAACGTGCGTACAAACAATTACAGAATATGTGAAAGAAATGAACTCCTGTCTTAGATGAGGGGCGAGAACATTCAAGACGTCGGAGGTTCATCAAGTAATAGTAGTTTAAATGCAGTAAAACTCGAAATTGTGATGGAAATAGACAGCGGGACGAATTGTATCGAAACCAAGAAGACAGAGTATGATATAATCCCTCGAATTCTACAGCAGCAGAGAACATTTCCAAGGTCAAGTTCAAAGCCTTAATTGACAGACACACCGCAAGTGTGATGATGGATTCCAGGGTAATTGGTGGGAAGGTATGGTTATGACCAACCCACCAGCACCTGGAAGCCAGCCTGCATGCTGCTTACGCATGTGGAATAGTACAAGCGGTACAAGGGTGCCAACCAATGATTGAGGGCTACGTAATAGAGAGCCCTATAGTTTGTGTAACCAATGGGACTTTGTGTATTTGATGACGTTCGTAGAAACTTGCACTAGAGGAGGCCATAAGTTGTCCCACCTGATGTTAGATACCAAATCACCTTCCCTGAGAAGTATGGAAAGTATACCTAGATGTTCCCTGTAAGCCTATCACCATTCCGAGTAGGTTTTTGTAGTTTGCCACGTAGGTACATGTCAATGATGACGAGATTTTAGTACATAACCCACTTTTTTCATATGATGCATTGAGTGAGAAGATCGAGCGGGCACATTGATGTTCGTTGTAATTCCCTGTTTTAGATAATTGATATTAAAACAGAAGTATTCTGTCAAATTCCTGAGTCAGTTTGATTATTGAGGTTTGAGTATATTCTGCGATCCCCATCTGTCTCTAAGTATTGCTTCCTCATCTTAGAGGGCTGGGTCGACTACCCCAGTTCAGTAACATTAAATTGAAACTGTTCTTCAATGAATTAGAGAGTGACAAAGATCAGACAATAATGGAGCAAGATGACGACTCCCAAGAATTTAAAAACAAGAGCACCTTTATGCCTCCTATTAATATACCCTCTAGATATTTTTCACAAACAGACCCTTAAAGATCTCAAGAAAATCTCTTATAAACATCCTAAACACAACAAATTGAAACCTTCAGAACTCACCTTACTTAAGAATGTGTATGGAGATAAAAAACATCACAATTCAGCCTGCTGATAAAGGAGGAGCACTGGTCATAATGAACAGCACTGACTATGACTCAGAATATGAAAGACAACTCAGTGACCTCACTATATATGCCAAACTCGAATCTGACCCCACTATAGACATTATGTCCAATCTGGTAGACATCATTAAAAAAGCTGAAGATCTTGAATGTATAAATCAACACACCAGAACGTTCCTACTGAAGAGTCATCCCAGGATACCTAATTTCTACATACTACCTGGAATTCACCGCATGCTTCATCCCCTAGGTAAATACAACTATTTCCTCTTACAACCCATTGTATAGAAAACAAGCACATACATCAAGGACACGTCTCACTTTCTACAGCACCTCAAAAATACCAAATACATTGAGGACTTAATTATGTTCACCATATATGTCAAGAGTCTCTACACTTCCATCCCACATGATCTGGGTATGGAAGCCATTGAATGGATACTTCTCAACGAAGGGGAAATCAGAGCTCCCAAGGAATTTATTTTGATACTACTACAATTCATCTCTGAGAACTTTCAATACAAGAACAACTTCTACTTACAAGTATTTGGTACATCTATGGGGCAACCATGGCCCCTATCTACGCTAACTGCTTATTGCACAAGTTTGAAAAAGAACATATCCTAGAGCACGGTGTATGGCGTACCTACATAGCATTATGGGTATGTTACATCAATGACATTTCTGGAGTTTGGAAGGGAACACAAGAAAATCTAGAAGGGTTTTTCACTTATATGAACACGATTGATCCCAGGATCTAATTTACCAGTGAGCAATCAAAGGAACACATACATTTCCTTGATGTGGCAATCATGACACATTAAGGTAAATATGTCACCAACATCTATCATAAAGATACTGACCATAACTACTTACTGCATAGATTCAGCTTCCATCAACCCAGTCTGATGAAAAACCTACCCTTTAACCAGATGCTACATGTCAAAAGGATCGTTAGTGATCCAGATGAATATGAGAAGGAAATTGACAAGATGGGAGAAAAGTTCTTGGCACGAGGTTACAAGACAGATGAGATTAAAACAGCCACAGATCGTCTGAAGGCTCTACAACAAGAAGACCCTGCACCAGAGAGAAGAAAAGAGAAAGTCACCCCATCGCTGGTGTATGTCTCGAAATATTCCATACAAAGCAACCGGATTAAGTCAGTTATCAAAAGAAAGTGGAGACAGCTAACCAGCGATTCTGGAGTAGAGGATTTATTTGCAGATGTGCCTACATTTGCCTACAAAAGAAGCATGAACGTCAGAGACCATCTTGTCAAAATAAGACCAGAGGGCAAACAACCTCAAACAGCCAGAAAAGGAACATTCCCATGCCTACACTGCAGCAACTGTGGCTTTGTGACCAAAGGTAATACCATCAATCATCCACAGACAGGAGAGAAATTTAAAATCAATAGCTTTGCTACATGTGGCGCGACCAACATCATTTACACCATCAAATGTCCCTGCGGCATATACTATGTTGGACAATGTAAACTCCAAGGCAAGGTAAGATGGAATGAGCACAGATCATGCATTAGGAATGGCAAAAATAATTAGGCAGTGGCTCGACACAGAATGGAGAAGAAACACAACATTGCACAGATCCTGTTTCAAATAGTGGAAGTAGTTACCAAGTGGAACATGCACGAAAATCTAACCATAAGGCTAGACCAGAGGTAGACCTATTGGATAGATTGTCTGGACGCAATGACCCCTGGCGGTATAAATGACGAGATCAACTACATGTGCTATCTGTAACAATGACTGATCTTTATTAACCCTCAGTCTCAGTTACTTTACACTCATCCAACCTTATGACCTCTATAAACTCTTTTGCATCTGCGGGTTTATACCAGCCATGGACTTGAGATACTCTGGTCCCTTTATTTGCCCGACCAATGATCCCCCTTGGGTTACACTCTAAGATTGTATCAATTTGATACATGGACTTCCTGAAATGAGCCACTTAATTTTGATTGATCTGACATATACTGATTGGTCTATGTATTTCTAAATGGATTGAACTGATAGCTTTATGTATATTTACTAATCTGCATTGCATCGACCTACCTATGAGCAGCTATACTAGCCACACATTTATTTCTGTGTTCCATTCGGATACATATTATTCTCTTAACTTAGAGAACAATACAATATGCTTACCTTGTAATCAATTATTTTCTGTAGCAACATACCTATGAGTAGTAACAAACCCTACCGCACACTCGTGAACCGGGTCTTTCTCTACCTACAGTCAGTCGAACGAAAAGCACACAGGTAAGACTCTTGCAACTTATGAGTAATCATCTCAGTTACTTTACACTTATCCAACCTTATGACCTCTATAAACTAATTTGCATCTGCGGGTTTATACCAGCCATGGACTTGAGATACTTTGGTCCCTTTATTTGCCCGACCAATGATCCCCCTCGGGTTACACTATAAGATTGTAGCAATTTGATATATGGACTCCCTGAAATGAGCCACTTAATTTTGATTGATCTGGCATATACTGATTGGTCTATGTCATTTCTGAATGGATTGAACTGATATCTTTATGTATTTGTACTAATCTGCATTGCATCTGCCTACCTATGAGCAGCTATACTAGCCACACATTTATTTCTGTGTTCCATTCAGAAACATATTATTCTCTTAACTTAGAGAACAATACCATATGCTTACCTTGTAATCAATTATTTTCTGTAGCGACATACCTATGAGTAGTAACAAACCCTACCGCACACTCGCACACTCGCAAACTGGGTCTTTCTCTACCCACAGTTAGTCGAACGAGAAGCATACAGGTAAGACTCTTGCATCTTATGAGTAATCATCAGCACTAGCGTGTAGCTTTAACTAGACTGCTTCCCACTGTCACCATACTAAGAACTTATTATCTTATATTTTAGGTAGAGAAAAATCTTACCCTGATTACTATCGGAACAACATTATAACCCCAGGTAACCTTATGAGTTAACCATGTGATTTATGCACCATTGCCCTAACCTCAAATTTGGATTCTATGCATTGTTTAATTGTTCTGGGTTTTCATTGTATTAAATTGTAGATACAGGAAGGCTTTGTTCATAGCCAGGTAAATTATCTATTCTCTATTTAATAAATTGTTTTGATGACATTGAGAAAGTCTTTTATGTTTTTAGTTCAAGAAAACGTACTTCCTAATATTTTGTTATGGGGTTCTCTATTCTTTTTCCTTTCTATTCATGACATGGACAATATGTGGTACGCATTAATGATTTATATTTGGTTTCTCTTATTTTTGAATGTTGATGCAAATACTAAATATATTGTGTCAAAGCCCTGAAGATGGTCTATGTCTGAAATGCATTGGCAAACACTGTTGGGACACACACCTTATGGATGCATATTGCATTTTTATGCAATTCAATAATTGAAAAGCTTTTGGACTTTTGTCTTTGAAGTACTATGAACATCTCATGAATAATCAACTAGTATCTGCAACTTAAATATAGAGCAGAGCGTGTGCATACCATGAACTAGGATTTTTTTCCTAGCTCTTATTTTATGCCTAATCACTTTCCCATAGGTGTATCAAGGAACATTTCACTAGAAAATTGTCACTAAGGGAAATCAATTTTAAAATGTACCTATAAATATTCTACTTTAAAAACATAGGGAGACATATTGGAAACTCAATCTGAGATTATATATTAGGCAAAAGAATAGCCATTCAAATAATGCAGAAACCTTTGTTTGGGTAGAATGTTCCAACCGTCTGGAAGGACCTGTGTGATGTATCACTTAAGCTTCAAATATATTTGTTACAGTCGTTACAATTTTGCATATTTTCATATTCACAAAAAATAGTTATTTTTCACAAAGCCATAGGCCTTCTTGTGGGTGTCCAATGCATTCCTGTCCTAATTTTTAAATTTTATTGTTCATTTGTAATGTGTCTATACACGTGTATTTTTCTGAAGACGCATCAAGGGAAGGGAGTGAATGGAGGGGGGACGATCCTAATAGACCTTGTACATTCAGATTGTGCAAGTGCAGGTCTTTATAATGCTCCGAATACCCGAGGTCGTTTATAAGCGTGGATCCGGGATTCGAACCAGTGTTGCTCAGCGTGGTCTTGCCACTGAGCTATCCTCCCTTCAGTGACAATCTTCAGGGACAGTTACTAGAAAAATAATAAATAAGCCAAATGTAAATATTTTCTATAATAATCTTGCTTAACATATCTACTTGTTCATAATATTAACATATTTACCAGGCTCTGTTTCCACTTCTTTGCACCGTTAGTGCCTTTACAACGAATGCAACATTTAAATTCTGGAACCCCAGTGGGTATCTGCAATGCAAGTATGTGGGACGGTTTTCACTTTTGTGTCTTTCAAGTATATTTCCCAAATTCTCTGAAAATGGTTAATGGGTCATGCCTTATCTTGTTCTGTTATTGGAGGTTTCTTTTGGGGTTCGTATCCTGGTGGTCTGTCTTGGGGATACCTATAGTTAGGGTTTGTCTATTCAAGACTTCTGTCTCATGCCATTTTAAGTATTTAAAAGAGTCTTACCTTCGTTGTATTTGACAAGCGTTTCCACTGGACACCAGGACCAAAGAGATGTGGTTGCCTGTGTTCCCTGTTTCGCTTTTATTTTTGAAAATGGTGTCGGAAAGGTGTGAGCGATGACATGTTTGTAATGCTAAACTCTTACTATGAACAGAATATATACCATTGTTCGACATCGTGACATTGAAACATATGAGAACCTGTATTACCCACGATAATATGTATTTTCAAACTCTAGTAACATTTAAACAATGTAGCCATAATGTCATAGTGCCATAGAACTGTGGGCGTGCACGATAAAAAATAAGTGTTTCACAATTTTCCAATGTGTGATATTTGTTCTCCTAATGAAAAAAATGTGTCCGACAAACGTCCCTACTAATAATTGCAATATTTTCTTGTTATTTTCTTATTGGCTGCTCCAGTCATTGGGTAGAGCAGCCCCTCAGCATCCCCGGCTCAATCACTTGTCAATTCTGTATGTCATCTATGGAATGGCTTCCAGGTGGGAGCCACGGTTGCATGATATCAGTGTTGGAAATGTATTTAAACGCAAGCAGTGGCCATGTAAATCCGCTTTGGGCCAGCATATGTTCATCCGCATCTAATCAAATTATTTGTACAGACTGGGATAAGTGCTTTGAAACCAATGGTTTCTTAGGTCACTCGTTCCCTCGAATTAATTCTTAGCCCAACAAAAGGCTCTTTCTGAAATGGTTTAAATGAGAGTCCTCATATTGTGTCCCATGTTCTTCTGGCATACAGTAACATATGCCTTGCTGCGTGCAGGCCGAGCCCTTTGTGGATTCACGGAAGTAGGGGCATCTATATTTGGAAGGCCCGCTGCACGATCAAACTCTTGACCTCGACCTTGCGCATTTTCCAGTCTTGTGATTGGAAAGAATGGAATGACCCGGCAGAGAGTGAGAACAGACTTCCTGCTTTATGTGTGGAAACAGGTCAACTGCTTCATGTCAGACACTTACTTTAAACTATAATAAATTAGCTCCATTCATCTCGTTGACAGATATTACGACCCATTGTGTGTCTGCTGCAAATGCCTGCAAGCTAACGTGGTACTGGCCCTCTCTGATAGCATCATGAGCGCCGGTTTCCAGTGGACTATGTTTGCTAGTAAGTGGGTACTCCCAGAGTTATCTGGACCATACAACAAGGCGTTTGTGTGATGGCCTGAACAAAAGCACATTTAGAAAATAGGCTTATTGCTTGAGGAATCCCATAGGCCTAACATATGAATTCCATCCACCTAAGCAAAACGCCCAGCTATTGTGCATGGACTTGTGTATATAAATGTAGCAATACATTTTCGTGATCGTTTCCATTCTGTTTCAGTCACCACTGTGATGCTTTATTTTGTATTTGAATTTATCGAAGAACTGGGTGTCATTTCGAACAGAAATGACATACAGAGTCGACAATTATCAGAGAGCGGAGGCATTAATAGGGCAGTGTGTGCCTTTACCATGTTGAGTTGAGTGATGAGTGCAGGAGGGGTAAGAGGTAGAACATATATTAGAGACAGGGACTGTCGGACCTAACAATATAGATGTTTTTAACATTCACAGCCTGAGGCCAGAAGATACATTACATAGAGTGTTCCAGAGGGCAGAATTCAGGAGAGGTGGTTTGGGTGGTTACTTTGGATAAGAGGTTGGAAGGGTTCCTTCCATTTCTAGCAGGTGGTGCAGAGACATGGACAGGAGGTGAAGTCAGCAAGATATTGGTGGGCAAGACCAAAGCATGAATTGGCGGACGAGTACTACAAATTTAAAGAGAGAGCAATTTTTCATTGAGAATCTTCCAGCTTGGTAACCGTAGGTGTAGGAGGAGGATGATCTGGGAAGGTTGAAAACGGTGTGTGTCAGAAAGTTGAGGACTTTATTGAGAGCACCATAAGAGTACAGGGTCTAGGCCAAGAAGGAGGCTTGAGCACAAGAAGGGAGATACATGTTTTAGTTGAGTGCTGCATCAGGTGTGGCCAGATTTCTCTAATGTTTAAGAGTTCAAACTAGCTGCAGTGGATGTATTAATTGGAAGAGTTGAAGGTCACGGCCATAGAGAAAGTTTACAATGTGACCCATGGGTGAGGCAGTGAGTTTGTCAGGCCGAAAGAGATGGGTGATTGTGGTTGGCATTGATGGAACAGAGAAAAATTGCTTTTGTCTTTGAGTGCTTGAGCATGAGGTAAGGTAAATCCATCCAGTGGTAGATACTGGTTAGGCAGTTAGTTATGCTTTCAGATCTTGCAGGAGTGAAGGAGAGGAAGGATAAAAGATCTGAATATTGTTAGAAAAGAGGTGAATGTCAAAAAACAAAGGAGGGTATGAATTTGCTGTTGGAGGATGTACAAGATGAAAATAAGTGGGCCTAAGACTGGTACTTGAGAACACCCACTGGAAGCGGTGTTAGGGAGGAGACACTGGGGTTCAATAATATGGCGAATGAGCAGTTAGCGATATAGGGGAAACACACAGCCAAGTAGAGTGACCTCAAAGTCAAGGTGGGAAAAAGTTTGATGGAGGGTAGACTTATCCACAGGGTCAAATGCAGAAGAAAGTTCTAGAAAGATGAGAATAGAGGAGAGGCGAGAGTGGCTGGCAGTGTGACAAGAGCATTGGTCATGTGGATCAGAGCAGTCTCAGTGGAGAGTTTCAACAAGAATCCAGATTAGAGGGAATCAGCAAGTGAGTGCACCTCAAGATTATTGACTATGCCATGGAGGACAACCCTCTTGAGGATTTTTGTCTGGTAGAGATGAAGAGAAACAGATCTGTACAATGAGGGGTTCTTGGGGCCAGCACTTGTTTTTTTAGGAGAGGTATGACTGTGGCTGTTTTTAGGAGAGAGATTGAATAAGATAGAGAGGTGAGCATAGTTGAGAGGTGCAGGTTTCTTAACAATTTGTAGTGCAAATGGGTCAATTGGAGTGCAGGATGAGTTGGTAGAATGTGCAGAAGTTCAATGAGGGGAGGTGGTGTATTGGGATAGAGAAGAGAGTGTGTAGAAGGTTGATGGAAGTGAGGATGAGGGGGTGGCAGAGGTAAAAGGGTGTGCAGGATGTCCCGTGTTTAGGTGATGTTAAGGGTGAAGTATGAGGCATTGTTGTTGACAGAGAGAGAGGATGAATCATAGCAGACTTGGGGATGGGATGGTCTGGAGGGCCCTTGGTTCCTTGCGAGGGTGTGCGTGTAGAGAGGAAACAGGATGTGTGTAACATTAGAGTTTGTCCTTGTCAAGAGCTGTATCTGTGGTCAGGAGAGGGTCCTTGTAGACAGCAAGGAAAGTAGGGAATCCGTCTTTGGGTCAGAGGCATAGTCAGTGATGCATGGTTGTCACCAACAGGTGGATAGCTGATGAGAGCCATGCTTGAGGACATGGGCAGGATTGTACTCAGTAAACCTAGCTTAATGGAATGAGCAAGTGGAAGAGTGTGAGGTTGATAGGAGATGTTGACTTGGCCAAGGTAGGGGCCCATAGAGTCAGGCTTGAATTTAAATTTGGTTTGAGTTGTGGGAGGGTGATGGTAGAGTGGGGTAGGAATTGAGGTGGTGTAATGGATCAATAATGGTCAGAGGGGCAGGAGTGAAGTATGGGGGTAGAGTAGACTGGGGTGGAAGATACGAATATGAGACCAAGTTGCCTTGGATATGGGTTGGAATGTTTTGTACGTTGACTTGTGAGTTGTCAGGGATAGTGGAGGCAAATTGGAGATATTAAGGTCAGCCATTATAATGGCAGGGACATTACATGGATGCATTTTGAGTAAGAGGTCAAGATCAAAGAAGAGGCTGAGGGTGCCTGCTGAGTGGTATATGAGACGGATTCTGAGAGGGCTTGTAGCAAGGAGTTGGACCAAGAGGTGCTCAAATGAGTCGGGAGTGTAAACAGACTGGGGAAGGAGTGCAGATGACGTGTCCTTGCTGATAACAAGACCAACACCACTGACATTTCTGGGGAGACAAGGGAAGTGTTGATAAGAAGCAAAATCACTGTGAAGGGCCACTAGGGAGGCAGTGTTATGAGGGGGGAATCTAGATTTCAGTAATAACCATCACTGAGAGTTTGGGACTAGCTATGTGAATGGACATGATTAGTGTTAAAAGTTGTTTTGCAGTGAGACTGGGCACTTCCATTTGTGTGTACAAGGTGATAGGGAAATACGGAGGGCTATTATATACAGTTAACTGCCTCTATGTGCTTCCCAGCTAGACAGTTCCTAATTCAAAGGTTGAGCCTATAATTAAGAAGACCAATACCACATTCAGGGGAAATGAGGCAGAGTGAGATACAGCCATTTGCCCAGAAACCCACATGCTTTGGTTGAATGTGGAACGTTGGATTAGCGCCAAGGTCTCTCATTTCCAATGCTAGCAATGTATCCCTAAGGCCACACTCTTACTCTTTGCCAGTACTGTCCTACTGGTTGAGGGAAAGGATGTTACAAAAAATGCTTTCCTCTCTCTTATTCTATTATCGCTACAGTTTAATTTAATGAAGAGATAATGGTTTATGGAGTTAAATTAGTGCTCTGCACTGACCAAGCATTTTTAGTAGTGTGGACATTAACACCTATCTCAGTTCATACTTATATAATCACATGTGGGTATGCCATCACAATTTTCAAAAAGTATCAGGTACGAATAAGACAATGTAATTAGTAGGACTTCAAAAAAGTGGAGTTTAATTTTCATAACCACAGTCCAGCTGACACATGTTTTGACCACTGGTTTTTCTCAAGGCTGGTATTAGTGTAAACTTCAATTTTCCAACATGTCATAAACACATGAACTTGATTAAAAAGATTGGTGTATGTATACCGCGATCAAGTAAGGTAAACAGCAGGAAAAGAAAACAAACAAGAAAATATGGCTATAGTTACAATTAGGATGCAATGATTGTGATTATGAAAATTAAACTCCACTTTTTTGAATACCTACTAATTACATTGACTTAATTGTGCCTGATACTTTTTTACAAATTGTAATGAAATACCCACTTGTGATTATATAAGTATGAACCGAGATAGGTGTTAATGCCCACACTACTGAAAATGATGGTTGGCAAGCGCAGAACACTAGTTTAACCCCATAAACCATTATCTCTTACCGGTCCTAGGGTAGGACCCAGCATAACTAGTTCTGCAGCACACCCAGTGTTAAGATGGATTTCTGTACTCTGAGAGTAGAGATCCACAACCTGGAAAGAAAGGGGTCACGCAGTGCGAACATGTTCATCAACAATTCAAACCCTAATAGGCAGTCCAGTCCCAAGAAATGTGGAGCCTTGTGCTCCAAAATACATTCAGTGCCAAAGCACTCGATCGTGCGGTTAAGTTCAAAGCAGGTCTTCTTCAGGGGGCTGTACTGGCTCAGGAAGGTGGGTGAGGTGATGAAGAATAACTTCCCACTATTCAAGGAGGGTATCACCAAAAGGGCAGGGCAGGTTCTGAGATTTGGGAATAGCTCGGTAGCACAGGCTATCTCAATAAAGGAGAGTGGCCCTCAGGGGACACTCGTGCGTGAAGGTCTATGGATACGCCAGGGGCCACCGGTAAGGGATGTACTTACCGAACTCTGCACACTCCGGACCAAACTTCACCAGTCAAGTCCAGTTCATTTGCAGATTCAAATCCTGCAATTGCACGGCTCTGTGGCTTTCAGAGACTGCGTTCAGGGATTTTTTCTGTGGCGGGACAGTGGCAATTTCTCCGCGCCTGGGGAAGGGATCGGGCCAGTTCCACTGCAGTTCGTCATAGGGCACAGGGGGGCACAGCAGCAAGGCACCCATGATGATTGTTACCACAGCTGGGCAACATGGCAACCGCGAATGCTCGGGTTCAGGCATACTCTGCCAATTCCAGACCTAGGAATTCTAGGTGTATGAAACTCGGCGGGAGAGTGCCTTATACCCAGAGACTAGCAACATCTGAGATATATTTTCATTCATTTTCCAAGTCATGAATATAAAAATGTAAAAGTAAGGGATCTAGTACACATCCCTGCCTTACCCGACCTTGAAGCAGAATGGAGCTGTTAATTTACCTGACAGCCCATGGTGAATTTGAACCCTTAAATCAGTATACAAGGCCTTCAACCATTCTAACAATGGCCTTGGAGTTTCGTGGCTCTGCAGGGACCACAATATGTCCCTATTGATGCAGTCGAAGGCACATGAAAGGTCCATCTAAGCGTAGAAAAAGAAAGGGACCCCACAGGCTACCTAACAAAGTGGGCACAGGAGGCTTTTTAGAGCTCGTTCAAGCAACCAAGTCAAAAGTGAACAAACGTCCTTTTTAGCAAATATAAAAAGATGACAAGGTCACATTAGCAAAAATAATTATTACAATTTATTTTTAGCATAAAAAGGAATTATGTTGAACCAATGGTTATACTTTAACATAAAAACAACATAAAACATGAATGATAAACACAATTTTTCTAAGAGAAACAGCAAAAAGCTGATTGTTTGACAATAGTTGCCTTAGAGTTTTAACGGTGTGTCATGAGACACACTCTAGCTAAAAGTGATGGTAGTAGCTGATAGGTGATTTCAATTGTTGTAATGAATGACACAAGTCAAAAAAGTCCCCGTATTTGTTGTGTCACCATTGGGTCAACTTAATTCATTTTTATACTAAAAATAAATTGTAATACATTTTTTGCTAATCTGACCTTATCATCTTTTCATATTTGCTTAAAAGGATGTTTGTTCACTTTTGACTTGGTTGCTTGACGAGCTCTAAAAAGCCTCCAGTGCACACTAGGGTCCCTTACTTTTTCTACTGTGACTCAGTCCTCTCCTCACGAGCCCCTACATAAAAAAGAGGACATTTTCTTAATTGGCTCATTTCTTTACCCAGGTCCATGTAAGCTACAAATAGTGGAGTCCCCTGACCGCCATTTAATTTCGAGGCAATTAGTGTTAAATTCAGGATCTGCTCCTGTGTCTCTATCCCCCTTCTAAAGCCGTACTGAATTATTACTGAAATAGAGGCCATCACCGCTCCATGCCCTGAGCCTATTGTGAACTACCCTCCCAAACAGATCGCTTGCTGCATCCAGCATGGAAATTGGCCAGTAACATGCTAGGTCAGATAAATCCCCTTTTTGAAAATCGGTGCAACTATTGCTAATTTCCAAGGCTGTGGGGTTGTATGGGACCTATTGATTGCATTAAATAGTGCTAATACGTTTCTGGCCCAAAAAGCAATGACTATTTATGGACATCAATGGGGCTACAGCCAGGCCCTGTGCTTTCCCAATAGTTAAAGAATTAATAGCTTTATTTACCTCTGTGAAAGTTAGGGGAGTCTCCTCAGCAGAGGTGAAGTCATTGTCAGATAAATTATCAGGGACCATGATGTCATTTCCTCTAGGGTTATACATCCCTGAAAAATGGTGTATCCATGTAGTTTCAGTGATGTTTGCATCACGGCCCACAGAGATGCCATTTCCTCTACATCCATCATTAGTTTCAACTAATGAGCAAAATTTTCAAGAGTTCCTTCGCCTGCTGCCTCTATTACACCATGCCAGCTCTTCTTGGGCGCTTTTCCCTTCCACCATCGCTCTCTTGTACTCCCTTGTAGCCCTGGATATTTGAACCGCTTTTCAGTGTAGAGCTTACATTTTCCCAAGCCTATTTACAGGCTGTGTCAAACCACTTTGACTGGTTAAGGGTCTTCTTTTGCCACGGTTTTCGGTATTACTGAGTTTTGTCCCTTTTATCAGGACAATTTCAAATTCTCTTATTAATTTAAACGTATTCCTGCAATTATAATATGGGCACATTAGAGTCTTTAGCCCAGGCCATTTGCCCTCGAAATACAAGCGTGACCATCTAGGCCTTTGTCTGTCATTTGATATATCACTTTGTCTGCCTGTCGATGAGCCTCACTTTGAGGGTCTCTGGTCCCATTAAAAATACAATTAAGCACAAGCGGGTTATGATCACTTTTAGGCCACCTAACCACCTCCATATCTATAATCCTTGCCCAAAAAAGACAGTCAGGATATTTTCGGTGTTTTTTACTTGATCTATAACAATCACATGAAAGGACGAGGAGAGCCTCCTCAGCATGCCACTTTTCTTCCTCTCCCTGCAAGAGAATTCTTTCATTGGCAGAAAAGGATCACGTAGCCGTTTTTTCATGGCCGCTTGTCAGTCCAAGTTTTATGCATAGCATAAAAATATCAAAGTTCCCTGCATAGGACTAGAAGCTCTCACCGCCCTTTAGGCGTGCTGCACCTGTTATGTTCCAGAATCGAATAATACAATTATCTGTAAGCTTCCTGTAGAACTGGGTCAAGTCTGTTGGCTGTGTCTTGTATACAAAGCCAGTTGAGCCCCTCAAGGGAGGTGAGGGGCTGAAAGGGTTTTTTCAGTGTGCTTGTTGTTAAGAACAACCTAAAAGAGCTTGTTAAAGGCCCTCTGGCTTGCCAATGCCCTGCCCTTGCCTTTGTTATTGTGCCAAATTCCGTCTGGCCGGTGGTGGATTTTCTGTATTGTAGAAGTACCCCAAGGGAACCATTTTGATAGACGATGCTGTATGTTGAGGGCATTTCGAGGCCTGCAATACGTACTCAGTTGCCTCATGGCTTCTAAAGGATAGGATGACACAATCTCCTTTGGTAACATTGGGATTTTGACTAATCCACTATATTCTTCTTGCCATCAATATATATCACCAGTTAATCAGTGCCTCAGGACATTGTAAACTCGGCCTGTGGACGCTTTTAATTATGAAACTGGATGTGTCCTCTTTCTGGGTGGAAAGGATGTCTGGCACGTGGTTAGAACTAGCACAGTTGGAGTACACTGTGGGCGAAGGTTCAAAACAGGGCCAAAGGATGACCTATTTCCTGCTCTACAAATCTTATATTTCTAGATCTGCCACCTTCTGCGACAGTCTTTCCTGCCACACAGCTCCACCCTACTGCGACTTCTGCCACAGCTCTGGTTAGCTCTGCCTTTGCCTTTCCCCCTGGCATCAGAACTCCTGATCAAATTTCCTCCGCCTCTCACGTTTGATTTATCCTAGGACACACGTGTGGGAGTTCCCAGTGGTTCGTGTGATGTTGATCCAGCTGCCTTCGCATTTGTTGGTATGCTTCCAGTCAGGGGTTGAGGGAGGCACAGGATAAGTTGAAAGTGGCATTTGCATCCTATTTGACTTCTGAGCCTGGCGTCTGAGTCGGAACCCTAAACTGGAGATTGACTCAATGTGGTACTTGAGCTACTTCCTCCTGCAGCATATCGATGTTTAGATTGGCGTTGCCCTAGGTGGTCTTCAGTAGGTCAATAACGGCCTTCATAATTGATAACTGATTAGCAAATAGACCCCAACTTTCCAGGAACCTACCATGCCCCAAGGACATATGCATGGCTGCAAGACTGGCTAGGTGGTTGCCGTATTTATATATATTTATATTTATACATATATATATATATATATATATATATATATATATATATATATATATATATATATATATATATATATATATACAATGAGCTAATAAACTCTGAGGTTGATTCTTTGTTGACTGATGCTGATACTAAGTGTAAGACAAACACATGCCCTTAACTAATTGTCTGATTCACTTCCTCACATGTAAAGGATTCATACCTCCTGTACAGTAAGGGCCTTAGTCACAAAAAGATTTGCATGCTTGGTCTTAGCCTGTACACAGGCACATGGAAAAACTCCAGCATTCAGTTTCATGAGCAGATTCAGTCAGCCTTCCCACAGAATGTGGCAAAGGGGATGCCTCAGGAGTGTCCGCCTCAGATCAAAGCAAACACGAGTTCACAATGAGATGCTCTGTGATATACAACGTCCGTGAGGCTCTTTCCATTGCAATTGGTCTTTCCCATTCGATATCGGGCATGGGGGGAAAATGCCCAATGCTGTAGGGGGTTGCCATAGAACCCCGGCAGCATTCCTGCACTGTGAATAGAAACGCTCATGCACATACATTTTCTATCTTCAAATGTGTTTACTGACCCCACAATCACTTTGCCTGGATGTGATGGCGGCAGTTCCATCGTGGCTCTGGCTAACCAAACCCGCCTGCCCACCAACCCCGCTGTTCAGATGTTGAAACTGAGAGAAAATGCCACCTCACATCCCGTGCCCAGGACCCCCAATAACCTTCCAACGCCTGCCTGCACGGGGCTGGTGACTTGTGATTCATGTCCAGTGTTTATATCTATAGAATTCTTCCTACCTGAGACCTGGACACATTTGGTGAAATAAACAATAATATGTAAGGCAATTATCACATTGTGTCAGAAACTAGTACATCTTTTCTGAAAAGGGCACTTAGAAACTACTTTGGTGTTGATTCCATTTTTCCCCAAAACATGGTAAAGTAAACTTGGCACAGCCCCTGCTTTTGATTGGCACACACTATTTTGAGATAGCTGCTCCATCACCAGGCCTGGAGCTGCATGAACCCTCTTCCCTATAGGCAGCTGCGCAAGTACGGAGTAACCTAGAAGCAGGGTCTCTGAGAAAAGTACTGCACCTAAACTGGCAGAGGATAATAAAGTGAAGCAGCCATTCCATTTAGTCACAGAAATGCCACTTCATGAGAAGTAAGCAGCGTTCCAATTCTTTACTTTTACTTTTACATAGAGTCATGCATGCCTCTTTCCACATTCTTCCAAGTGCCAGGGTCACACATAGACAGGTATTACCCAAATTGACCTTTTACAATTGACCTTTTGTTCTAATTGACCTTTACATTATTTTAGTTATTTTATATATATTTTATATATGTATTGGGTTGGTTTGGGATTATATATAATATAAGGGGATTGAATGGGGAGTTGCGTTTTTTTTGGATTGAGGGAGGGTTGCAGGGGTTCCCCCCCATATATGTCCTAATTGACCTTTTAAATTAGGTCAATTCTCCCGAGGTCAATTCTCCTGAGGTCAATTGTGAAAAGGTCAATTAGTATACATCGCATAGACATGCAGACAGTACATTGCAAATGTATTAGTAGATAAAAGAGTGGGAAGACTTGGGGACAGAGAGTTGGATGTGGTGGTCCGATCGACAGCATTTGTCACTACTAGCCGTTTTCCTCGAGTAATGTTTCCAGCAGCTTGTTTAGGAAGAAGCATTGTCCAATAGGGTTGGACAGGAGCAGGAGGAGGCAGGACACCCGTTAGCAACTCGGATGTAGGCTGGTGGGTACATATCTCCAATAACTCTTTGTGGACACTTGGGACACTGCAGGATGTGAGCTGAATACTGTTTGCTGATTCTCACTTGTTCTAACTTAGATATTAAATACTCGCTAAACACCCACTTTACATAGTTTCATTCTCAGCTGTTTCCTGAATTGTAAATAATTTGAGTCCGCTCTCCAGTCTGGCTTAAAGGCATTACAGAGCTTGGGACTGTGGTGCCTGGCCCTCACTCATGCACTCTTGGAGGTGGAGCAAGGAGGATCTCTCACTTTATGCGGTAGGTAACAGCATTTATTAACAGGTGAACAAGTATCTCAGTATGATTAAAGAACCTGCATTGGAGGAGTGGACGTGAGAAAACATGCTAACACCGATGTTTCCTCTCTTTACAATGAAAGCCTGGCTCTTTTAACAACACCTGCCAAAAGAATAAAACCCTATGCCGCCCTCTACCAACAGTACTGAATTACTTTTTCTGGGACTTATAGTTTGTGTTTTATTATGGGAGAAGTGGAATTGCAAGTGTCAGAATGCAAATGAAAAAAGAAAGACTTAAGAAGCACCAATACATTGGTGATGTTGGGATGTATGCGTGTGCTGCCAACAAATTAAACTGGCAGACACATGTGCTCTTCCCTTATATGACACAGTAACACAGTGCTGCCATATATGCACATATGCACATATGCATTCTTTAACTTTCATCACAAGGAATGCAAATAGAAACAGTTTGAAGCACAGAGCATTGCAATTGTTTTCTGCTTCATGTGAGCAGGGGATGAATGCTGGAATGCACAGCATTTGTTAGAGTGGTTCAAAAAGACAATGGGCCTCATTACAAGTTTGCTGGTCCAGGGACTAAGGTGCTGATAAGCTTGCCGGTAGCGTAGTTCCCTGACCGCCAAACTACGAGTTGTGCTTGCGGGTGCCTTTCTACCCGCCAGGTCTGACCTAGCGGGCAAAGCGGCACCCACAAGCACAGCATGTCGGATGCACCAGCACCGTTCATAATGGTGCCGGTGCATCCGGCTTCCCCATTCCCATTGAGCCCAATTTGCTTATTGAGAAGTTTATTGCAGGGTAAGCAGCAGGAACCCTAAAAAAAACTTTGTTAAGGGGACGTTATGGTTAAGTTGCGCTTTTCAAAACCTGTGAAATTCACTAAACAAACTTTACAAACGTGCCATAATACAGACGTGCCATTATGATTCCAAGTAAAACTGAAAAACCCCTGAAATTCGTGAGTTATGATAAGCTAAGCAACCATAACTCGTGCCAGCACTGTGCACTGCTAAGAGTAACACCCAGGACATCAAAGATGACATCACAAATGTCATTGATGACATCACTGATGACATCACATGTGCATGTACCTTTCATGAAAAGTGTGTATAAGGAATTCTTATTGTAATGTTAATAAAAAAAAGTGTCAAGGATCATTGCAATAAATATCATGAGGTAAGTAGTGCATTTAGCAATGCATTAATCTAATTAGCATTGCATTATGAAGTTTTTTCCAATATACTAATGTACACATGTAGTAACATAGACATAGTGTGCAGCAGACATGATGGAGATGCAATATTAATAATCGTGCCATGTTAAGTACTAAAATGATAAATGCTTCCTTATTAGAGTTTTGCATACTGTGAAACATTTAATAAGTCCCTAATAAAACCCACGTACTAGATTATTGCATTACTGCACACAAAACACAGACAGCAACACATACAAATATGAGCATATACAAGGAAAGTGAAGTAACCTAACTGATTATCTTCATGCACAGAAATTAATGCACTGCTTCAAAGCTACTACTTCTCTATGTATAACTATCACATAGTGTGACTAGGCCCTAAGGAAAGTATTGTAAGTTCAATGTGTACAAATATGAGCATATCCAGGAAAAGTACAGTAGTAAAAAAACAACAGAACTATAAGACAGTGTTGATAACCTTACTAATCATCTTCATACATAGAAGCATTGCTGTCGTCCAAGACTGTTTTCCCTTTTTGTATGTGTTTCATATGCTTTAAGTGGACATTAAGTGAATTACTTTAAGAACATATTTGAAGTATAAGCCTACACATATACTACTTTTTGAATTTTTAGTTCCTCACTGTTACTGAGCAACATATATCAGTAAAGGAAAGAAGAGTGAGCCAGACATTTGATGTCATCAGTGATGTCATCAATGACATTTGTGATGTCATCTTTGATGTCCTGGGTGTTAGTTTTAGCAGTGCATGGTGCTGGCGCGAGTTATGGTTGCTTAGCTTACCATAACTCATGAATTTCAGTTTTTTTTTGGTTTGGAATCATAATGGCACGTCTGTATTATGGTATGTTTGTAAAGTTTGTTTAGTTAATTTCCCCGCTTTTCAGTAGCGCAACTTAACCATAACGTCCCCTTAACAAAGTTTTCTTTTAGTCAATTGTACGGGTTTTTAGTAGGACAAAGTAAGTATAAGGTCTTGTTAAGAAAATAATTGTGCACTGCACATCACAGATTTTCAGGAGAGCAACGTAACCATAACGTCCCTTTAGCAAGGGTCGTTTGGTAAACAGTATACACCTTGCAAAAAATTCCACATGAAGGTATGCTGGCATACTGCACCGTGACATGCCCTGAATCAGTACACACTTAACTGTACAATGTATGCCTCGTGGGCAGTGTGTAAATACATTTTATAATCATGTAGGAATGTCCACCTCCAACATTTGCCGTACACAACGCCAACATGTATTGGTATGCAGCGATTAGCAATGCATTACACATTATATATGGGTAGCAAAGTTGTACTTATCTGAAAAACACATCAGCTAAAGGCATCCTTCCTCCATAAGAAACAGCAGCAGTGGTGTAATGTGAAAGCATAACAAATAGTGTCACGACCTTGCACATAAGAAAAGGATAACATTTGTCACCGTACATCTACTGACCCATATTACCGTTTCTTGCCTTTTTGCTCATTGCCGTTCGCAAATTGCCTTATTGCCTGCCGTGCCAAAAAAGAAAGGCGCCCGTAAACAAAGGAAATAATTTGTTAATAATGGCCTTTCACAGTGTAAGGAAAAGAAAAATAATTTTTCCATACACTTCAAATACTGCATATTTCTCATTAAAGTACATAGGCTAAATAATCTTAGCCAGTAATAGTCTAAATTAGGAAAGCAGTAACGTGAGCTACTAAAAAGTGCACTTATTTGTTGTAATACGCGGTGGCTTTGGCAGTTTGGATTACGAAACAACATCCTCTTTCAAGATGGCCACCATAGAAAGGGAAGGCGGTTATTGCATCCATAGGCCCTCTTCCCTTTCCATGGTAGGTTGCTAAAAGCGCAAGTATGTGACGTGACAAAACACTTGTAAATAAACATACAGCGACGTACAACCTAATAACTTACATTTGGAAATAATACAGTGGAAGGAAAAAGAAATGGTAAACATTATAGGGTTTGCAAAATAGGTTATTTAACAACAAACTGGCAGAGTCCATCTGAGTAAGCCCATTTTCAATAAGCTCATAACAATGCTTGTAAGGGCGGCGTAGGAAATGTTGAAGAAGCGGACACGTCGCTTTTTTGACATACAAAATTATTTAACCCTTCGTTGAAGCAGTCGCTTTGTTTCTACAGTTATTTCCCAGAAGTAGTCATGACCTGGAGCCTACAGCACTATAAATGAAGTGACATTGCTCCAAATAGTGAGGCCAGCGTACGGACAAATCAGGCTTACAGTCTCATTCCACATAATTATTATGGACAGGCAACCACTCACCAGCAGTTGCATTTGCCTTCTGAAGAAGCCCTCACTCGGCATTTGAAAACCATGGCAGACATAGTATGGCATGATATACCTAGGTGGGAAAAGTTACAGAAAGTACGTGTCTATAACCAACCTCTACCAAAAAATGTCAAAAAAGACACAGAAAATGTGCAAAGTACAACACAAATGCATGTGTTCAAACATGACATGTTAGTAAAATGTTACTAATTTCCATGAGAAACTATACTAGCAAATGGTGACATTTTGCATGCGCCGTAAGTAGGGTCGCCAACTCTTTGATAGTTTGTCACGGGACACTTGGCCACAAGGCGGTCATGATTTCACGTTATTCTCTTGGCCCGCCCCTTTTTTAATGTAATTTTTTTCAATGGCTCTTAATTCCTGGCTTAAGTGAAATGCAAATGGTTTGTTTATTAACTGCAAACATGCCCATCACGACTCTAGGAAAAAAGCATTAGCATTTCAATGAAGCCAGGTGTCAGAGCATTACAGTCCCAACTGTAGGCTCAAAAGGAGCCAGGGCTGCAGAGCCGGCGGAGAAAAAAGCAGCAGGCGGCAGCGCCGTGCTATGTTTATGGCCACTTCATTTTGCAGAGTGGCTGTGCTAGAGACAGCCACTCTGCAAACCGCAGGACGGTGCACCTAATTGCAGGACAATCCCCGAAATCTGGGACAGTTGGCCACCCTAGCCGTAAGATTAAAAATAAATAATAACTACACAGGAAGAGGATACATTGTTTATGAAATTAAACATAAAGCACAATTAAAAAAAATGTACGTCTCCTGATTTCAAAGAATACCAAAAAAATGTACAAAGTTGCACCCAAAGCTATGTGGACAAAGTTACCGTTTCAGATAAAAAATATTAATGCTAAAAAAGGATGAGTGCACTTATAAGCTACAAACGTACAACCTGGGCACTCTGCAACGTTACAGGAAAACTGTAACAGTGCTTAAAGATAATACAGCAATTACATGAGCACAATTAGATGTGCGGTAATGCTACAATAAAGCGTGGTTCGCTCTAGAGTGGGCAAAAATAAACTTACATAATATTTACTGCCTCCATTCTGTTTGGGCAAGGCACACGCCAATGTATTCACAGTGAAGAGTCTTCGTATACTGATATTGCAAGTCCCTTACTAACCTTTTCAAACATAACCTTATCAATTGCTATTTTTTTCGACCCTTTCATTCCGTGAATTGCTAATAACTTTCCCTGTCGGTCAAGGTCAAAAAACAATTGCCCCTTATACATTCACTTGGATGCACGGGAGTATTGAGCGGTCACCTGAAAAAGCAACTCATGTGGCCATCACTGAGAAACCAAATACATTCTTTCTTTGAAGCAACATATTGCAATCCAATTATGAGAACTGCTACTCCCATACACATCCAGAAGGGCTATTTCCAGCAAACATTGCAGATGCTGGCCTTAGTTTTGTAAACTTACGATGCCAGTCTGACCGCAATTTAATTTCAAAAACATTGTAAGTCACATGCCGTAATTGGTTGTGGTGCAATGAACAGAAACTTCCATTTAAACGTATCACTTTGGTGACAAGAAAAGTCCACTTTTTCAGTTTGTGCTTCCACAACCCATTCTGGCCCCCTCAAAGGTCACCTTCTGAAATACTATTATATGAGTGTGACAAGTCCAATGCTGTCTTCTTTTGCATGAGTTTCTGGCGATATGCGCGTACACTAAAACATGAATAAAAGATAGGGAGGCCACAGAAGAAAGCTGACATATTTCAAGCTGTTCTACAACCAATCAGGGAAAGAGCCACATGCTTGCAGTCAGAAACTTTTTCCCCCATTCAATGTAATGGGAAAAGAGACGTTTTGAGAACCCCTGCCCCTCATAACTTTCGGCCCCCTGCACCAAACATCACCAAACTTTCCAAAGAAAGTCAGAGTGTGAGATTTTTTTTTTGGTGCAAACTTTGGTAACAAACCGTCCAAGGGTACCACAGGTATAAGGTTGCCAAAAAGCATTCTTCCTATGGAAACAGCAACTGCACCATAACACAGCCACTAACGTGACTGTCTAATATGCTGAAGTGATTGTGGGCTGGACCTAGACATTTGGATATGTGTGCACAAACATTTGAATGTATACGTGTACATTGCCTTATAACTGCACTGCTGATAAGGTCGTTTGTGGGTGCATGGCCTTTGGCCTTGCATCCAACACTGTACACCCTCCCCAGAACAATCTAACATGCTAACCTATACTACGGGTTGATGCATTGTTGTAATATGATGTGGTGGTTCTAGACAGTTCTGGGGTTGTAGAAGTATTGTATATCGGGTACAGCCTGCAGCCATGCAGCCAGAACTCTACATCTTGCCCACCACCACCTCAGCGATGTGCAGTGGCAGGGGTGTATTGATAGGAGTGGTATGCTTCACTTGATCTCGGCAGAGACTGTATGCCTAGCTGTATGTCTATAGATATTACAATGTGTTGGTGTGCACTGCTTATACCTCCAACCCTTATAACTTTGTGTTTGGGTGCATGGCCTTCGGCCAAGCACCCAACACAGCACACACTCCTCACAACCATGCAATCCATAATCAATACTACAGGTGTATCTATGGTTGTGACATGCTGCGGTGGTTGTGGCCAGGGCCTACAGTTTTGGAAGTATGGCCTTCGGCCTACGGCCTACGGCCATGCATGCAAGACTCTAGGCCCTGCCCACAACCACCGCAGCATGTCACAACCATGGTGGCGTACTAATCAATAAGAGACCCATAGGAAAAAGTAATGTAATAACGACATGTACTCAATTTCAATGGTCACTAACAGCACACGTGTCCTTTGATCATTTTCAAGGTGCCTGCACACTGCACGTACTGAAATACTACCCTTATTACACCCCTCATTTTCTGGACGTACAAATATCCTGAACAAGGCGGCAATGGAGAATACATCATTAACAGTTGCCGCCCAAACAAGCACAGTATTTCGTCCATCTCTCTAAACCTCCCCAATCACTATAGGAGATCAAAATAATTTCCCAAACACCATTTTGCATGGCCAATACATCATTAACACCTACCGCCCAAACAAGTACAGTATTTAACCCATCTCTTACTCTGTAATCCTCCCCACTAACTTTAGCAGAGCAAAACACTTTCCGAAACAGCATTTCGCCTCTGGTAGCGACCGCGCTGTCTTCGGATCCAAGATGTCGAGTGCATCCACACATTCTGACGCACATCACGGCCCACTGTAGCCAATCGGTGAAGACGTTGCATGTCTGCGGTCATGACGCTACCCCCCTGGCCAATCGGTATCTTGTCCGTGGAGCGAACAGGGAAGTGTAACCGCAGAGCGGACATAGATATCATTAATTTTTTGGTCTTTTTAAAGGAAACTACTAGATGGATTGGCACCAAATTTGCAAAAGCACGCTTTCGGCACCAAGCCCCTGCCCCTGCCGCAAATTTGGTAACAATCCTTCCAACGATTTCACCTGTAGGCATGCGCAAAGTTTTTCCCCCATTCAGTCTATGGGAAAAAAAGACGTTTTGGGACCCCCTTATAACATTTCTCCCCCTGGAACAAACATCCCCAGACTTTGCAAAAAAATTCAGAGTGAGCGATATACTTTTTTAGCAAAGTTTGGTGTGGATTCGTCCAGGGGGAGCGAAGTTATAAGCCACCCCAAAAGTGCTCTTCCTATGGAAACAGCAACTTAACCATAACTACACAGCCACTGCCGTGGCTGTGTAATATATATATATATATATATATATATATATATATATATATATATATATATATATATATATGTGTGAAAGAGTTGAAGAAAACATTTTTTTTAAATATAAGCATACCTGTACTATGTTCTGTTAGATGCAAGTCTCGATGAATCTGGAAATAGAAATCTTAGACAGCTGTAGAGCACTTTTTTAGTGCAGATGTCTTTCATTAACAGGAGATATGTACTCTGAGAGTTCAAGTGCACATTTGAAGAGTTGAAGTGAGACGACAGTGTTAGGTGTAGAGGTTTTGGATGTGATTGGTGGATGGATGTGTGACTCTTTGAAAGCAGCCAATGAGGGAGTGTTGAGAACATGAAAGTAGAAAGGGTAGGAGGGCTGCCCCTGTGCTACGGGGTCCGTGGACACTGTGGTGGTCTGTGGATGGCATGTGCCACATCCAGATCTTTTGAGGATGTCTGGCATGGAAAGGGCACTGTGGGGATTAGACAATTAAGTTTGCTGGGTGCAGTCTACAGGAATAGAGGGTAGTAGAAGTTTTGTTTGCAGGAGTTGTGAGAGCAGTGACAACGGCTTTGGCTATGTGTTGGAGAAGGCAGACTGTGTGGATTCTGGGGGACTCTTCCATTCAGTCATTGAAGGTGTATGATGATAACTATGGCATCATTGGAAATATTGGATTGGCAAAAGTGGAAGTTTTCTGGCATGCAGTTTGTGGCTAAAACTGGGCAAGCTTGATTTCATTCTGTGAGAGCATGGCTCACTTTAAATGTCCAGACATTGTGATTGTGCATTGTGGAGGGAACAGTTTGGGGTTTGTGACTCCAGTGTCTTTGCAAGTTGTGCTGAAGGATTTCTTGAAATGTCCAATGCAACTCTTTCCTGCTGCTCAAATTATTTTTCCGGAAATAAATCAGAGGCGCACATAGAGATGCCCAACACACTTTTTCAGTCCTCAAATTGAAGAATCAAGGAAGATTGTCAATAAATGTGTATCTGGTTTTTTGTATGCTGCAGGAATATCATCTTTTTAGAATGATAATATAAGTTCTCATGGTGTGAATTATTTTTGTCAAGATGGAGTTCACTTCACAGATGTTGGAAATGCAATTTTCCTTTACAGTCTTAGGAATGCATTGAAGAAGTTCCTGCAAGAAAATTGTAAAGGAAGATGTAGAGTATACAGTACTATTTTACATAAAAGCAACAAAAAAGGTGTTTGTTATCACACCCAAATCTCCCCCACCCCTTTGAGTGTTTGCGATGTCCGCCGACACTGCGGTAGTCTTCAGAAGGGACGTGCCACATCTGGGTCTTTTGGGGTTGCCTGGCATGGAAAGGGGACTGCCGAGGCCGCAGACAGTCAGGGTGTCCACAGACATTGTATGAACAGCCAATCAGGTTTCCGGGGTGTGGTGTACAGGAAGAGAGGGTAGCAGGAGTTCTGCTAATAGGAGTTGATAGAGGATTGAAAATGGCCATGGCAATGTCTTTTAGCAGGCAGAGTGTTTGGATTTTAGGGTGCCCCTTGGGTCTACTGGGTGAAGGTGTATGCTGAGCATTGTGGACTAGTAAGAAATCTTGGACTCCCTGAATTGGATGTGTTCTGGTATGGAATGCGAAGCATTAAGTCAGTGACTTGCTCCCATTTTGTGCAAATATGGTTCAATTGAAACATCTGGATATTGTTATCATTCATTGTGGTGGGAACAGTTTGGGGAACGTGACTGGAATCTCATTGCAGTTTGCAATGAAGGACACATTGGGAAAGATGAAGGAAATGTTCCCTATTTCAGACATTATTTTTTCATGCATTGTGCAGAGACAGATGTGTGTGTTCCAGTTCGTTTGGTCCACAAATATAAAAGCAAGGTGCAACATCAATAAAGCTTTGTGTCTTTTGTTTGCAATGTTGGAATTACATTCTTTCATAATGAGAACATTACATTTGATAGGGCCAACATTTTTCGGTGAGATGGAGTTCATCTAACTGATGTGGGAAACTTTTTAAAATACTTTGAAACAGTTTTCGTGAGAATAAATAATGAAATTCATTGAAACGTTTTCTTAGTTCAGTTTGTAAAACAAACAATTACAAAAAAATATAAAAAGCAAACCCCCCAAAAAGGTTCTTGTCATTGACACCCTTTTCGAATACAAAATAATTTAAATGATTTCAATTGTCCCATGCCCTAAAATGTTTAGATGTCTGCGGACTGCCAGTCTGTCCACAGACTACTGTGCTGTCTGCGGACTATGCAGGCTATACAGGGGCCTGTGACCTTTTTTCTCACTTCTATTTTTTAACTGTGAAAGGTGGCTCCTAAAGGAACCTTTTTTATATTTTTTCAACTTTGTATTTTGTTGCCATTTTTTCCCATAGGAGGAAAGTTAGGGGAGGGAGGAGAGGGGCACCAATCACAGTGTAGAAGGGGCAGGTGGAGAGAGGAAGGGTGGGCCTTAATCAGCTAGGTGACAGGGCTTCTCATGCTCCTTGACCACAGCCTCAAAAGCACTCAAAAACTGCTCCCTCCTACAGGTGGGTGCTTGACAGTACATGCATTGCACTATGACCCTCGAAAGGTAAGGGTCAACAGCATTATGTATTGGCTGTAACTCTGCCGCTGGAACTGTCTTTCCCAAAGGAGTATCCTTTGTGGTCACAGGAGCAGATGAAGATGGTGGGGTGGAGGAAGTCAACCTGCTCTTACCTGAGAAAGGTATCACCTTCCTTAGAGCACTCTGGTGCACAGAGTTGGTGTGGCACCTCATGGAAGTAGCCCTGTAGGAATACAATCCAGGTTTCCCATGACTGAGTACAACTTTGCACTCAGTGCATCAAACCTTGCTTGCATGAGCTTTTGGGACATTTTCAACGGTCGTAAAAAAATGACACTCCCAGGACTCCCTCTGAGTACTGGTGACAGGGACTTCCTCCATTCATCCTCTAATTCTTGATCCTCCTCTTCTGTATTACTGCATCTGTTTCTTCTCCAGGTCCTCCAGGTTGTTGAGGTGGTGGTGGGGTTGGCTGGGAAGGAGGGATGGCCATAACAGATGCCATGATGGTCTCCAAGAAGTTCTGCAAAAAAAGATCTGCAAAGCAGGTGCTCTCTCCTGGATAGCCAGATTAAGAATGAGGAAAGTAATGGGTGAGTCCCTTCTTCTGAGGAACCGTCTGTGGACAGTCATACTGTCTGCTGGCTACTGAGTCGCAAAAAGGCCTTGAAAAGGTGCTGTATAAAAACATTACTAGTATTTTTTAACATGAGTGTTTGTACAAAAAGGTATAATTGCATGTTGTAACATTAGTTGTGATTTTAGGTATATTTGTTTGTTGGTTGATGGGTACATCTTTTTTGGGTATCCCCTATGATTCTGAGCTTTGTAAATGCCACCTGACGTCCGTGGACTACCACGCTATCCACGGACTGTATATCTTCCATATTGGGAGGGGGGTACAATATAAGGGACTTGTAGCAAATTAAAGGTGCACAAGTAAAAACCAATGAAATTCACTGAAAAGACTTTGTTAAAGTGACAGTATGATTAAGTTGCACCAACACAAACCCATGACATTCACTAAAAAATGTTGTTAAAGGGACGTATGGTTACCAGTAAAACCAAAAAACCTTGAAATTCGCCAGTTATGGTACGCTAAGCAACCATAACTTGCACCACCTCTGTACACTGCTAAGACTAACACCCAGGATACCAAAGATGACATCACAAATGTCATTGGTGACATCACTGATGACATCACATATGAAATGAATTGTGATAAAAAGTCTCTGAAAGAGATTGTGTTTATAATGTTAGTAACAAGATGTGAGGGGTGATCAGGATGTTGTTGTTAATACAGGAACCTAATAATACATACACATAGCCAATGGCTGCAGCATGCACTATAGAAGTAGAATATTTTTTATTCTGTAGTTTTGGATTGTAAAATAATGAATGGTAACTTGTCAGAGTTTTCAGTAATGATAAACATAGAATAAATAGCTAATATTTGAAAACCTACTACATACTTCTATTAGTACAAACAATACGCATCAATATGTACAATGCATACAAATCTGGGGCACACACAAGGAAACTTAGGTAAGGAGGAAACGAAGAACACCACCAACAAATAACAGAAACATTAGACTTCATTATGAAGTACACACATCATTTGTGCGTTGGAGGCTTGCTTATTTTGCCATCTATGCATACCATGAACTGAGGCCACATCATAAGGAAAGTGCCTTAACAACATACAAGAAGGTTAATTTGTACATATTTAACATCTCTCAATGTGTAAAATTGTCTCTATCAGTGAACAAAATCCGGTGTCCTACATATGTCAGTGAACAAAAAGAAGTGACCCAGATATGTGATGTCATCGGTAATGTCATTAATGACATTTGTCATGCCATCTTTGATGTCCTGTGTGTTAGTCTTAGCAGTGTACGAGGTGGCGCAAGTTATGGTTGCTTAGCTTACCATAACTGGCAAATTTCAAGGTTTTTTGGTTTTACTTGTAACAATAACGTCCCTTTAACAACGTTTTTTCCTTGACTATATATATATATATTTATATGTATATATTTTAATGTGCATCTCTGCAAGAGGTCAGCTACCTCAATACGAAAGTAGCATACACGAATAGCATACACGAACACATGTTTGCCCTACCAGGGATTTATCAAGACCACACATAAAGCAACAGAGCAAGTCTGGAAACAGTCTTGAATGTGTCATGCAGCAACACTTTAGAACGGCAGGTCCTAATGCTTATGATCAGAGCCTTTCAGACGAGGACGATGCACTTTTCAGTTTTCGAAAGTGCAACATTTATCAAGAAGAGCCCTTGGAAGAAGGCATATCATGACACTGTTATATGATTCTTTAAATAAACCTGTTATCCGCTAGCGCGCTGTTTGCATCATACCTGCCTTTTCGTCCGCCTCCTTACACTCAGGCGAGCCGGGGCCTATACATCACTGTGCATTCTTGGGTTCCTGACCTTTCTATTTATAATTTCTCCACCTCGGATATTGCGGCTAATTCAATTCTCCTTTGCGGAGAAGACGTGTCAGCTCTGGTTATGTCTGTTGTTGCGAAATGGCAGACATCCATATATTATACAGTTTAGTCTGAGCTGGGGGCTTGTGTTTTAAAGAACTCTCAGGAGGAAATCATAAAAGTCGCTTTGATTGTCTTCGCGTGTACTCCTCTCCAGCCTCACTTTCATCTTCCTCTGGTTGGCATTCCCAGGGGGACACCGACGTGGCTGCAGTTGCCTCTGCGCCATTCTCAAGAAGGCCGCGTTACAGAGCTCTGCCCTGCAGCTGAAAACACCGGCCAGAATTACATGTGAAAGCAGCAAACACCATCGAGGAATTGTTGTCAGCTTTTCTTGGCGAATGGATGATTTTATTTATAAGTGATTCACAGGGGTGCAGAGCAGCTCGAAACCTTGTCGCTAGAAAATATTGGCGTGAAGTCTTTTTGTTTACTCGCTTTTTAACATTGGGTGAAAAGGCTTGAACATTTGTTTTCCCTCAAGCTCATGAGCCCAGGTTTTGGTAGCAGTGCGAGCATGGCCAAAGAATGTCTTTTGTTGAAAGATGAGGGCTCATGTCGAGGGTACGGAGTTCCCCCACTTTATACAGAGGATGGACTCAGTCTCCCCAGCTAAAATTAGAATCATTGAATGTCCTCTGTGAATTAAAGCCGACCTAAGGGATCAAACCATAGTCATTTGTAGGCCAGAGACTTCACCACTGCACTATATAACCTGATGAAACATAACAAACAACTAAAGGTGAAATGTCCTATTTCGGTACTGCAAGTCCCAGGGAAAATATTTGTATTGGTTCTTGGAGTTTAAAACATGCACACCTTTTAGTTTTCAAAAACACTATTATTGGTTTTGTGTGTGTGTTAATTTTATGAAAGGCAAATGTCATTTGTCCTGTTCAATTTGAGTGGTTATGCAAAGCCAATTTAATGAAATGGGCATAGTTTACCTTGATCTGCTAATTTCTGGCGACGTCACATCCCCTTGCGTTTGTTGATGAGTCCCCCCACATTCATTTTTAGGACTTGGCCCCTGATGAAAGATGGGGAATGTTGTTGAATGCTGTTTGAAGTGAGTGTATTTGTATTTATTGAATTCATGAAGGCCTTACACCAAAGCGCTGCAGAGCGATAAAGATAAACACTGCGCAGAACTTTTTATGGATTTATATGTTGATTCCGTTAAGCCAGCATCACCAGTCTAAAATTTCTGATGTCCCATCCCACGTTACAATTCTTCTTAAGAAAAATAGTATATTCAAAAATTTGAAATATATTTAAAGAATGTGCATCCCGCTTCACACAAAGGTGTACTCTAACTTTATACCAAGGAAATCACTACAATATTATTTAGTCATAAACAATAAGCCAATAAAACAAATATCTCCTTGCCTGCATGAATCTCGCTAAGATCATATCACACAAGCATTCATTTCCATAATCAATTCTAGCTATATAATATAATCTAAAAAATACTAGGCATTTTAAATACTCTCCTTCTAAGATTGCTTCGGTCAGGCCTGTGATTTGGGCCCCAGGCCGTTACCTTATGGCCCAGCCCACGAGGAGCCATCCAATCAGGTTTTTAATCCCACGATCCAAGCCCGCGTTCCAAGCAACCTGAAGGCTACTCTCCCACCCTGCCATCTTACCCCACCCTGCCCTTCCGTCTAGTCACCGTTCTCTTTCCTCCCCACCCACCAAAACCCACTTACCTGATTCCTTCGTTCTGCGTTCCTGCGGCTGACATGAAAATCGAAGTGAGGCTCTGCATGGAGCCCAACTTACATCTCCACGGTGACCATCTTAGGTAGATCTTTTGTTTGAATGAACGAGAGGCCATGAGCATGTCCTGTTCATTCAAACAAAATGAAACTGCTGTCAGCACCCCGGGTTACCGGATTAAAAACTCAGGCTGCTAATATCAATAAGACCCTCGCCGGCTGGGTTCTCACGTTTTCTCCGACCCTGGGATCTGTATATCATGATGCACCTTAACTGGTAGCTGGGAAGTCAGTCTTCATTGATTACCCTTTGAAGCCAAAATTCAATATAAACCTAGTTGCTTAGCATATAAAGCTATGACTTGATGCCATCAAACGAAAGACTTCTGGATATTCATGTGATAGGAGGAAGAAAGCTCATTTACCTTTGATCATTCCTAGTTCCAAGGAAACGGCATTAAATCAGGCCTTTGCTCGTGTTATTTTACATTTATGATTTGCCTTACTGCCTCTTAATTTTCAGGAAAACCCTAAAAACTTTTCTTTTTCCTAAACTAATTAGTATATTTATGTTTTGATATTTATTGTTGAGTTACTTTCAACAATGTATTTTGTTTTTTCTTATAAGCATGGAATTGAAGTGTTTTATTGTTTTCTTCATCTCTTTGCATTGTTCAACAGTGCTCAGCATTTCTGTATGCCTTTGGGTCAGGTTTTCACTTTATTACATTTTTTACTGAAATTAATTAAATTATATTGGGCTAAGGGCAGAATTCTAGAATTCACAACAAACCCCACGCTACGAAATCCCTTCAAACATGTTTTATTGACAAAAGCTGTTTTTATTACCTTGTAATGAAACTACTTACAAGTAATGTATAGACACAGGAAAGAACACAATATGTTAAAATAGGACTCACGTTCATTATATCATGCATAGTTTCTATGTGAGTGAGTTTTTTTTAGCATACACTGGATTGAATCACTTCTTTGAATTTCCAGGTCTGTCAGATAAAGCACATTGAGACCGAACAATTGCCAGGCCATTATATACTTTGGTTAACTGTTGAAGCAGAGGGTGATCACAGTCTGAAACTTATGCACTTGACCGCACATTACCCAACTTCAGTTGGTACCAATAAGTGTTGAAATTTGTCTTCCCAGGCGTAGGAATACACTTTGCGTTTTAGAGATTACTGTAAAGGTCCTGGATTCACAAAATAAACCAACCTGATGGTTTGCTATAGAAACATGGCAAGAAAAAAAGAGTATGATTGGAGTTGTATTTTCTCCATCCATAAATGGAAGGCAACAGGCAGGCTAGGCATCCTTATATTATATGAAGGCCTTGGAAAGATAGAACTTGGGGTTGGAGCTGGTAGACAAATACCCTTGATGATCTCACTAGCAAGGTATCAGAGGAGCTGCAATCATTATGCGCCTTATGGTGTCAAAATATCCCAAATGACGTTCAGTGTTTTATGAGGTGGCATCACTCCTGCAACGGGAGGAAACCTGCCTGATTGGGTGAGGTGTTGGCATGGACGTCATTTAGGGGTTCCCAGGGGTCCAAATTGCGACTCCCGAGGCCTTCCTTGCTACCCCTGTGGTCTCCCTTGCTACCCCTAAAAAAAAGTACGGAAAAAAGGTGTCTTTTTTATTTTTTATTTTTTGTTTAAATGCAAGCTCCTGGACTATGGCCAGCACCATGTGGCTCTTTGCTTCTGGAGTGGCTGGCTTTCTTGTTCAGGCCTCTTAAATAAAATGAAAAGGGGTTCCGCAAATCTAACACTTTGAGCAGTGACCCTAAATAAGAAAGAAAAGGAATACAATATAATTTGTCTTTCTGGAATTCTATACAATAATTGCTAGACTCATTAATGTTTTATTTCAGGCACACTTCAGGGGGTGAGCCACTGAATTAGTCTGTTCTTAAACACCTCAACTCAGCCTTTCATGCTTCTGAGGTCGATAAAGGAGTAGCAACACATGTTGGGTGATATTGTATGTATATTTTTTCTATATAAAGCGCTTAAGCATAAGTGCTATATAATAACACATCATTATCATTTGGCCATGGACGTCTGCTTACTTTCACAGTACTTTGGTAATATGGCCTATACACACTGATCTTAATGATACATATGGCAAACCATTATTGTATGAAATGTATAGCACATTATAGTGATCATATTTTTCATTTTGTACTTAGGATCAATGCTATGTGATGCCACTTCCTGTTTGGTCAAGGGATGAAAGGTCGTGTTCCATCGCTTCCTGTGATATCACTTCAGGAACTGTGGTGTCATCAGAGGTCAAGGGTCGGATGATGTCACTTCCGCTACCCCAGGCATTTTGGTGAAATGGCGTCCCTGGGTGCTGGCTAGGTGATCCCATGTAGTGAAGGGCACTGTGCTAGAAAACAGAATGCCCAACATCTGCCCACCAGTATACAACAGCATCTGCTTAACAGGAGCTTGAGTCCTTGGCTTGAAGTCACTCACACGCTCATTTTGCTAATTAACATAATTTGACATCAGGGAGTTATTATGTTTACACTGTAACATAAGTGGCTGCCCAAAGCCAACGTTTTACCATTTGCACTGTGGCATGCAAATGTAAAGGGCAAAAGGTGAAGTACAAGCGTGTATGCCCCCTTTTGTCCTTCACATCTGCACTCCGCAGTGCAAAGTGAGTAAACGCTGCCTGGCATGCTGGCATGCCAGGCAGCGTTTACTTTTGTTTGTGAACTCTGCTTGCTCTGCTCTCATGGCAAGCATTGCTCACAAATTAAATGAAACCCCTCCAACATGATCGCATGACGGGGAGGGTCTAATTTGAACTAGAAAAATTGCTTACCATGTGTGCGTGGGAAGTAGTGTTCCCAATGGAAGTGCAATCCTCAAAATCCTCACCGACATGCGAGCAATGTCGGGAAGGGTTCCATTTCAACTGTAGATGCTCCCTGCCATGCTCGCATAGGAATCTCCAGCATTTGCGCCGGCATGGAAATCTATGCCTGAGCCAATGCTAGAGCATGTGTGGCAGAGAGGAAGGAGGTGGCAGAAACGCAAGATGTGTTCCGCCCAACCTCTCCGCCATACAAATGAATGCAAATGTGGCATGGTGTGATTGGAAAGAGTTAAAGCCTTACTCAAGGCTTGTACACCTTTCAGTCACGTTTTACGCCACTGGCAAATATGAGCCCCTCTGAGTCTTAAGTGGTACCCAGGCTCATTCGCATTCTTTTTTGAAGCACCCCTTTCCTTTTTTTTTATATGCAGTTCACCCCACCCAAGTCCATTAAACCACCAAAATGCTTGAAAATGAACATTACCTCCACTTATGCATCTAAACAACACTTTTTTTGGCTTTTAATGTTCTCTAAACTTTAACAAGACGTTGCTAATGTTTAGAGGCACAACATGTGTTTCTGTATATTAGTCTTCGGTGTGGTTTAGTGTGCACTACCTGCATTATTGTGTAACTGTTTTGTGTCATTTATGTGATTTTTTTTTGTTTAGCATTTTAATACTGTATTGGAGGAAGGATAGCTCAAGGGCAACGCATTTGTCTTGGAAACAAGACAACGCAGTGCAACACAGGTTCGAATCCTGATACCGCGCTTAGAAACCACTCGTTGGTAGTGAGCACATTATAAATGAACAATTATTATAATTAGACGTTTTTGTGCTTAATAAATGTTTGACTTAGTTACTTCGCCTCCAAGATTCCTTCTTCTTTCTTATGGAATTTTTGGTCTTATGAACAGCAATGCATGTTTTCCTTCTGCGATTCCTTTAATTGGAAACTAATCTTTGTGCCAGTCCTGCATGACCTCATATTGTCCCTGCACAACGAGCTCTGGGCACACACTACAAAAGGGGAATGATGAAGGTTTAAAGAAGGCCTTTTCAATCAGCCTTTAAAAAGTCCTAAAGCTAGAAATGTAGACAGCCCACTGTACACTTTTTTCCTCAAATATAGTTATTTCAGTAAGACTGTTACTTCTCAAACATGCAAAAATGTCTATTGTTCTTAAGTTCATATAATGGAACATTTTTGTATTTTGTGAATGCGTTGTTTTCACGTCAATCAAGCAGGCACAGCACAGACTGGTCTGCATTGTTAGGATTAATACTGATTAATACTGAGGTGTATGTCATGATGGTGGGAGTAGGCGCGCAATGTGGGACTTTGAAAAGCTAACGGCCAATCCTCATCATCTGTGACTTACACCTGTGGCTGCTGCAGACTGCAATACAAGACATGCATAATGTGCTACTTAAAAGAAGTGAAGACCAGGGCTAGGGTGGGGCATGGGGCGAGGGGGGATTTCCCCTGCATGTGAAGCCCTGCTGGGACTTGACTTTCACATGTTGTCAAAGAGCTTGAGCAGCAGCAGACCCCTGTTATTTACATTTTGTTTTTAGGAACTCACATGGATACCACACTATATACTAATGTTCAGCACAAGTGCTTTCCAGCCACTCGAGTCCCAGAGCGTTAACTATTGGTGGAGCTTGAGGCCTAAAGGCCCATATAACCTTGCACCTATGGGTACCTGACTCCATGCAGCGTTAATGCCTGCAATGCAAAAAAATAATCCACTTGACGACAAAGCAGTGGCGTAGTGAGCATGGGGCGGGGCGAGCTCCCTCACCCCTCCCCCCAGCCCCTGCCATGGCTCTTTTAGAGCACAACCAGGATTTTTGGCAGTGGGACACCTCTCTCATTTGGCATAACGGGAAAGATGTCCCATTGGCAGGACAATGAGGGTGCTGAGCACAGAGCTCCTGCTCAGCACCCTCATTGTCCTGTCAGAGAGCATTACAATGGGAGCCATTAGACATTGATGGGAGGGAGGGGGACGATTGGCAGGGACATTGTCCCTTATGAAATGTGAATGGAGGTGATCAGAAGTGAGAAGGGTGCATAATGCTGCATGCTTGATGAGATAATGACCCCAGGGGGATTTGTTTGGCTCACATTAATCTGCATCATGCTATTGTGACTTAGCATTGCAGTATGGTGACGAATACAATTAAAGCATACTCGTATTGCTCAACATATTTCTATGACAATTTATAATCAGTTAATTATGAAACGCTAGTTTATTATGTAATGTGGCTGGCTTCCAAAATAAAGTATTATTTAAGCACGTGGAATGCAAAGAAAACCCTTAATAAATATCTATATCAACTAAACCTGGGAGGATGTGTTCAGTTGCATAAATTGTCCACATCCCAGTTTCACCATTTAACCACAGTGTGTGATCCCAGGCAGATCATTTAATCAGACAGTGTCTGCAGCTCTGTAAGTGATTTTAATATACCATGCTGTTATTAAAGAAAAAGGAGCCTAATGACTATAGAGTTGCTGCCTATGTAATAATAATGCAATTTATGAATTTTGCATCACACATTTATTTGCCACATGGCTTACTTAATGCAACTTATTCTAAAGTCACGTCCATGGTGCTTCCAAGTATCAAAGACTGATGATGCTCCTTGCAATGTCCTTTCCTGTAAAGTCACTTTTGTCGGTGTAATCCGAATGCAAAATGTTGGGGTTTGCATGTACTTTGCCCCGCAGAGCCTGGGCAGAGCTCTAATGGAGGAGTTTCCTGCATCTGTAATGGTCCTGCAGATGTATTTATTTTCTCCTGTGTATGCTTCGAAATTCCATCTGTCACTAATGTTCCAAAAAAGGTTGACTGGGGAGAGGGTAGGAGAGCTCAAATAAAACCGTATGTAATCGCAGGCACTGCATTTGCGCAGAAACGTAGGAGGACTTTTTTTCGAGGCACCCCCCCTACCCCCCGCCCCTCCTCGCCGCCACCACTATGGGAACGCTGGATACTCCCCTGCGACAAAAGGTCACTTTGGGAACTAATACATGGCTGGTTGTTGAGTAAGTTGTATCTTTCGTATGAAGTTTATTACTATTAAAGAGTGCAGCACTGCAGGGGTGTACAGTGGTGTCATGAAGGTAATATACACGACATAAAAAGCAGGCTCATTTTCCCCACACTAACCCAAAAAGGACATTTTAAACATTTTCTCATAGAAAATGGGTATCCCCTGCAGTAATGTGACAGCAGGGCGCTACAGGTGGTTTGCGTGAGTGGCGGTGTTAGAGTTTGGGAGGTTGACTGTTAGTTTATGAAACGAGGGCCTGCGTTAACACGTGTGGCAGCGAAAGGGCAGAGTGATTACAGGATGGGATGTAGAGGGGATTTACATGTGCAGCAGTGTGCTGCCTGGCGAGGCATTGGCAGATGGCTGCTCGTCACAGGGGGCCAAAACACCAACTCATGCAGGGACGGGAAATACTTCTAACTCTAGGCTAGGGTCATTGCTTAGGGGTAAAGTACTATTCTAGTGAACAGGGTGAGGTTGCACACCATTGTTTGCATCACTGATTGTGCGCTTAGAAGCTGGATCCGTTTGGCACGAAGCACTATATAAATCGCCCATAATAAAAAGGGGTTTTCATGGTTCAATCACAGCTTGAGCACTTTACTCCAGATTGGGGAGAGGGATCACACATCTCCTTTTCACAATTTTGTACATCTACATAGTCACCATTTATCACATCTACATAGTGGCATCTAATAAGTTGTCAGGTACTTAGTGGGAGGTAGTTGAGATCCAAAGGGCACTTGCAAATGAAATGTTTCAAAGGACATGGCCTGACATGACTGAGGACAAAATAATCAGTGCCAGGGGGTCACAACTGGGCGGTGTGGCAACTATTGCCTATTATTGCAATGAAAGGAGACACTCTGCGGCTGTGCAGTGCTCGTCTCTGGAGGATAGCTGAGGGGCAACGTGCTCGCCTTGGAAGCAAAACGACACAGAGCAACACAGGGTCGAGCCCCGGGTCCACGCTTAGAAACCTCTGGGTATTAAGCACGTCATAAATAACCTATCATTTCATATCCCATGATATGTCATCTAGGGCAGATTATATTGTTTGCAATCTGGGGCTTGTAGTTTCAGGACTAGATAACCTACTCACACCTGGGGAAACGTCAGAGGTCTACTCTGTGTGGTAATGCCATTTCTCTTGTCAAATTGGTCACACGCGGGAAAAGCTAGCTCCTAGACAGAAATATAGGCTGGAAGTAATATAGTCTCTCGCCTGAGCATTGATCGAAGCTTCCATGAATGTATAATTCTTTGATCGTTTGATTGAACAAATATGGCAGCGTATGAACAAATAGTAAATGTACATTGCACATGACAGGTTATTTGTGTCACCCTGTTCAGTCATTCAGTGACAATACAATTAATTGCAAACCCAACATATGGTATTGCAGCAGCGTCTGTGTGCAGCAACAATTTACTGTTGATTTTCTTTCATTGTAAAGTCACAATATAAAGTAGAGGCACAGCAGACACCATGCTTAGTATCGCGTATGTTGGCAGTGGAAGGGTGAAAGGAATTATCGGGTATCTGCTTTGTTTGCAAGGCAGTATGGGTCTTGTGTCCTTTAAAAGCTAAAGTGCTATTTGTTTTTATAAAAGTCCCCATTCCCAAATTCAGGGGCTTCCAAGACCCCATTTGGGCACCAGACATTAGAGGGGTGTATCCAAGCAGACGTTGAAGACCTTTCATTGCAGAATACCTGGCGCAGCCATCCTGGATTTATAGCTCTGTGACCACTCCTCCTCCATCTCATTGAACTCTAACAGCTCTTCCTCAATGCCCTTTCCTTGTAGGCGTCTACCAGGGATCATTGGTGGGCCCGTCACTTTGACCCTTTACACTTCCCGCATGGATAAACTCATCTCTTCCACTAGCTTTCCCTACCACGTCTTTGCTGATGAGACCCAGATCTTTTTCACATTTCTCCCTCACCTTTTCAATCTCTGAATAATCACTGAATGCCCAACAATCATCCACCACCGCTGTCTATACAATGCATGACTCCTCAAAGACTGAAGTCATCTTCCCCTCTGACTCCAAAGCTGACCCCACCCTCCCATATCCTATTTCCTTCCATCATGACCTCCTCACCCCTTCAACAAGGCTCACAATCTTGGAGTACTTTTTGATGGTGACTAAAGACTCAAATAGTGAACTATGGTCACTGCCACTGGTGCCAGAATTAACCTTCTCAACATAATGAAAACCTTCTCCCACCTCATCCTCTCTCAGCTGAAACTCTAATCACTACACTGGTTCTTTGCAAGCGTGATTACAGTGCAAGCATACTCTTTGATATACCCCTCTACTCCTTCTCTTCCCTTAGCAAAGTTCTCAACTTCACTACTCACACCCTCTACATCCTATGAAGATCCCATCCAACATCTGTGCATCAACCACTCCATCTCCAAATTTCTAGTCCTTGCCTGTACATCTATCTGTGGTCTTGCCCCCCCCAACCCGTTTACTTTGCTGACTGCATCTCTCTATCCAGTACCCCATTGGTTCTCTGTGATCCTCCTCTCTCCTTAGGTTTTCCATCTGCCAGCTCCCATGTGCCTCCACCCACTTCTGCCCTTATTCTCTACACGCCCTGCAACTGAAAAGCATTCCCTCTGAATATTAAAACCACCTATCAGTGGGTCTGTTCAGGACCATGCTTAAGCTCCACTTATAAGCCTTTTAAGCCACTCATAAGCCACGGGTGTATCTCCTGGACCCCTTCACTTCACTGCCCCCCACCATTTGACCCCAGTCATTTCTTCCGGAATAATGACACAGTCAAAGGTTTCCATTCGAAATATGTATTTGGATCACATGTTATGTCTGTCTACTGTCTACCTATTTCTGTCTGTCGTCAGTCTCTGTCCCTCGTCAATGTCCCACTATACCACCACTACACAAACTGGTTCACTCTCACATCCACCCGATATTGTGCAGGCACCATACTTTGATAGTGCCTCTGTGTGCTATATTAATTCCTCCTGTGCTGCTTCTGTTTGAAAAGACATCCCCTATGGTTAATAAATACAACATATAAAACACCTAAAAATTAAGAAACTAAACCCTAAATTCATACTAAATACAAGTGGTGTTGTATAGTGCCCTTCTGCCTCTATGGGTAGCCTCTCTGCACGTGACTAAGAAAAATCATGGGAGGGTCATTAGTGGGGGGGGGAGCAGATGCAAAACATGTGTTATTGATGGGCGCAGGCACCGAAGTATCTGGTTCCTGTGTGCCATTTCCTTTATTGGCATTGGTTGCAAAAACATAATCTTTAACAAAATTACATTATCAAGAAAATGAAGAGGCAAAACTATTCTTAATTACATTACAATATTTCATCTTACAAATATATTAAAGCATTACAATTTAAAAAACAGAACATGAATTCTAAAAACCAACAGTACTACATCTTAACTATGTTTCAACAAGTAAACTCCCAATTCATACAAATTCCATAAATCGCCCAGTTTCAAAGATTTAATGAAGCTCACCGCCGACAATACGACAGAGGTGATGAATCCCCTCAAGCAATTGGACTATAAAGATTCACAATGAACACAACTCAGTGAATAAACAATACTTTTAAAATACATAATGTTTAACTTGCAGTGTTGGGCAGAATATTAAAATGTGCTTCATGGACTGTAGGGTATTTTGTGGACATTTGGGGCTTGACGGTATTTTATTACCGCCGAAAATAACTTAGCAATAATCACTCCTTGTATTCAGATTGGGCCATGTGACACAATAATACAGTGGACATGCATTATTTCAGCACCCATACATGCATATTTGGTATGCGTGGTTGGTATGCGTGGTTGGTGGTATTTTGGTGAGCATAATTCCCTTGTTTTATTTGTGGCCCCAATGTCCAGAATCCCTTATCTTTGCTTATATTTGTCGTGTAATCACTAGAGAGACCTCAGACCTACATTTTAGGAATACCAGATTTTCAGTGTTAGTGTTAGTGTGCCACCATGGGGGATCTCACTGACTTATTTACGACAGAGAGCTATATGTGGTAATTTTGTGGTAATTTCCACTACCTTATATACGGTAGGGAACTATGTTCAGAGAGTCCCTCTTCCCGTTGGCTCATGTACCTCCAACGAGCTATGCTACAAACCATCACTCTCAACTGTCCATACTGAATATGATCATGCACACATCTGTCTTAAAATGACAATTGCATTGTTTAAAAATCTCCCCTCATCATCAGCACTGTATTGGTAAATATAAAATACACCACCCGTCTGCTTTCAAATATTTTTCTGTATTATAAAAGTTGCATTTAAACACGATCTCACTCTTTACAGAAATAAATAAAATAGCACAGTAACAGCATTGTCTGTGATACACTGAAAAAAGAGTGGCGGAGAACAGAACACAATTTGCAACATTAACATGTGATTAAGGCACCGGAATCTCCTTTCCTACTCTGACTGAATATTCTCGTACACACGCAGCTCCCACACTTATGTAATTACCTTATCTGTTCAGTCGAGTTTTCTTTAGCTGTTCTCTTTCTGAATGTGGCTCCCTTGAAGATTAACCCCAGTGAAAAGGAGCGCCTTTCCTTCTCAAACCGGGGTCATTGCCTGGAACTCTCAGCTTTTTCAGCAGAAATGCTCCAACCAGGAAAAAATAGGTCCTTCTCCCAGCTCTGCCAAATCTTGGCTCCCCTTCTCTCTCCTCAAACTCCCCCCAGCAAAACTCTGATCACTCCCTCTAGCATGATACTTGCTATGATGCTGCTCCAATCAGAATCAATCATGCCATCTCCTCCTTCTCTACACAATGGCTCATTTTTATAGTAATACTTTGTAACCAACTGATTTCCTGTTCTTTCGAGCACTTTTGCTTCCTGTAGTTATCTGGACAGGGCAGCAGAGAAAAAGAAAAAAAAATGGATGTGCGTTTAAAAGTTCACTTTCAGAATAGGCCTAATTCTGCAGTGGAGACACATTTTTATTAGTGGATTATGTTAACTTTAGTTTCATTAGTCAGGTTAGTTATGAGTAATGTTAGTTATTAATTTTCAAATGTGTCTCTCGCACCATAGGCATTTCAGGTGAAAAATAGTGTGCATTTTTGAATGTGCACGTGTGCTTTTAACTGTAAAAATAGATTTGCATCTTATATGTTAAAATCGTTTTTGACTGAATAGCCTGTCTTTCCTTGTTAATCTGGTAACACATATAGCAATGCACCATAGGCATTTGGTGCGGCATCAAAAAAAAAATGCTACCTGTGCAGTAGTGCTGTACTCTGTGCTGGTTGCTACCTGTGCAGTAGTGCTGTACTCTGTGCTGTAACACGCCAAATATCCTTACATACCCTCCTTTTGTTTTTAGAATTTGGCTACGATTCAAGCCAATTCCTAAAAACAATTTGTTCTTTTTCTTCTTTTCACAATATAGCAATCCAACAAAATGAATATTCATGTGCATCAATGAAAAAGTTGCAATCAATACAGTATTCATCTGAGTTCATTAGTTTACAAAATGTTCTACATTTGCCTTCTCAGTGGAAGTGGCATTACTCTAAGTTTAGATTTTTCAAGTCAATTAAAAACAATGAAATAAAACAACTAACCAAAACAAATAATTAATATAACAAATTAAAATAAATAATTAAAATAATAAATACGTGGAACTCCATATGTCAGGACTCTTGTCTGCCTCTGATATGTCCCGACCAGCGATGTTATTTGGTTCATTCGAGTACACTTTCATCTTGGCAATCTTAGATCCATAGGAGTCATCTTTTTTAGCATTCTGGTTATCTTGTCTTCACCTCCACCTGGAGGCAGGCATCTTTTAGTCTTCATCCAGGGGACTCCAGGACTCCATCGTCTCCCGTGGCCTCTGATCCCGGAACCTCCGACCAAATAATGTTAATTTTCTAAATCAAATAGAAAATAAACAAATTAAGTACATAGCACAATACTAACTTCACCCTTTTGCCAAAAATAAAACATGCTTGGTAAAAATATTTCGTTTTTTTTTTTTCTGAAATTAAACACAAGTTAAAAGAAAACAAGCACATATAAACAGCATTCAATATTTAATACATTTTCTCTCTGCACACCAACCATGAGCTTCCATTATATATTTATTTATTTATTTATTTTATATTATATTATATATTCTTACATATCGTACAGTGTTTATGTGCCATTATAACAATTAATTTTTTTTAACTTCTTTGTCACTGCCTCCTGATTGTACCCATTTATTTTCTCTTTTTGTGTTCAAGGGACTTTATCTGTTTCTACATGCTCAAGCTGCCTGATCTCATGTCTGGGATGGCATGGTTTGATTTGATTTACATGGACAAACTGCTCTATCGCCGTCTCACCTTCATTTTTCAAAATTTTATAAACCACAGGAGAGACCTTATCTATAATTCGAAATGGCCCCTGCCAGGCTGCTAGAAATTTAGAATTTTTCTGTTTACTTTTTCCAAAATGAAACTTGTACACCTGATCCCCTACACTGTATTCCTTTACTGATGTCTTTTTATCATAATACGATTTTGCACTGTCAGCAGCTCTTTCCAGATTTCTCTGCACAAAAGCAAATGCATGTTGCAAATGCCTCCTCAGTTCATCAATATATTCATGAACTGTGGATGCACTCACAAGGGTTTGCTCATGTGTTCTGTATAGTAGGTGTTGTGGTAACACCATTTTCCTACCTGTCAAGACCTCATGGGGGCTAACACCTGTTGCTTTGGCAGGAGTCGACCTGATTGCCATCAAAACCAACAGTAAACGTAAATCCCAGCTGGAACCTGCTTCTGCCACAAATTTCTTTAAAATATCCACAACAGACCTATTGCTTCTTTCAACTGTACCTGAAGACGCCGCCCGATATGCGATATGTAGTTTCCTTTTCACACCTAGTATTTGCCATACCTTACTCATTAGAGTACTTGTGAAATGACTTCCTCTGTCTGACTCAATTCTTTGTGGCAACCCAAACCTTGAGAACACATGGTTCACCAGCAATGTGGCTGCTGTGTGCGCACTACAATCTGGTGCAGGAATGCATTCAATCCACTTCGACATCAAACATACCACACTCAAAATATAACGGTGTCCCCTGCTCGACCTTTTTAAAGGACCTACATAGTCTATTTGCAAATCTGACCATGGGAGAGTTAGGCCTCTTTTCATCAATGGTGCTCTATGCATTGGTGAAGCAGGTTTAAATTGGGCGCATACTAGACACCCTCTAGTATATAATTCCACATCTTGGGACATATGTGGCCAGTAAGCATAATCTTTTAGTATTTCTAATGTTTTTTGTGAACCTCTATGGCCTGCGGTTATGGCATCATGTGCATGGTGTAGCATTAGTCCTCTGAATGAAAGGGGTACTACCCACTGTATTTGTCCTATTATGGACTCTCTAATCATGAGTCCATCCTGTAATCTAATTCGTGTTTTGTTCTTTAATAGCACCCTCAACTCTTCTTTTCCCATACAATCATTTTCTGTTAAAGGATTTTGTTCGGGATCTATCAAATGATTATAATAGATTCCCAAAATTTGATCATTCTTTTGTGCCTCAATCAAATCTTGGTCTGGCGTGTCATGACTCCACTGCACCACCGGTTGATCTACCTCCTTTGGTGCTTTAGAACGTGTGACTGCATCAATTTGTATTTCACCCATTAAATAATCAATAGGTAGCAATTCTCCCATCACAGCCCCAATCTTAGCCAGGTGGTCTGCCTTATCATTTCCCTCCTTATCCTCTCCTGGTGTTTTTAAATGCCCACGAATTTTTCTCCAGTATATTGTTAACTTATTCTCTGACACCAATTTGTCTATGGCTTGTATCATTTTTCCATGCTTAAGTGGCTTTTTGTTATATGTAACCATGCCTCTTGCTTTCCAACCAGGCAAATACTCCACAAAGCTATTCCGTGCATAGTCAGAATCAGTCACCAGGACAATTTCACTGAACTTTTTATCAACTGCAGTAGCAATTGCTTTATAAATGGCTGCCAATTCCGCCACCTGACTGCTCCTATCTCCAATCCTCATCCCTATACTGGGGACACCTTCACATTTCAACCAGACATTTCCTATTCCTGCCACTAACTGTTTATTACTGTCATTTTCAATGTGAAAAGCACAACCATCCACATATACAGTTGGCAAATCCTTGCATGTTTTTTCATCAAAAGCTTTGTGTGGTGATTGTTCAAATTCCTGTAAACTAGTTTCTACTTCCATTTCATTTGGTATTTGTTCAGCTGCACAGTCATGTAAGGCGGCTAACCCTTGAGCAATTGGGTTCTTTTTATTTTGTCCATATCTCACTTCTACGGGAAAACCTTGTAATGCTAGCATCCATGAAGTGATTCTGGATTGCGCTAGATTACCTGATCTAATTCTTTTACTCTCTAAAAATTGCAAAGGTTGATGATTTGTTTCAATAATTACCTTTTCTCCCTGAACAATGGGGCGTAAATGTTGTAGCGCCCACACAGTGGTTAATAGGGCATTTTCACATTCATTAAATTTCATTTCAACTTGGGAAAATGCCTTACTTGCATATGCAATGGTTTTGTGATTCAAATCGTGTTTTTGTGATAACACTGCTGACATACAATGTTCAGAAAAACCTATTTCTATAAAGAAATCCCTGTCCTTTATGGGGTATGCTAAACATGGTGCCTTTACAAGACATTCCTTTAATTTAGCCACTGCATCAGACTGCCCTTTTTCCCATTTCCAGGGAGTATTCAGTTTAAGCAGTTTAGTCAATGGTTGAGTGATTTCTGCATAATTTTCAATGAACTTTCTGTTATAGCCTGTCATCCCTAATAAACTTTTTACTCCTTTCACATTTTTAGGATCTTTTAATCTTTGTATGGCCTCTATTTTCTTCTTTTGTGGATTTAGCCCATGTTCAGTCACTTCATGTCCTAGAAAGTTCACTTTTTTCTTGCACCATTGTGCTTTTTGCAAAGATACTTTGGCGCCTGCTTTCTGCAATTGGCCAAGTAGATGTCTTATTTCATCAAAATGGCTTTTCAGGCTTTCATTTTTTATCAGGACATCGTCCACATAAACTATTGTTCCTCTTTCCGCTGCATCCGGCATGGCCTTTCTCAAAAATATGCCAAATTCACTCCCACTATTGATGTACCCGAACGGAGCTCTAAGCCAGGCATATTCAGTCCTGTCAAATGTAAAAGAAAATAAATGTTGTATCTCCTCTGCCAATGGCACGCACCAATATCCAGAGGGGAGATCTAATGTGGTAAATACATTTGAACCATATATCTGAGCTAGGCCCTGATCAATGAATGGCAGTGGCCATCTAGATATTGGTACTCTTTTATTTAACTCTCTCAAGTCTGCACACAGCCGCCATTGACCATTTGGCTTCAATACACCTAAAATAGGTGTATTGGATGTGCTATGAATGGGCCTGATGATTCCCTGTGATTGCAAATTTTTAATAATCTGTGCCAATGATTCTAAACATGCCAGCGGTAGTCTATACTGGGGCACAAACACTGGGTTTCTGCTACCCCCTTCTGGTAGTGTGGCCACATGTAAATCAGTTAAACCACAATCATAAGCATCTTTTGCAAATACATCCTTAAACTCCATAAATATCTCCCTCAGATTGTCCCTCTCTTCATTGCTTTCACATGCATCCGCTAAGGAGATCTGCTCTTCTACCATTTTGGAAAATTCTGGAAAATCTTCTGGTAAGGGAATCTCGGCACTTTCTTCTAACTGTGTGGCTGTGTCTTTTTGTAAAGCTGCCAGTTTTAAATATTTTGGCATATCAGCTTCCACTTCAATGGGCTGATTTTCTGTTTCATTTTCGTTTGAATTAAATATTATGCAATCCTCCTGATGGCAGCACACTGTCTCATTTGAATCATAAGGATACACAGAATGAATTTTAAATATTCCTTTGGGCTGAAAGTCCAGGTGTTCTGGCAACTCGCCCTTGGCATCTACATACTTTTCAGGAATATTCCCAATCACCATGTTATTTAAATCTGCCGTATAATGTGATCTTTGTATGGCCATTCCTAATGGGGAGTTTTCCTCTAAATGAATATCCTGACAACCTTTATTATTTACCATGATTTTTAAGATCCCTCACCAATGTCTACCAATGGAATGTATTCATAATCCAGGCCTTGCTGTTTTATGGATTCATTCAGGCATACAAATGCATCAGAGCCTTTCATCTGCTGTCCATTTTTGCATTTCAGTTGTATTGCAAACTGTTTTGTAAATGCAGGAATAATAGTATCTTTCCTCATTTGTAATTCGATTGCATAAGGAACCAGTTGTGCACAATGATAAGCCCTTCTTTTGTCTTCAAATTCAGGTGCCGGACCACCTAGACATGACCATATTTTTTGATTAAGGAAATCTAACACCATACACATTCTGTGCATGATGTCATTTCCCATGTAAAATTCATTTTGTGCTCCACTCACTATCCATACATTATGGTAAATTGTTTTCTGCCCAATGCTAATTTTAAGCATGCATCTGCCTGCAATTCGGTTTTCAAAGTATGGACTGTCCAACCCAGAAACATATTGGTTTTTAATCCTAAATTTCGGGATTTCTTCCCTCTCCATTATTTTTTGCAACAATTTCTCATTAATGAAGCTCCTTTCATGTCCAAGCGCTAAAGTGGCTTTTATTGTTTTAAAATAGTCATTTATACCAACATGAACCCATGGTTGCTCATCTTCCATGTGTATTTCTGCCAGAGTGGTAATGTGTTTTTCTGAATCTGTTTTAGGAGCAATATTCGGTTTGCATGTTTTCTCTTTTAAATAAAAACGTAATGTGTGCTCATCTATGGCAGTCTGCCAATTTTTCCTTGGGTCCAAGTATATTTGTACAGGTAGTTTTTCATTGTCGCTCTGCATTTTGTCTTGACACATTAATATAACAGTGACACTAGGTATGCAGCTATTCTGGAGATATACCTCCACAGCATCATTTGTTTTGGCAACGGTGTGACATTCATTTATATTGCTGTTTTGTGATTTTAGTTTCTTAGGCCTCAATGGTTTTTTGGTTAAGGACCAGAGCACTCCATTCACCCCATCTATGGGAGGAGACAATCTTTTCAGGCAATCTGTCCCCATCAGAAATGGAATTTCACAAATAGATGTGATCAATACCTCTTGTTTCATTCTGTGCTTTCCTATTTTTATGTCAACCTCAGTTACACCTATGATGGGCACCTCCTCCCCATTAAAGTTATGCACTGGGCCTTGATTTTCCTTCACTGTGATCTGACTCTGTGGAGGTCTCCCTTCATTGATACTCTTTACCAGCTCCTTGGACATAATTGTGGCCTGTGCGCCAGTGTCAATCATAGCAAAGGTGTGGCATTTTTCTTCTACAGTGATGGGTGCATAATATCTGTCCTCAACTTCCTCTAATACACATAAGAAATGTGAATTCTTACTGAGTTCAGGGCTCACCTTTCTCAGATCTTTTTCACTTTTGGCTAAGCACATTGGTAAATGAAAAGACATTTTTCCCTCCTTTTTACCCATTTCTGCGCGAGAGATTTTATTCATTTCTCCATGTTCAGAGGTTTTTTGGAGTGTGGCCACTGTTCGCCCATCCATCTGGGTAACATCAGAGACCACATTACAATCCTCCAACTGAACATGTGTAACAACATCATTCAGCAATTTGTCATTTTTTAATTCTGTGCATTTGTGATCATTTAGTGTGATACCAGCCCTTTCAGCCTCTTCAAAAATATGTGGCTCAAAGAATTCTTCAGGTGATTGACTTGTACCCTCCTTTTGAGTATTTCCTTTTTCTGTCTGTGTTTGGTCATTGTTTTGCTTGCCCAGGGAAGGAGCTATAGCATCCCCACTTACTCCCTGTTCACTGGTATTCCCCATGCATGAATCATTTTTCTTAAATCTGTCCCTTTGTTCTTTTGGAATTCCTAATGTTTGTTTTTCATTTGTGCAAATCTTTACTGTTTTATTTAGCTCTAGGTTAAATCGTACCTCTTTTTTAGAAGTATTTGCACTTTCTGTCACAAGTTCATTTACGGGCACTTTCATTTTTAATCCATTAGGCATCTCAGAGTCGTTATGCAAAATTATATCAGAGCAATCTGTCATTTTGGCATTGCAGTTATCATGAGTACTTAGTCACTTTTCGGAAGCCCCCCGGTCATTGCTATGGCCATCAGCCCCCTCTTTGGAAGGTTGTTTTTGGCTGTATAGAGCTTTCCTATTTGCTCAGCTAACATTTTCACTTGGGCCTCAAGGCACTGGAACCTTTCCATCTCTCTAGGATCCTCTTTCTGTGGCCTAGGTCGATATTGGTTGTTTTCCCCCTGATTGGATCTATTCTGATACCTCTCAGGTGAATGATGTCGGTTGGGATGGTTTCTGAACTCTTGCTTCATTTGTGGAGGGGAGCGGGTTGCACCCATCCTTTGATTATAGTCCCCTGGTGGGGAATCATTGTACTGGCGTGGACTGTAGTTCACGTTTTGCCTCATGTCCTGTCTCTCAGATTGTGGGTACTGGCCCCTAGGTTGATTTCCATTATCAGTAAATCGATCCACATATCGGGGCCTATCCTGATTACCATATATCATGGTGCTGTGATCAAATCTGCTCTGTGTCCCCAATGACTGGTAGGGACCATCATTTCTTTGATCTTGATTTTGTCTCTGGTTATTGTTCATACCTGCCATATCAAGCCGGTATCCTACCCGGGGTCTGTCCCCTAAATACCTAGGGCTGATGTAGCTCTCTCTATTACTAGGATCATGTGATTGGAACATTGGTACAGGAAATGGCGATCTTTGTTGATTACCCCTTTGTTCAGGTGTCACATTATTTTTACCTTGGCTTTGAGCAGACTCAAGGGACATTTTGGCTGACCTGATTTCCATTACTCTGGCTGAGGGTTCTTTAGATTTAGGTCTAGTATCTTTCATTTTATCACTTTCTCTACCCTGACAATAGAGTACCTCATATAGTTTTGTGCTTTGATGTACAATCCATTCAAGGGACTTGTCACGGTGAAATTCACGGACCAATTGGGATATGATGTCTTTCTGTAGCCCATAGAAGTATGCAGTTTTAAACTCATTGGAATTTGAGTCAAAAGATACATCAAAGCGAGAAAATGCTCTTTTTAAGTCTTGTAAAAATTGGCGAGGGGATATATTAGGTCCAGCAGTAATTGTGTAAGCCACTTTCTTTGCCTCCTGCAATGACTGAAAAGGAGAAAAATGACGCCTAATTTCTTTTTCAAACTCCAGCCATGTCATATTCTGCTGTTCATTTAATCCCCTTATGATGCTGGCCGTCGGGGCATCTAAAGTTAAATGAAAATATTGTCTGTACTGTTCCTTAGGTATCTGGAGTGCTTTAAAAATGTCATGCACCGCTTCTAAGTGATCCTCAATGCAGCATTCACCTCCCTTTTTAAATGGTTTGATCAGGGCTTTAATGGATTTCATTATTTTTATGGGGCTACTTGTTGCAATGCATGGAATTGCACTATTTTGTGATTCATTCCTGTTTTCAGGTGTATGAGATTGGTGGCTGCCCCCAATGGGAGTATCAAATCCCCCAAGGGCGCTGCAACCAAGTTCAGTCACCGGCCCAGTCACTGGAGCACTAGCTCTTTGGGCAGAGCTAGAATTCACCTCCACTCCATTGAATGTGGTACCCTGCCGCCTCTCCTGGGACCTGGGAATGCACATTTGCTGTTCTAAGTCCTTACACTTTTTAAGGAGTCTGTTGGCTTCATCTTGCAAATAGTTGTTTTCACCATTCATCTTATTAATCACCTCCTGCATGTCGCACATTTGCATTTGGCATTCATTGAACTCTTTATTTCTCTTGTCTCTTTCTTGAATCATTTTAATCATTTCTTGTTCTGCACTCTGGAGATCACCTTCTTTTTCACAATGTTCTTTTTGTAAAATCTGCATTTCTGAAACAACCTCATCTTTATCCCGTCTAATGTGATCCACTAAGGCTTTTAAGTGTGCCAATTCTTGCTCACTATCTTCAAATTGTTTCTTGTTTTTGGATAACTGAGTATCAAAGTCTCTGCATTTTAATTGCATGTCTTTTTGGCATACATCCAATTCTGCTCTCAACATTTCCTGATTTTTACTTGCCCCATCTAATTCAGTCTTTAACCTGTTAATTAGCTGAGTATCATTCTCTTGCATTCGCAGGGACTTGTTTAAAATAAACCATATTTTGCCGGATAGCCGTATTAAACAGTCTTTCTCTGCACTTTTATCGGCTGCATTCAATAATCTTGTAAGGCAGACCTGAATTATGCTGCCTTCTGCAAAAATATTGTCTAGTTTTTCTTTCTGCACCTCACCCTGAATGCGGTTACTCCATTCTAACGTGCTATTCGACGACCAATTCCCATGTGCAAACAACTTTGCCTCTAAATATTGCACTAGATCTGAGAATGTGGTTTCCCTTTGTGACATTCTGAAATTCGTTTTTAGTGGCACACTGCTATTATAAAATGGGTTCCCTTTAATGTGCAAATGGCAGTGTGAGACACGCTTGCCACGCCCAGTAGGTACTCTATGATCACTTTCCCGGCCTGCAACGCACCATAAATATGTAGGGTATTTTGTGGAGATTTGGGGCCTGACGGTATTTTATTACCGCCGAAAATAACTTAGCAATAATCACTCCTTGTATTCAGATTGGGCCATGTGCAACAATAATACAGTGGACATGCATTATTTCAGCACCCAGACATGCATATTTGGTATGCGTGGTTGGTATGCGTGGTTGGTGGTATTTTGGTGAGCATAATTCCCTTGTTTTATTTGTGGCCCCAATGTCCAGAATCCCTTATCTTTGCTTATATTTTTCGTGTAATCACTAGAGAGACCTCAGACCTACATTTTAGGAATACCACATTTTCAGTGTTAGTGTTAGTGTGCCACCATGGGCGATCTCACTGACTTATTTACGACAGAGAGCTATATGTGGTAATTTTCTGGTAATTTCCACTACCTTATATACGGTAGGGAACTATGTTCAGAGAGTCCCTCTTCCCGTTGGCTCATGTACCTCCAACGAGCTATGCTACAAACCATCACTCTCAACTGTCCATACTGAATATGATCATGCACACATCTGTCTTAAAATGACAATTGCATTGTTTAAAAATCTCCCCTCATCATCAGCACTGTATTGGTAAATATAAAATACACCACCCGTCTGCTTTCAAATATTTTTCTGTATTATAAAAGTTGCATTTAAACACGATCTCACTCTTTACAGAAATAAATAAAATAGCACAGTAACAGCATTGTCTGTGATACACTGAAAAAAGAGTGGCGGAGAACAGAACACAATTTGCAACATTAACATGTGATTAAGGCACCGGAATCTCCTTTCCTACTCTGACTGAATATTCTTGTACACACTCAGCTCCCACACTTATGTAATTACCTTATCTGTTCAGTCAAGTTTTCTTTAGCTGTTCTCTTTCTGAATGTGGCTCCCTTGAAGATTAACCCCAGTGAAAAGGAGCGCCTTTCCTTCTCAAACCGGGGTCATTGCCTGGAACTCTCAGCTTTTTCAGCAGAAATGCTCCAACCAGGAAAAAATAGGTCCTTCTCCCAGCTCTGCCAAATCTTGACTCCCCTTCTCTCTCCTCAAACTCCCCCCAGCAAAACTCTGATCACTCCCTCTAGCATGATACTTGCTATGACGCTGCTCCAATCAGAATCAATCATGCCATCTCCTCCTTCTCTACACAATGGCTCATTTTTATAGTAATACTTTGTAACCAACTGATTTCCTGTTCTTTCGAGCTCTTTTGCTTCCTGTAGTTATCTGGACAGGGCAGCAGAGAAAAAGAAAAAAAAATGGATGTGCGTTTAAAAGTTCACTTTCAGAAAAGGCCTAATTCTGCAGTGGAGACACATTTTTATTAGTGGATTATGTTAACTTTAGTTTCATTAGTCAGGTTAGTTATGAGTAATGTTAGTTATTAATTTTCAAATCTGTCTCTCGCACCATAGGCATTTCAGGTGAAAAATAGTGTGCATTTTTGAATGTGCACGTGTGCTTTTAACTGTAAAAATAGATTTGCATCTTATATGTTAAAATCGTTTTTGACTGAATAGCCTGTCTTTCCTTGTTAATCTGGTAACACATATAGCAATGCGCCATAGGCATTATGTGCTGCATCAAAAAAAAATTGCTACCTGTGCAGTAGTGCTGTACTCTGTGCTGGTTGCTACCTGTGCAGTAGTGCTGTACTCTGTGCTGTAACACGCCAAATATCCTTACAGGACTCAGACTCATTTGGTTCATTACAAAACCTACAGACTTCCTGGCCAACAGTCATCAACCTAGTTCCTGTTATATCTAAGTAGGATGCAAATTCCATCTGAATTTTAAGAAGACATTAAGGACAAATCTATTAGGGTGAATGTTTAAATAGGGGTCCACCACTCTCAGCTTTTTATGAGAAAAAATAAGATGGTTCAATGAAACATAGCTGTGAAGTGGTTATATGTCCCTATATCAACATGAGATGGACATATTTTCCATAAGGTCATTCTTTGTCAGACAAATTAGGCTCAGTATTTTGTCACAGTAGTCAGAGAAAAGTTCCACACTCCTGTCTCCTTGTCACATAAAAATACCATTAAAATGATAATATACTGAATATTTAATAAATAAACGTCTATCTTGACCTACTAACCAAGGATATGAACACTAGCTCATATCTATTTGCGGCAAGTGGAACAGAGTTTGGAATTTGTAAAGCCCTCCGCCAAATAAGAGCCTCAAGTTTGGAGAAAAAGTCACTGACCCATAAATGTAAAACTTCCATATAATGTAAATCCTAATGGCCAATTTTACCGTCATTAAATCTTAAAACTGAATAATTGAACATTTCCCGTACTTTACATCAATTATACTTAGTTGTTTAGTTAGGGAAACAACCATGGACCTCATTCCTTGATCTGAGACTTGAGAATTATCTACCCTCTCCAATTTATCTCAACCATTCCACCATTGGAAATCTGTCTTAATATTACTTCTTCATTGTACATTGCATAATTTTAGTTTTCCCAGGGTTAATCCTCAAAAAGGTATTCTTGGCCAAGTTATAAAAAGCATTAATCAGGTGCTGTAAACCCATCTGGGCACAATCCAACAACAATAATTTGTCAACATAAGCTAACCGGACTACTTTAGGAGAGTCCAACTTTGGGGGAAACAAATGCAGCAGGACCAAAAACTACATCACATCGGATTCATAAAGATTAAAAAGGCCAGGAGCTAGAATGCATCCTTGCCTAACACATGTGTGAGTAGACATTTTATTTTTCAAGACAGTGAACCCCCATAATCAAGTCTAACTTGAATATTTGAGTGCTCATGGTGCCCAATAATTAAATTTAGCAGATCTGACGGTATCCTCCAACAATCAAGTTTTGACCAGGAAAGTTCCCTGTTCACGGTGTCAGAGGCTGTAGATAAATCAATTGTCGCCACAAAGAGATTAATAATTTTTGGTCCACGCCTTATCTTGTAAACATTTGAGGATGAAACCATTAAGTTTAGTGCCATAGCATTTTCTAAAACCAGTCTACCATTTCTTAAGTCTCCCAACTGCCAACACCCACTTTTCTAGATGTATCAGCAACAGCGAAGCAAAACCCTTGCTGTCAGTGTCTAAAAGTGATATGGGACGATAGTTCTTTGGGTCTGACCTAGAACCCTTCTAATATATGGGAACTGTATAAGCAGTCTTCCAGGAAAGAGGAAACGTTTCTGCATCCACAACATGGTTAAATATAATTGTTAAAATTGTAGACCACAAAATCGGGTTGCCTTTAGAAAAACCATTCACAAGCTTATTAGGCCCAGGCATCCAAGAATTTCTAATTTTACAAATAATATTGTATATACATTCTTGATCAAAAACCAATTTCCAAACATCATCTACATTTAGCAATGATTGCCGAGCAATTGAAATACCAGTATCGACAGTTGAAAACATAACTTCAAAATGTGCCACCCAGCATTCAATTGTTTACTAGGTTGACAAGACCCAACCTTACAAATAAGCTTTCAGAAGGATCTAACATTATTTTCCTCGGTATGTGCAACATGAGCTCAGTATCCCCTTTTAAAAGACAGACACAATGCAACTACACCCAGTGCTTTGTGGATTTTGGGTGTGTGGCACTAAGCACAAATTAGCGTAAATAAATAAGTAAATATACCCATTTTTTTTCATCTGGGTAGAATAAGACACAAGATTGGGACCTGCCAACCTTTTCATTTCTCGAATCTTTGATGTCAACTTCCTCTTTTTCTCTACTACATTGGAATCATAAGTATTTAGATGTTTGACTGGAGCACGATAACCAGCACCTGATCTCTTTTTGTACAATGTCTCATGCAAATTAACATCAATAAAAGTCTCAACTTTTTTCACATTAAAGTTTTATATTTCCAATCAAGAGAATTTTACTTCATAACTAGGGAGAGTGTTTCATTAAAACGATCAACTAAGCAGACATTCCACGAGATCCTATTGTTTCCTGGATTAATATAAACGTTTGTGGGGCCATCCTGTTCACCCATAACAATATCAACTTCAAATTCAGTGGAGAGCAAATAGTGGTCAATCCATGAAGATTGAATGATCTGTAAGTATTTGCAATGAGCAAAAAGACACTCATATGCAAAAATATTACCCAAAATAGAGTTAAACCCCCCTCTGTGCCATGTATATTGTGCTGGAGTTTCCCCATTAGGAACCATTCAACATTTGCAGAACTAGGCCATCAAGAAAACTATAACCAAACTGACATTGGTTACTCAAACTACTGAAAGAAGGGAGGGAATGGATATAGGTAATTAAATACACACATGGGGTGTTCAAATCCCCCACAATCAATGCCCTATCCTTCCTCCACCTTAGACATCCAGTCTCTAATGAATTCAGTAGGAATATCCAAGAATTGGACAAGGTTGCAAATGGCAGGATGCCAGTATATATTAACCACCAATCAGCTCTTTGGCCCTGTTAAATTGAACATCCAAGGCCCCCTTAGAGACATTAAAAATACTTGACAACTCCATCCCACAACATAAGAAAAATCATAAAACCACCCACCGGCCGACCGAAAGAGCCCTTCCTAGCAGGCTGAAAGGTGGAGGAATAACAATCAAGAACAGGGCAGGAAGTTAGGAAAATATGATTGTGGGATTTTAAAACCGACCCAACCATGGGGTTGGTAAAAACACTAGAGTTGCCACAGAAATTCCAGGATACCAGGTTTAAAGTTTCCCCACAACTAAAGAGGAAATGGAGATGGCTCTGTTATCACCTTCTCCTTACATTGTAGGGCTCCTGATAACCAGGACCAGTCAGAATTATCTCCTCAGTCAGAGGGCCTCCCATGCCCGAACTGCACATCACTGCATGCCGGGGCCTGCCTCCTTATGGATATAACAATATATTTTAGATCACTCGTAACCAAGGAACCATCATTGGAAGTTCCTTGTATGCTAGACAGTGGGTATATGGTGAGATGTCATAACCTAGTTGCCTAAAAGGTAGAGCTTCCTTTAGAATGGTCTCATATACAATCTTAGAGCTGATATCCAGGACCACAGAATCTGTTCGAAAGGGATCAATAAAATCCACCCTATCCATATCTTTGGTGGAAATCGCTCTAAGATTGGGCACTTCAGCCATAAGTGCCAAAATAGTAGACCTGTTCAACACAATGGGCCTCATTACCAATGTGGCGGCCACAAAATGAATGGTGCCGGTAAGGGACCGGCACCATTCATTCCGGGCCACCACATTACGAGTTCTGAAGCAGGTCCCGCTCTGGACGCCTGGCCAGACCAGACGTGCAGAGCGGGATCCGCAAGCAGTACAGGATGCTAACAACGGGCCCATCATTAACGGGCCCGTTGTTAGCATCCTCCCCATTGAGCCCTGTGGGGGTGCAAATGTGAATGGGGATGTACCGGGTCTGGGTCCCGTGAAAGGGAATTACCGGGCCCTCCAAGGTCCCCTTTTGCAGGACCCAGAACCGGACCCAAGTTTGGGGGTAGCCATGCCGCTAAAAACGGCATGGCTACCTCCAATCTCATAATGAGGCCCAATGAATTTATTTTCATGAAGTAAACTCTCCCCCTAGTTTGTTAAATGACCATAGAGTGGGAGCTTCAGAACCTAAACCACCACATGTTCCCTTAGCCCCCATGTGCTCTTTAGGAAATTGTCCTTGCTTTTCCAATGGTGACATACACCAACCGTTTGTTCGCTTCAATACACTATATACATGTGGGTTATTTTTGAAGGCATCTTCCTTGTCCTCATTCATAGGACAACCTATCAACCCTGGGGGAAGAACATAAGATTGAGTGGGGGTAAACCATTCAGCCAAGTGCCCTTAATCATAATACCTTTATCAGAACAACCATTAGACCGACAAGTAGAAGCATTATTGTTTGCCGAAAAAGAGTCTTGGGCCCAACAAGAAAGAATCACAGTCTGTTTTCATAGATAAGTCAACAAGGACTTTACTTGCAACAGCAGAAAGCGTGGTCCGGGAAGCGATTAGTACGACTTCATTAGAGGAATGAGCCACATCATCTGCAACTGCCCCATAACTTTAGCTCAGTTCATTAGGGTCAGACACCTTCCTGTGCATCGAAATCCAAGGTGTTACATGCATTCATGATCTAAGGAATTTCCTCGATGAGTTCCTATTGATCTTCTTAGGTTTCTTCTTTTGGGATTTCTTTTCCTGCACTGGCGGGCCCTTTTTAGAATTTCTCCTGTGCACCAACTTAACTTTCCATGATTGCACGGGACACTCATTTCCCTCAATCCAGAAGATAGAAACCTTCTCCAGTGTAATTGGAGCCATCCAAACCCTTCCTGCAGCAACACATTAGCAACAGGACTCCTCCGGAGGTATCAATACATTAACCATGGCAGACTGCCCATGCAAGATATCAGTCACCCCCGTCTTCATAAGAGCCCTGTTACTGACCTGAGCGAAATTAACACAATCTATAAAATCCTTAGCAGGGCCACACTGGCCTTCTTCATATCACATGACTGAGAGGATTGGAAAACCTCCTTCAGTGTCGAGTGCATCTCTGAGTTATCCAGTTTAAATAATATGGATTCCAAGAGAGTCAAGTGTAGTTTAGTTTCAGTCTTAATACTTTGGTTTAGAAAAAAACAAAGCACATAAAGGGGGTAATTCATAGAATCCAGCGCACAAGTGGCGCACGCGGCTGGCGCACAGTGTGCACGTGCGACAGTCTGCGCCAGCCGCGTGCGCTAAAATCCATTTCCGCGCACAGCGTATTCATGGATTTCAACATCCAAAACCAGCCGTGGCGCAGGGTTGTGCAGTGACCCTGCAGCAGCGCCAGTTATGCCCCCAACCCCTCCCTGTGCGCCATGCACAGCGCAAAAATCCTGTACATGGTGCACAGGCCCCCAACCACGAAAACGCCTGTAAAACTCCCTGCGCACCCCTCCGAATACATGTACACCCCGGGGCGGGGAGTTTCACACGTGATTGGCCTTGTGTGAGCGGGGTACGTGTTTTACTGGGGTTCGTGGGAAGTTTCACACGCGATTGTGTGAACGGGGTACGTGTATTACTGGGGTTCGCGGGCAGTTTCACACGCTATTGGCCCTGTGCAAGTGGGTTACGTGTATTACTGGGGTTCGCTGGGAGTTTCACACGCGATTGGCCCTGTGCGAGCGGGTTACGTGTATTACTGGGTTCGCGGGGAGTTTCACACACAATTGGCCCTGTGCGAGCGGGGTACGTGTATTACTGAGGTTCGCGGGAAGTTTCACACGTGATTGGCCCTGTGCGAGCGGGGTACGTGTATTACAGGGGTTCGCGTTGAGTTTCTCACGCGATTGGCTCTGTGTGAGCGGGGGCTCGCAGAGAGTTTCACACGCGATTGGCCCTGTGCGAGCGGGGTACGTGTATTTCGGGGTGCATGTGAAGTTTCACACGCTATTTCGCTGTCAGAGCGGGGTACGTGTATCCAGTGGGGTGCGAGGGGAGTCCCACACTGTCAATTGACAGTGTGGGTCCTCCCAGGTGTCCCCTCTACCCCCTCCATGGCCCCTGCAGGCAGGCCACACCACAGGGGACTACCCTGCACCCCTGGTCATGTCCCGCACGCAGCCCATCCACCATGGGCATGCCCCCCAGCCAAGCCACATGTCATGTTGCAATATGATCACCAACTCATGTCCCCCTGCACCCCCACCCCCCAGCAGTGAGGGGGCACCTGCCAGCAGCCCCCACTTATGTCCCCCTGCCCCCCCAGCAGTGAGGGGCACCTACCAGGAGGCCCCCACGCATGTCCCACTCATGTCCCCCTGCATCCCCATCCCCCAGCAGTGAGGGGCACCTGCCAGCAGGCCCCCACTCATGTCCCCCTGCACCCCCACCCCCCAGCAGTGAGGGGCACCTGCCAGCAGGCACACACTCATGTCCCACTCATGTTCCCCTGCAACTCCATCCCCCAGCAGTGAGGGGCACCTGCCGGCAGGCCCCCACTCATGTCCCCCTGCACCCCCACCCCCCAGCAGTGAGGGGCACCTGCCAGCTGGCCCCCACTCATGTCCCACTCATGTCCCCCTGCACCCCCACCCCCCAGCAGTGAGGGGCTCCTGTGAGCAGGCCCCCACTCATGTCCCCCTGCACCCCCAACCCCCAGCAGTGAGGGGCACCTTCCAGCAGGTCCCAACTCATGTCCCCCTGCACCCCCACCCCTCAGCAGTGAGGGGCACCTGCCAGCAGGCCCCCACTCATGTCCCACTCCTGTCCCCCTGCACCCCCACCCTTCAGCAGTGAGGACCACCTGCCAGCAGGCCCCCACTCATGTCCCCCTGCTTCCCCACCCCCCAGCAGTGAGGGGCACCTGCCAGCAGGCCCCCACTCATGTCCCCCTGCACACCCACCCCCCAGCAGTGAGGGGCACCTGCCAGCAGGCCCCCACTCATGTCCCCCTGCACGCCCACCCCCCAGCAGTGAGGGGCACCTGCCAGCAGGTACCCACTCATGTCCCACTCATTTCCCCATGCACCCCACCCCCCAGCAGTGAGGGGCACCTGCCAGCAGGCCCCCACCCATGTCCCCCTGCATCCCCACCCCCCAGCAGTGAGGGGCACCTGCCAGCAGGCCCCCACCCATGTCTCCCTGCACCCCCACCCCCAGCAGTGAGGGGCACCTGCCAGCAGGCCCCCACTCATGTCCCCCTGCACGCCCACCCCCCAGCAGTGAGGGGCACCTGCCAGGAGGCACCCACTCGTGTCCCACTCATGTCCCCCTGCACCCCCACCCCCTAGCAGTGAGGGGCAACTGCCAGCAGGCCCCCACTCATGTCCCCCTGCACCTCCACCCCCCAGCAGTGAGGGGCACCTGCCAGCAGGCCCCACTCATTTCCCCCCTACATGAAATAAAGATGCACAATCATGGTCCACTTCCACACCAAAAGACCACAGCACACCACCCCATTCTTGAGACGCAATGATTTCCCAATCCACCCCACACTGACATGCCTATATCAAGACACAAACCAAAAGTCAACTATGTACATCAACACATGTCCGTCACACACACACACTGGTTGGCATTGATTGTGTAAACCCACATTTTCACATGCATTAACCCAATGAGCGAATCCCACACATGGAACTAAAATATCAAAATGTATTATGTACAAAAATAAAGCAATGAAATGAAAGCATAACAAAATAGCAAACATGAAATGAAAAGCATGTGCAAAAGATGAGTAAATGAAAAGTATAACCAATCCAAACAAATCAGAATGAAAAATAGTCAAAATTCTCCCTCCACCAATGCAAATCCAAAGGAAACGTAAAAAGAAAAATCCATTAATCCATGTTCAACTATGTACAATTCATTGTCAAGGGTCCATGAGCCTAACAAAAGAAATGAAACCTACCTAAGAAACTACCTAATAAAAAAACTATATACAAATGTGTGTGTCATAGTCCATTCACCAGAAATCAAAGGAAAAGAAAAAGGAAACCTAACACTAAAAACTATTTTCAATGGCAGCGGGCTAGTCCGACGGCTCACTTCCCGATTTCCCGGGCCAGGGCATCATCGAACTCCTGCTCGATGTCCCGGAGGCAGTCCTCTTCCATGGCCCGAGGGTTCGCAGGGACGATGACATGTGGACCTCAAACTCCCTGCGAATTGCCTCGAGGCACTCGGCCCGCCTCAGAGCTCTCTCCACCATTGTGAGCCGTGCCTCTTCCACCCGCTGCCGCTCCGCATTTTTGGCCTGGCCCAACCACTGCCACACGGAAGACACTTGCAATCCTGGGTCCTCCTGCCCTCTGGCCGATGCCTGCCCCTCCGATGTTGAAGGCCCCGAGCCATCATGGCTCCCACCTTATTGCTGCTGCTGCTGCTGTGCCTGTGCCTGTGCCCTGGCTCTTGCTGCCTGCACATCCTCCTCGGGCTGGGGTGCGGTTGTTGAGGTGGCCACCCCTGCTGGACGTCCAACTCCTGACTGTGGCAGGGATGTGTCCTCCACCAGCCTGGCCGCAGGGTCAGAGGCAGCTCCACAGGATACCCAGGTGATACATGGGTGGGAAGATGGCATGGAGGATGACTGGCGCATAGGGGGTTCAGGTGAGAAGGGGGTCGGAACAAGGTCCAGCAAACAGAGGAATCCGGCCCTGGTGACCCGTCCCAGTAGGTCAACACGGTCAATGAGGCATTCGAGATGACGTGCAGTGTCCTCACGAAAACACTGCATGCCACCTCGCATGTCCCGTTGACGCAACGCCATCCCACTCAGGACAAGCTCAACCCGGTCCCGGATAGCCACGTCCGCAGGGAGAGGAAGGCCAGTTGTTGTAAGCGGACCCCCTCCCTGAAAACTGGTCCGGACGTAGGCATCCCTGCTGGTGCAGGATGATGCAGTCACAGGATCCGGGACAGGATTACACACAGGCACCTCCGCGGCGGCCTGTGCTGCCTCCTGTCCCTGCCCCTGCACTGCACCACTAGCATCAGTGGAATCCCCACCTCCAGACCCCGTGTCTGTCCCTTCCACGGCCTCCTCCTCCACCAAACCCCCCACCAACCTGGATGACTCTGTGCCATCTTCCTCCGTCGGACCCTGTGGGGTCTCAGCTGCCCCTTCTGCTGCCGAGGAGTCCAACTCTGCCCTCCGCCTCTTGCACCTACCCTCAGCAGCTGCGGCCTGGGATGCGGCACCAGACTCCTCACTCCCTGATGAGATTACAACCTGGGAGAGGAGCCGGGCCTTGCGTCTCCGGCTGGCGGTGCGATCCCTGCCACCTTGCTCCACAGCACCCTCTTCATCAGTTGACGCTGCAGACAGGGAGAGATAGGACACAGGCATCAGGGCACTGTACAATGGACTGATACACAGATGACAGTTGCACATGAGTGGCAGTGTCAAACTTCAGACATGGCATCACAATCCCCAACACACATGTCATTTCAACTCACACACATGAGCAATTCCACAGCAATATCGCACCAGGCAGCACCATCCATACACATACAACAGCATGAGCAGCCGAAGGTGAGCCTGACATCACATGAAACACATGGAGTGCACAAGACATGCACACACGCTACCACACTTACATGCAGGTGTACATCTCCACCAAGTGTCGCAGTGATGTGATCGCCATCCATGTCACATCTGGCATTCAGCCTTCTACATATCAGTGTCACATGCATCCATGTTGCATCACAGTTGCACACTTGTCAAATACACACACATGCACATGTACACAGTGCAGATAGATGCAGCTGGAACCAACATCCATGTGTGACACCACAACCATGCCAACGTACATACACAGTAATTCAAACATGTGTGCTCCCACATCTGCATTTGGCCTGCATGCTTACCCACACATACACCATCCATGTGTCTCACACATGAGAGGAGTTGCATGTGTCAGCCTCATGCCCCTGTATATACAAATCCATACATGGCCCTACAAAAACACATGTGCAACCTGCACACTACTGGCACACCACGACACGCACAGAGTCCAATCAGTATGCATGTACACTTACCGCTCGACTCCAGACGGGTCTGCCTCTCAAGGACCTGGATGTGGAGCGCTGGGCATATGTGTTCCAGGACCCTCATTTGGTGGTCGGACAGGTGACCCCGGTGCCCCTTGGCATCCACTGACTTCAAGAGGCGCCGGGCCTTGTCAAGGGTCCTGGACCTGAAGTCCTCCCAGCGCTTCTTGACATGTTTGAAGTCGCGGACTACCACCCCCTCCTCGTTGATGGCAGTCAAGATGTCCATCCAGATCCTGGTCCGTCCTTCATAGTCGGCGGGAGAACTTCCAAAGAGGGCATCATACTGCCCCAGAACTTGCTCCACCAGGACACCAACTTCCCTGGCACTGAAGCTGGTGGCCCTCTGCCTCTCTGGCTGGGGGTTGCCAGTGGTGCCAGATGGTGGTGTGCCCGACATGGCAACCCCGGAGGCAGGTGTGGGTGGGCAACTGGGTCCTGGAGCTGGGCTGTGAAGCGATGGTATCCCAGTCGGGAGTCTTCAGTTCCAGCAGGGGTGGTCACAACAACTGCACCCCTGCAGATGGCTGATGTGCAGGCAGCAAATAGCAGGGCACATGGGCAGCAGGCAGGCAGGCAGCAGCAGATGACAGGTGGGAGCGTGCTCGGGGATCTGGGGCGCAGTAATTCGGCCTTCTGGGCAGGAGCATGGTCTTCCGTGTGTTGTTGCGTGGCCAGCTTGATACAGAGTGATTTGACACGTGAAAATCTTGCACGTCTGTGTGTAATTCGAGGAAAGGCCCTTAGCACGTAAGCGCGTCTGTGACGTTACGCGCGCGGGCGTTTCCCTCGTGACATGGGCATAGTGGTTCAGGGTGCGCAAAAAAACTGCACTTCCGTGTGAGAATGCGTGTAATCCGAGGAAAGGGCCTAAACGCCTGTGACATGACGCACAAGGGCGTTTCCCTCAGCACAGGTGCATGTTCATCGTACACGTGCAAAAACTGCACGTCTGAGTGTCAGCTCGTGTAATTGGAGGGAAGGGCCTCAGCGCGTACACGTGTAATTGACATTGTACGTGTGGGCCGGTTTAAAAGGTACGTGTAGGATGCCATTTCCTTGTACGTGCTTTTCGTGGAAAACGAGTGGGTGAATTCTGTACTTCTTGTCGGTTTACACACGATTACTTCACTGCGTTTCAAGTTCGTACTCCCTGTTACCTCTGACAGCGTTCAATTTTATTGTTGGGCCTGCTTCCTCAAACAGCGTTCACTTCTTCTTTTGTCCTGTCTCCTCAGACAGCGTACAATTCTTCTTTTGGCGGGGGTGTTGCCAACGCGTGTCTTTTTCACGTTCTTTTTCCAGGCAGACGGTGAGTCGCGCACGTATTTACCAACTGTGCTTGCCCCGTGTGTCGCGTACCCCTTCAGAGGTCATTGTAGGCTGCGTGTATTACGTGTACGATTAATTTTGTGTTTCTGGGTGCCACAGCGTAGTGCGGGTTCATTTTTCCACGCACATGGTCTACGAGGGGTTGCGTGCACGTTACTTTTTGTTTTCAGGGTGCCTGTGCGTTGCGTGACCCGTCATCTTCCCCCAGGGGTCACAGACAGCTTTTCTAGAGCACTAGGGTACGAATTCCATCTAGTACTCCACCCCTTTCACCCCCAATTGCCCAGGACAATCGTTTACTGCTACTCCCATATGCACAAGAACATCAGTGGCATGGTTGGGAGGCGACCAAGCGGTAAGGGAAGCAAAGGTGGCCGACCTCCAAAAGGTGGGCATGGTGGGCGCGGTAGGGGACGTGGCCAGGATTTACAGGGTGCCCCTAGATCCCCATGTGTGGAGGAGCAATCAGGGACACACACACCCCCCCATGGTTGTGGGAAACGTAGCTGACACCATCCCAGCTCAGCACTTGTCGGAGCAGCCCATTGTGGCAACTGAACCGGCACAGGATGGCTCCCAGGCTGACTTCCAGGTCAGCAAGTCTAAGCCATGTGTGGCGGTGCAAGTTGGTGTCACCAGGCCACGTGGATCTGGGGCAGCTATGTCATCTGCTGCCCCAAGTAGGCAGGATGGGGAGGCTGCAGGGGCAGCTGCAGCTCTATCCACCCCAGCTCTGAGTCTCCCAGCCGGGACAGTGTCGGTCCTGGTTCATCATACCGACGTTGCCCCTGCCAACATCACCCTGCAGCCAATGCCTGCACCAAGACCTATGGTCATTGTGCATTGGCACACTCCTAGTGCCCAGTCCACCGGTGCTTCTGCCCCTACTGACCAGAGCGGCGTAAGCCACTTAGAATCTGCACCACCTTTGAACAAGAGGAAGAAGGGTGCTCTGGCACTACAGGCTGAGACCCCAGACACGGCTACACACTCCGGCATGTAAAGGAAGCCTAGCTTTAATGACGCCGAACTTGATGCACTTGTGGCCTACGTGTCAGCACATAGCCGCGAAATGGTGGTGACTGCAGGGTGCAAGACCACACCTGGTCAACATAAGGCACACTGGCAGACCATCGCGGACATCATTAGTGCCCTTGGATTTGTGAGGCGCACAGCTGATGATTGCTACAAGCGGTGGAATGACCTGAAACGCAGAGCAAAGAACAAGCTGGCCTCAAATCATGCTTCTACTCTGGTGACTGGCGGTGGGTCTCCACAAGAGGACAACCAACTCACTGAACATGAGTCTGTTGCTGGAACCTTCATCACAGAGCAAAAGATCCAAGGCGTGGGAGACCTACCAGATTACGACGCATTGTCTGGTGAGTTCCCATGCATGTGTGTGTAATCCATGTGTATGTTGTGTGGGTGACGGGTTCTGATTGAGTGCCAGGTGAGGGTGTGTGCACCTGAGTGGTATGGGTCACACTGTGAAAAGACAAACAAAATATCGAGGCTGAGTACCCCAAAAGGAAATACACCAAACACAGGTTTCAAAGGAACATACAAAGTACTTTATTCTCTATCGAATACAATTACAAAACAGTGCAAAGTCAGATAGCTATCGGCCATCAGTACAACACAACGAACTCCAGCGTGGTTCAGTGTGTTCAGTGAGAGACTGTACATAAGAATGCATTCGCTTTTTATACATTTTGTGAGCGCTATGGCCAACCCTTCTTCGGGTTAATATTCTACTTTATACGTCACCAATTCTAGGGTTCGTTGCCGAGTCTCAAATAACCACATCTAACTGGTTTGTTCTTTATTACATGTAACAATAAGCGTATGCATTAACTATGTATTCTAAGTTTCGTAATTACAGGTCTTCTTAAACATTAATACGATATAGTAAAACAGATGTTCTTTGTCCAATGTGTAAATACATTATTATAATATATACTCGTGGATTGGTTTCATTGCGTGAGTAATCCTTTTACACATAGGTCAACGTAGGATGAGGTCTCAGTTCATGACCTCAACAAGTAGCCTGCAGGCAGATTACACATTAGCGATGTACAGATGTCAAGACGGCCATGTTGTATTTTGCAATGACATCGTCCACCATTTTAGCTCACAGGGTGACTTTTCCACATAAATCCTAAAATGGCGGTTTCACCTAAAATGGCGGCCTACATAGATTAAAGGTCAGGACCTTGTAACACAGATCTCGCAAATGACTTTCAAGCAGCTTGGCGTAGGCCAATATTAATATATTTATTACAATAGGAGGCACGATATACTTATTATTCCGACAAACCCTCCTTTTGGCCTATGCCAAGTGCTAAAAACTATTTTGGGTCTCCTTATGAATAACTCCATACATTAGTATCCATGTACCCTGAATCACTATCTGAAATATCTATTGCCATTAGGTTTTTTACTAAACATCTTTTAACACATATTCTTTGGAAGTTTTATCCGAGGCATACACCTCATGTCCTACCGAATTTATCGCTTGTGCACAACACCCATATCATCGAACACATACCAGGCAGACACTGATTACAGCAACAAAGGAACAACAGAACTCCTAAAATAGTTAATAAAACCGAAAGTACCTTCCAACCTCAAGATCGCAAGAAGTCCCAGAACCAAGCGCTTAGATCCCAGTTTCCCTCGGGAACATGCACTTCGGAACCAAGGACGTGCAGATTTTGTATTGCCTTAAAGATAGTTGGGGAGGAATCTGGTACGAAAACACAGCAAGCGGACCCCACTAATTTGCATACTCCACCACGCTCAGCTAGAATGACATCTAATGCCATTCGATTTTGGAGTGCTACTAATTTTATTGCTTTCTGCTCCAATGTCATATTCTAGAGTATATCTGTGGTCCGGTTGATGGTTCTCTCCAGTACTCTCGCTAGTTTTCTGATATCTTCTGAATTCGCTATCTGCCCCTAAAATGGCACAACTGATTTTGCGATATCTCCCAATACTTGTGCTGGGATATCACCATTTTCATCCCGTCGTGGACAAGCCTTCAAAACTTCTTTAGTACTCGCTATAAACACCCCAGGTAACAGGATCCCTAAATAACAGGTTCCTTGCCAATCCCTGGGCAACCATGGAAACGCTATATTACCGCAAACAAAATAGACAGGTTCGCCTACATACAAAGGTCTGCATTCCCCAGTCAAATTTGCAATGTTGGCACAACCTTTAAAATCTCCCATTGACCGAGTGCCATTCCGCTGTATGCAGAAAGAAACTGAATCGGGGCTATGGTTAACAGTGTAAGAAGGAGGCATGGCATCCTTATTGCCTATCAGAGCCATTTTAAAGGAAATCAAAGATTGAAATGAACGAGACAGTCTATCAGAAAGCCTAATAGAAGCAACATTCGGTCTACTCCTATTAAAAAAAAAGAGAGCATCCCAGGGGAGTCAAAACACGTTTCTCAAAACTATTCAAATTGGTTCCATCAAAGTTCCCTGAGATGCTATCATTCCATCGGCCAAAGAACAGTGCTCTAAGAGAAGCATAGCAATCAGTTGTCAACGGTAAAGGATGAATATACCAACCTAGCCCCTTATCCCCGTGTTGCGGTAAATGTGATCAGACCCAGCAATTGTATCTATTAAAAATGGCATGTGTAGCGTTCATTATAAGTAACAAAGTATTATTATGATACTTTTGTCTGTGCTGGGAATCTCTAGGGGACAAAGTATGGGAATGCACACAAGGTGTATGAACAGTGGGTACATTTACAGTTGGTAGCGAAAACTCTGAAGGATAAGCTTCTTCTAAATACCAAAGGCCTACAACAGTGCCTATTATAAAACCAAATATTATTACAAAAACACAGCAGTACGTTTTCGGGGCCCAGGCATTTTGTCCATTGTCCCGGTTGGTCACCCCCTTATTTACAAGTCCAATAAAAGCGGTGGCGGTAGCAGGCATTGCAGTCTTCAAAACGGAAACCAGATAACTCTCGGAAAACCGAACCGGGGAAAATACTCCTTTAACATAGTTTTCGCAGTGGTCATATCTGTGGCATCTTTAACAGGGAAAGCCTCAACCCACTTACTAAAGGCACAAATGACTACCAATACATATTTAAAATTATTGCATCGCTCTATTTCAATGAAATCAAAGTGAATTACTTCAAATGGGACAGAGGATGGCCCAAAACTTCCCCTCGTGGTTGCTGTCCCCTTTCCCACATTATGTTGTAGGCAAATCAAACAATTCTGGACATAGTGCTGAGCAATTTTTGAAATTTTGTCGTTTACCCAAACTCTTTCTATCATTTTCGTCATCCGTTGAGCATACACATGTGTAGGACCGTGTGCCATTACAACCATCATAAGCACATACTCATCAGGGAATAACCATTTCCCATCCACTGTGTCCACCCAGCACCCATCGTCATCAAGTTTTCCCAAGCCCTCAGCCCACCTCTTGGTTTCTTCTACTGTGGCATCGGCTTGGATATCCCGTACTTACCCCACATCCTCATCCATCACATTAGCATTTTCAGTTTTCCTAGAAACATATATCTCCGTAAGGAGATCAGTGGCAGTTTGTCTAGATATTTGATCAGCGAAAGCATTCCCTTTTCCAATGTTATCTACAATCTTGCAATGTGCTGCACATTTCACAACTGCTAACTGGGTAGGGAGCGCAAGTGCTGAGAGAAGTTGCACTATTAGGGTGCCATGTTGGATCTTGGTGCCATGCGAGGTTAGGAATCCTCTTTCTGACCAAAGTCTCCCAAAGTTGTGAACCACCCCAAAGGCATACTGACTATCAGTATATATATTCACTGTAAGCCCTTCGGAAAGTTCACAAGCTCGGGTTAAGGCTATAATCTCTGCGGCCTGCGCAGAATTATGTGTAATTCTCTTAGTTTCCACAACCGTGCTCAAGGTAGTGATTGCATAAGCGGCAGTGGATGTACCATCCGGAAGTTTAAAGCAGGAGCCGTCACAAAACACCTCTCCTTGCGGATTATCCAAAGGGGTATCTTTCAAATCAATCCTGCCCTTTGTTTCTTGCTCGGTCGTATACAAACAATCATGTGAATCTTCACCGCTGCAAGTAATATCTTGCGGGAAAGGTAGGAGTTCAGCCGGATTAAGAACACAACACCTCCTAATTTGAATGTGAGGGGCAAACAAGATCAATTCGTATCTCGTCAACCGTGCGGAAGTGAGGTGTTGCGTTTGAGTTTGGTTCAATAGAGCATCTACAGAGTGAGGCACCATCAGGGTTATATCATGGCCTAGGACCATTCCCTCACTCTGCTTTACAGACGCAGCAGCAGCAGCGACAGCACGCAAACATCTTGGCAAAGCGCATGCTACAGGATCAAGGGCGGAGAAATAGTAACCGCACAGCCTATTCTTCCCTCCATGCTCCTGCATTAATACAGCCAAAACACATCCATCACGTTCATGCACAAACAATACGAAGGCCTTTTCATAGTTTGGTGTGCCCAAAACTGGTGCAGAGCATAATGCAGTCTTAAGCAAGTCAAACGATTGCTGGTGTTCTGAAGTCCATGGCAACGGCGAAGAAATGCCCTTCTTCGTCAAGGCCAACATCGGTTTTATCACTAGTGAAAAATTTGGGATCCACAACCTACAGTAAGAAGCCATGCCTATCAAGGCCCTAACTTCCTTCTGTGTATTTGGGACAGACATACCAGAAATGTGTTTTATTCTTTCAGGTGTCAATCCTCTTCCCTCCTTTGACAGGAGATAGCCTAAATAGGTGACCTCCTGGCAACAATATTGAAATTTCTTAAGCAAAGCTTTGTGACCATGCTTAGCTAGATGAATAAGTAGTAACACGGTGCCCTCCTTACAGGCACTCTCAGAGTCTGCAGCCAGAAGCAAATCATCAACATACTGAAGCAAAGTACAATTAGAGGGCAATTCAAGGGTATCAAGTTGCTCTTTCAAAGCCCTACTATAAATACTAGGACTCTCTGTGTACCCTTGAGGTGCACAAGTAAATGTAAACGAGTGTCCCCCTAAGGTGAAGGTGAACAAATATCTACTATCCTTGTGTATACGAATACTAAAGAACGCATTCTTTAGGTCCACAACACTAAAGTAAGTAGCTGTAGCTGGAATCATGGTTAAGATCGTTGTCACATCAGGCACAATTGGAAACTGTGGTGCCACAACTTTATTAATTACACGTAAATCAATTATAAAACGGAATGGAATTACATTATCGCCTTTCTTGTACACGGGTAAAATCAGACTATTACACAAACGTCCTGATATTTCTTCAATCACACCATGGTGCACAAAATCGTAAACAATAACAGGGTAATTCATAGAATTTCGCAGAAAAGTGTCGCAAGCGGCTGGCGCAGAGTTTCCGCGTGCGATTGTCTGCGCCAGGCACGTGCACTAAAACCGATTTCCGCGCACAGCGTATTCATGGATTTCAGGCTCCCAAACCAGCCGTGGCGCAGAGTATCGCAGCGACCCTGCAGCAGCGCCAGTAACGCCCCCAAGAACGCCCTCGCGCAAGGAAAAGCCATCAAAATCGCTAAATCATCGCAAAGGGCTGCGCTAACCCTGGACCAGTCTACAGAGCTGCCAAACAAGGAACGCAAAGCGGGTAATGTGCATATCAGGGGTACGCGTGAAGTCATACACGCGATTAGCCAGGGTACGTGTATTACAGGGGTACGCGGGAAGTTCTACACGCGATTCGGCTGGGTACGTGTATTACAGGGGTGCGCGGGAATTCTCACATGCGATTTGGCCAGGTACGTGTATTACATGGGTGCGCGGGAATTATCACACGCGATTTGGCCTGGTACGTGTATTACAGGGGTGCGTGGGAAGTTCTACACGCGATTGGCCAGGGTACGTGAATTACAGGGGTGCGCGGGAATTCTCACACGCGATTTGGCTTGGTACGTGTATTACAGGGGTGCGTGGGAAGTTCTACACGCGATTGGCCAGGGTACGTGTATTACAGGGGTGTGCGGGAAGTTCTACACGCGATTCGGCTGGGTACGTGTATTACAGGGGTGCGCGGGAATTATCACACGCGATTTGGCCTGGTACGTGTATTACAGGGGTGCGTGGGAAGTTCTACACGCGATTGGCCAGGGTACGTGTATTACAGGGGTGCGCGGGAATTCTCACATGCGATTTGGCCAGGTACGTGTATTACAGGGGTGTGCGGGAATTATCACACGCAATTAGGCTGGGTGGGTCCTCACAGGTGTTCCCTGTACACCCTCCACGGCCCCTGCAGGCAGCCCACAAAACAGGGGACTACCCTGCACACCTGCTCATGTCCCCCTGCACCCCCAGCCCCCAGCAGTGCAGGGGCAGCCTCCACCAGGCCCCCACCCATGTCCCCTATCACCCCCACCCCCCAGCAGTGCAGGGGCACCCTCCACCAGGCCCCCACCCATGTCCCCTATCACCCCCACCCCCCAGCAGTGCAGGGGCACCCTCCACCAGGCCCCCACCCATGTCTCCCAACACCCCCACCCCCCAGCATCCAGGGGCACCCTCCACCAGGCCCCCACCCATGTCCCCTATCACCCCCACCCCCCAGCCACCAGGGGCACCCTCCACCAGGCCCCCACTCATGTCTCCCACCACCCCCACCCCCCAGCAGTACAGGGGCACCCTCCACCAGGCCCCCACTCATGTCCCCTATCACCCCCACCCCCCCGCCACCAGGGGCACCCTCCACCAGGCCCCCACCCATGTCTCCCACCACCCCCACCCCCCTGCCACCAGGGGCACCCTCCACCAGGCCCCCACCCATGTCCCCTATCACCCCCACCCCCCCGCCACCAGGGGCACCCTCCACCAGGCCCCCACCCATGTCTCCCAACACCCCCACCCCCCAGCATCCAGGGGCACCCTCCACCAGGCCCCCACCCATGTCTCCCACCACCCCCACCCCCCTGCCACCAGGGGAACCCTCCACCAGGCCCCCACCCGTGTCCCCTATCACCCCCACCCCCCCGCCACCAGGGGCACCCTCCACCAGGCCCCCACCCATGTCTCCCACCACCCCCACCCCCCAGCAGTGCAGGGGCACCCTCCACCAGGCCCCCACTCATGTCTCCCACCACCCCCACACCCCAGCAGTGCAGGGGCACCCTCCACCAGGCCCCCACTCATGTCTACCACCACCCCCACCCCCCCCGCCACCAGGGGCACCCTCCACCAGGCCCCCACCCATGTCTCCCAACAACCCCACCCCCCAGCATCCAGGGGCACCCTCCACCAGGCCCCCACCCATGTCTCCCACCACCCCCACCCCCCCGCCACCAGGGGCACCCTCCACCAGGCCCCCACCCATGTCCCCTATCACCCCCACCCCCCCCGCCACCAGGGGCACCCTCCACCAGGCCCCCACCCATGTCTCCCAACACCCCCACCCCCCAGCCACCAGGGGAACCCTCCACCAGGCCCCCACCCATGTCTCCCAACACCCCCACCCCCCAGCATCCAGGGGCACCCTCCACCAGGCCCCCACCCATGTCCCCTATCACCCCCACCCCCCAGCCACCAGGGGCACCCTCCACCAGGCCCCCACTCATGTCTCCCAAAACCCCCACCCCCCAGCAGTGCAGGGGCACACTCCACCAGGCCCCCACCCATGTCTCCCACCACCCCCACCCCCCCGCCACCAGGGACACCCTCCACCAGGCCCCCACCCATGTCCCCTATCACCCCCACCCCCCACCACCAGGGGCACCCTCCACCAGGCCCCCACTCATGTCTCCCACCACCCCCACCCCCCAGCAGTGCAGGGGCACCCTCCACCAGGCCCCCACTCATGTCTCCCACCACCCCCACACCCCAGCAGTGCAGGGGCACCCTCCACCAGGCCCCCACTCATGTCTACCACCACCCCCACCCCCCCGCCACCAGGGGCACCCTCCACCAGGCCCCCACCCATGTCTCCCAACACCCCCACCCCCCAGCCACCAGGGGCACCCTCCACCAGGCCCCCACCCATGTCTCCCAACACCCCCACCCCCCAGCATTCAGGGGCACCCTCCACCAGGCCCCCACCCATGTCCCCTATCACCCCCACCCCCGCCACCAGGGGCACCCTCCACCAGGCCCCCACCCATGTCTCCCAACACCCCCACCCCCCAGCCACCAGGGGCACCCTCCACCAGGCCCCCACCCATGTCTCCCAACACCCCCACCCCCCAGCATCCAGGGGCACCCTCCACCAGACCCCCACCCATGTCCCCTATCACCCCCACCCCCCAGCCACCAGGGGCACCCTCCACCAGGCCCCCATCCATGTCTCCCTCCACCCCCACCCCCCGCCACCAGGGGCACCCTCCACCAGGCCTCCACCCATGTCTCCCAACACCCCCACCCCCCAGCCACCAGGGGCACCCTCCACCAGGCCCCCACCCATGTCTCCCAACACCCCCACCCCCCAGCATCCAGGGGCACCCTCCACCAGGCCCCCACCCATGTCCCCTATCACCCCCACCCCCCAGCCACCAGGGGCACCCTCCACCAGGCCCCCACCCATGTCTCCCACCACCCCCACCCCCCGCCACCAGGGGCACCCTCCACCAGGCCCCCACCCATGTCTCCCAACACCCCCACCCCCCAGCATCCAGGGGCACCCTCCACCAGGCCCCCACCCATGTCCCCTATCACCCCCACCCCCCAGCAGTGCAGGGGCAGCAGGCAGTGAGGCAGCAGCAGGTGGGAGCGTGCTCGGGGCTCTGGGGGGCAGTAGTTCGGCCTTCTGGGCAGGAGCGTGGTATTCCGTGTGCGTAGGCGTGGCCAGCTTGGTACGGAGTGTTTTGGCACGTGAAAATCCTGCACGTCAGCGTGAAAACCGAGGAAAGGCCCTCAGCGCGTAAGCGCGTCTTTGACGTGACCCGCACGGGTGTTTCCCACACAGCACGTGATGACAGAGCACACGTGGAAAGACTGCACGTCAGAGTGTAATCGCGTGTGATTGGTGGAAATGGCCCTACACGCAAAAGTGACAAAGCGTGTGATTGGTGGAAATGGCCCTACACGCAGAAGTGACAAAGCGTGTGATTGGTGGAAATGGCCCTACACGCAGAAGTGACAAAGCGTGTAATTGGTGGAAATGTCCCTACACGCAGAAGTGACAAAGCGTGTAATTTGTGGAAATGGCCCTAGCGCGTACACGCCGCGTAAGTGACGCTGGACGTGTGGCCCTGTATAAAAGGTATGTGTAGAACACGTTTTCCTTGTACGTGCTTTTCGTGGAGAGCGAGTGGGTGAATTCTGTACTTCTTGTCGTTTCACACGCGATTTACTTCACGGCGTTTCAAGTTCGTATTCCCTGTTACCTCTGACAGCTTTTTCTCTTTTTTCGCTTTTACTGGTTTACCTGGGCCTGTTCCCTCAAACAGTGTTCCCTTCTACTGTTGTCCTGTCTCCTCAGACAGCGTACAAATCTTCTTTTGGCGGGGGTGTTGCCAACCAAACGTGCTCCTTTTACACACTCGTTTACCAGGCAGACGGTGAGTCACGCACGTATCTAACATCTGTGCTTGCCCCGTGTGTAGCCTACCCCTTCAGAGGTCATTCTAGGCTGCGTGTGACACGCATACGTTCATTCTTGTGTTACTGGGTGCCACAGCGTAGTGCAGGTTTTTCTTTCTGCACATGTGGTCTAGGAGGGGTTGCGTGCACGTCATCTCCCTTTTTTGGGGCTCCTGTGCGTAGCGTGACCCGTCATCTTTCCCCAGGGGTTACAATCAGCCTTGCAAGAGCACTAGGGTACAATTACCATCTGGTACCCAACCCCTTTGACCCCCAATTGCCCAGGACAATAGTTTCCAGCCACTCCCATACGCACATTTACATCAGTGCCATGGCTGGGAGGCGAGGATTCCGTCAGGGTGGCAAAGGTGGAAGAGCCACAAGTGGTGGCCGTGGTGGATCCGGTAGGGGACGTGGTCGTTACTTGCAGGGTGAGCCTGTCCCCCCATGTGTGGAGGACCAGTCAAGGGCACCCATAATCCCCCCCCCTCCCGTTGAGGCTGATGTGGCTGACACCATCCATGCTCAGCCCTTGTTGGACCAGCCCATTGTGGCACCAGATCTGGCTGACTCCATGGCTGACTTCCAGGTCAGCAGGCCTATGACACGTGCGCTGGTGCACGTTGATGTCACCATGCCACGTGCATCTGGGCCAGCAAGGTCATCTGCTGCACCAAGGAGGCAGGGCGGAGAGGCTGCAGGGGCAGCTGCGGCTCCATCCACCCCAGCCCTCACACACCCAGCCAGGACAGTGTCGGTCCTAGTCCATGCTGCTGACATTCCCCCTGACACCATCACACTAGAGCCAATGCCTGCACCAACTCCCATGCTGAGTGTGCAATCCCACACTCCTGATACAGAGTCCACCAGGGCTCCTGCCCCTAGTGTCCAGAGCGGCGCAGGACACTCAGGATCACCACCACCTTCCAAGCGGAAGAGGAAGAGTGCTCGTCCGGCACAGGCTGATGCCCCAGACACGGCTACACAGTCCGGCCCATCCAGGAAGCCCAGCTTCACGGATGACGAACTGAATGCACTTGTCGAGTATGTGTCCGGACATGACAACGAGATGGTCCTTGTTGCAGGATCCAAGACCACACCTGCACAACGCCAGGCACACTGGCAGACCGTTGCGGACATCGTAAGTGCCCTTGGAATCGTGAGGCGCACAGCCAATGATTGCTATAAGCGCTGGAATGACCTAAAGCGCAGGGCAAAGAGTAAGCTGGCCTCAAGTCATGCCGCAACTCTAGTGACTGGAGGTGGGTCTCCAGTAGTAGACATGGAACTCACTCCACATGAGCCAGTCGCTGGGACCTACGTCACGGAGGAACAGATCCAAGGCGTGGGAGATCTGGCTGATTACGAGGCATTGTCCGGTGTGTGCACATGCATGTGTGTGTCATCCATGTGCATGGTGTGTGTGTGAGGGCTTCTGTTTGTGTGCCAGGTGAGAGTGTGTGCGCCTGAGTCGTATGGGTCAGCCATGTGCTTCATGAAATACTTCCTGCGCAGCTGCATTTGGCCATAGCAGTATCCCTTCTGCCAACAGTAGACATCTAGCCCAACTGCACGCCAGTTGCCCTTGAAGTGTCACCTTGCCACAACATAGTTGCTTATTTTTTACTGTTCATTCAGTCAGTTTGTTTGCATTCCACCACTTTTACTAGGCATGTCGCTGTCCACTAGTCACATGTCTGACATGGCTATGGTAAAGTGGAGTGACTTTGTTACCTGGATATCATTTGTACACACATGTCCCTGTGCAATTGGACCATTTCAGACTGGCAGCTCCAGGTGAAAAATCTGACCTGTTAGAATTAGAAAAGCGATTACATGCGGGAACTGGACTGAATGAATAGGTGCTGCCCTCCTCTCCATCTTCACTCAATAGCAATGGTACATGCCATCTGTGTGATGGCATGTGTGTTTCACCTGGCAATCACAGGCCAATGTGTGATGCCACTGCCAGGCAGCATGCAGAAAATGTGTTCATCTTCCATCTTGGTGTCATCAGTGTGTGCCATTTGCCTGCACTTCATACGCAGTGAGGGTGCATGCATGGGAGGGTTTTAGTCATGTGGGACATGTGTCAATCAAGTACTGGTTCTCTTGCTTCTCAGCCCTCATTGTGTGCCATGGTGCTAATGCCTGTTTCCATTTCTTTGTTTTCATGTCTTTGCAGGGGAAGACGCACCTGATACTGCTGGGGTTGTGGAGATGGTGCAGACCCAGGAGGGGTCCGAGGGCCGACCAACCACCAGTGAGGGACGTGGTGTGGTGGTGGGGGAGAACCCACAAGTGCTGCAGGTCGTGCTCTCAAGGGGTGTCTCTGGCTGCACCTCCCCCGAGCTGTACTCAGGTGTTGATTCGGATGAGACCTACGTGCCGTCGCAGGTGAGTGTTCCAGGGAGGGATTCTGTTCTGTCTCACCCACCTGCACCAGGGTCAGAACCCTCCATGGGGATGTCAGTGTTGGCAGCTACGCCTTCGGTGGTTACGGATGCAGGGTCACACTCCGCGACATCTGATCCTGTTCCTGGGCCAGCAGATCAGAGGGGGAATGCAGTCCTGCAGCCTCAGGCAGTGCCGGCACAGCAAGGCGCAGTTCGCCTTGCCCCAGACAGGTGTGGTGCCCGCCGACGTGGTGGCCGTACGCCACCCGGCAATACCGCATGGGAGCAATCCATTTACGGTATGGCAACCCAACAGGCTGCATCATCCGAGATGATGGCTCAGGCCATGGATAGGGTGGCCACTTCCATTGTCCCCCCAGAAAGGCTGATGGAGCGACTAGAGCAGGCAACCGACTCCATCTGCCAGTGACACAGGGAGGACATGTTGGGGTCCAACAGGGACAGGCGGGCGGCACTGGCGACTCTGCAGGAGGCCATCTCCATTGAGTCCCAGGGCCACAGGGAAGCCCTGAGGCAGGAGCTCCTTCACCTCAGGACGACTCTTGTTGAGCTTGAGGCTTCAACACACCAAAGGACAGAACAGCAGCTGGAGCGTCTCACCCGTACGCTCTCAGCTGAGATGCAGGCAACGAGGGCGGAGGTCCGGGCATCCCGTGAGTTGTTGCATGGGGACCTCCGCACACTCATCCTCCAGAACCAGACCTACCACACCCGCATGCTTGCAGCCATGGAGGAGCAGACTAGGGCCTTGCGTGGGCTGCCTCCCATAGTGCAACCACCACCGGATGCACAGGGTGATAATAGCGACAGCAGTGATACTCCCACAATAGGGTAGCCGTGTGGGCCATGAGCCCATGGAGGTGTTTTATCTTCCCAGGATCCACGCAGGTGGGTTCTGGTGTGCATCCTGTCCTCGGACCTCCTGGGTGGCCTCCCCAACCCCCCCGGGCCCATCAATGGCCATTTTTGATTGTTTCTTATTTTTATTTTTATTTTGATTTCTTTTATTCCCAATTTTTTTGGGACGATTTGTTGGCTTCCGTGGTTCCTGTGGGCATACGCTGCATTGTGGCTGGGCACATGCAGGCTTGTAATGTATTTGGTTCAGATGCTTGGGTTTGAGTCACACACACCCCTCCTGCTTCCCGTTTCCATGGGCTTGCAAAGGGTGTGCCCAAGTGACAGTGAATTACACAGTGACGTTGGACTCCCATGAGCTGTGTGGGCAGTCTGTAGTCAATACTGTGTATACATTCCTAGTGCATATTGCTGTTGTGTTGTACACTGCATGTTGCATTGATGTGTAACTCTTCTTCTGTGTCTACCTCCCAATTTGCAGGTCCCTTCCTCATGTCTACACAAGGACCTCTAGTCTGGAGATGGGGTCCATGTTGGCAGCAGTGCACCTACAACTCTACATGGCGCCAACACTGCACAGTTGGTAGTGGTGGGAGTGCAGGCATTTCCAGGTGGTGAGACTACTAATATGTAACATTTGTGATGTCATGTTAATGGTAGTACGTGCTCAAGTATGTTGTTGGTCCGGCATTGCTGTGAGCATTTCAGGTGTTGCAGGTTTCTAATAGGGACACTGTACATAGTGACACTAGTGTCATGTTGTGGGGATTACTTTGTTTACCTGCAATTAGCATGACATGGCACGGTGTGTCATGTGGCGGTGCTGGGGTTGGGTTGGCTGACATGGCACTGTCCTCTTGTTGCATTTTGCAAGTGGGTATTCATTTTAGCTGCTTGAATGTGTAACTTCACAAAACTGCATTGGTGGTGCCTGTGTGGGTAGGGATGCACACATTGTGACACTTCCAGGTGAACAATCTCAGGCTGATATGGTATTCACGGTTCATTCTCCAGACATTCAGGATCAGTGTCAGGTTGAGTCATCATTGATTGTCAGATGGAATGTGCCAGCGCAGTGTGCACTCCACAGGGGTGTGATTTCTATGTGAAGTAATTAGCCACTAGCTGTGTACGGGCTGCCTCCCCCCGTGCCCTTTCCCCTCCCATGCGCAGCGGCTGTGCATGTGGTTGGGGATGTGGGGCCACCACCATGTCCACGGCCAGGCCCCGGCGTGTTGCAACGTTGTGCAGGACACATGCTGCCACTATGATCCTGCACACTACTGGGGGAGCGTATAACAGCTGCCCGCCAGAACGGTCAAGGGAGCGAAAGCGTGACTTTAGCACTCCGAATGTGCGCTCCACTATGCCCCGGGTCGTAATGTGGGCTGTGTTATATCTTACCTCGGGTGGCGTGGTGGGGTTCCGAATTGGCGTCATCATGTGGGGGCTGAGAGGGTAGGCACTGTCCCCTGTGGAGGTGGTGATTGGTATCATTGGTGGGGTTGTGACCTTGCTCAGTATCCAACATGCATGCATGTGCAGTGGCATGCATACTCACCAAGCAGCCATGTATCGCCATGCCGCCCAGCTTCTAGGTCCCGGCTTAGGGTGGACATTCGGTAAATGAAGCTGTCGTGGGTGGAGCCGGGATAGTTGGCATATACTGAGGTGATGATTCCCTTGGCATTACATGCTACCTGCACGTTGATGGAATGCCAGTGCTTGCGGTTCCTATAGATGTGCTCAGATGCCCTGGGGGGACGTAGAGCCACATGGGTGCAGTCGATGGCACCTAGCACTTTGGGGAATCGTGCCACACCGTAAAAATCCAGGGCGCCAGCATGCCTTTCTGCAGGTGTTCTGGGCAGGTATATGTGCCTGCGGACTGATGGGCATGCAGTGATGATGTTCAAGACCTGGTGTAGTCAGCGTGACTGGGTGGCCTGTGACACCCCACCCACTATGGCATTTGTCCGCTGAAATGATCCAGTGGCTAAGAAGTGCAGTACATTGAGGACCTTCTCCAGGGGGCTGAGTGCTTGGGAGCACAGGGTGGGTGATGTGAGGTCATCCTCCCACTCACTCACCAGGTCCAGTATAATGTGTGGTGGAAACCTGTACCTCCCATACACCTGGTCATCAGGCATCCCGAAAAGGCTGGTTCTGGGTGTGAATATTCTGGCCCTGACTATCCTCCTCCTCCTCCTTTGGTAGCCCACTGCCACTGCTGCTAGGAACGGTATGTTCATCCTGGCGTCTGAGCTTGTTATTGTTAAAGTGCGCAAATTTATGCTTTGCGTGTGTTCTAGGCGAGCGTGTGACCCGCGCACCCCTGGAATCCAGTTCCCAGTCCAATAGCGTGTGGAAATTCACACGCACCACGGGATACAGGTTCGCTGACGTACTTGCGTGTGTAAGTGCCCGCGCACCCATGAAATACACGTACATAGGCCAATCGCGTGTACGCGCACTTTTGTCCAATTACACGCGATGACACTCTGACGTGCAGTATTTCCACGTGTGCTTCATCATCACGTGCTGAGTGGGGAACACCCGTGCGGGTCACGTCACAGACACGCTTACGCGCTGAGGGACTCTGGTCCAATAGAATCGTGTATGCGTGCTGACGCGCTTACGCGCTAAGGGCCTTTCCTCGGATTTCACGCTGACGTGCAGGATTTTCACGTGCCAAATCACTCCGTATCAAGCTGGCCACGCGAAAACACACGGAAGACCACGCTCCTGCCCAGAAGGCCGAGTTACTGCCCCCCAGTGCCCCGAGCAGCCTCCCACGTGCCATCTGCTGCTGCCTGCCTGCCTGCCTGCTGCCACCGTGCCCTGCCATTTGGTGCCTGCACATCAGCCATCTGCAGGGGTCCACCCCTGCTGGAACTGAAGACTCCCGACTGGGATTACATCGCTCCACAGCCCAGCCCCAGGACCCAGTTGCCCACCCACACCTGCCTCTGGGGTTGCCATGTCGGGCACTTCCACATCTGGCACCAGTGGCAACCCCAGGCCAGAGGGGCAGAGGGGCACCAGCTTCACTGACACCGAAGTTGGTGTCCTGGTGGAGCATGTCCTGGGGCAGTATGATGCCCTCTTTGGATCGTCCCGCGCCAGCAAGGAAGGACGGGAGAGGATCTGGGCCGACTGTGTGGTTGCCATCAACGCGGAGGGGGTGGCAACCCGCAACGTCCTGAAGATCAAGAAGCGCTGGGAGGACTTGAGGTCCAGGACCCTTGTGAAGGCCCGGCGCCTCGTGGAGGGGGGCCGGGGCTGCATGAGTTCCATCCAGATGAGGGTCCTGGAACGCGTACGCCCAGCGCTCCACGCCCAGATCCTTGAGAGGGAGGCCCGTCTGGAGTTGAGCGGTAAGTGTCCAAGCATTACTGTGTGAGACAGGGCATGTTGCGGTGTGCTGGTTCTATGATACTTGCCTGTATGTGTGCCATAGGCCATGTATGCATGTATGTGTGCAGGGACATCATGGTAATGCATGTGCGACCAGTGATGTGTGACCCACATGGTTGTTGCATGTGTTCAAATGCCGCTTGGGGAGCCCTATGCAGATTTTGAACATGAGAGCATGCCAGTCTCTGTACCTGGACATGGGTGGGGGTGAGGGATGGGTGCTGATGCCAGGTACATATATGGTAGCCATGTCTGTGTGCCTGACCTGCGTGTCTGTGACTTGTGCATGCCATGGATGCATGACACATGTGTGTGACAATGCACAGATTCAGTGAAGCAGGCAAATTACCCTTGTATCCGCTGTGTTTGGTGTGTTTGGGCCCAGATGGATGTGACTGAGGTGAAGTGTGTGCATGTGATAGGCATGAGCCATGATGCATGTGAGTTACATATCATTGAATGTTTCAAGAGTCCATTGGACATGCATGGAAATGTCCATGGCATGCCCCATGCCTGTTACTGTGTGTGTTTTGCCTGGACTGACCCATGTGTTGTGGAGGGACATGATGGAAGTGTACTTTGACAGTGGTGCTCATCTGCTATTGCTTCCTGTCTAGGGGACCATTGTACAGTGCCCTGATGCTTGTGTTCTTTGTCTCCCTCTACGCAGCGGCTAGTGAAGAAGAGGGCGGAGACGGCGCTGTGGAGCAAGGTGGCGGGGATGCCCCCACGGCTGCAGCGGAAGGGGTGGGTGAGCCCCCACAGGGGCCTGCTACGGTGGGAGACGGTGAGGAGCCATCCAGGTTGGTGGTTTGCACAGAGGAGGAGGAGGCCGCCACTGGGGCACACATGGGGCCTGGTGGGGGCATCCCTGCTGGTGCAAGTGGTGCAGTCCAGGGCCAGGGGCAGGAGGCAGCACAGGTCACCGTGGAGGGGCCTGTGCATGTCGCTGTCCCTGACCCTGTGAGTGCACCACCATGCACCAGCAGGGATGCCCCGTCCCAGGCCCGTCCGCAGGTAGAGGGGATGTCCATGTCACCTGACTCCCCTCCACCTGCGGACGTGGGAACCCCTGGCCGTGTGGAGAAGGTCCTGATTGGGGTCGCGATGCGCACAGCTGTGATTCGTGATGCCGTGCGTGCTTCCCGGGAGGAGGACGCACGTCATCACGAAGTGCACCGTGCCGACGTGGCCAATTGGGATCGGCCATGTTCAGGGGTTTCCTGCATGTGTTGTCCAATCTGGCGGCCCTCTCCTCCTCTGTGCAGGCTATACACCAGTCGTTCTCCTTGCCGTCTTCCGGCCCAGATGCCACCAGGGCCCCCTGTGGACCTGCCCCAACCAATGCAGCCAGCTCGGTGGGGATCCCATCCCTGCCACAGTTGGGAGTCGGAGGTCCAGCAGGGGTGGACAACACAGCAACTGGACCCCAGCAGATGGAAGATGTGACAGCATCATCAGGCAGGGCACGTGCACGACGGCGTCGGTGGTTTCCATCAGCCTGGATGCCGTCGTGCTGGCAGAGGCAGTGGCGTCGGAGGCAGCAGCAGGCTCGACGTGGGAGGCATCATGGCTCGGGGCCTTCAAGATCAGAGGGGCAGGCATCGGCCGGAGGGCAGGGCAACCCTGGGATGGTGGTGTCTTCCGTGTGGGAGCAGTTGGTCCAGCGGATAGGTGCAGAGCGGCAGCGGGCGGAAGAGGAGCGGCTCACCATGGTCAGGGCGGAGTTCTCCATGCGTCGGGCGTTGAGGCGGGCTGAGTGCCTCGAGGAAGCTCGCAGGGAGTTTGAGCTGGACATGGGGTTATCCCTGCGAGACCTCGGGGCCAGGACAGACTCCCGCCTCCAGGACATCGACATGGAGTTCGATGATGCCCTGGCCAGCAACATCACCGAGTGAGCCGCAGGACTTGCCCGCTGCCTTTGTATATAGTTATTTAGTTAGTTAGTGTTAGGTTTCCTTTATTAATTTTTGTTTTTTTGGACCGCTCGGACAATGGCCACTTTTTTGTATATATTATTTTCATTAGGTAGTAGTAGGTTTCATTTATGGTGTTGGGCTCATGGACCCTGGAATTTTCGTGTATATAGTTTGCTTTTTGAAGAAACATTTTTTTTATTAATTATTGTGTTCACCATGAGGAAATGGTTTTTCTTTATTTTACTTCCACATGATTTTGCTTTGGACAACATTTGTTTTTGGATTACTTTGTTTTTTTTATTTTACATTTGTTCTCGGACATGGACCATTTATTTTGTTATCCCCATTGTTGTATGTTTTATTTGTTTACTTATTTTTCATCTTTAATACATGTTTTTTTAACTTTCACTTGTGGTATTTTCTCATTGGTTTCATACATGTCATGATATGGGTTTTGACATTCACTTGCACCCATTGTGTATGTGTGTGTGACGGACATGTGTTCATTTACAGACTTGCCATTGGGGTTGTATCATGTAATTGCATTCACTATGTGGGTGGATGCAATCCTTGCCTGGGTGTTTGTGCTGGGTATGCTGCCCATTACTGCCATGATTGAGTATCGTCAGGACCTGGGGGCAGGGGGACATGTGTGGGGGCCTGGTGGAGGGTGACCCTGCACTGCTGGGGTGTGGGGGTGGTGGTAGACATGAGTGGGGGCCTGGTGGAGGGTGCCCCTGCACTGCTGGAGTGTGGGGGTGGTGGGAGACATGAGTGGGGGCCTGCTGGAGGGTGACCCTGGTGGCTGGGGGGTGGGGGTGGTGGGAGACATGGGTGGGGGCCTGGTGGAGGGTGCCCCTGGTGGCTGGAGGGTGGGGGTGGTGGGAGACATGGGTGGGGGCCTGGTGGAGGGTGCCCCTGGTGGCTGGGGGGGTGGGGGTGGTGGTAGACATGAGTGGGGGCCTGGTGGAGGGTTCCCCTGCACTGCTGGGGTGTGGGGGTGGTGGGAGACACGAGTGGGGGCCTGCTGGAGGGTGACCCTGGTGGCTGGGGGGTGGGGGTGGTGGGAGACATGGGTGGGGGCCTGGTGGAGGGTGCCCCTGGTGGCTGGGGGGTGGGGGTGGTGGGAGACATGGGTGGGGGCCTGGTGGAGGGTGCCCCTGGTGGCTGGGGGGGTGGGGGTGGTGGTAGACATGAGTGGGGGCCTGGTGGAGGGTGCCCCTGCACTGCTGGGGTGTGGGGGTGGTGGGAGACATGAGTGGGGGCCTGGTGGAGGGTGACCCTGGTGGCTGGGGGGTGGGGGTGGTGGGAGACATGAGTGGGGGCCTGGTGGAGGATGCCCCTGGTGGCTGGGGTGTGGGGGTGGTGGGAGACATGAGTGGGGGCCTGGTGGGGGGTGACCCTGCACTGAAGGGGTGTGGGGGTGGTGGGAGACATGAGTGGGGGCCTGGTGGAGGGTGCCCCTGGTGGCTGGGGGGTGGGGGTGGTGGGTGACATGAGTGGGGGCCTGGTGGAGGGTGCCCCTGGTGGCTGGGGGTGTGGGGGTGGTGGGAGACATGAGTGGGGGCCTGGTGGAGGGTGACCCTGCACTGCTGGGGTGTGGGGGTGGTGGTAGACATGAGTGGGGGCCTGGTGGAGGGTGCCCCTGCACTGCTGGGGTGTGGGGGTGGTGGGAGACATGAGTGGGGGCCTGGTGGAGGGTGACCCTGGTGGCTGGGGGTGGGGGTGGTGGGAGACATGGGTGGGGGCCTGGTGGAGGGTGCGCCTGGTGGCTGGGGGGGTGGGGGTGGTGGTAGACATGAGTGGGGGCCTGGTGGAGGGTGCCCCTGCACTGCTGGGGTGTGGGGGTGGTGGGAGACATGAGTGGGGGCTGCTGGAGGGTGACCCTGGTGGCTGGGGGGTGGGGGTGGTGGGAGACATGGGTGGGGGCCTGGTGGAGGGTGCCCCTGGTGGCTGGGGGGTGGGGGTGGTGGGAGACATGGGTGGGGGCCTGGTGGAGGGTGCCCCTGGTGGCTGGGGGGGTGGGGGTGGTGGTAGACATGAGTGGGGGCCTGGTGGAGGGTGCCCCTGCACTGCTGGGGTGTGGGGGTGGTGGGAGACACGAGTGGGGGCCTGCTGGAGGGTGACCCTGGTGGCTGGGGGGTGGGGGTGGTGGGAGACATGGGTGGGGGCCTGGTGGAGGGTGCCCCTGGTGACTGGGGGGTGGGGGTGGTGGGAGACATGGGTGGGGGCCTGGTGGAGGGTGCCCCTGGTGGCTGGGGGGGTGGGGGTGGTGGTAGACATGAGTGGGGGCCTGGTGGAGGGTGCCCCTGCACTGCTGGGGTGTGGGGGTGGTGGGAGACATGAGTGGGGGCCTGCTGGAGGGTGACCCTGGTGGCTGGGGGGTGGGGGTGGTGGGAGACATGAGTGGGGGCCTGGTGGAGGATGCCCCTGGTGGCTGGGGTGTGGGGGTGGTGGGAGACATGAGTGGGGGCCTGGTGGAGGGTGACCCTGCACTGCTGGGGTGTGGGGGTGGTGGGAGACATGAGTGGGGGCCTGGTGGAGGGTGCCCCTGGTGGCTGGGGGGTGGGGGTGGTGGGTGACATGAGTGGGGGCCTGGTGGAGGGTGCCCCTGGTGGCTGGGGGTGTGGGGGTGGTGGGAGACATGAGTGGGGGCCTGGTGGAGGGTGACCCTGCACTGCTGGGGTGTGGGGGTGGTGGTAGACATGAGTGGGGGCCTGGTGGAGGGTGCCCCTGCACTGCTGGGGTGTGGGGGTGGTGGGAGACATGAGTGGGGGCCTGGTGGAGGGTGACCCTGGTGGCTGGGGGGTGGGGGTGGTGGGAGACATGGGTGGGGGCCTGGTGGAGGGTGCGCCTGGTGGCTGGGGGGGTGGGGGTGGTGGTAGACATGAGTGGGGGCCTGGTGGAGGGTGCCCCTGCACTGCTGGGGTGTGGGGGTGGTGGTAGACATGAGTGGGGGCCTGGTGGAGGGTGCCCCTGCACTGCTGGGGTGTGGGGGTGGTGGGAGACATGAGTGGGGGCCTGGTGGAGGCTGCCCCTGCACTGCTGGGGTGTGGGGGTGGTGGGAGACATGAGTGGGGGCCTGGTGGAGGGTGACCCTGGTGGCTGGGGGGTGGGGGTGGTGGGAGACATGGGTGGGGGCCTGGTGGAGGGTGCCCCTGGTGGCTGGGGGGTGGGGGTGGTGGGTGACATGAGTGGGGGCCTGGTGGAGGGTGACCCTGGTGGCTGGGGGGTGGGGGTGGTGGGAGACATGGGTGGGGGCCTGGTGGAGGGTGACCCTGGTGGCTGGGGGGTGGGGGTGCTGGGAGACATGAGTTGGACATGGGTGGGGGCCTGCTGGCAGGTGCCCCACAGTGCTGGGGGGTGGGGGTGGTGGGGGACATGAGTTGGACATGGGTGGGGGCCTGCTGGCAGGTGCCCCACAGTTCTGGGGGGTGGGGGTGGTGGGGGACATGAGTTGGACATGGGTGGGGGCCTGCTGGCAGGTGCCCCACAGTGCTGGGGGGTGGGGGTGGTGGGGGACATGAGTTGGTGTTCATTAGTTCAAGGAGACATGTGCCTTTGCTGGGGGGCATGCCCTTGTTGGGTGGGCTGCCTGCGGGACATGACCAGGGATGCAGGGTAGTCCCCTGTGGTGTGGGCTGCCTGCAGGGGCCGTGGAGGGTGTACAGGGTACACCTGGGAGGACCCACACTGTCAAATCACATGTGGGACTCCCCGGCACCCCTGAAATACACGTACCGTGCAGAAATCGCGTGTAAAACTTCCCGCGCACCCCTGAAATACACGCGCACAGGCTATTCGCGTGTGGAACTTCCCGCGCACCCCTGAAATACACGCGCCCAGGCTATTCGCGTGTAAAACTTCCCGCGCACCCCTGAAGTACACGCGCCCAGGCTATTCGCGTGTGGAACTTCCCGCGCACCCCTGAAATACACGCGCCCAGGCTATTCGCGTGTAAAACTTCCCACGCACCCCTGAAATACACGCGCCCAGGCTATTCGCGTGTGGAACTTCCCGCGCACCCCTGAAATACACGCGCCCAGGCTATTCGCGTGTGGAACTTCCCACGCACACCTGAAATACACGCGCCCAGGCTATTCGCGTGCGGAACTTCCCTTGACCCCTGAAATACACGCGCCCAGGCTATTCGCGTGTGGAACTTCCCGCGCACCCCTGAAATACACGCGCCCAGGCTATTCGCGTGTGGAACTTCCCGCGCACCCCTGAAATACACGCGCCCAGGCTATTCGCGTGTGGAACTTCCCGCGCACCCCTCAAATACAGGCGCCCAGGCTATTCGCGTGTGGAACTTCCCGCGCACCCCTGAAATACACGCGGCCAGGCTATTCGCGTGTGGAACTTCTCACGCACCCCTGGAATACACGTAGCCCGCTCCCCCAGGCCCGATCGCGTGAGGAACTTCACGCGAACCCCTGTAATACACGTAGCCCGCTCCCCCAGGCCCGATCGCGTGTGAAACTTCATGCGAACCCCTGAAATACACGTAGCACGCTCCCCCAGGCCCGATCGCATGAGAAACTTCACGCGAACCCCTGAAATACACGCAGCCCGCTCCCCCAGGCCCGATCGCGTGAATAACTTCACGCGAACCCCTGTGATGCACGTACCCTGCTGAAATCGCGTGTGAGACTTCCCGCGCACCGCGGTATACACGCACACGTATTTTTTGTCAGCGGGTGTCCGTGTTTGTGGGTACCCCTTTGCACGTCATTTTTCCTGGAGGGCCACAGTATGGGACATTCATAATGGCAGTATATAGGTGCTATTTGTTGGCGCACCTTTTGGCGCACATTTCTTACAGCCGCAGAGACGCTACCGCCTGCTTTCTTGTGGCGGTCGTGTTTGTGCCTGTGCGCTGGTTTGAGCGTGCGCTTTTTTCCCCTATTCTATTCCATGAATACGTGTTGTAGGCGAGCGTGTGGGCGTTCCGCGCACTTGTGCCCTGTACTTCCCCCGTGACGCCCACGTTTTGGCAAGTTGTTCCCCATTCCGAGTGTTACGCCCGTGTTCCGCCTACTTTTGTTGCGTGCGCCGCGCTATGTGCGAATTTCGCTGTGGCCTGTGCGATTTTCGCTGTGACCTGGCGCACGCTGTTAGATGGCCTGTGCGCCAACGTGCGCCGCGCACTTTTTTATCGCACATCCGCTGGTTTTCTCGCGCACGGCCTTCCATGAATCGACGTGCGCTGCTTTTCGTGCGATTTTCGCACTTGCACTGCGATTTTCGCTATTCCACTGCGATTCGCATGTTTTTGCCCACTTGCGCCGCGCTAATTATTCCATGAATCGGCCTGTTAATTTCAAAGCTCGCTCGCCCTCAACCGAAATCCTATACTGGGGAATGCGTGGCAGCTCAATTCCATGTTTCAAAACTATCTTAACAGGTTCAATCTGCAAAACACCGACATCATTGTCGTCAACAGCCCATAAGCTCTCTGGTACATCAATGAATTCTGGAGGCATAGGTCTAGTCAGAAATTGCGAGGTGGAAGATTTCTGCAGTGAAATTGTCAAGCGTACTCCATCAGAAGAACAATAAATCACTGCATTTAATTCTTTAACAAGTTCAATCCCAGCAAGTTTTCCTCGCAATCCGAGGACAATAGGAAAGGACACTGGTCTGTAAAAGGACCCAAAGAAATAGGTACTGGCATAGAGACCGGACAAATAACAGGAGTACCGTTAAACCCTACGGAAACATTGGTTTGCCCTGACAGTGGAATGTTTGGAACCCGTGAACGATCAATGGGACACTTCTGCGCTCCAGTGTCTATCAAAAACTGATGTTTCCTATTTCCCACTATCATGTCAACGTAGGGACCTTTCAGATTGACGGGAATAGGTGTAGGTTCCAAACCCTGCTTCGGGCAATCCTAACGAAACAGAATAATGTCAAAAGGAAGCTCTTCAGACAAATATGCAGCGGATGGATGATCAAATATGTTCGTAGTATCCACACTCGGAGTCTGATTGTCCTGCGAAAAAGGTTGTTGAGGGTCCTGTGTGAACTGACCTCTACCAGGGCCCCCTATGCCCGGGCGACCTCTAGATCGCCTACCCATATTATTATTCTACCTCTGTTGAAGGACGGGGCATTGTACTCGCCAATGAACCTCTCATCGACAATAAGCACATTGATTAATGTTCACAGGACCCAAGGGCACATTCCCCTGTGGGACATAGTGACCTCTAACCTGAGAGATACCCCCTCTGGGGCCTCTAACAATTTGCTGCAATAGCACCTTTGTTTTTAAATCACCTTTCCGTTTTTCAATCCTATCTTTTTCATTGTTGACACGATTTTCATAATACTGAGCCATATGCAGTACTTCTGATTGCGATTTCGCCTGCCAAGCGCTCTCAGAGGACATAATCTGTGACTGGATGTCAGGCAGCAATCCACATACAAATTTGTCCACAAATAACCTTTTCCCAGACTCTGTGCCTATGTCTTGTCCACTGAAATCCGAAAATACCTGTTCGAACCGATTAAAGAACTCGGTAGCACCCTCAGACTTTCCTTGGACACAGGCCGTAAGCTTTTCCCGTATAATTCTTTTTTCTGGAATTATGGTTTTTAATTTAGCAATGATTCTATCAGGCAAGGTTAATATCACCTGCTGTGGTCTTTCACCAGCTGGCCTTTCCCTATCAAATCTAGTTAAATTCACCCATGTATCTCCCAACCCGGGTACATCATCAATAGTTCTAACTTGTTTCCATAAATCTACGGCAGGAGTACTGAAAACAACAAATCAATGTCACCCAAGGTGAACACTGAGGATTGCAAAACGGATTCCATCTCTTTATAGAACCCTGTCGGATTTTTCCTAATATCAGGAATAGACTGTCTAATGGTGTTCACTTCCTGTCGTGAAAATGGGACGTGAACAAACTGTGATACATAATGTGCGGGAATGTCCGCAGTGACTATACCTCGTGCAGCATCGGCCGCAACCTCAACCTTCGGGACAAATATCGGAGGAACCTCTCTCATAGGCAACTGAGATGTAGGCAACTCCGAACGCTTACTAAGCAACAGAGCCAAATCGAGCGCTAAAGCAGTCGAAGAAGTGTCAAACGAAAAAGCTCTCTGATAAATATTCAATAACTCTGTGGGATAACTAATCTTCCTCTTTACACATTCAACTTGCAGGTACGCCACCATTACCTGTATCACTTTTCTCTGCGTTTCCAACGTATATTGACTATATGTGTCATATACCTCAACTGGAGTTATCGATATGTCTGAAATCTATCTAATCGCATCTTTCTTGCAAATTCGAATTTCCTCCAACATCGGTTTACGACACAGAAGATACCGTTTCTGTACATACATACTTTCCTCTTCATCATCCTCATTCCGTATCCTTTCTAACTCCTTTCTATATTCAAATAACCTTTCGACATGCTCATTTACCTTCTCCACAGTATCTCTGGAAAGTGATAAAGTATTTAGATCCCTTTACCCTTGCGGAACATCCGTATTATTTAATCTTCCCCACATTATACATAACTGAATCCCCAAACCTTCAATAAAAACATTTTTCTCAGGAAAATTATCCGTATTAGAAAGTGTGGAAAAAAACACTAGCCTGATCATCCTTCTCCATACAATGTTTAGCCCATGCAATTAACTCACGTTTCTTCTCCGGTGGTACAGCACTGCGAGTGACAAACTTCGAACCTGCACCATGATCGATTACAAGCGGCCCAAGACCACTTGGAAGAGAGGGGATAGGCAAATTCGATGGAGGAGCTATAACTGGTGCGGCAGGAAGAGGCAGAGGAGCAGGTGGAGGAACAACAGTCAAAAGAATAGGAACAACAGGTTGAGCAGGAAGAGTAGGAATAACAGCAGGCAAAGGTCCTGCAGCAGGAAGAGGAACATACGGAGGTGGCGCAGAGGCACCAGGCCTTCGTTCATTTAATATTTTCTCAGAAAACTCATCAGAAACATGGAGATCTTTGGAAGGATAGATTTTCTGAATACCAAGTGAAAAAGCCCTTTCCATATTTTTAGCCGACTCAGCCTGTTTATCCTGATCATATAATAATGCTTTTTCGGCAACCGTCTTATGATGGCGCGCATGTTTTTGTCTACTCTTAAGCTATTGTAACGCTTCTTTTTTCCAATTCTGTAAAACATCAAAAGCTGCAGGTCTCGCCTTTTTCTTTAACAATACTGACTCCAAATATTCAATGCGAGGGATCTCAAAACTACCATTGATTGGCCACTGAAGTTTGGAGGTATGTCTGGTTTGTCTGTGCCAAATATCATTAAATACTATACTTCCAATGCCATGCTTACAGTACATAGTACATGCCGGCGACCCCTCCTGTGGTGCTGGACGGCTAAATTCCAAAGATTGTCTATCACTGTGGAATAATGCCCTAAAGCAGGTAGACAATTTCCCAGGCATATCTCAAATTCTTGGTGTTACCTGGTCAATAATTGTGTCTGCAGATACAATGCGCCAAAATTCAAATTGCCAGGGTTAAATGAAAAATCTGGTCACGACTCACCTGGCTAAACCTAAGGAGGACCGATCGGTACTTCTAAGAATCTTACCTAACTAATTTTACCTCGTGTATGGTGATTTCGGCAAATCTGCCCGCCTCAATAAGTGGACCCTCGTCAAGATGCCGTCCCAGACCACAGGCTCGTCGTCCAGGGATCGGATCGTGCAGCGCTGATGAGGTGTCGCGTCTCATCCAGGGGCCCCTTACTTTTGTACACCGTCCGATCCCGGTCCGATAGCAAGTGTCAACCTTCAACAATCCAGCATCAATCTTGAGGGTCCCTATTCGGGCGGCAACTGTGAAAAGACAAACAAAATATCGAGGCTGAGCACTCCAAAAGGAAATACACCAAACACAGGTTTGAAAGGAACATACAAAGTACTTTATTCTCTATCAAATACAATTACAAAACAGTGCAAAGTCAGACAGCTATCGACCCTCAGTACAACACAACGAACTCCAGCGTGGTTCAGTGTGTTCAGTGAGAGACTGTACATTAGAATGCATTCGCTTTTTATACATTTTGTGAGCGCTCTGGCCAACCCTTCTTCGGGTTAATATTCTGCTTTACACGTCATCAATTGTAGGGTTCGTTGCCAAGTCTCAAATAACTGCATCTAACTAGTTTGTTCTTTATTACATGTAACAATAAGTGTATGCATTAACTGTGTATTCTAAGTTTCGTATTACAGGTCTTCTTAAACATTAATACGATACAGTAAAACAGATGTTCTTTGTCCAATGTGTAAATACATTGTCATAATATATACTCGTGGATTGGTTTCATTGCGCGAGTAATCCTTTTACACATAGGTCAACGTAGGATGAGGTCTCAGTTCATGACCTAAACAAGTAGCCTGCAGGCAGATTACACATTAGCGATGTACAGAGGTCAAGACGGCCATGTTGTATTTTGCAATGACATCGTCCTACCGTCTGCTTTCTTGTGGTGTACTTGTTTGGCCCTGTGCGCGTCTTTGACCGTGCGCTGGTTTGCCCTATTCGATTCCATGAATACGGGTTGTAGGCGAGCGTGTGGGCGTTCCGCGCACTTGCCTCCTGTACTTCCCCTGTGACGCCCATATTTTCACGCGTTGTTCCCCATTCCGAGTGTTACCCCCCTGTTCCGCCTACTTTTGTGATGTGCGCCGCGCTATGTGCGATTTCGCAGTGGCCGTGGCGCATGCTGTTGGATGACCTGTGCGCCGGCGTGCGCGGCGCACATTTTTAGCGCACATCCAATGTTTTTTGCGCGCACGGTCTTCCATGAATCGATGTGCGCTGGTTTCCCTGTGATTTTCGCACTTGCACTGCGATTTTCGCACTTTTATTGCGATTCGCACGTTTTGGCACCTCTGCGCAGGAATTTTCGGCGCACATTATTTCCATGAATCAACCCCTTTATCAATTATGAATGACCAAGGAGACCTGAAATACAGATGAGGACATTGTTCAGGAATTCTGTTCAATTTATATCCATCTATATTCTTTGAAAACCCCAATTTCACAACCTGAAATGCATGATTACCTAGATCAGGTGGCGCTGCACTGGTACAGTGACGTGGAGAGAGAATGGCTGGGTCGCCCCATAACCATACAAGAAGTCCAAGTAGCAATTAAGGCACTATCATTCAGGAAGGCCATGGGGCCTGATGGCTTCATGGCCGAATTATACGCACATTTTGCGTTGAAGCTGGCTCTGCACTTCTTGGAGGTATACCAAGAGAGTCTAAGAGATGGTCGACTACCGGAGTCTATGAGGAAAGCAGTGATTGCAGTATTGCTGAAGGGCGGGAAAGCAGCAGAGGAATGTTCTCCTACTGCCCTATGTCACTGATTAACTTGAAAAATAAAATCTTAGCTAAATTGTTGGCGATGAGTCTTGCACCGCTAATGCATAGATGATTGAAATCAGACCAGGCGGGATTCATTCCGGGGCATTCTACGTTATATGGTTTGCAGCAAATGTTTAGCCTGCTGTCAGTGGTGAGGCAAGAAGAGTCAGTTGTGGCAGCATTATTGAACACCAAAAAAGCATTTGATTCGGTTGAATGGCCCTTTTTGTTAACAGTGTTACGCAGGATGGGGAAGGGATTCACCTCTATGATCTCCTTACTTTATATATTACATACTGCAAAATTAAGAGTAAACGACCAGCTAACCTAGAAAATACCACCGGAGTGAGGCACCCAGCAGGAGTGCCCGCTCTCACCTTCATTGATTGCCTTGGCAATTGAATCCTGGCTGAATTACTTAGGGACAGGCACGTCCAGTGTTTTTGCGCTATGGTGCTTGAATTGGTTTGAAGAAGGTAAAAAGTATTAAGAAATTATTAAGTCACTTGGAATTAGTGACCAGCCACTGTATATATGAAGGCCCAGCCTCCACTCCTACCACACTAGAGAAGCAATGCAGTACATACATGTGAGGCACTGCGAAGGACCCATCCCAGCCCTGACACCCATTAATTCCAATGGTGTCGCCCACATGAATACCAATGCAGCTGAAGGAAGATTAGAAAATCCATGTAGAAACCAATTCAAGCCCCATAGCACACTAACACGCTTCAAACCACTGGGCTATCGATCCAGATGAATGTTATACATTTTTGTAAATCTGAACTGAAACATGGTGAGAGTCCATACTGTAAATTACCTATACAGTGTTAAAATGTTCTAACAGAATTCTGAGGTTCACGAATGACTTCTGTTTTTTTCCTCAATTTGGTTACCAGAAGACAACAATGTACAAAAGTCAAGCTCCATATTTTGTATGTTATGGTACCCAGGCCACTCCTGTGGAAAACTGTATTTGTGCAGGACCAGTGAACATTTGCTGCGTTTTCTTTTTTTTATTAATAATCATGCACTTTTATTAATTTATGTCTTTATTTACGTATAATATTACTGTTTTTTGATGATTAAATTGTGTTTTTAAGACTGAAAGAATCAGATCGGTACATCTTTCAGTTCTCTAACCCATCAGACTTGTCTCTATCTCATTATTGTTCATACGTTATCCTCTCCCAGAAATAGATAGAGACATTACTCAGTTATTTGCTGGATGAATGCACCCCCAGGGTTCCTCCTTTATTTCAGAGTTGTATTGACATCACCAGGCAGGTCGCACAAAGCGGAGAACATGGTGGGGATAGCTTGTAGATCATGGGTTCACATTGAGGGGAGAACAAAAAGAGGGGTTGTTTATTCCCCGAGACATCCGATCACACACATTCCGGGATTGCCATTGACCAGTGAGCCGGGATTTTATACTGCTTGAAACGACTGGGTATATCTTTCTTCTGGGATCTTTTCCTGGGGGGACAGTTTTTGCCAGTGGAGAAAATGTGGAGCAAGGGGGCACTTACATCACTGGACCTGTTTCTGTATTTTAGGATGCAAGAATCCCTGAGGGGTCTGTTTCCCACCTTTCCCAAGGAACCAGAGCTGGCCCCTATACTGGACAAGTTGCTAGACCATATGGACCATGTGGATTCTAGTAAGACTGCGTCTACCCTTTATAGCAGAGTACAAAACACGCGGGTGGGATGGACGGAGTCTTCTCGGAGGAAGTGGGAGATCTCTTTAGGGGGCTCTGTATCCAAGGATGTGTGGAAGTATTGTTGTGTACAAACCAGGAAGATAGCCCTTAACAGTCGTTTTAAGTTGATTCATTTTAAGTGTTTACATCAGTTTTATTACACACCAGCGATGCTGCAGAGATTTTTTCCAGATACCTCAGATGTATGTGCTTGATGTGCTGCAGCATCAGCAGATTTTATACATGTAGCATGGAGCTGTCTTCGAGTAATGCGGTTTTGGGAAGAAGTATTTGGGATAATGGGCGACATTGGAGTGTAGAGGGTGGAAGCATTGCTGCAGATCGCCCTGCTAGGCAATACCAGGAAGATTCAAAGTTGAGTGAGGAAATTGGCAAGGCTGTTGTTGCTTTAAGCTAAAAGATGAGTGGTGATGGTGTGGGGTAGTTCGCATGGTCCTAAGGTGGAGTAATAGAAGAAGGACAGTCCTTATTGGAAGGAGATAGAATTGAAGTGTGAGAGAGTGGTACATCCTAGTGCCAGGCCCAGAGACATATGGGAGCCTAATAATAACTATCTTGTTGCCCGCGCTCTACAAACTGTGGTGGACTCAGGGAAAGAGATAACCTGAATAGTGATGGAGATTGATTGGGGTGATTTACCCTAAAATAGTTAATGTGTTGCTAATGGGTCAGGGGGGAAACATGCTTATTAGGGGAGAACTATGCAAGGCAAGCGTGGATAGATAAACATGTGTAATTGTGGTGGGGTGAAGTAGATCTGTGAAATACAGAGGGAGTGATTCATGGAACATCTGTTGTTCTTTTGTGTGATTTGTTTGTTATGAAAATTAATTTAAAATGTTTTTAAAAAAACAATAATAAGGCTGCCACACTCCCGCAGCCAACATATGCAGTATAAACTAAGTACAACCAACCGGTCTCTGGTAACAAACTGAGCCGATAGAGCCTCAACCTTAATTCTCCTGTGTGTGCATGTCAGGTAAGATTCACAAGCTCCCCTGGTTATTTCACTCACCAGGCAAGGAATCACGCTTGCGCATCCATCTGGCAGAGCAGAGCAGAAGGTCCTCCATAGCCGTCACACCGGGCCACCAGCCACAAGCCATACCAGTACCCCATGGCCACTCAGATCACATCAGCCACGCAGATCTCACTGCGTCCTGCGGTCTAGTCTGCGCTCTTGCTGCGATCAGCTGTCTGTACCGTGTAAGCCTCTAGAAAACTAGAGGAAAGAACCTCAAAACATTAGAGTGTCAAGCCACAATGTTATGATATGATATGGCATTTGGCATTTGTAACGCGCCTATACACAAGTGTTTCGGACACAATAGTAGGAACAGCTGCTTCCGACACTCACACAAGGTGCTTCAATTTCTAAGGGTACAGCAGGGACCCTTACAGCGGTACTATTCATATGGGAAGAGCCCATTATCTGATAGATTAGAACTCTTTGGCTTTGTCATAGTTTGGTTACTGTTGATGTCTTAATGGCAAGACCTGGGACCACTGTATGTAGGGTGGACTGTGTGTGTACTGTAAGATGGCAGGAGATCTTAGAAAAAGTCAGTTAGTCTACAGAAAGGAAGAGTATGCCTAACAAGGCAAAACAAAATGCAACCTTGTACTCCTACCACTGGCTTCTTGCAGACAGGTCCGATTTCACAAATTCACATTGCCACTATCAGTACCAGTCCCTCTCCCTCTCTGCCTCTTCCCCAAATAGATACATTGCATCCCATGTACAACAAAAAAAACATCTGTAAATTGGCAGATGAGGTAAGGGGCAGTCTCAAAATGGTATGCATTACCAAAAGCTACATGCTAATAGCTACATGGTTTTAGAAGGCAAGCGCCTTTGCTTTAGAGAAAGGGCTGCTTGAAATGTTGGACCACAGTTACCCATTTCACCTTCTTTAATATGCCAGTTGGTAGGCTGAGAGACACCTAAAACTTCACTCTATTTGATTCATGTATTTATTTATTTATTTATTTATTTAGTTATGTATTTATTTATTTATTTATTTATTTGTGTACAGGGAAGAACAATGCTCTTTTGATCACAAAAGGATGTACAATAGATAAGAAATCAAATTTGAGGGGAAGCAGTGAGCTTCTTTAAATGTTGTAGGTTCGAGTGGCATTCTGACCAGGTTGTGCCAGGGAGTAAATGGAAAAGTCACTGGGGACAAGCCATGGGTGGACATACATGGATTCAGGACAACAAACATTATACTTTTTTAAGTGCAGGTAGGCGGGACGGCCAGATGTGTTAGGGATGTGTGCATGCTGGATGAAATGCAAGAGTGGAAGCAGAGAAAGTGAGGGACAGAGGATGGTAAAGAGGCGAGGGATAAATGTTAGCTAGAAGGCAGATGTGTGGTAGATTAAGAGGGAAACTCAGAGGCGAGGAGGTAGGCTTTTAGTGTGGTTTAAAATAAATTGGTGTCAACTATATGTTGGATGTCTGGGGGAAGTGGAACAAAAAGAGAGAAAGAGTGGAAGTGAGAGGAAGCACAGGGAGGGTGAGGTGCCACAAGGATAGTCGAGGAGGCATAGCAAAGATTACGAGAAGGCACGTAGAGTTGGATAGAGGAGTATAGATAGAGTAGTGCCTTGCTGTGGATACATTTATGAACCAGGAGAATACATTTAAATCTGGATATGTTTTGCATTGTTAGCCATCCAGCATGGTGATGATACACGGAAGTAGGTGTGAGTGAGCAAATTCCAAGAGAGTCCTGCTAGTGAAGTTAATGATCTTGTTGAGAGGACATGCATAGTTAGATAGACCAAAGTGGATGCTGGCACAGTAGTACAGTTTAGAGAAGACAAGAGTGAGTTAGGAGATTCTTGGCAGTGTTGAAAGGAAGGCAGTGCCTGGTTTGCCTAAACTTTAGGAGGTTTAGGTGAGCCACCATTGCCGTTTTGGTGCTAAAAGTAGAGAAGGTGTCAGAATGTTCATAGATGACACTGAGGTTTCTAGCTAAAGAACAAGTAGGGGAGAGTATCAGGTGGGAACTGGATAAGGAGGGGAAGAGATGAGAGAAAGTATTTGGCAGGGAAGAAGAGCACCTCTGTTTTTGTAGAGTTTTATATCGGAGAGTGCATAGCCATCCAATATTTGATGGCAGAGAGACAGTTTGAAATGTTGATAGAGAGACCAGAGGAGGGATCAGGAAAAGAGAAGAAGATTTGAATGTCTTCCATGAAGAGTTGGTATGAGAACACACATGAGGAGATTAGTATGCCAAGAGCAGAGGTGTAGAGTGTAAAGAGGAAAGGACCCACAACAGAGCCTTGGGGAACACCAACAGTTTGATGAGTGAGTTGAGAGGCATTGTTGCTCCAGGAGACAGAGGTAGAGATAGAGGTGCCAGGTATGATTCAATCCAGACATTGGCTTGATCGCGAATTCCACAAAGAAAGAGTGTATTAAGGAGATCAGAGGGATTGACAGTGTCAAAGTCAGCAGATTGGTCATGAAGAATTAGGTGAGGTTGGAGTGCTTAACAGAGGCAATCAAGTTTGAGCCATTCCTGAGAGCAGTTTCAGTCGAGTGACAGGAGCAAAAAACTACTTGTAGGGGGTCTTGACGGTTGTGGATGTCTATGACATTGGTAAAACAGCTGAACACAACCCTTTTGATCACTTAAGAGGGGAAACTGGAGAGACAAGAAGGGGATATTAACCCAAATCATTAAAACTGTTTATAATGTCCTATAGCAGAACAAACTGCATACAAGCGCAAGTGGTTACTTAGTGAAGAGGAGTTCAAATCCATTTAAATCCATTAAGCTGAACCGGGCCCTTTCAAATGGTAAAAGTACAACTACGATAAAGTCAATTAGACAAGTGTATTTTTATTGCCTTGTGAAAGTTGTAAAGCGCTGAAATGCTACGAATGTCCAATGGCAGTGCGTTCCATAGTCTGGTACCATAGACCAAAAAATGCCTATCACCCCTAAAGATTAATTTGGAGAGTGGGATGCCTAACAGGAATTCTTCAGAGGAATGTAAAGATCGAGTGGACACAAAATGAGAGCCATTGCATCCTCGCAGATTTAGCACATAGACAATACAAATGGTTTGTATAATGGTTTCTTCTCTATCTGTGCATGATTGACCCTCTTCTTGCAAATCTATGCCTGTCGTAAGTGTCTTCTCCTCTTTTAAAATATCAATGTAACCATAATCAAGTATAGCAAAACAGTATGTTTAACGGTCAATTAATGGCAAGGCAGCTATTGGTTCTTGATTGCCTGAGTAAAAGGCTGGACATTGGCATTTTTGACAAATGAGGCTCATGAGTTTTATTGAAAAAATGTATTCCTAAACTGCAAGTTCTACTCTGCTTGCTTCACACAGAATCAGTATGCAGGACCTTCAAACTGAGAAATACTTTGACTGGATTCTTTGAATGAGAGTATGCCAGACATGTCACTCTTCATACAGTGTATAGGCCAACTGTAAGATAAACTGAGGTCTCCTGTGAAAGTCTCTTACTAACCAGAAAGATTCTTAACTGTGTATTCAATGCTACCTGAGAACTATAACCAAATTAGCTACCCAACAGAAGATCTAATTCGGTTGAGGACAAATCTATGCCCCACCCTTGTGATTGAATAGCAAGATATTCTTGCTGAAACTTTGGATTTTGGTTTTTAGGCAACATTCAGTAAAAAGCAAATGTGTCCATTGTGCCTTCTATATGTAGGGACCTGACAGCGGGAAAGATTGTGGAAAGTGGCAGTGGTAAAGTTAGTTGCATTTTCTTGGGGTTCCTAAACATACACAGGTATAGTTGTCCCTTGCTTCAGACATGGCTGGCCTTCCACCAGGAAGACTCAGACAATCACCTGCAATGGCAAAAGACCATTGGTGGTAGAAACCGCAAAGCTCAAAACAGAAGATGGTACGTAACTGGCATCCTACAACCAGCACATGGGGGCTGAGGGTAGAGTAACAAGGAGGAGGTAAAAGAAAGAAGTATAACAAGATAATGGGTAAAAAGGAGGGGCACCTGGCTATTCCCTGACTGTTCCAGGTACTGCAAAGTATATCTAAAACTATTGGTCGGGGAGAGAAACTGGACAGAACCACACTTGTGAAAGAAGAGACCGTCTACCTAGTCAGTTTCTCAAAATAACAAAAGCTCTGTACTTATTCAAAGAAATGTAAAATAACGTGAATAACATAACATACGATCATGGCTCAGTGAGCCTAATGCATTCCACATAGAACGAAATGTTGAGACATCGAGTACGTTTGACAATCATGTGGAGACTGTTGGACATACAAAACCTTGTGTTGTCAAGGTGTTGCATTGAAACAATATACAGAAAACATATGATGTCTTTGGCCTTATTGGTACACTTAAACAAAGGAGAAAGTCGACACAAAGGTGTTTTCATCCTATCGCGTTTGATCAGCTACAAGTGTTATGGCCTTCATCAGGACGGGAATAGTGGAAGCGATTCCTCACTGCCTGTGGTATGTACCGTGTTTCATGAAGTTGCACGGGAGGTTTAGGTTGCTGCCAGGACAATTACCATGTGTGCGTTGTACTGCGGCTGACAAAATGGGACTGTGTTCACCTCTCTGAATAATGGTTAGCCGGTCCTCTTAATGGGACTCATGGAGTAATGATTGATCCACCTCAGTGGTTAGTCATTCATCCTATCGGGAGCTTTCCCCATTGTGCATTATGGCGTGTGACCTCTGAATGGTGTGTATCATGAGCTGTTTGCAGGAAAGGTGTGGCAACAGAGCATAAATTGTCCTGGCCACCTGTCAAAATGTTATTCAAATTGCTGACCCTGTGAATGAGCCACTGTCTTTGCTTCTCTGTGCAGCACATATGTTACAACTCCACAAATCCCATTAAGAGGGCCGGCCAGCTAACCTTTATGCATCTCTACAACAAGCACTTTCTCAGCCTTGACTTCAACTCTGCTGTCAGAGTCCTTCATCCAACTGTATAAATGTAAGAATGAACCCTGTTCACCTGAGCACTGGGTTTATTCAATATGTGATTGTTGTAATAAACCAGTCTTAAAAACAAACACTGTTGATGCTATATTTATTATTTGAAGTCAGCTGACATGTGTTTCGACCCTCCAGGGTCTTTCTCAAGGCGTGTGGTATGTTGGCCAGTTGTTGCTGGGAATTTGTGATAGTGGCTACGAGGTGCGTTCTCCATATCTGCTACCGATATGACCACAATTTCATGTGGCTGCTGCTTTAAGGTGGTGGTCCAATGACCATGTTAGTGCCTAGCGTGGCATGATGGATAACTAATTTCTACCACCTTCATGCATTTACTTCGTCCCAGTACCAAAGTTGTGAGGGTAAGTGGTGTTCATTACTCAGTTGCTTCTTTCTCGTCTCAGTGCTAGAATGGGGAAAGTGTGTAATGTTCATTACTCTCAGGTGTTTCTTCCTTGTCTCAGTACTGTCAGGTACCCTATGAGGGGAATAAAGGGGAACTGCTCTACAATGACCCTAAAGGTCGGAGGAGGGTTAGGTTGGTTGTCACTACAACAAAGGGGATACTGTGTTTTGTCCCAAGGTATCTCATCCCCAATCCTTCTCCTCCTTTTTCTAAAACATATGTGGTGATAATATCTCCTCTCCTTCTCAGAGACAAGGGAACATGGTGAACAATATCCCATAACCAATGCCCTCAGGTTTCTCACATCTCTCACTCGCTACTGTTAAATGGGGATACCTGCAGGATGCAGGTGATAACCTGCACCCCTGAGAGAAATATTGGGTTTTTACCAATGTCAAGTGAAAACAGGTGCTGGAGAATGCATCATTTTAAAATGGAAATTAATTTCTAAAAGTGTGAAGAGATCTGAATCTGTCCAAAATATAAACCTGTTAACAGAGAACACCAACTGTGTTCTGGAAATTTTAAAATGATAATAGTCCAGTGGTAGGTTGTTGTAGTGTGCTCATGCAGTTGTCCTACTGTACGTCAAATAAAGAAAATGAATCATCATTCATTCATAGTCTTTAATGCAATGTTTTATTTCTGCAACACTGTTAAAATATTGGATACAGATCATAAATATATAGTGTATTTCAAAAATATCCTACTAAATATGTAGAAAAGCAGTGATTCTTTTGTGTTGGTTTGAATAACATTGGTGTTTAATTTAGCCTGATATTGTGCTGACTTTAAGTTGACCTGCATCTCAGAGCCAGCTGCCCTCCACCACCATTTGGAGTCTTCCAGTGGAAATTGTTAGAAACATACTTTATAATTCCAAGAATATGAATTCTGTGAGCTTCATAGAAGCACCTTGTGCTACTACTGCCTTAATTATGATTGCACCTTGTGCCAATGCTGCCTTAAATGTGACTGCACCCTGTGCTATTGCTGCCCTAAAGGTGACTGCAGCCTGTGCTAATGCTGCCGTAAATGTGATTGCACCTTGTGCCAATGCTGCCTTAAATGTGACTGCACCCTCTGCTAATGCTGCCTTAAATGTGACTGCACCCTGTAAATGTGATTGCACTGCCCATTATCACAAATACTTCAGACACACGGAACACGACTGTCCCTCCACTGCTATGTGCCCTAATCAACTCCCGGTCCCTACCGGCACACGCCTTGGATGTGCACGACCTCATAGTCCAAAACAAATTAGACATCCTCTTCATTTGTGAAGCCTGGCTAAACAAAGCATCAGGTCCTGCCCTATCCCTCGCCATTCCCGATGGATTCTCCATCTTTAGACAGGATCGTACATCCCACAGAGGTGGTGGAGTTGCTGCCATCACAAGGGAGACACTCTCAATCAGGAGAGTCCAGGCGGACCTGCGCTCAAGCTCTGATTACCTTCTACTTAAGCTCAATCTATCACCTAACTGCACTATTGCCTTCCAGATTGTCTATCGCCCTCCCGGGCCGGGCTCAGACTTCCATGATGCCCTAATCCATCTCTGTCTGACAATCTTAAGAAAACTTCTAAAGTCATCCTCCTAGGAGATCTCAACCTCGGCCTAAACGACCCCAGTGACCACAACGCCAATGCCTTTCACAAGGCCCTCTCCACTCTAGGATTTTCCCAGGCAATCACTGCCCCCCAACCACACCAAAGGCCACACATTAGACTGGGTCTCCCACCACAACTGCTCACTAAATATCAAAGAGATCGCTCCCATTCAGTGGTCCAACCACCACAGCATTATATTTGACATTAACAACTCTAAAGGACCCCCCATGCCGAGTGCTCCTCTTCCTGCCGCACTCTCAAGAAGCTCTAAATTTCTCACCAGGGAAAATCTCACTCCATACCTTCTGGTGCCTGCACTGCTCCCCCCTTTAGCAATGACCCCACTATTCTTGCCAATGACTTTAAAAAGAGCATCACTCTAGCCGTAGACACGGTAGCCCCACTTACCCTCAAAAAAGCTAAGAAAGTCAAACATACGAACGCCTGGTTTACCCAGGAGCTCCTACAGTTGCGATCAAAGAAGAGAGCTGCTCATACTTCTTGGAAGAACAATCCCAAAGATTCCACTAAAGCTGCTTTCAAGGCACTGTCTAATAAATATAAGGCCAAAGCCCTATCCTTTAACACAAGAATAGCCAATGCCAAATCCGCCACCAAAGAAATTTTAGCCATTTTCAGAGAGCTTGAAACCCCCACCTCCCCTCCTCCCACTCTTGTTAAAAACGAGGCTTGGTGCAACAAAATTCAATCGGCCATGCTGGAGAAACTGGACACCCTGCACTCCAAAATCCTGGCCCACCAAAGGGCTCTTATCGATACCATAGCCAACAACCACAGCCCACCCTCACCTACCACCGACACCAACCAACCCCCTCTTTTGAATTCAAGGACATGACTGAGTCTGAAGTCATTTCCCTCGTCACGTCTATCAAACCATCTAACTGCAAAGGGAACGCTTGCCCTGCGCAGGTCATCAAGGACTGTGCAATCACCCTTGCACCTTTTATCACCACTTTCATCAACGCATCCTTCCAGTCTGGCCACGTCCAAGCTGGACTCAAAGAAGCGTGGGTACGACCACTCCTCAAAAAACCCGCCCTAGACCGATCGGTCCCAGGGAATTACAGACCTATCACCACTGTCCCATTCCTACTAAAAATGTTGGACAAAGCAGCTTACCTGCAAGTGCAAAAGTTCCTGGAGGACAACCACCTCCTAGGGCTTTGGCAATCCGGCTTCCGGCCACGGCATGGCACCAAAACGGCCCTCCTTGACCTTAAAAATCAGATGGACGATCTTAGAGATGCAGGCAAACCAGCACTACTTCTCCTTCTGGACCTATCTGCTGCCTTTGACCTTGTTGATCACAAGACCCTATGCCACCATCTCATCACTGCAGCTAATTTCTCCCCCAGGGCCTGTAAATGGATAACCTCCTTTCTGCAAGAAAGAGTAATGAAGTTTTTTTCATACACAGCCTCTGCCAATCCCAGCCTCATTCAATGCGGCATCCCACAGGGATCCTGCATTGCCCCCACCTTCTACAATCTCTTCACGAGGCCCCTCTTCAAAATTCTGGACGCCCTGGGCATCTCATACACCAACTATGCTGATGACACTCAGGTTCTTATTCCCCTCTCGGGTGATTACACGTCCGACCTAAACACCCTCAAATCCATCTACTCCACTATCCAATCTTGGATGGCAGAAAAATGGCTATGCCTCAATACTGAGAAAACCGAACTTCTGCTTATCGGATCCCCGTCCACCCTGGGCAGGCTGGACAAGCAATACAGCTCCTTCACTGTTGACAACATCCCCATCCTAGTCTCCCAAACAGTCAAAACCCTTGGTGTTTACCTGGATCCGAACCTGACTATGGACAGGCAGGTCAATGCCATAGCTTCCGCCGCAGCCTACCACTCTAAACTGCTCAATGCCGTGAGGCCATATCTCTCCCAACAGAACTGCCTTACGATCGCCAGGGCAATAATCGGCTCAAGGCTTGACTATTGCAATGCCCTACTCATAGGAACATCAGCGAAAAACCTTGCTAAACTACAACTCGTTCAGAACAATGTCCTCAGGGCTGCCACCGGCACTTCACGCAGGGACCATTTCTCAGGTCTCAGAAAACAAGTCCACTGGCTCCCAGTCAAGGAAAGAATCTTATTCAAAACCCTTGCCCTGATGCACAAATGCCTCCATGACATGGCCCACCTTACCTTGTCCAAAGGATCGCCAAACCTTGCACCACCAGGCCAGCCAGACCAGCATATGCCAACATGATTACTGTTCCAAAAACCAACAAAGCACGTGCTGGTGGCACCAGCTTCCCCACCATGGCTGCCACCCACTGGAATGCCTTACCACCACACCTTAGGCTAATTGAAACCCATGGTGCCTTTCGTAAGGCCAACAAAACCAAGCTCTTCGTGTAAACCTGCAGGCTCCACGTGCACATCCTAAACAATCTGTATGTTTACTGCTAATGTACCAATGTGTTCTGTAACATGTAATTTCAAGAATACTTGATGGGCCGCTTTTTGGAACCCTTAAATATGCCTTCTTATGATCCGTTTTAAGCTCCTCAATGCCCTTGGGCTGTAGAGCGCTCTACAAATGTTAAAAATAAATAAAATAAATTAAGATTAAGATCTAATGTGGCCAGATGGTCTTTTTCATGAGCCATCCCCAAAGTAAATATATTCATTAGCTGGTAGCTTTTGACCCAGCACTCTCATAAAAATTAGTCATTGGCTGAGACAAATGCATTGAGAACAATGGGGGCTGTCAAAGATGCCTGATGAATCAATAATCATGGCCACACAAAGAGCTGTTTACATAACTTGTGTACTGATCACAGGACCCAAGTTGAATTACAGGGCATGCCCAGTTATGTACATTTCCCTTCTTTTAAACAACACAGGTTATTTACCTGTAACTTTATATGCACAAGTGAATATTATTCATAATTCTGGAACTACAAGACCTAGCAACATGAAACATAGTGTGCTTCACAGATCATAAACTCTTTGGTAATTTGACACACAATTCAAAGTGTATACATTAATCAGAAATGATAAAAAGTTAGAACAATTAATAACTTTAGGAATCAATATGCCAAGTATTATGTTGCATTCCCAGGTGTGCATCTGCAGGCACTTGGTTGCATTGAACTACCATACTACTACCATTCATTTTTGAACAAAAATGGAACAGCATTCATCACTGAAGAAGTAAGATAGGTCTTCACCCTCCTTCAAGTCAAACATTATAATCCACCAATGAAGATTCTGAAATGTATTCAATGGGAAAGTCTGACTATTGGGAAAGCTAATGGAAGGATCAGGTCCATCAAATAGTATGACATAATTGTTCATCAAGCATGAGCATTGTGTACAATTTAATAACTGCTCACACAGAGGGGTTAGTTTTCTAACAGTGGAAAAAGCTGCAGAAAAGGACCACCTTTTTATTCTAAACAACAAGCTGTTTGCCCAAGTGCAAGAATGCTGAGATGGGGATATGTGGAAATGAGGAGCCTTGTCCAGAAGCAATACTTAAGTTGGTGCTTACAGCTTTCAACTGTGCCCAAGGGGACCATAGTCCAAGGGGACCAGATGCCTAAGTGATTCTTGTTACATGAACTAAACAAATGACCCTCATATAAGTATAAAAATCAGCTAACGAAAACCAGCTTTGCTTGTCATCCTCCTCCATGGTATGTGCTAGGAATGGGTGGTTTGGAAGTGCCATGAGCGTTAATTCCCAATACAATACAGGAATGTTGTAATGTGAAATACTTTTTTATTCACACTATAGTTAAGTGCCAAGGGAGATTTCTTTCAGGCAAACCAATTGCACTTTGCTGTTAGTATAGTGCCAAAGTTGCAGAGTTTCTTTTTGTAAATCTAGTCCAATAAAATTGAACTTTGCACTTGTCCACAAGTATAGGTGTCGGTTCAGACTATGATCCAAGGGCCTGTCCTTCACAGCCTGACCAAGAATGTATAAATAATTTGCAATCTGTGGATGACATAGATATTCAAAAAGATATTTAGGGAAGTAAGGCAGTTGAAAGGAGTTTTTTGAAATCCCATCAAACTACTGCAAGTGTAAATCCCATGCAACCCATTAGTATGAAATTGCAGTAAGATTCATATGTGCTTTGAACAGGGAGGGGTACTTATATTTGGTTGATGCAATCTGAAACAATTTGTTCAGGTTGAGTGGGTGAGTCAAACTGCTCGGGCATTCAAAAATGAAAACACCACTTCCCAAACCAAAAGGCTGCAAACCTTGAATGTAAGTCATATATACATATTGTAAATTGCACACACATGTTAGCAGCCCAGAGCACCATATCTACAAGGGAAACAAAAGACCTGAAACAGCACTTTGATTCTAGCATGTATATGTGACATTTGCGAGAGCAAAGTGTTTGCATCATTGGCAAATGTACCTTCAGGTTTAATATGGAAATGATTGTATGTGTTGGAATATGGATCCGTAAGCAGGATAAGCACAATTATTAGAAATATTATAATTTAGAACTTGTAGGTGATTTTTGTTTTGTAGACTGGCTGTCTGTGATTGAATAACATTATGGTGACTTTCCCTGCATAAAGCTGGATACCACTTTTGCTTTGATTGCACCTTTAATTTCTTTATTTAAATAATTATGCATTTTGATTAAACCACCTGTTTCTTGCTCTGAATTGTAGGGTGGTACTGTATAATTAGGGGGCATTACATCAAGGTGTAAACCTGACAAAATATATATGTACATTGACAAAAACATATATTCCCCCCAAAAATATTGGATTAAAGAGAGGGAATTGGAAGAAAGAGAGGAGATAATGAAAGAAGGGATGATGATACGAAAGTAAGAAAGATGAAAGAAAGGGAGATGGAACAAATAAAAGAATGAAAGAAATACAGTTTGGGTATGGGAGAGAAGGAAAGGAGAAGGAAAGACAAACAAACAAATAAAAACAATAAAAGAGACGATGACAAGGAAGAGAGGGGGGTGGAAATAATTTAAGTACAACGAGATGGAAAGAAAGGGAACAGCTGGTTCAGTTTGCTGGGCTAAGCATATGAACGATATTGATAAATACTAATTGAGAGTACCTAATAGTTCTTGCTGGTAACATTCACTTAATTGTTTTAGTACATGTTTATATTGTTATCAATAATTCTCACTGAGTATAAGTAAATTGCATTTTGTAAAGTTCTTGAATATTAACCTTCTTGAATATTAACTTTCATGACATGTTAGTTTTTGTTTTTTCATCTTAAGATTGTGTGTGTCCTTGCAAATAAATTAGCTAATGATCTAATGTAACAAAAGTTAGGGTAATTATAAAGTGGAGGGTAAAGTAAAAGGTCTGGTAGAGTTTCTTTAACTTCTTATCTAGAATAAAGAAGAAAGTCTTTTTGCTATGGCTCCTCAAGTTGAAGATGCAAGTCTTTGGTTATCTTAATGCAGTTAAATTATATTCCTGGAGCACAGCTGGGTTGCCCAAGGTCTGGATGGAAAATGGTGTCCTCCTACATGCTGTAATATGAAATGATACCACTGCCTTGTATCACACAAGGGTGTAATTCCATTCTGTCACGTCCCATTGTTTACATAAATGTAATGATTCATCAATATTTTAATCAATTCAGTTTTATTGTTATAAGAGAAAAGGTAATTCTTGTTTGAACTGGAAGTATAACAGAAAAGTCGGAGTGAATGTTGAGGATGATATATATTCGAAATTGTGACCAATATGAATATATTGTGGCCTATATGACGACCTACAAACAAGTATTGCAAGTAATGGTTTGTTATTTTATAATATAACATCATTAATGTCAAAATATAGCTATTGATATTTGTATGCTTATATTATGTTTGACATATTGGATCTGTCCCCAAGGACTGGGGCAGCACATACTGATTGCGATTTATATTGTTTCAATTAACTAAAATAATAGAATATGCATATCTCTTTTAAGATATGTACATTGAACTAATATCAGTAAAATGGCAGCAATATAATGGTATCTTACCATTAGCCATTTTAGAGTTGTATGAGAGCGTCATCATTTAATTAATGGACTCTGTCCTCTTCAGTGCACAATGTGTAATGTTTCCAATATTTTCACATGAAAACATGTTGAATTATTTTTGATGATATTCCATTGTATTTCCAAATTAGATAATTGTTAATAAACTGTTTTATAAGCTCTAGAAAATAAGGGTAGTGATGCTGCTTGTGATCTGTGTTTAATCCTTCTTTTTTAAATTCAACTTGCTTCCCTTTGTCCTAATCTGAGTTCTCTAAACAGATCTGATTTCAGGCTGTATCTGTTCTATTCCAAAGAACATCAAATTAATTACTAACTAACACCACACAGGACTTCTAAGAGTGAGAGAGAACCCTTATGTAATGCCCCATGTGAATCTCTAAGTGCGCATAATCACTGGATCTTGCATAGAAAAGGTGGGACCAGGACCAGCCACATAACGGCAAACCATAACTCGTGATGAAATGTAATGATACATAATTCCTGTGTTCCTTTGTCATAAACTCTGCATTCCTTCATGTCAGTAATATTTCACTTTGGGGCTGTAGTAATTAATTATTAATGGGCATCAACTTTCTTGATGAAATGTAAAGAGTAATGTATCCAGCTTGATATGAAGTAGATGTTTCTCACGTACATATATATCAAGCTTGATATTTTCAACACCATTCCCTCTGGTGCTGGAGCAATGACATTCTTTTCTTTCCGTATATACATGATCTTACCTTTTAGTCCCTGTGTTATTCTAATGAAGCACAATGAAGTATCCTGTGGGATTTAGTATGGGTTAATTGTCTGCAACTCAAGTTAGTTCTCACTGCAGAATTTGAATGTGCAGAAACTGTTGCACAATATTTTACGGGCGACTGATCTATAATGTGTTGCAATAACCACAGTGGACAGTTAAGCTACTATCCACAATTATAATATTTTTACCACAGTGGGTTGCATGGCAAAACATTTTTTGTTCTTGGTTGTTAGTAGCAGCATACATTTACAGTTGGTTAATTTGGGTTCTGGCTGTGAGCTAGTTTTCGAAATGACTTCCAAGATTTTCATATGATTTAGCAGGTTGGGTCATAGTTACACAATGGAAATAAGAGTAGCTAACCACCGCCGTCTTAGATTTCCTGAGTCGTTATCCAGGCACAAACAGTAACCGCATTGTGAAAGACGTAGGGAACACATATGGAGTGAGCACAGTGTGACAGAAAGACACAGGTGGATGAGACTATTAAGTATTGTGTAGAAGAGACTTTCACTTATTGCATATGTAATATCAAGGGGTTTAACCCAATGCTACTCAGGGTAATCCAGACATGAGGCCTCATAGCAAGGTTGGCGGTAACCCACAGGTGCTACTGGTGGGTTGCCACCGACCTCGTAACACTGTTTCGCCACCTGAGATCCCGGTGCCACAAGGACATTACAAGCCCCGGCGTTCCTAGATTTCAGGCAGCAGAAAGTGTACGGCCCCATTCCCATGCAGTCCTATACACGGGAATGCGGACACGGAAGCACTGGCACCATTAACAATGGTGCCGGTGAAAACCATACCTGCAGGGACCGGTGCTCCCGGCAGATCAGACCTGCCGGGAGCACCGGACCCTGGAGGCATTCCAGTAGTCTGCCGGTCTGGAAAGAGTGCCAGTATGTTGCTACCGCATCCTTATTTCCGGACCGCCAGGCTTGTAATGAGGCTTATGGACCCTTGCTCACTGTGCTTAGAGAGGTTCACTGATGAGGCCAAACAATGCTGAAAAATGTGTCTTGGCTTGCTGTTGGTACTCTCGTTCAGAAGAGAATTGCCTAACATTTCAGTGCTGGACTGTGCAGATGGGAGGGACCAGACTGGTATGCAAAAGGCCATTCCTCTTTTGTTACAGGTACAGTGAGCTAAAACATGACTGTAGACCTTCCTGGGTGGGAAACCTCTATAGAAGAGTTTATTAGAATCATGTCCTTTCTCAGAACATGGGCTTCCCCAAATTTGTATACTTTTAAAAACATGTGTTTACCAATAAGATGGACTAACTTTGGTGATTTTTGACATGGTTGTTTTTTTCTCTTTCCCCATTAATGGGTGTTAAATGGGTTTTCTCACAAGCCTCCCGTTATCCTCCTGTATACCGCTGTAGAGAAGGAGCCAAGTACCCCCTCCTCAACCACCCCTCCCATATTACCTGTATGTTGGGAACCAGAATGCGAGACACAAACCAAGCCATTGACCATACAGATACCAAGGAGACTCCTGGAAGCAAGATTCCCATTGAGGAAACCATACTTGCATACAAGACATTATGATGGCCCTTTGAATGAAATCCCAGAAGAAACAGGACAGCTGAATGGAAGAGAAGAATGGTGATGTCACACATGAAGCAAGACTGACATACATAGAAGAGATGCAGACATAAGAGAATGAAGATATTGTATAAGGCATCAAGAAAGTATCAAAGATAAGTGACATCTTGGGATCAAGATGAAGAAACTTATGCTACAGAACTGATGAAGATATGAAGTCATTTTACACGTGTACATATGCAAAGAAACGCAAGCAGACAAAGTATGCTTGAGGCTAGCTTTATAGTTAATAGATTGCAGTATGCGCCAACGTATACATATATAGGAGCAAGTAAAGAATGGATGTTTCCACTACGTATTATAGCAGAGCTGGATGAAAAAAGCAAGGCCTCTTTTCCAGTGTGTCTCAGTTAAAAACAATTGAATGAATTAACAGGAGTGAAACTCAGAAAGGCGAGGCTGGATGAGCCCAAGAAGCCAAGGTCGTATCATGCTGGGGTGAGCAGATATTGGATACAAATTGTGTGAAAGAATGAAAACTCCTGTTCAGATGACATGGACAAAAACAAGGAAGACGTCAGAGGTCTATTAGAAAATAGTATTTTAAATGCACTAGAGCTCGATTTTGTGGTCTTCAGTCACGGGGAAGGATGAAGTTGGATGAACATGACGGCCACATTTATGCATGAAGGCAGAGCGTGCCTTCACTCCTCTGAATTCACCAGAGCAGGGAACATTTCCAAGGCCGAGTTCAAAGCCTTAATTGACAGCAGACCACTTAGGTGATAATAGATCATATGCTTATTGGTGGGAAGCTCTGGTTAAGACTTGCTCACCACCACCTGGAAGCCCAGCCTGCTTGCTGCTAACGTAGGTGGAAAAGTACTGACGAAGGTTAGAGTGCCAACCAATTGTAGGGGGCCAGCGTGATTAAGGGTCCTATAGTTTGTGTAACCAATGGGACGTTGTGTATTTAGTGACATTCATAGCGACCTGTTTGAGGGGAGGGCTTAGTTGCCCCAACTGATGTTAAGAAGCCTATCACTTTCTTAGACTAGTATGGAATGTATACTTAGATGTTCCCTTAGAACCAATCACAATAGCCACTAGGTTTTTGTAGTTTGCCACATAGGAGGATGTTAGTAGATACGTAGGTTGACATCATCAATGATGAGTTTTTACTATAAATGCAGTGTTTGTTCTGAAGCAAACTGAGAAACTATGCGCTAAGACGTCCGTTGATGTCTGTTGTACTCCCTGTTTTAGATAATTGTTGGGTGTCCTGACCCACGTTTAAGCTATCATGCCACAACATTTGGTGCTGTGGGCTTAGAAAATTCAAGATGGCGGAAAACCCACATGTGCGCCGAAATCCAGGAAAGCTGCGCAGTTTGTGCGCACACCAAAATGGTTGCCTCACTTGCCACCCACCAGTGCGAGAATGAAAGGCCGGGTTGCCATGAGGGAAATGGGTTGCCAAAGGAAAAACAGTAGCGCCGGTTAGCTTCAAAGCGCTTTAAAACCACCATTGGACTACCCGCACAGTAGTCTGAAACCATTGGGAATGGCAATGCTGATTGCCAAATGCAACCTAGAATGGTGGGGAATTCATTTCTTAAATCTCAAAAATGGGTGCAGTACCAGTACTCACCACTATCCAAAAGCCGGCAGTTTAAAACCACCCTGTGTTTCTCTGAAGGCAGGCTCAAACTGTCTATTTTAAACATTGCAACACATCTAAAAACTCACTGGACACCAGCAGACATTTGGTAGAATGGAGTGTTGTGTGCCTACAAAATCTGGGAAATGAAGAGCCCAGAACAATGCTTATAACAAAACTGGCTGAGCTATGGAGTCAGCAGTTTAAGTTGCACTGGATTTAAAGACACTAAAATCGAAAATGTTTAGATTAAATGAGTGACCTATGTTTGGTGTCACATGCCTTTGTAACTGTTGGAATGTCATAGTTTTGCACTTAGAATCAGCATTCTAGCTGCATATGTAAAAATGTTTAGTTTTATTTGAATGCAGGAACTGGGGAACAAAAAGTGAAATTTTATCTGAAACCTGGCTTAAGGAACTGAATTTGCCTGGCAACTACCCCCATCAGGAGTGAAACTTGAGTCACAGCTGTGTTCCCAGGCCTAGCTGCCCTTTTGCTGCTCACACTAAGGATATGCCATCTATCTGATAATTGAATTACCTGTGCTCTGCAGGAAAGTGAACAAAGCCCTGTCCTGGCTCAGGCAAAGGTTTTATTGGCAGGAGTCGTAAATGGTCGTAAAAAGTGGCTTCCTCCTGAGGAAAGGGGAGGGGCACTGCCTGTGAGAGCAAGCTGGCTTGGCAGAACTGGAAAAACCAGTATTTCTACCTTGTGCTGAGAGGAAACCACACCCCTTTGGAGCCAGAACATAACTTGAAAAAGATGGATCACTCATAGTACGGACATGTGAAAATTTTATAAATGACACCATAATTCTTGTGATTTTTCTGCCCACAGTTTAAGAGGTTTTTAGAACCAGTGGTATGTTCAGGGGGGTTTTAGCGGAAAAGTGGATATTACTCTAAATGTATGCATGTTAAAAATCTGAAACTTCATCAGTTAATGTCCATACTCCCTGCGCACATGTATGTAAAGTTGGGTCAATGTCAGAAATTGAAAAATCAGTTAAAAAGTCAATTATGTGCCATTTCTGAATGCAAGCTCTTAGAAACAGCAGATTTGGACAGAGACATGGCTAAATTCAGCCACACCATGTATATGTAATTTCAAGCAACTGTGTAACTGTGAAATATGTCTTTTATTATCAAATATAGAATGTGTGCAATCTGACAGAGGAGTGTCCTATCTGCAAGCCATAAAATGACATCCCTCTGACTCACAGTTCATTCCCCAATCAAATGATAAATGGAAGTTTGACCAATTAGAAGCTGAGAGAGAGGTAGGGTCAGTGATGCTAGAACACACCCACATTCTAAACACATAAAAGCAGACAGACAGGACAGATAGGGACCTTCAATTCCATCTGCCGCTGGAAGCTCTGCCGGAAAAATCCATACTTACCTCCATCAAACCTCCAGAGAGCCAAACTAGAGACTTCAATCTATCCAGAACTAGAGACCCAGACCAGAGATCCAGAAAGAGAGAGACCCAGATCACTGTGAAGTGCAGAGACCAGAGGCGAGTCTAAAACCCTGACCAGATCCGTGATGAGGCCCATTTCACTCAAGAATATAGTGTGAGTACCTAGAAAACTGTGCAGAACCAATCTCTTAGTTAAAATAATATAATTCAATCCTATTTTAATCTAAGTAGAACTGTCTCCTAACTGTCACCTGTCATTTGTAAAGCTGTCACTTGTCATTTTCTAGTTGCAAGCTGCACTTGTCGTTTTGAACTTTAAAATTTCAAATCTGAAAAACGACCTTTATTAAATCGGTCATAACTCTGTAACCGTTTGGGCTAGAGACTTGCAGTAACTTTTATCTGAAAGCTTAGAATCGTGGCTTTCCTATGAACCTAGAACCGCATTCCTACCCCTTATAGTTTTACCGCAATCGCGGAACACGCATCCACGAATTTTACAGCGATTTGCAAATTTCTCCACATGTAAAATCAGCTGCTGCTTGCCTTCCATTTGCCAGAAATTCGTTTAACCTGCTAACTATCCCTGCCTCATTGCTAGTGTGAGCCTGGACTAATATTAACTAGATACCACTCACCCTGAACCTCTGAAAGGGAATTAAAAGCATTTCCATCATATTTCTCATCCATTGCTAGCACATATCAAAGCATTTTGCCTGTGTTTTCAAAACTCCTATCTGTTTTCTGTAGTGTAAGCTTGCTGGGGTGAACTGATTTACATTGATTGCATTTCTGAGAACTGTGTGTTTTCCTTCCACTTCCTTGCCTTGCATCAAGGGGGGGAGGGGATTGCCAGAGAAAAGTGATTACATTGTTTTGCTGAAATCATATCAAGTTGTTTTCTATACTGCATTTCATTCATTCAACCTTGCATTTCCTTGAACCTTATAAAGCATTCTCTACCACATTATACTTCTGTACCTATTTACCAGTGTGCTACCTTATCCATTTCATGTCAACTCCTTATTGATTATAGAGAAGCGTGTTAGTGCCAGATTCTCCGTTGTTAATCTTTATCATATCAGATTAAGTGTGCTAGTCAATTATTAATTTATTATAAAGTGTGATATATATATATTTTAAATTATCAAATAAACCTTTTAAACTTGCAAAACAGAACTACTTCTTGGCTCAGTGAGGTCAGGGGGATTCCAAGAGAGGGGTGTTATATAGGGGTAGTCATCCAGAACGCATGAACTGGACATAAAGATATATCAATAAGGGTTTTCATTCATTATTACAGACTAGGCGTTGACTTAGCTGTAGTGTTGAATTGAATCCTCTTACAAATTGGGGGCTCGAGCCGAGACGTTGGGTTAGATTTACCATTTGTGCAGCTTAATACAGTGCGCTAACTGACGGGATACGTACATCCGGTCGGATCACCACGCTGCATTACGCTGTGAAGCATTCCTCAAAAGGGACACTCCAAGAAAAGTTCTGTTCTGCAAAAATAAAATACTAACTCCTGTAAGTCAGGACAGAGACCAATCTCTAGAATGACGACCTTGGTAGATATGAAAATAGCCAGAGAGCACCTCTTGCATAAGCTATTTGTGAGAGGTGAATGGACCGAACAGGGCCAGGATGCCTGGTTGCAGGCCATCACGCGACAGGTCACTGAAACAGGGTCAGACCTATGGAGAGATCAGGGTCCATTACATGTGGCCCTGAGTGAACTATATATGGCTCCTAAAGCCAAAGAGGAACACAATAAGATTGCCAGGATAGCAGCATACCTGTACCTATATATGGGAGACATGCAGGATAGATGTGCTGAAAGCCAAAATCTGGCAAATAGGCAACAGATGGTGTTAGAGAAGGCCCAATCTGACCTGGTCTCTTCTGAGCAGAGGCTGCAGAGGAGCCAGGAGTCAGAAGATGATAGTAGGCAGCACATCATTAAAATAAAGAAGGATATGGATGTGCTGCAACAGGAAAAGGTAGAACAGGATACTAGATTTCTGGCCCTGCAGAAGGAGCACCAAGACAGTTCGGACTCCTTACTGCAGAGCCAGAAAAAGCTGCAGCAACAATTAGACTTTAACAGGGCATGCACGGAGCAGGTAGCCACCCTGCAAAGTCATCTAGATAGAGTGAAGGTAGAGAGCAACAAGCTGATTTTGAAAGACCTGGATACCCAGGCAGAGTTTGATGAAGAACACCAGAAAGCGGGTGCCCTTCAAAGGCAGAGGGACGACCTGGCGGCACAAATGCAGGCTCTTAGTCAGGAAAGAGACGCCTTAGGCCAGGAAGTCTGCCATTTAAAAAGAAAAATGGAAGAAAATCACCTGGCCCACCAGGGACTGGGTGATCTCCAAAAAGAACACCAGAACTTGTTAGAGCACACCAGGAGGGTGGAGGATGCTCTAGCAAGAAAGGAGCAGGCCAATAGGGACACAGCTCAGGAGGTAACCCTCCTGCAGCAAAGACTGGCCCAGTTCTCCAGAACCAACCAGGAAGCACATAGGGAAAATGAGGCCCTCTGTCAACACAATGATAGGCTCCAGCAACAGGTAGCGATGCAGGAGAAACTGATAGAGTCGAGTAAGGCCTTAACAGAGGAACTGAAAGCACAAATGCAGGCTCTTGTATTGCAACAGGGAGCAGGGGCGGATAGGGATGAGGTCCGCTGGGAAAGAGAGATTCCTGACCATAACCGCAGGAGCCCTAACACCAGGGGCCTTCATCTCCCCCAGTCCCTGGACTCTACCACCCCCATGTCCCCTGGCGCACATGAGCACAGGGCCACAGGGATGGCAGATTACTATCCAGCTAAGAGTATGGGGCTCATAGGCCAGTACCACTCAGGAATGGAGGGGTGGGCATCCGGGTATGGGCACCCAAGTACAGTACAGTTCAATGGGGAACCCCAGGAGAGTAGGCCCATTAAGGGCATCCTGAAAACCTCTGCCCAGTTAGGTCAGTGGAGGGGGTACCCATCAAATCCTGGCAGCAAGGAGGAATCTGAAGACTCCTCTGAACTGCGCAGGACACAGGAGACCAGGTCCCCACATTCTGCCAGCCATTCCCAGGCTCGCAGAATCCGGGAAAACCTGGAAGAACAGACGGGAACCTCTGGGAGCAGTGCCTCTGAGTCCGAGGACGAATGGACAAGGGTTACCCGAACCAAAAAGGCCAATAAGGCAAAAAGGGCCTTGCTTAAGGACCCCTTAAAGCAGATTAAGGCGATCAGGAGCGTCATCACGCCTTACCATAAGAACGCTAAGTATTCTGTTTGGGAGCACTTAGAGCTGTTTGAACAAATGATGGAGACTTTCCATTTGAAGGACAGCCAAAGCTGTATTCAATATGTAAAGTGGACCTTCTCCCCGGAATACTCCAGTTTCTTTGCGGGGCTGGAGGACCAAAATCATTTAAGATGGTCCACCTATAAGGCGGCCATCTTGAAACATTTTTCTGTTCACAGAAATCCTCAAGAGGCTCGCAAGGCAGCCTACAATTTGCAATGTGGGGAGGATCAGGCCCCACAAGAATTTGTGCAGGAGTTAAAGCGTGCTTTTGCACAGACCACAAGAAGGGTGCGCACGGATAGCAGGGAATTTATTAATACGTTTTTCCATGCCTTGCCCAAATATATCATGACCCAGCTCGTGAGGGATTTTCACGAGAAAAGATCTTTAGACTGGGTCATTGAACAGGCTACCCGGATCTATGAGGTGCAGAAACCGATAGATAGCAAAAGTAATGCCCAGAAAAACCCCAAAGCCAACAGCACCCCTGCTGCTGCCAAGGTGACAGAGGTAAAGATCACCCCCGTTTTGGATTTGGAGATGGGGGGGCCTAAAAACCTACCTGCACTTAATAATGCTAGGCCCAGGAGGTCCTCGGGTCAGTCACAGACAGGGAGCCAAGGAGGCAGCCCCACAAATGGGGTCCCTCGCTCTCCTGATTATGTAAGTCCCCGTTACAAGGGAAATCGACCCATCCTGGGTTATGTGTGGACTCCTCCAGCCCAAGGGGGGGGATCCAGCCAAGCACCAAACCCAGGGAACTTCCCTCCAAACTTCCCACAGGAGGGCAGAAATTTACCAAACCCTGGGCAGAACTTTTTCCCCAGATATCCACCCGACTTTCAGCCCCAAAACCATCCATCCTTCTTTCCCCAATTCCCTGAGCCCAGAGCACTGAATCCGGGAGAGGGGAGGCCAAGGGTGGAGGGGTATCCAAATCTTCCCAGCCAGGGGTATCCAAATCTTCCCAACCAGGGGTACTACCAAAGAAGGGATAGCTACCCTTCCCGGGATCAGCCCAGGGGAGAAAACAGGGCCCCGTATCAGCCTGAGCGGGTTTCCCAGTTAGAGCGCCAGGTTCAAAACATGGCGCGGGATCTGGGTCACATCCTGAGGGCTCAGCAGAACCCTCAGAACGGCATGCCGGCGCAGAACGCACCCAACTCTGGACCTGGTGCTCCAGAACAATGACGGGGGCAGCACCCCGATAACTCACCGGTTCCCAGGGAGGAGGCACAAGGGGAAGGGGGGTGTAAAGCCTTGGAGGAAGCTTCCTTCCTCACTTGTAAACAGCCCCTGGAAACCCAGGAACCGGAAACAAAATCTCTTGCCCCTGAAAGTCTGCCTCCTAAGGAGCAGAGGGGGGGTAGGAGAAACAAAAGACCCAAACAGACTCAGTTTGAGGAGGAGGTACAGATCTTCCAATTTGAGGGAGAGGGATCCTCAGAGGATCCTGGGAAAAGGATCTTCTCCTTCAGAGAGGGGGGAACTCCTCCCAAAGAAAAATGGGTCCCTAGGGATGCAAATCCAGACTGGAGAGATGTGGAGACTGAGCTACCGCCGCCCACCATCTCATCCCAGAACCAACCGCAAGAAAATCCCCTGGTTCAAACCCATCCTGGTGACTGCCTCCAAAAAGGGGGGGGCGGCCCAGAACCGGAGCCAGGGGAACCCACAATGGCTCTGATCTCCAGTTGCCAACTTTTTCTTTCAGATTCCCAAGGCTCTCCACAGAATTCTGCCCAAATCTCTTCGCTAGCGATGTCCAAAACCAGAAAATTAGCCCACCAGTTGTCCAAAAATGTACATTATCTGTGCCCCCTTGAGGAGAAGGAGGGAAGATATTATGCCCCGGTACAAGTACAGGGGCAGGGTACAATTTTGGCACTGGTGGACACGGGATCTCAAGCTACCCTTCTGTCCAGAAGGGCCTTTGACGAACTGAATGCAGTAAGGGGAGAGAATTACCAAATTCCTCTCACCTCTCTTCCTGGACAACTACAGAACTTTGACGGGAAGGAAATTCCCGTCGAGGGGACGGCAGATTTGGACATTAAAATTGGGCGACACAAGTTGAAACACCCGGTCATAGTTGTGACCCCGGAGGGCACCCCTTGTTTACTAGGGAATGACCTCCTGAGAAGGTTGTCACCCCTAATAGATTGTGTAAACAAGGTCCTCTGGACCCAGACTAGCCGACCAAGAAAATTAATACAGAGTGTCAACCATGTTAGTTTAAACGGCACATGCCACATGGTTGAACAAAAATCTGACCAAGTAGAATTTCACTTCCAGAATAGCCAAATTCCAGAAGTGACAGTAATAGCAGTAGGACAACAGACTGGTGATGGGGGGTCCTCTCTGTTTCTGAAAATCAACCTTCCTTCCAGTTTAAGGTGGTATTCCACGCTGGAAGGAAACACTCTGAAATTCTATACCAATCCACAATCTGAAACTCCCACTCCTATAGTCCAGAAAGATGTGAAATCAGCTCAGAGCCTGGCTGATATTCAGCAAATTGGAGAGCAGTTGTTCATCCCTGTTCAGTTAAATGATGGGAAGGACTCTGTTCTCGCTCGAGTGTGTGTGAACAACGGTAAGAGCTTCATCAGCGAAGCCATGTTTCGCCAACTCCCAAAAGATCCAGCCATTCCCACCTTCAAACTGATAGACAAATGGGAAATGGACCTGGAAGCACCTAATTCCAAACATCTCCTGCCAAGCAGGTGTATGCTCAAAATCTCCATTGGCAACAAGAGCATAGTCCACAATTGTTGGGTCGTGCGAGACGTCCCTGCCGCCTTTTACTTAGGCAGTGACATTCTCAATCGCTTTGCCATTAGTTTGGACCTAATAAACTTCAAAGCTTGGTCCCGATTAGCGGATAATCCCATGGGCTTTGATGATCCAGAAAAAGCATTTAGGTCAGCTCAATTGCTACCTTATGCAGTTGAAATTCAGGTTAAAGAGGAAGTCACCATCCCAGAAAGGACCGGACAAATCTCCCTGGAAGTGAAAGTTAAAAGGGGACAAGAGTTGAAAAACCCTGATGCTTACATACATCTAAATGCTTCTCTCCAACAGCAAGGGTTGGGGGTAAACCCAACTCCATTAGTCAACATAGAACATGACACCATTCCAATAGAGGTGGATAACAGCGACTTAAAGAGTATTACTCTAGCCGCAGGCACCATTATTGGAATGGCGGTTGATGACCGACATTTTTCCATTGATTTAGGTAACGAACTGTTAGGACCAATCCCCAAGGACTGTTTTGACAGTGACAGTGAGGACAATACAACACCAGACAGGATTTTTACCCGGCATGGGGGGAACTTCCTGGTGTACACTTCTTGCCCTTATGGTAAGGAAGATGTGACTTGTGACTTCAGGAGGGATGAGGTGATTTTCCAGGTCCATGAGGGCTGCCTTTCCCACCTGAAGCCTCCGGTCCAAATCAGCACCCTGACCAGGGACTTCTCCACCCAGCTGGAGGAGGCCGCTGAAATAGCCAAACCAGAAGTCTTTCCAGGCTTCAGGCAGATGGTGGAAGAGAGAGTCAACCTAGCTGATGCCTGTGTGACTCCGGAACAAAAGCAAAAGTTGAAACAAGTTTTCTTGGATTTCCAAGATCTCTTTGCGGTAGACTCATATGACTGTGGTCGCACTGACATCCACACAACAACAATCCCCACGGACCCTGGCATGACTCCTGTGTTTGTGAAGCAATATCGCTTGCCTCTCGCATCAATGGAGTCCCTTACCGAAATAATTAAGAACCTTGAGTCCCGGGGAATAATCCGTCCCGTCCACAGCACCTTCAATAATCCGGTGCTGGGAATATTGAAGCCAAACGGCCAGTGGAGACTCTGCGCCGACCTTAGGGAGCTCAACAAACGGGTCCATACTTCCCGATGGCCTCTGCCCTACATTGACCAAGGGCTGGCCCAGATTCAGGGGTCACAGGTATTCACTGCAATAGACCTGACCAATGGATACTGGACCGTGCCTGTCAGCAGGGAGGACCAATACAAACTGGCTTTTACCTTTGGGGGCCAGCAGTACACATGGACCCGGACTCCCTTCGGATACCTCAACTCCGGCAATGAATTCAACATTTTCCTACATAAGGCCATGCCCGACCTGGGTGCAAGGGGTAACCTGGCTTATGTAGATGATGTCCTCATCAAAAGCTCATCTGTGGAGGAACACATAGCGGAGATCCGTTATGTTCTGACACAGTTGAGGGCCGCCGGAGCAAAACTTTCCTTTCAGAAAGCACAGTGGTGTAGAACCCGTGTTAATTTCTTGGGGCATGAGATTACTCCTCAGGGCCTCTGTCCCCAGGAAAAGAAAGTGGAAGCACTTCAGAAACTGAAAGACCCCACAACTCTGCGGGAACTAAGGAGCCTCCTTGGACTGACTAATTACAGCAGAAAGTTCATTGAGGGCTACGCAGAGATCACCAGACCCCTGATTCATCTCCTAAAGGGGGGGGTCAAGTGGGAATGGGGTCCAGAACAATCCGAGGCAGTAAGACAACTCAAGAGAAGCCTCTCACAAGCGCCTTGCCTAGCTTACCCTGTCAGAAACAAGGAGTTCTTCCTGGAGACAGGGTTCTCTAATACGTGCTTGACGGCCGTATTATACCAAAAGCATGACAAGGTCAATAAAGTAATCTCCTATGCGAGTAAAACTTTATCCTCTGTGGAGGAAAAATTCAACGATTGTGAGAAGGCACTCCTGGCAACCGTGTGGGCATTGAAGAATTACCGCCCGTTTATCCAGGGGGAACACATCATAGTGGAGACTCCTCACCAGCCTCTGCAATATCTCCAAAGTGACAGAATCCGGGCCGGAAATGTGAGTAATTCCCGAATTACTTCCTGGATTCTGTCAATGCAAGGCTTTCCTGTGGAGGTCAGATATGGCCAAAACAAGAAGAGTCCACTCGCGCAAGGTCTGGCTGACTTGCATGATTGTGCCAGAGAAAACTGTCTCGGGGACGAAAGTCTAAAAATAAAGGACAACACGGAGGCATACCTTAATTCCCCACACAAAGTCTTTGAAGAGGACAAGTGTGAGGGAATGCCCACTGTCTATGTGGATGGATGCTCTTACCATGTTGACAACAACGGGGAGAAAGAACTGGTGGCTGGCGTAGGGAATGCATGGGTGAATGAGTCCCCAGAACCCTCCGCTGGATACAAAATTGGTCCCCGAAGTAGTCAGGTGGCAGAATTGATGGCTGTGCATCAGGCCATCCTCACTGCTGTCCAGCATCAACTCCACGAACTGGTCATAATCACAGATTCGGATTATGTACGGAACGGGTTCGTGGAGCACCTGGTTAATTGGAAAACCAGAGGCATGTTATGTGCTAACAACAAACCCTTGAAACATGGGAAGTTGATCCAAAACATTGATGATCTGGTCACATCGAATGGGATGACCATCTACTGGAAAAAGATCAAGGGTCATTCCAAAGTAGAGGGACCAGACAAAACTGGAAATGACTTAGCTGATCAGCTGGCCAAAACCGGGGCCATCCAAGGGGATCTAATTGAGATTGAGTCCCTGTTGGGGGAAATCCAGGTCACTGCTATCACTAGGTCCCAGACAAATGCTCACAACGACCTTTCAATTGCACAATGGAGTAAGGAGACCCCTGATGCTGATTTGATTACCGCTCAGAAGGGGGATCCAATTATTGGTAAATTTTACCAGCACCTTGAGGACCCTGAGAACTTTCCCCTGACGGATACCGATTACATTGGGAAAGAGGACCTAAGAGTGTTGATGAAATGTCCAAAAATGTTCCGAATCCTAAGACGGTTTGTTGGTAAGGAAATCCAAAGCTGGCCACGATCAGTGGGTGGTTCCTACCTCATTCCGAAGCCTGATGTTAAGTCACGCCCATGATGCGGCCACTGCCGGTCATAGGGGGTTTCACACAACACTGGAAATCTTAAGAGAGGTTGCATACTGGCCACACATGGGGCAGGACCTCGACCAATACTTGAAGGGTTGTCTTGTGTGTGCACAATTTCAGCCGACATCCCTCGCACACCGGGCGCCTTTACAAAAAAGGGGGATGACACTGCCATGGTCAGATTTACAAATCGACTTTGTAGGCCCTGTGATTCGCTCGGCTAGGGGGAATAAGTACATGTTGACTGTGACATGCTTGTTTACCAAGTGGGTGGAATGTCTCCCAGCCCCAAATTGCAAGGCAGAAACTGCAGCTGCCTTGATGTTTAACCACATCTTTTCCCGTTTTGGTCTACCTCAAAGGATTGAGTCAGACAGAGGTAGCCACTTCACCAGTGAAGTAATGACAAAGATGTTGGAGATACTGGGGGTCAAAAGGAAGTTGCATATTGCTTATCGGCCAGCTTCTTCTGGGGCAGTATAGAGATATAACCGGACAATTGTGAGCATATTAAAGAAGTTTGTGGCAGATTCTGGGCCAAGTTGGGATATCCGATTACCTCTGGTCCTAATGGCCATCAGATCTACCCCTTCATCTGCAACCAAAATGTCACCATTTGAGTTGATGACTGGGCGCAAGATGGTGCTTCCTCAGCATTTGCTCTATAGGACCCAAGAGCAGACACTGATAAATGCCTCCACTACTCATGAGTATGTAGAGAATTTAAGGAAACACCTCCAACATGCTTTTGCTTATGCTCAGCGGAATCTAGAAAGATCAGCTGATAGCATGAAGACCCATTATGACCTGAAAACTTCCAGGAAGGAATATCAGGTGGGAGACCGGGTCTATCTATACAACTTCCAAAGGAACCAGGCCAAGCAGCGCAAATTTTTGTCTACATGGAAGGGACCCTTTGAGATCGTCGATAAGATCTCCCCTGTGGCCTACAAGATCCGCATCCCCAAAGGCGGTTCGGCAGAGGGGGAAGACAAGTGGGTCCACATAAACCAGTTGAAATGTTGCCATCCCAGGCACACTCTGCAACAACTGGAGGAATCCTCTGGAATCCTAGCGGGTACTGTATCCGACTAATTCAGTTCCAATCATAAAACATACCACATCTAGTCTCTAACATACTGTGATTTGTATGAAACTGTCTCTTAGTCATACTGTTTTTATTTTTTCAAAATAAGAATGTAATGTTTCGTGATGATGAAATGCATATGCTGCCCCACTATCTCAACAGTGGTGGAAAAAGTCTATGAGTAGGTATTTCCGCTCTTCCTTTGTCGTCCTAGGAGAAAGAAAACCTGAAGACGGGCCAAGGAGGACGATCCGGAGACCGCGAGCAGAGACGCAACGGGCCCGGGGTACCGCCCAATATTCCCATCAGGACCGGCGAGGAGAACCGATCGATCAGTACCGGATGGAGAAGAAGATGCTGAACTGTGCCATCTACAGAGTAGGAAGAAGATTATGCGGACAGACCGGTGCGTGGGTCAAAACCCTTGGGCACGCGACTCCCCATCGACTCAAATTCAAAGTGCAGTCGCGTGGGGGGGCTTGTTGGGTGTCCTGACCCACGTTTAAGCTATCATGCCACAACATTTGGTGCTGTGGGCTTAGAAAATTCAAGATGGCGGAAAACCCACATGTGCGCCGAAATCCAGGAAAGCTGCGCAGTTTGTGCGCACACCAAAATGGTTGCCTCACTTGCCACCCACCAGTGCGAGAATGAAAGGCCGGGTTGCCATGAGGGAAATGGGTTGCCAAAGGAAAAACAGTAGCGCCGGTTAGCTTCAAAGCGCTTTAAAACCACCATTGGACTACCCGCACAGTAGTCTGAAACCATTGGGAATGGCAATGCTGATTGCCAAATGCAACCTAGAATGGTGGGGAATTCATTTCTTAAATCTCAAAAATGGGTGCAGTACCAGTACTCACCACTATCCAAAAGCCGGCAGTTTAAAACCACCCTGTGTTTCTCTGAAGGCAGGCTCAAACTGTCTATTTTAAACATTGCAACACATCTAAAAACTCACTGGACACCAGCAGACATTTGGTAGAATGGAGTGTTGTGTGCCTACAAAATCTGGGAATTGAAGAGCCCAGAACAATGCTTATAACAAAACTGGCTGAGCTATGGAGTCAGCAGTTTAAGTTGCACTGGATTTAAAGACACTTAAATCGAAAATGTTTAGATTAAATGAGTGACCTATGTTTGGTGTCACATGCCTTTGTAACTGTTGGAATGTCATAGTTTTGCACTTAGAATCAGCATTCTAGCTGCATATGTAAAAATGTTTAGTTTTATTTGAATGCAGGAACTGGGGAACAAAAAGTGACATTTTATCTGAAACCTGGTTTAAGGAACTGAATTTGCCTGGCAACTACCCCCATCAGGAGTGAAACTTGAGTCACAGCTGTGTTCCCAGGCCTAGCTGCCCTTTTGCTGCTCACACTAAGGATCTGCCATCTATCTGATAATTGAATTACCTGTGCTCTGCAGGAAAGTGAACAAAGCCCTGTCCTGGCTCAGGCAAAGGTTTTATTGGCAGGAGTCGTAAATGGTCGTAAAAAGTGGCTTCCTCCTGAGGAAAGGGGAGGGGCACTGCCTGTGAGAGCAAGCTGGCTTGGCAGAACTGGAAAAACCAGTATTTCTACCTTGTGCTGAGAGGAAACTACACCCCTTTGGAGCCAGAACATAACTTTAAAAAGATGGATCACTCATAGTACGGACATGTGAAAATTTTATAAATGACACCATAATTCTTGTGATTTTTCTGCCCACAGTTTAAGAGGTTTTTAGAACCAGTGGTATGTTCAGGGGGGTTTTAGCGGAAAAGTGGATATTACTCTAAATGTATGCATGTTAAAAATCTGAAACTTCATCAGTTAATGTCCATACTCCCTGCGCACATGTATGTAAAGTTGGGTCAATGTCAGAAATTGAAAAATCAGTTAAAAAGTCAATTATGTGCAATTTCTGAATGCAAGCTCTTAGAAACAGTAGATTTGGACAGAGACATGGCTAAATTCAGCCACACCATGTATATGTAATTTCAAGCAACTGTGTAACTGTGAAATATGTCTTTTATTATCAAATATAGAAGGTGCGCAATCTGACAGAGGAGTGTCCTATCTGCAAGCCATAAAATGACATCCCTCTGACTCACAGTTCATTCCCCAATCAAATGATAAATGGAAGTTTGACCAATTAGAAGCTGAGAGAGAGGTAGGGTCAGTGATGCTAGAACACACCCACATTCTAAACACATAAAAGCAGACAGACAGGACAGATAGGGACCTTCAATTCCATCTGCCGCTGGAAGCTCTGCCGGAAAAATCCATACTTACCTCCATCAAACCTCCAGAGAGCCAAACTAGAGACTTCAATCTATCCAGAACTAGAGACCCAGACCAGAGATCCAGAAAGAGAGAGACCCAGATCACTGTGAAGTGCAGAGACCAGAAGCGAGTCTAAAACCCTGACCAGATCCGTGATGAGGCCCATTTCACTCAAGAATATAGTGTGAGTACCTAGAAAACTGTGCAGAACCAATCTCTTAGTTAAAATAATATAATTCAATCCTATTTTAATCTAAGTAGAACTGTCTCCTAACTGTCACCTGTCATTTGTAAAGCTGTCACTTGTCATTTTCTAGTTGCAAGCTGCACTTGTCGTTTTGAACTTTAAAATTTCAAATCTGAAAAACGACCTTTATTAAATCGGTCATAACTCTGTAACCGTTTGGGCTAGAGACTTGCAGTAACTTTTATCTGAAAGCTTAGAATCGTGGCTTTCCTATGAACCTAGAACCGCATTCCTACCCCTTATAGTTTTACCGCAATCGCGGAACACGCATCCGCGAATTTTACCGCGATTTGCAAATTTCTCCACATGTAAAATCAGCTGCTGCTTGCCTTCCATTTGCCAGAAATTCGTTTAACCTGCTAACTATCCCTGCCTCATTGCTAGTGTGAGCCTGGACTAATATTAACTAGATACCACTCACCCTGAACCTCTGAAAGGGAATTAAAAGCATTTCCATCATATTTCTCATCCATTGCTAGCACATATCAAAGCATTTTGCCTGTGTTTTCAAAACTCCTATCTGTTTTCTGTAGTGTAAGCTTTCTGGGGTGAACTGATTTACATTGATTGCATTTCTGAGAACTGTGTGTTTTCCTTCCACTTCCTTGCCTTGCATCAAGGGGGGGAGGGGATTGCCAGAGAAAAGTGATTACATTGTTTTGCTGAAATCATATCAAGTTGTTTTCTATACTGCATTTCATTCATTCAACCTTGCATTTCCTTGAACCTTATAAAGCATTCTCTACCACATTATACTTCTGTACCTATTTACCAGTGTGCTACCTTACCCATTTCATGTCAACTCCTTATTGATTATAGAGAAGCGTGTTAGTGCCAGATTCTCCGTTGTTAATCTTTATCATATCAGATTAAGTGTGCTAGTCAATTATTAATTTATTATAAAGTGTGATATATATATATTTTAAATTATCAAATAAACCTTTTAAACTTGCAAAACAGAACTACTTCTTGGCTCAGTGGGGTCAGGGGGATTCCAAGAGAGGGGTGTTATATAGGGGTAGTCATCCAGAACGCATGAACTGGACATAAAGATATATCAATAAGGGTTTTCATTCAGTATTATAGACTAGGCGTTGACTTAGCTGTAGTGTTGAATTGAATCCTCTTACATAATTGATATTAAAACAGTTATCTTTTTGACAACTACCTGAGTCATTTCGATTATTGATGTTTGAGTAACGTCTACATCAGATTCATCTCATGGGTATTGCTACCTCCTCTTAAAGGGCTGGAGTCTTCCAGTTAACCGCCCTTAATTGTTTTTTGTTTTTCAACTTTTAAATAGTCTTATTCAGGTGAAACTTATTGACAAAGATTTTTCAAACATTGTTTTTTTTAAATCTTAGCACGAGTTTCCTGCTGCCAAGTTTCATGTTGCCTCCAAAAACTCTCCTATACCAGTTTCACACTCCCTCCCTTAACTTGGCACACTAGTATTAACAGTTTGACATTGCCCCAGTTAAGCACATTGCCACGTCAATTCCACCATGCAGGATTCATATTTTCCCTGAAGTCCTTTCTAGTCCAGTTTCACAATTCTCCAGAAAAGTACCTTGGCACTTTCCTATTCCATCCAGGAATCAGACACGAAGCGAGTGAAATTGCCCCATCCCACTCTCACATTGTCCCAGAAACCTGCCTTCCGGACAGGTAGCTCCATTTCACACCACATGCAAAGTAGTCACTAAAATACATTCTTTCTCACATTTGCATGCATATGAACACCAAACAAACTCTCCCTCACACACCCACACTGGCCACCACCACACTATGCACAATAATCATTTCAGCTCAGTATCTGATCATGCACATTAGATTGCAGAGTATCAGGACTCTCTCAGTGTTTGCTAATTGTAATTGGTTATTTATAACGCACTTAACACCTAGAGATCTCTAAGCGCGGACCTGAGGATCGAACCTGTGTTGCTCTGCATCGTCTGGCCGTGGCCCCTGAGCTATCCTGCTGCTTTTCCAACTAATCTGCAAGCAGTGCTTTGTGGACAAATGCAAATGCATCAAGCACTTACAGTCATAGAGAGTGGGTGTCAGGTGAATGCATGCTTCCGAGTGAAACTTAATTTGCAGTCTATCAGCACTCAGACAGGTGTTGAGATCTTTTCATGTTTTAGGATGGATCCATTTGACCACCAAAGAAAGACAGCTCCTCCCTGCGGAGTTCATGTTCCCGCTCCCCTTTTTGTATTGCAAGGCTCTTGTTAGGGGTTGTTAATACAGTGCAATTTAGACTTAGTGCAATAATTGGCTGCCATGTAGTTATTTTATTTTAGTGGATTGTAGGAATGGTTGCGTGGTGCAGTGTGGTGAGGACATTTTCTTCCCCCTTCTATCATGGCAGTGTGGCATGTGGTAGTTCTTGGCTGATAATGGGGTGGGTTTATCTGTTTTTATGCCCCCCCCATCGGATGATTATTGTTATATTGTGGTTGTGTGTAGTGTGAGACTTTGACTAGATAGAGTGGTGTATTTCTGTTGCAGTCTTTATTGCAGGATGCCTAGTTCTTGGTTGCAAGGTTTTCCTCACAGCATCACACATGGACAGTATTCACTTCTCTGGGCTATATGGAGGGGCGGGTATCAACCTAGTGGTGGATTGAGGTTGTTTAATTATTATGTCAAATTCTCTGATTGCGACAGTAGTCATTTGTGCGCCATACTCTGTGAGTGGACCCGTCTTTTCTGGTGTTGCTTATTTGGCCTATTTGTGACCTTATTTCTTCTGGTGATGACTCATTGGCCCTGATCTTTCTCTGGTGAGCCCTGGGGCACGTCTGTTTTTCTTGCTCAGTCTACATGCAGCCTTCTGTTCTGATGCACGCTCAACTGCTCCCAGCAATCTAGAAAACCTCTCAGCTGTCGAATACCCTCCGATGGAAGATATTGAACCCTGTCAATAAACAGTCATGATCAGTAATAATAAATAAAATACCTAACAATTAAAAAATTAAAATGTGTGTGAAGGAAATTATTTGGTGCCTACTGGCGGAATTGCCACAATGATTTCTTCTGGCGAGACCATGTGTGGCCTTGACGTTTCTTCGTCTAGGCTGCATGCAGGCCTCTTTTTTCTATGGTATGGACAAATGCGGACTGATTTTTCTGTAACAAACAAATCCAAAGTGGCATCTGGACCTATTTTTTGCGCGGACAAGCACCAGTGGCCTTTTTCTCTCTTCCGGCAAGACATTTGAGAGGCTCCATGTTGCATTGTCTTTCTCTAGGGGAGCCACCCACCGGCATTTTCATGGCCATAGTAGGCACATCTTAGCCAAGCCCATAAGGGCCGGAGTCATGTGGTGACAAGTGCAGTTATTCTGGGAGTCACTGGTTGGAGAGGCGATTCATACACATGTTCTTGGACTCTGGAAGGCACCCTTCAGTCTGTGGGAGTCAGGGATATTTGCAGGGAGCAAGTACACCATGCAGATGTAGCATCAGCCATGCCCATGATCACTATGCCGGAAGGGCATAAAGAGGCTCGCCCCAGGGGAGATGGGGTGCCCGGCATGGTCTGACTGGCCCACAGGGAAACAGGGCAATGCCTGAACCAAAAATGCAAAATGCTAGTGCGGACCAGTTTTTTTCGGTCAAAGTGGGCCACGTTTTGGGTCATTGTGGGCCAGTTTGGTAACTTACTTCACTATGCGTTTAGTAGTTTTCACCAGCGTTACTGAATAAAGATTCTTTAAAATGCACACTTTGTATCACATTTTTTTTGCCATTTGCAACTGTGAGGCACTTTTTCATTGGTGCCCGAGACACTTTTATGCCCAGGGCAACCCTGGTGCTGTGTCTGTGTTCTTCCCTTGCTTCTGCGGTTGCTGTACGCAGGAGAGTAGTTCAGAGTCGTTGAGTAGGTCATTTGGGAGTACTTTCCAGATGGCAAACAAGCCTCTTTATATACACAGGTGGAGGGTATGCATGTTGGGGGGGGGGCGCAAATACTCCCCATGGAGATTCAGATGGGTGAAGAACAGGGCAAAGAGTGAAAACTATGTCTGATTGAGGCGCAGTCTGAGACGGATGCACACCCCGAGCCTGGACTTGAGTGGCACCCCCAATTATTTGTTGAACTTCATTTCAAGCTTTATTGTTCTTAACCTGAAGAGCGGAAAAGATAAACTACATAGTAAGAAGACACAACTATTTCCACAGCTGATGAGAAATAGCAAACAAAGTGGTTAATAAAGTGAGGATATGTTTTGTCTGTAAAAGTGACGTTTGAAAGGGGTCGTGCATAACATTGGGGGAGTGAGAAGTGCCTAGGGGTCGATAACATAACACGATAAAGTACTACAAGGACTCGTTTCGCTTTAAATAATAAAATAAAAAATACAAGAAAAATACTTCTCCGCACCTCCCCTGGAAAGTTCCCTATGGACTGACACATAGCCAGAAAGGAACTCTCTTTATTCATGTGAATCAACATTCTAACCAAAAGAAAAGGGGCGGCTGGGAAAGCCTCACTATTGCTGCAGCCAGCTGTCAATCACTTTAGTATTCAAACATAGCCAAGATGATGAAATGGCGGCATGTTAGAAAAAATGAAGATCTGTCGGTCTAAGGCCAGTTCTACAGTTCACAAATGCATGGATTTCGTTCTCCCTTCATGGGTGGCCGAGGGGGAAAACATGAATGGAAAGATGAGGACTCATGACTTGAAAGGAGGCTGGCTTACTTGCTGCAATCACAGACCGGGGTACACCAAGAGGCTCCCTTTCATTACAAATCCCCTCTCCCATCACGGTAAACATTTAGAGAGCAAAATCACTTAACAAAACATGCAGCATCATTTTTCTTGATTAGATCGAGTTTGCTGCTTGAAGTATAGGTTAATGCCTTGTTAGATTTGAAGGGCGCTTAGTGGCTGCAATTTAGAGGAGAGCACGCCTTCATTACGGCTTTGATTCCTGTTGGAAAATCATTACATCTGTGTTTTCCATTAAGTGCAGCCCTTGAATCAATGAAAGCGTTTTTTGTTGAACAGTGACTGACTGGAAATATTAGTTCACATTAATGCTAATTACGGCCTGCTCCATGCATCATAATTATCCTTTGGTAGTAAATTGAACAACAGTTATTCGAATTATCCAATTTAGCGTTAATTAATGAGCAGCATGTTTTTGATGAGAGACAAATATCTGCAATCTGCAATTTGTCATCCTGAGAATCTTTACATTGGAAAACAATAAAATATACCTTTATTTAATTCTGAGTAAGCTCTAAATTCATTTCATGAGGTGTGCTGCGAACAGTTCCGGTGAGACCTGATATGCGCTCTTTCAGGGACCATCTTCTGTGGCATTTTAGGCCAGTTGATCCACCCCTGTATTTTCCAGTGCATTTTGGGACTTGAAGTTATGCAGTTTCTATTATGTTTGTCAGAATACAAAGCTGTATCCAGGACAGGATGAGATTTCTGCTTTAAAAAAAGAATCACAACCAACCAAGAAATGTTCTCAATACCGATGTGAATAAAGTGTTGATGGAGTGATGTTTGGATAGTACATTTTGTTCAATTCATGAGTTCATAGTCATCACCCACATGCTCAGATATAGTTGAGGGATAGCCTTTCGAGTTCTTAGTAGGTCATCATTGGCCAAAGTTGATTGGATTGGAGAGCCTTAATGTATGTGAACCAGTGGATTCATTTGCAAACTGCAATGTTAACGATTGAGGAGGCTTTGTTTGGGCCTAATTCACAGAAGCGTTTTATAATGGCAAAACCCCATTGGAAAACATTTTGTGCATTATGACCTAGCCTCTGTTTGGCCGTATATTAAATAGGCAAGGCAAATAAAAGAGTGAAACTTAGTAATTCATTAATACTAATACAACATGCTTTATTGGCATGTTAAGTTAGACAAATTCTGCTAAAGTAAATGCATGGACTACAAAAATGGTATATTCTGTTCAGTAGTGATCATTCTGGTTTTCAGCTTTTTGCTGAAGCCCAAATTGCTTTATGCACCTTGGTCTTCCCATGTGGCATATATACACACATTATACTGACAGTTCTCCTAATTCTAAGGATTCTGCAAGTATGGGCCAGAGCTGTTCTTGTCCATTTTTATTTGCAAAGACTTCCCCATCCGTTCAAAATGTGGATAAGTAAGTGTTTCAAATGCCTTTGTATGCAGGCCAGATGCCTGTCTGAGTACATATCATCTTCCGTCCAATCGACACGGGATGGACATGTCACATAAACTTGTGCACGAATTCCCAATTGTAGCCCTTCATCTGCTATGTAAATAGGATGGTAGTGAAGGGGCGGGGACTAGAGAAGAGGTCTCTACCTGCTCCTCTACAGAAGAAAAAGACAAGAAAGAGCATACAAAGACAAGAAGGAAAAAGAGAGGACGCAAAAGGAAGAACGAAGAAGGTTGAAGAACAAAAGAAAGAATAGAGGTGAAGAAACAGGAAGAACTAGAAACACAGATATTGAAAGAAAGAAGGTTTCAAAGAAGACGAGAGGAGGAAGAGAAAAGGGAGATGAGAAGAAGGAATGAGAAGAAGTAGGGGACATAGGGATGATGAAAATATATCACATCATTAATAGATGTATGCTCCCAATTGAAGCACATGTACATGGGGAATAAGAGAGAGGGTCACATCAGTCCCGCAGCAAGCTGCAAGGGATACTGATAATACAAACATGTTTTGATGAGCATGAGGCAGAAGGCACGGGGAAAAGGATTGGGGAGTTATATAGGCAAATGAGGGAGAAGGATGGCTATAAAACCAAAAGGAGTATCAAAGGATCTCCACCAAAGGAAACAAGAGAAAGTTTGGATGACATAATGATGGATGAGCATAGAACGCTGTCCTTAAGTAGACCATATCTTTATGATGAGGAAAGCAATGACAGCCATACAAGCTGGGGCATAATGATGTCAGAAGAAGAAACGGAAGAAAACAAAAGAGCATGAAGAGAAGGTGCATGTGGTTTTTGATAGATCCAAGCTTAGAAAGAGGGGTAAAATGGTCAGATTTAGAAGAACCAAAAGAAAAAACACCAGAACTGACACCATATTCTGAATGACCACCAGCACGGTTGCACAGTGTAGTGTATATATCCCTGCCTTGCGTAAGTAGATTAAGGCCATTGCCAGGATGGAGACGAATGGGCAAAACTAGCCCCACCTGGAAGACAAGGAGTGTAGGTGGGTACAATTGTGGACCAAGATTTACAAAATTCCCATTATTAGAGAAAGGAGGAGGATGACCACAATATATACCGTGGCCACAAATGGACAAAGATACATTGAAATGTAAATTACCTAGCTTGGCTGCAGGTGTGGGAAAATGGATTTATGAGTTAGAAAGAATGACAGCGGGAATGACGTTAGCAATGGGTGACATAAAAGGCCTGCTAGCAGCTATGCCAGGGGAGAGAGCTGACAACATTTGGAGAAAAGCAGGATATGTGAGTCTGACAGCACAAAACACAACATATAAAAATTGCAGAGCAGACTATGGAAGGCGCTTAGAGTACAATATCCTGACACATCAGATATGGGTGCGATTATGACAAGCACTATGTGTTAGGGCGAAGATCTGTTGCTTTTATTCAAGAGATTCAAGAACATTGGCGTTTTGAGATGAGGGAACCGTGGGCAAAACATTGGCATTATTTTATCATATTTTATGTCAGGGACTGCCTGAGCCAGTACAACTGCAGATGAAAAAATAGGTAGGGATGGAAGCAAAGCGATGGCCAGAAATACAGTTGACTATCGGACCTCATTGTTACAAGAGAATAATAATAAGAAAACTGAGAGTAGAAAGCAGGAGGAAGCAAAGTTAGTTCATAAAGAATTGTCAGGAATAGGACATATGGCCTCAACATGAAGAGGCAGAGGGGGCATGCAGCAACATAGGCAAGCTCCAGGAAGCAGTATGGGCTATTCTCCACACTGTAATACAGAACCGCAGCAGTATTATGTCCAAGATCACACACAGAATCAGACACATGCACCGCAAAAAGAGCAAGTGCAACAAGTTCAGTTGCTTTCACAATGGCCAAAAGGGCAAGCACAGCAAGTGCCTATGCAAACACAACAGGTTCACACTCAGCAAGCACAGACACAACAAGCAATGGTGCCACAATGTAATGTGCATACAGGAGCCCCACATGAATCCACACTCAGGATGGGGAGTTCACTGTGGTAGGAGGAAATTGTTTCATGGGTAGAGGGATGCATTTATATCCAGAAAAGAAAAGCCCACAGAGCGACCTGATATGTTCAGTACCAAGAGGAACCGAGGGTCAGGGTAAGGATAGGAGACAATACATTTTCTTTTCTTGTAGACACTGGAAAGGCTCATTCCTGTGTATGAGAGGGAAAGTACCCAATGTCTGGCAATACCATGAATGTGCAGGGATTCTCTGGGGCTATGAGTTTAATTCCTTTTACTGATGATTTACCGATTTCTAAAGAAAACATGCCATATCTATGCCACTATTGTATTCTTGGCAGACACCAGTTAATATATTAGGACGTGACTTGATGACAAAACTAAACATGATGGTATCTTTTACTGACAAAGGGATAGTGTGTTCCACTCCATGGATGCATTACATAAATGTAAGAGAATTCATATGAGAATTTGCATGCCCAAATCCATTATAAGGTGTCCCTTTCGATCCTGAAGTATTTTTGTATGGCGTAAATATTTAGTTCATATGGCTTCCTACGTACATTGTTGAGAATACCTGACAAACTCTTGTTTATGCCAGAAAAAACTATGGATGATGAAGAAGGATATTCCTTTAGAACTGGAAGCAGCAATAGTATGAGAGGAAAGGGTGGTTGTTCATGGGACAGATGATGAGGGAAAAGGATGTAGAGTAGCAATAGCTCTTGGTGAAGGATACAGAATAAAAGACTTGACAGATGAAGAACTGTTCAGAGATGATTAGCCAGATGATGAATTAGTATTTTTTATAAGTCTCACTTATTGGATTCAAGTTGAGAATAGAGAAACACCACAGAGAATGGCATATGGTCCATATGACATGGGTCTATTGAGTCGAGCAGGAACAGTTAAAATTAAGCTCAAACCAGGAACAATTTTGCCACAAGCAAAGCAGTATCCCATGTCCAGATAAATAGATGAAGGTATATTTGAAACCATTTCTGCTTTAGTACAGCAGGGAAAATTGTGCCATCAGAATCCCCATGTAACACGGCTGTCCACCCAATGATGAAATCAACAGGGGGTTTGTGGAGATTAATTCAGAATCTTCTTCCCCATAACAATATTATTGAAGCAGAGTTTCCTCTGGTTCCGAATCCAGCCACGATATTATGCAACATTCCAGCAAAGCAAATATTTTACAGTCATAGATTTAAAACATTGCTTCTTTTCCATTCACCTTCATGAGGACTCACAAGATTCAACCTCATTTTCATATAGAAACGAGTGCTGGAAACATACAAGATTACCTCAGGGGCACTGTGAGTCCCCCTCAATCTTTAATAGGGTTCTTCAGATGTGCCTATGTAATGTACAACTTGAGAGCACAATAATTCAGAACTTAGATGATATATTAGTGTGCAGCAAGACAGAAGACAAATGCAGTTCAACTAATGACTATACTAGCAGAGAAAGGATACAAGGTAGACAAAGAGACATTACAGTATTGTCAGGAATAGCTCCTGTACATAGGAAAGATAATTTCTCAAGAAGTGAGAAAAGTGACACCTGAGAGAGCAGAAGCGATCATGAAAACTCCAACACCTAAGACAGTGAGGGAAATGCAAAAATGTCTAGGCCTATGTTATTATAGCATGGCCTTGGTTTATGATTACAGTACATATATTCAACCACTTTTAAAAGGACTCAAGAAAGCACAAATAGGTAAAAGTAAGATAACAACATGGACAGACAAGATGACTGAAGGATTTGAAGAATTAAAAAGGGCGATTTGTATTAGGGATTCCAGAAAATAATGAAGAGTTTTACTTATTCTCACATTCAAATGCAGAAGTGATGACAGCAGTCCTCATGCAGAAGGTGACATTTAGACATGGGCATAAAGCATTAGCCTACTATAGTGGGATTTTAAACCCAGTAATGAAAGGACATTTTCCCTGCGAACAAACCGCTAGCTGCTGCTGCTTTTATGATTAGAATGGGGTGCTCAAGGACTTTATTCGTCGAGCATTCCTTATTTGCAATTTCTGAGAAACCCAAAAGTACATTAACTACACAAAGAATATCAGGGTATGAAGTGATTATTTTGAATCCAGCAATCAAAATTGTTAGATGTAGAGTAGTGAATCCAGTGACATTCATTTATTTAATTGAATTTTTTACATTTGTAAAACGCCTAAACCCAGGAGCATCAGGGCACTATTATTGAAAACCAGTTGCACATGTAGCTTACAATAGGGGGTGCAGAGTACTCCCCATAAGAAGGACATTTTGGTTGATATACATAACGGTATTTGCAGTGTCACTTCAGTAAACTGCTGAACCGTACTAGCAAAGTCTTTTAGACAAACAGTCAGATTTTAAAGGGCCTTATGAAAGGGCCAGTAGGATTCTTCTTCTCTTAGGGAATGGGGCAATGCATTCCATAGCTGTGCTGCCACTGTGGGGAAGCTAGAGCCTCCTCCTACGACCTTTTTGGTGGTTGGAGGGACAAAGCAGTGGGCGTCGAAGGATCTCATAAGTCTGGTGGGATTGGATCTCACATTATTTTGCAACAGGTATTAGGGGAAATAATAGTGAGACATTTATGGCTGATGGATAGAGTTTTAAAGATGATTCTTTGCTAGATTTGGACCCAGTGCACTTCCTTTCTTACTACTGAGATGTGCTCTTTTCTTGGGATGTTGAGGGCTGTGCCTAGGGCATTGTTTTGGATTACCTGCATTCTGTTAATGTTCTGTTTGGTTGTTCCTGCAAAGAGGATATTGCAGTAGTCAAGACTTGCTCCTATGATTACTCTGGCGATAGTGAGGCAGCTGGTCGGTGTGAGGAATTGTCTGGCAGCATTGATGAGCTTTGCTGTATAAGTGACAGAGGAGGTGATAGCACTTACCTGTCTGGTGAGGGAGAGGGAGGCATCGAAGTAGACGCCCAAGGTTTTCACCAATGCTGATACGGCAATCTGATTGCCATCTATAGTGAAGGCTGAGTATTGGGCGTCATGTCTCTTGAGTGTAGCCGTGACCCTGCACGTAGGATCTCAGTTTTGTTGTCATTTAGACAAAGGTGATTCATTGCCATCCAGTCTTGAATGGTTGCATAGATTTTGTTGATAGATAGTGTGTCTGTGCCGATTATTTATATCGCGCTCGTACACAAGTGTTTCAGAGCTGAGAACATTTTCATGGATCTTTCTTCCAAGAAGGAGGCTACCCAGGTTGTGGCCTCCTGGAATGAAGTTGGCAGCAGCCATAAGGTGACCCCAGCCGAAGGAAGAAATCTACCACCAACTCGTTGCTTGGAGAAGCGTCTGACCCGGAGGGAGTTGGTGGCGGATGAGAGAAGAGCTCGAGAAGGAAGATATTTAGGAAGAGAGAGTTGAAGGTATTAAGGCTCCAGGACCCAGAAGGCTTTATGGACAATGCAGAGGGTTTTGAACTTAATCCTCACAGCCACTGGGAGCCAATGCAGAGATTTCAGTCCTGGAGAGATACGATCCCTGGGCTTGAGGCCAAGGACAAGTCTCGCAGTCCTGTTCTGGATGAGTTGCAGGGGGAAGAGAGTAGAAGCAGGCAGATTTAGAAAGAAGCTGTTGCAATAGTCCAGCCTGAAGAGAACCAGAGCTCTGGAGACAGTGAGCTTCTGGGGGAAGGAGAGGAAAGGAAGAATACCTCTGAGGAGGTACAGCTGGTAGTGAGACTTCTTAGAGACATCAGAGATGTGAGGAGAGAAGAAGAGTGAGGAGTCAAAGATGACCCCAAGGTTTTTGGCCTCACAGGTGGGAGCAGGAGGGGGGCCAAGAGAGGCCCGCCAGAGAGTGACAGGAAAGGAGGGAGCGGGTGTGCCGATTAGGAGAATCTCGGTCTTACTGGCATTAAGGCAAAGATCATTGGCGGCGCACCACTCCTGGATGGCAGACAGACACATTCTGTAAACTGACTGGGGAGTGTTGCCCTATGACTTAGAGCATGGATGTGCTGATAAAGAATGCAGGTGACAAGTGCGGGTGATGAAGATAAGGATTCCGAAGAAACCACTCTGTGAAGAAAAGGTGAAGAAAATAGAGGAGATGGTCGAGGAATGTAGAGAGGCAGATGTACATGTCACCCCTAGTGCCCACTCCCTCAGCTCCGTCATGTTGGAAGAACAACAAAACGGCACTGTGCATGACACCTGGTATAGTCCCAATACTTCATCCAAGATATGAAAGACATTTTGCTCTCAGACAACTGTATCAAATGTACCCTTTCACTGATGTGGTAGAAGGAAGTCTGCAAACACCATGAACAATGAAGAAATATAAGTGAAATCTGACAAGAGTAAAGTGACGTCATAAGAACACACTGAAACAATATGGGAATACTTAGAGAATAATGATGTGACTGAAGTAACAAAGTGTAAAGACTGGAGGGGGTGTCTGTAATTCTGCTCTCTATATGGTAAAGGAGAGGCACAGAGGACCCCAGCCAAGATTCTTTATTATTGGTACGTGGTCGAGCAATCAAGGCCTAGATTCTCAGGAGGTGATGCAGGCTAGTTCTTAAGTACAGTGTAGTCCCCAAGCCCCTATAAAGGAATGTCTGCACACTGTACCAGTTAAAACACAGTCTTTATATAATTAATATTCACGGTTATGTACACTATCACAATAACTCACTTTCTGCTCAGAAAATCTACAATGGCAAATATATACAGTTCTAAAGTGGTACCACAATTATTATCAGAGCTCATCAAAGTGCATCAACTATACTCTGGTCAAATGTCACACAGAACACGGAATAAAAGTAACCAACAATAGATATAAGTGGAAAGCAGTTGGTTTGAACAATAGGCAGAATACTAGCCCCTACCATTAGACACAGCCAATCCCCAACTGGGCAACCTGTAGAATAAAGATCTACCACAAGCCCAGTCCATATATTGTTTAAGAGAGACTTTCCAATAGTTCAGCAACCCCAAAGTACCTGGTGTTGTCAAGTTCCTCATCGAGAAATCGAGGGCCCTTCTTGAGTGCACTTCCTTTAAGGCAGGAGCCACCGGTCGTCGTCCGTCCGGCGAGAGGAAGGGTGAACTACGGCGGTGAAGTGGCAGCTTCGTTCATGGCAGTGCTCGCCGACGACGGAGCGTAGGCATCCTGCAAGGAAGAGGTATGCGGGGCACCTCAGTGACAATAGTTCTGGACCGCAAAGTGTTTGAAGAACTGTGGCCCAGCAAGGGCGTCAAGTCGTCAGCGTCTCTGTGGTCGTTGGGTGGCGGGAAACCCAACAGTGGATGTTTCTCAGCACGTCGAAGGCCTCAACTTTCTCTGGCGGGAAAAAGTGGTCGACGGTGCGGACAAGAATGTCCTTGGATCAAATGAAGTTCTTAGGCAAATGGGAGCGCTGCGGCTCCGGTCGTCGACGGTGATGGACAACAGTCCGGGCGCTTCTCTTTGGGATTCCACGGCTGTCCCTGTCTCCGGTCGGGCAAAGATCAGTTGGTGCACAATGGTATCTCGTAGCTCGGGAAGAGGGCGCCCTACCAGGTCCTCTCTGCGTCAGTCCTTGGAGACACAGCAGTTTTCAGATAGATGAAGTAGAGCAGCAGCAAGACTTCTCTTCCAGCAGGGTTTCAAGGTTAAGCTTCAGTTTCATCTCCAGTTTCTCTTCAGCTTCTGAACACAAATTCTAGTAGTGAGAGGCCCCCAGATATACTAGTTTATCTCCCATTCATTCTGCTAGGTCACACTCAGGCAACCAATCGGTCAGAAGGGCATTCATGCAGGCAGACAGCCAATCAGGTGCATAGTGCATTCAGGCCATTCACTTCTCTCCAGACACTCACAACAAATTATGTGAATTGGGACAAGTACCCAGACATTCAACACTCCACACTGCATTCATACTAGTTTCAGGCAGTGCTGTCTCAGTCATTGAGTCAAACACCAGATACTAGACATCCACACTACAATGCGTAATCATCACACACTCCATTCACTCAGGTCCCACCCACAGGGTGTACCCACAACATACAGTCACTGGGAAGCGTCCAGCCAGTCTGGCCTGGACTTCACAACAACACCATATATGGAACTTCCACCCAACAGCCAGTCATGGGGAAGGGACAGAGTCAGGGCTTCCCACGACTTTGGGAAAACAAGGTAACAGGCAATAGAAAGCAAGAGGCCACAGGGGCCATCTTTTTTTCTTATCAGGAATGAACTGACTGCAATGGCTGGGTCTGGGTATCCCAAAATGGAGGATACTCAGAGCACCTGTCAAATTCAGCATGGAGCTGCCACCACCAGCCCATACCTTGCTATGTGGGCCACACACAGGTGCCCAAAAACATACACTAGGGAAACAGGGTTGTACCTCCATCCATGGGTGCCCTAAGGGTATCCCATGGGTCTGTACACCAAACCAAAAGAGAGAGCTGCACCGCCAGGAGTCCCATATGAACTCCTGCACGGAAAACCTGACAGAACACACGATAAAAAATAGTAAAGGACAAGGATATGGAGGCCCTGTCCCTCCGATGCATTTCCAGCATCACACAAAGTAACTGAACATTCAAATATGAATACATCGTATACACTGAGAAGATAAGTGAGAAGACATGCAGTAGATGTGCATACGAGAAATGCAAGTTAGAAGCTTGCTGCAGTAGGAAATATAACACAGGTAAAGTGGCCATGATGAAACGATGGACGTCGACTTTGTATAAATAATAAGAAGCCTGAAGGAGAGAGACTCAGGCTACAAAATCTGACAAGCACTGGAAAACAGCTTTGTGGAAAGAACAAAAAATATCTGTTTGACTTGGGATCAAAGATGCCACATCAAGAAATAATTGCAACGCACAAGAGGAGTCAAAGAGGTTATTCTACATTTGCACAACATATTTCTCTTAGATTAGGTAAAGTAGTGAACATTTGCACGTGCCAAGTATTGAACAAGCATAGATGCAGAAAGCACATACCAAGACGGAGCAACCAAGTCTCCAGAGGCCAAGAGGAGTAATAGCACCATGTATGATTTAATCAAAGAACACTAAATAACAAGTTAGAATGGCGAAAACCATGGTCTCCTCAAATGTGGTACAAAACTGCAAAACAAGTCCTATTCATTAAGCTCCAGATGAAGAGAACCATGTACCCTCACTCTTTTCAAAGTCCAGAGGAAGAGAACAGTCAGCAAAGTCAACTACAAAGAAGGGTCCTTGGCTTAGGGCTTAACTCATGAGATTTGGTAGGCTAATAGGCAAAGTGGGCAGTGGCCAACTGTTGTTTTCTGCACCTGGGTTTCATTTTGCTTACGTGCTGCTAATGAGCTGAATGTCCAAGGTTGGGAGAGAGTGCCAACCAGTCAGGATGCCCTAAGTGATGGTGGAACATACACTGCTGCAGAATCCAATACGCTGCAGTTATTCTATTATCTGTAATACACGTAGTTAGAGGTAGTTCAAGGTGTGCCTACCAGATAAGGGGCTGCCAATTGTGTTACTAACACTAAAGTATAGGCATACATGTTCCCCTAACCAATTCCTCTTTTCGTTAGGTTTTTACTATTTGCCACATAGGATGATGTCATAGCTGATGTACATTCAGGTATAAAGCTTTTGTGTAACGGAAATGTATATGAGAATGAATGAGCTGAAATTGTTTGTTCACCAGGTTTCCCTACTTTATTGTGCTGATAATTAAGTAGCATTTTGCCATATTCTTTGAGTCTGTCTGGTTATTTGGGTCTGAGATTGTTTATTGGTAATTCTATCTGGCACTTGGAACGCTCCTGGTGCTACTGCACCGCAGTAAAAGCACATTTAGCATTTTGTATTCATTATTTCAGAGCAATACCAATAATAGAAATGTGTTACAAATGAATACCGAAATAATGCTCTTCTAAGATCTTTGTATCAGCCATCAATGTTTTAAAAGAACTTTTAAGAACTACAGTTATTTTTGCAGTCCTGTCAAACCCACACAGCGGCTGATGAAGCAACACTTAAGGTCTGACATACTGTATGAAATATGATTTCCAGATCAGCTGAAGTCTAAGTGAAGTGAGTAGCTTCAAAGAGTTTTTGAAGTAAAATGAAGAGATATGATTTAACTGCAGAAAACCTTGGTTTTGAGCGGTGAAAACGGTTGTGAAAAGAAGTGAAACTATAAACCGCAAAAAATAAAAGTAGCTGAACTCAGTTCTCATTCGTTTCTGCACATTTTGATCTCAGAATTGAAGTGTGAAGGTTGTCATGGAAATTATGACAACAAAATAATAGTAGTCCATACATGTGCCTGAGTACAAAGTACCCCTGTGGAACAGGGAAGGTTAATTATATATCTGCATATGTTAATCATGCCTGCAGTGTCTACAAAATATCAATAGCTGGTGATTAAGTCTCATGTACCGGTAAAGTAACAATGTTCCAAATTAATTACACCTGCTGAAGGACCTGCAAAAGCAAATGAAATTAAGGTATAAAAGAGATGTGCTGGACTAAATTAGATTTTTATTAACAAAATAGTGCTATCCAAAAAACAATGAAATACTGTTAAATGAAAAATTGGTAAAACAGCACTTATAATGTTTTTCTTCTTTCATTATTCTGTTAGCATTAGATTTTTTGAGAAGTAGATACATAATAGTTTTGTATTCATTATTCATTGATTAATACAGACACTACCCATGACAATTTAAATTACAAAAGTGACATGCTACATTAAAATAGGCCTACTATGTTAAAACTAGAATACCATCTAACAATAAGCATAAGGTATAATTGTCATTTTGAATTATTAGATATTTAATACAAGGGCAGCTTACTTTAATTTTGATAATATTCTTAAAATTGAATCCATTAAAATTATGGGATTTCACTATTTCAGAAACCCTGTTTCAACAATGATCATTATGAAAGGCAGTGGACTATGATTGTTTTAACTATTGGAACAACACATTTGATAACTACACATTAAAACAGAGTTGGAAACTCTGCAAAACAATACTTTAATACGATCAATAATAATAGTCTAACTATCATATCTAAAACATGTTTTATCTTTTGATTTATTTTTCAAGTTTGGTTTGATTATTTGTACACATTTACATTTATTATTATGACTGATATTGTAATAAAATAGAAATATAGTTTATTGAGTCAATCCTCAATAATTATGCCTAAATGATATACTAATTCCTATTTATTCGGTCCACTAGGGCTGCACTGGGTTAATGAAGCCCCACCTGTATGGGCTCCCAAATAAAATCAATAAAACACCATTAAACCCTATTAGCACCTTCAATTAACATTTATTCAAAACATAAATCATGATATAAACTTAATTATCAAACACTGAGCACATGTTTCGCTTGCACTCAACACAATCTTCCTAGTTGAGTCTAGTGAACTTCTTCAAGGCTGTACCTGCATGCACATTCTGCTTACACATTTCACCATTTACGTCACAATTTACTTTTTCCAATCCTCCTCATCTGCAAACAACCAAACAATTGATCAACAATTGCTTCTTCCCTTGCACAATAGTAGGATACATAATCAACTTAAAATCACCATTTAAAAGAAAACATGTTAACAATATTTCTCCATTGTATTATTCTCTCACTATGAACCCTGAGAATAACTCAGCCATATCTCTTTCAATTTTTCTACGTGTTAAATTCTCCCTTATCACAATTAACATTCTGTATGTTCAACATTTCCAAACCCTAAATGGACTTCTAATTCTTCCTTGAATTCAATACAACTTGTCTACCTCTATGATGACCTTAATTTGTTCTAGCTTCACTCTTCTTTTTTTTACAGAAATTCTGATAGTTCAATCTTTTTCAAATATCTGCAAATAACACATCACCACTTAAACAAACTCTTGTTTTTAAAATAACCAACCACCTCTATCAATTTGCAATTTCACGTAAGCCTTAGCTTTATTTCAAAATGGTTCCTGTGCCCTGATAAGCACATGGGTCTCGGCGATCCTTTCTAAGCGAGCGCCGTTTTGAAATCCTCTTATATACACATGCTTCTGAACAAAGAATGAGGACTAATCTTAACATAATTCCCTGATAAAACGGTTTCCGCCATTTTGGAAGTGCTTCACTTCATTAACAATACTTGCTTATAAACATCGACAAAGAACTCTGTTCACTAAATACAAATAAATAATTAATTTCAAACTCATTCCCTAATTACAAGTTTTGTCAAAGAGTATCCACCATTTTCAAACTACTTCACTTCATTAATTCTCTAGCACATTCCTATCCATTCAACTTGACATCAGGCATTTTATTGACGATTGATAGTGTGATGATATTTTGTAGATTGAGACTTGAGCTTGGTTCTATGTTCTATGACCCAAGTGTAAAAAACAAGTTCAGCTAGAGTCCAAGATTTGTTTTTTATTCTTTTCTACTTTGATCTGCAATTCTTTTTAGTCCATGTACTAGGGTCTAAGATGTGCCTTGCAATTTGTTCTACTTTGATCTGCTTCTCGTTGGATACATGATTTTTTGTAATTTATTTACTTAGCTCTGTACATGAACAATGTACAGACAAAGCTTAATCGTCAATGTACTTTTGAATTACATTTCTAGATGCCATTAATGTTTCCAAGTCATTAAAATAATCTAACAATTTTGTACATAGAGCACATCACTTTCAGAGCTTAATTTCATTTGTAGAGAAAATCCCTCACCAGAGTCTTGAAGACATTAAAATCATAACTGTGGTAAGCAAGAGGGGGCAAGGGAGATCCCACTTCTACTGTACTTAAGGATTGTTCACGGTTATGCATGCTATTATGTATTTCTATTTTCTCTTTCTATTTCATTTATATTGCGCCGGTAACTCGTGAGTCTCGGGGCGCAGAAACATGAACACACGTAATACCATCATAAGACACGGGACAAAACAAAGAATGCAGCTAAATGTAAAATGAGGGTCAATTAGCTATAAATATGAGTCTTCACGTGCTTCCTAAAGCTTAAGTAATTCACTTCTTTTCTTATATTAATGGGTAGGTTGTTCCAAAGACGTGCAGTAACTGTCGGGAAGGATTTGCCTAGGCCCAGCTTACAATTATGCTTCTCTACCACCACTTTGTTTTGGTCGGCCGACCTAACAGAGCGAGTGGGTATGTATGTGTGAATTATTGGTTTCAAGTACATAGGAGCTTTGCCATAAATGCAGCGATGTCTGATGGTAAGGTCTTTGAATTGAATTCTATTCTCTATTCTAAGCCAATGCAATTTTCTCCTGAAATTGCTAATATTATTGCGTTTGGATATGTGCTTAATAATCCTGACTGCATTGTTTTGTATAATCTGGAAAGCTATAATGCATTTATTGTTTGCTCCTAACAACAGGGCATTTCCTAATCCAGCTGAGATAGGATGGTTGCCCTAGCCACTGTGACGCAATTATCCTCTGAGAGATAGGGCATGTTGATTTTAAGGAGTCTAAGGGCCTCATTACACGGAAGGCGGTGAGCCATGGCGCTATTAGCTATTAGCGCCATGGCTCATGCCGGTAAAATACCGGCACCGCCTTGGCGGAAAGGGGATTTACCGCCCCATTCCAAGGTTGGTGGGGCGGTAAATCCCCCTTCCGCCATTGCCCTTCCCCATTCCCATTTCTGCCCCATAGGGCTCTATGGGAATGGGGAAGGCGCTAATTACGGCACCGCAATTTTGCGGTGCCGTAATTAGCTCCGAGGTCCCTGAGCGGGTTAGTTTTTAATGCCTGCAAAAAGCAGGCGTTAAAGCACCAACCCGCTAAGGGACCTCGTAGTAAGGCGGTAATGGTTAACGGTCACTGTTACCATTAACGGTGTCCGTTAACCATTACCGCCTTCCGTGTAATGAGGCCCTAAGATAGTATCTGCATGTTTTTTTGTGTATTGCGCCTATGCTTTGGCTCCTAATGATGCTTCCATCATTATGCCGAGCGTTTTAACTTTATCAAGGACCTTGATCGGTGTGTTATCTATCTGAAAAGATTTGTATTCTGGGAAAAAGGTGTTTCTGACCTGCTGGGAACCGAAGACCATCAACTCAGTTTTCTTTCCGTTTAAACACATCCAATTCAGATCCATCCACTGCTCAATGCTGGAGTAGATGTTAAGTAGATTTTAATTATCCTTCTTATGATCTCCACAAAGTTCAATCACTAACTGAGTATCGTCTGTGTAGTTCGTAAAGTAGACATTTAACTGCACCAATACAAGGCAGAGAAATCTAAGATAAAAGTTAAACAACAGGGGAGACATGCTGGCTCCCTGGGGAACCCCACAGAGGATGTCTCTTTCTGACAAACATCTGTCACCCCAGTGAACCCGAGATGTCCTATTCTTTAGAAATGTCATTATCCACCCCTTAGCTGCCTTAGAGCAGTTGGCTGTTTTACTCAGTGCCAATTCGAGAAGGTCATGGTCTAGAAGATCAAAGGCCGCACTGAGTACTATGTACTATGTATAGTGCATCATGGTGTGGGGGAACATTTGGAATTGAAATGTTTATGTACTCGCCTTGCACATTACTGCATTATAGTATTGAGGAGATACTGCAAACTACCATGTTTAAACAACTGTTTCTTGCTTGTGTGATGTGAGGCTTTAGGTTTTACTGCACATGTCTTTGCAATGAACACTCTTCGCCTAGTGAGTAGCTAATCTCGCCTTCATATCTCTCACTTCTGACATGTTTCTCTTTTGGCATATGTAAGTGTGTTTCAACCTCCTACTTTTTTAGGAAAAGCAGCGTTAGCAGACAGAAGTCAGCATACTGTAAGCGTTCTCACCTGCCTTAGAGCATGTGGGAATCTTTGAGGGGCTTATTCAACTTCACTAAATGTATATAGTAATGCTGTCTTCCCTGATAACACTTTCTAACATGTAAGAACACAGCTGCTATCAAGGACTTGTATAGTGGGACTTTGTTCCCTGCTTCCAACATTGTTTCAGTATGATTCCGTGCCCTGACTGGACCACCACTTCCATTGAAAATCTTTTGTTCCGTTGGGAATTTAGCGAACGGTGCACAGAAGGTGGGAGGTTCTCACTTGTGCCGAAGTCATGTGCTGTTGTTGTTTCGTTTTGTCCTGTTGGTCGCTTTTCACTGATACATTTTTCACCAATCAACTGGAATAGCCAGTGGTAATTTTGCATGACAATGGTGAACATGATTTGTTTTTTAATAAACCCTTGCACCTGATGTAACAATCATGTTGGTTTGTTTATGGTGTCCTTCACTATGCACATTTTGTGTGAGGGTCCAAAGAAGAATAACACTCTTTCCTGAGCTCCCAGCGCTCCCTCTGTATAATTTATTATCCTTTCTTGCTGAATAGGACCTGGCCTTTTAAATGTACATTTTGAACCCATCCCGTCACCTGACATCCCTCGGTGTTCACCTCAAAGTGTCACCATGCTTAACCCCTGGCATTTGTCTACTTGGAGGCATTCCAGACATACTGATATAAATCAGTCTGGATTCTATTAAAGAGAGGCAAACATTATGCAGCTCTTTAATAAAATACCAAGCAAAAACTTGAACTATACCAAAACTATATTTCCCATCATTATCTGGGAAAAGTTGGAACTTAAATGAAACACACACAAGTCATCTGACCTTATATGTCGAATGGATATTTGGCCCTGTTCTTATTCCCCTTGATGTCTTCCTCTTTGTTTGCTGTGATAAAGTATCAACAATAAGCAAACCAACCGAACTGTCAGTATCAATTCAAACATGGTCCAATCGAACCATCAGCAGTAACACTCCTGAACATACGTCACGTGTGGTCCACTAACCCCACTTCTCACAAGGTTGTGATCTCCATGGAAGGAAGCGTCAACAATCACACAGAGAGACACATCATTATTACTATAAGCAAACACCCTAGAATTTAATCAGCAATCGCTCAAAAATCCAGAGACACTTCAAACCGTATTTAAGCAAAACAAGCAGTTGCAAAACACCACACCACGAATATGCTTTTTGGGTTGGATAATGCTTGCCTTTTTGTCATTAATAGAATCAAGACTGTATGCTTTTTGGGTTGGATAATGCTCGCCTTTTTGTCATTAATAGAAACAAGACTGTATTTTGCTAGTACAACTGCAAACTCTCAATCTTCTATCAAGACCAGAGTGGTCTTTATGTGTGTTTTGAGCTTATTTAACACTTTTGAAGCCATTTGGTTAAAGAGTTTAAGGTTAAAACTCTCAAACACTGAATCCAAGATCCAATGCAATGCTTTCAGGATGTCCTCCTAGTGTGGTAATACAGAAAATGTGCACTCATGCAAGTACATTTAGCACTAGCAGACAAATTACTGAAGTGCAAACATGTATTCGTTCAATGCATTTGTGCACCATGGCAGTGTCCTAGTTATAGTCCCATGACTTGGTGCAAAAAAGCATTGAAAAATTGTTTTTTGCTTTCGAGCAATTTTTAGCCTGTTGCTATCTGCACTTGCACCAGTGCAAAATATCTGTATAATATCTCCAGGTGGGCACCTACATAATAACCCTGAACGTTATTACTCCTCTCATAGAGTGAGTGTGAACCAGGAGGTATCAATTTCCCACCTGTGTGAGCATCTAACACAGCCATCGTGCAAGGGTTAGGGTAAACCAGCATTGCAAAGTTTCTTCATCATGATAAGCAATTGACCTTACTTGTCCCTACTTCTGTGGTCTTCTCGTATGCTCTCAAAGAGAACACCAGAGATAGCTTGAGGTGACTTGAGTAAAAGATCACTGAATATGGCTACTAGCAACATAACAATACACATGGCATTAAGCATATGGGAAATTCGAGGATGTCCCCAATTGGAGCTCCCTCACATTCTTCTGCCCAGCAGGTTTGGCCGATCAATAGGCATTCACTCTCTGGTATGCCTTCCAACTGTGCCAAAGAGGAATGCAAGACATCTCGTAGAGGACCTGCAACAGTATTGGATCCCTGTGCCCTGGTGCCCAAGCTGCTCTGCAGGGCACAGGGAATTCCATAGCCTTCCCAGAGTGGCAGTTGGACTTGAACTAGTGGGTTATGACATTCGCTCTGATTACTCCGGAGAAAACGGCAATGGAGAAGACGTATTAAGAAATCTGAGGAAAAGCTCAAAAGAATTGGAAATCAAGCCTGCACCCTCGATAACGGCCTTACTCTCATCAGTTCTCCATCTTCTTATCAGACTTTAACTACAGACGGGCAATAATGGCACATTTGGAAAAGACCTAATGTGTCCCTGGTTTCCGAGGCCCACAAGAAAGCATCTGATGATCCATCTGTTGAATCGTGTTTCCAGATGAAAAAATGCTGAAGTTACATGTGGTGGGATGCAAAAGAATCAATCTTCTGATGGCCCTATCACTTGCACAACCTGTGAAGCAGCAGTGTGTCCACTCTCAAGTCATAGATGTCCTTGACGTTTCTGGAGTTCCAATCCACCACTACATTGGATAGCCATGGAATGGACTTTTCTGCCAATGTGAAATCCTTCATCAGGCAAAAATCCCAGAAATCCCTTGGGACCTCTGCCAACACTCTGCATCAATTCCCTATTAGATGGTGTATACACCAGACTGTTGAGATGTTGTCCATTTTCAAAAGGACTCAACAGTAAAATCTGTCTCTGGGCAGGGATTTTAGGGCAATTGAGTCATCAAAAGCTCCAAGCAATTGCAATGCAGACCTAGTTCTTGATGGGACCTTTTGCAGCCCGAGGCCATAGACCCCAGCCGGGACTGCTCACATCGGAAATATATCACCATGTTCGGGCGGATGCAGAGGTCACAGTCCAGTTCCATGCCTCCATGTGTTCCAGCCACCGTTGTAACATCACTTGTGCTTCTTCTGAGATGGACGCAGTCTACAAAATACGTTGCATCACAGGTTTGAAACTTGAGCATCTGAAGCAAACAATAATGCAGAGGACAAGGGGAAATGGTCTGGATGGAGGCCAGGAAGCCAATAAATCTTGCCATCACTTCAAGGGATGACTTTGCCAGGAAGAGCCATGCATCAACTACATATGTGCACAACTTCTCCAGCAGACTTGAGCATTCACTGCATTGACCGGGAACCCCAGAAATTCTCTCACCTTTGCTGGGGCCAAAGCAGACTTTTCCCAGTTTATCAGAAAAACTGTGCAACATCTCCATTGACATTTGCAGTTGGCTAAAAAGTGTTGCTTTATCCTGGGCCAAGAGAATCGTGTCGTCGGGGTGTATGGTCACACAAATTGTGCTTCCTGAGGGATGCTACGACTGGTTGAATTGCCATTGTAAAGTAACAAATAGCAGACAAGAGTACAAAGAGCAAGCTTGTAAAATTCCCTGAACCACCCATGTAATGGCACATTGCAGAACGCGTTCATTGGAACGTGGATCAAGATAGAGAAGTATGCATCTGTAAAGTCCAAAGACACCAGAAAACTCCTTGTGGAGGAGAGTACCCTGCAGCATGTTGATGCCATTCATCTTGAAATGACAACTGACAATCAAGTCATTGAATGTCCAAAGATTGATAAATAACCTGAAGTTCTGCTTTCGCTCATCGAACAACAGATTGTTCACAAAACCACAAATCCGTTTTTTAAACATGATCTCCCCTTTGCAAGTAAGGTTATCCACATCCTGATCCATCAGAACACCCTCCCCCGCACCCTCTCCCCAGGCACACTGCATAGGGACAAGATCCCAGTCCTGCAAGGAAATGTTTAGACATAGTAGGTGAGAACCCCTTAGTGCCGGGAGTACCCAGAGGTTCCACGTTTCTGAGCTGTGCAAAAACAAAGGCCCACAATGCCCTACTGCACCTTGACTGCATCTCTAACACCCCCTTCCAGAGGTAGCAGGCTCCTTAACAGCTCTTCTCCATCCACCACATAACAGAAAGAAGAAATTTGCCTTCTGTTACCACTGGTACTGATAGGCACCTGCACCTCATTGGGACCTCCTGCCCAGGTTGTATCAACCGGAAGAAAAGCACCATCCTCTTCCAGACTTAGTGAAAGTCTTACATGTAAAAAACACATTTGGTGGATATATGCACCTTTTCCAAGGCTGTGCATTTCCCCACAAATTTAAATATTTCTTTAGTGAACCTGTGCTGGGGGTTTCCGCTGCAGCCAATCCACAAAGCCTTTTGTCTATTGTATTTAACACTCCCTTGCGTCTCTGCATAGAAGTACTATATTTGTCATCATCTCGGAATTGAATTTGCTGGTAAATGCCACTTTCCCTGAGTATCAATCCTGGGGTATTCTTCTCGCAAGCCCCCCTTATCTATTCATACAGGGGGTTCTGTAGGCAGAGTTTCAGGCATTCTGCCACCTTAGGCTAAGGTGTCAGTGTAACTCATCAGGATTAAACATGGCCACTTCTGATGCTGCATCCCCAGATGTGTCGAGATGAGATCATGATATGATAGGATATGATATGTCATTTATAACGTGCCTGTACACAAGTGTTTCTAGGTGCGACGAGACGGGGGGGCAAGACAAACAATCTTACTAGGCCTTGTGTCATTCAGATTGTGCAAGTACGAAAGCGCAAAAGTGCAGGGGGAAGGGAGAGGGGGAAGTGCCAGGGAGAGGGAAGGGGAAAGTGCAATCAGGGCAGCAATACTCTGAGTGAGTGCATTGCTCTGGGTAAGAGCAAGGAGGCAGGGGCTGTAGAGGTTCAATTACAGCCCCTAAGTGCACGGTAGGCCCTGAGGCAGAGCAGAGGAAACTGATCATGGTGGAGCCTGACACCCAGTGAGATTCTGAGGGTAGCCAAGCAACCAGTTGGTGCAGCAGACAGGTTTGTACGCAAGGGCGAGAGAGAAAGCAGATGAGAAAAGGAAGATTTTGAGTAGTTTCTGGAACTTCAGGTGGTCCGGCTCAAGTTTGAGAGGGGCAGGGAGGCCATTCCAAAGGGATTCACCTGCGGAAGAGAGAGATCTACCCCACTCTCTTCCTGGAGAGGTGTCTGACCCTCATAGAGTTGGAGGAAGCTGAGTGTAGGGCTGGAGAAGGAAAATATTTTGTAAGAGAAAGTTGGAAGTAGTGCATGCCCTGGCCCCAGAAAGCCTTGTAGACGGTTTGGGGTTGAATGACCTTGGTAAGAATGTTCGAGGGAGAAAAGATGGAAGATTATTTTTTTGAAATAACCTTTGGTCTTTTATCCCCTGAACATTTCTGACTTGGACATACCCTGGCCACTCCCACACCCACACCCCTGCCAAGACCCCAACCCACACCCCTGCGCACACCCCCACACCCCTACTTACCTTGCCCCCAACTCGCCTGCACAGTATAGTGAGCATAGGTTGCGGGGGACACCCCTGCAGCCCTTTTCTTTTTGTTCTAACAAAGGCACTATCAAATGTTCTATCCTCCAAAAGTTGACATTTTGGAGGGTAGAACATTTGGTAGTACCTTTTATCGAATATTTGGTTAGGTAGGTCATTTGAATTCGGTGTTTTTGGAGGAAACCCAGTGGGTATTGAACTTGATCCTTGCAGCCACGGGGAGCCAATGGAGAGATTTAAGGTCTGGAGCGATATGGTCCCTGGGCTTGAGGTCAAGGATACGTCTTGCAGTCCTGTTATGGATTAGTTGCTGAGGGCAGAGAGTAGAGAAATGCATATTGGGAAAGAAGCTGATGCAGTTGTCCAGTCTAGAGTGAACCAGAGCTCTGGAGACAGTGAGCTTCTGGGGGAAAGTAAGAAAAGGAAGAATACATCTGAGGAGGTGCAGCTGGTAGTGGGCCACCTTGGCAAGGTCTGTGATGTGTGGAAAGAAGGAGAGAGTGGAATCGAAGATGACACCAATGTTTTTTGCCTCACAGGAAGGCAAAGGAAGAGGGCCCAAGGAGGGTCGCCAGAGTGAGAAAGGGAAAGCGGGAGCAGCAGTCCAAATGAGATGGATCTCTGTCTTACTGGCATTAAGGCAGGGATCGTTGGAGGCCCACCAATCCTGAATCATGGATAGATGGTCAGGAATGAGCGAGTGAGCAGAGGAGGCTGAGCAGAGACTGAAAGAGAGATGACTATCATCTGCATAGCACTGAAAGTTAGGGGAGAAGTTAGAGTTCAGGATGGCCAGGGGCGCCAAGTAGACATTGAAGAGCCAGGGTGAGAGGATAGAGCCCTCGGGGAACACCACATTTGGAGACAGAGGTGGTGGAGAGAAAGGACCTAAGTTGTACCTGAGAGGGCCGGTCCAGGAGGGAGGAGGTTAAGCACTCCAGGGCCTGATCCATGATGCCCAGATTCTCTCAGAGTCGACTGATCAGGATGGCATGATTGATCATGTCAAAAGCAGAGGAAAGTTCAAGAACGATGAGGACAGAAGGAAGGCTGGAGTCAGGATTAGAGAGCAGTTCTTCATGGATTTTCAGGAGAGCATTTTCTGTGCCTCTGGCTGCTCTGAAGCCAGACTGATGGTCATGGAGACAAGCAACATATTCAGTGTGGAGAGGGTGCACAAGGGAGTGCTTGAGGAGAGAGGGAAAGGATCCGGTGGCAAAAGAGCGATTGCAGAAATCAGCCAAGGATGGAGCGAGGGTGTCAATGTGGTCCTTGATGGTTCTGGAGGAGCAGGTCAGCACCTGTTTGGATGACACTTTCATAGATTGTACTTGTCTAGAAACATTGTCAGGTGTTGTCAGAGAGAAAGAGAATAAAAGAGGAGGAGGGACAGGAGCGGGGGCCGAGAGAGATAGACGGAGTGGAAGATGAGAGCGAGGACAGGATGTCCTGAGTTTTAGTGGTGAAGTGAGAAGCCAGAACCGTACAGAGGGCCTAGGAGGGAACAGGAAAGGTAGAGACTGTAGAAGGATTGGCCAGTTCCTTGCAGATTTTAAAGAGTTTGGCCATGTTTTTAGAGGCCCCAGAGACACCAGTTTGGATGTGGACTCTGGTCTTGGACAGGACAGAGAGTGTTTTGCCTTTGGAGCAGGCGGCAAAAAAGTTTGTCAGAGTATGCACCCGAACTCTCCACTTCCTCTCAGCCACCCTGCACTTGCGTTTCAGGGTGGCGAGGTCAGAGTCATACAAAGAATTACCCTTATAAGTAGGCTTCAGACGGGTTCTCATAACATGGGCAAGGATGTCTAAAGCTTTGGAGATAGAGAGATGCAGGTTAGATAGGGCTGTGTCGGAGTGTGTGTCAGCCACAGGAGTAGGAGGAGCAGAGAAAGTAGAGGCAAAGGCATCCACTGACACACGCTTCATGGACTGAATTCCCGAGAAGGTCAGTGGCAGTTCTGGGGAGGGCTTTGCAACCATCTTGCAACTACAATTGTTGCTGGTTGAACCCATGGTATTCGTTTGTCAATTCCATTGTCTGTTGGAGATTAATCAAGTGTTTATGCATATGCACTTGTGCTTCCTCTGGATAAGAGGGTCTTGGTTTGGGTATCACATTTCTTTCTCTCAGGAATATCCACTTCACTTGGGAGCAGCCACTCCCAAAGTCCAGGTTATTTGGAACTTTATCTCTAAACATAAAACAAAAAGACATAAGAGAAAAAGGTCCTGGTTTTCTTGCCGTAAATACGTAAATAGTACATGCCCCATCCTTGTTCAGTCTCTTTCCTGATGCAGCTATTTTGGTTTTCCCATGTACTTTGCTCTCTCAGGTGAGCCTCCATATCTGTGACCCATAATTAGAGTTGAAAAAAGACTTCTCCTCCCTGATAGTTAGGCCCACAGACGTTCCTAGCACCTTCGTTAAATTAGCTCACAGATTAATGTACCCCTGGAAAACCTCATGTACTGACCACTCTTGCTCTGAACCTCCACTAATGTCAGTACGCTGTGTGAGACCTGGTGGTCCTAGGGCTGGAGCATCTTGGTGAGACCGGTACACCATAAGGCTTTAATAGACGTGCAGGTATTTTCTGGCATCAAGTGTACCCTGCATGGATGATCAGCACAACTGTCACCAAGATTTGCCAATAGGGAGCGGTCACAAGACATGACCCAAGGTAACCAGAACATTTAAAATGTGTGCCTTAGACTTCAAGATCACTTTTAAAGACCGAAGTGGGCAGAAGAATATAGAAGACAAAGCCCCCACATACAGAGCAAAAAGCTAATTCAGTGCTCTCTGAGGTCCCAGTGTGCCATGTATGGAGTCATGCCCAGCTCCCCTACCACCCAAAACAATTTAGGTTGTGGAAAATGTACTAAGAACACGAAGAAACAAAGAGGCCAGGTTGTAGGGTGGGGGGGGGGTTATTAACAATAAGTGATATAGGGCTAGTGTGTAGGATAAGGGTTTAGTGGGATAAGTGTTCTGAGATGGCCCTAGGGAGGGGGGTGTACCTGTAGGGTTATGCAATATAATAGTAAGTGTTATAACTGAATGATGTAATAGCCAGCCATGTCCCATGGCAGAAAGCCCTGAAGCATCGCAATTCTAAAATTGAGGCCCAGAGTAGCACAGGCCACATTAAAAGACAACAGAACATTCTGACACCCAATTCCAAAGCATCTTCCCATCCCGGTTCCTAGCCCAGGCATTAGATGAAAGGCCTTCCCACCGGATAGATACAACTATCCATTGTCTTACGTTGAAGGACCGTGCAATCAGAACGGAATGCGAATAATCAAGCATGGCTAGGGCTCCACCTGTCCCTGAAGGACGATCTCTTGGGAGCCAGGGCAGAGGTCTAGAGCTGCCAAAGGAGCCCAACCAAGATTTAGAGTACTAGCACCCCCACAGTAATATTCTGTTTGAACTGCCACAGGGAGCGGATGGTATGTAACATTCGGGATATCCAATGAGGTTGGGGAATGAGTGCCATATATTAGTTGCATCACGGGTGACGACATCACCTGTTATAATGTTTTGCTTTGCTTTGAACTAACCGGTGTGCTGCTCCGTGGCAGTCAGAAATGAATGGCCCTATTGACACGCTGTTTTCTTTTTGCATGCAAAATGAAACCTTATCGTTGCAAGAGGCAAACCAAGCCTTTTTCCTTAGAGGATTGTTTTTACTTTTCTGGTTGTTGGTGGTGCGCCCTACAGCCATACATAGTTAAGAAGGTGAAACTGCATGCCATTATATGGAACAAAAAGTTAGGTTTCTTGTCTGCTGAACAAAGAGGGGATTAAACACAAGGCAAAAGATGGATTCAAAAGAGACGGTCAGATGATTTGCATGGTTTTATTTTAAATGACGTTTCACAGGGAATGATGGGGCATGTAGTTTTCTGTAGTTGTTTGAAGTTTCTGCTTGGGCTTCTAATGAAGAGAAACAAGCATAATCCATGTCTCCGTTCTTGACATTGAATCCGCTGTAATGTGTTGCATTTCATTCCTTCCCCTGGGAAAGTTACATTAAAAAGGTCTACCCTTCTCTCTTGTTGTATATATTGACACATTTAAAGAATCAAAATACCCTTTCACTGTATTGCTTACCACATTATTATGAATTCTGGTGAATTTATAAAATATTTTTGGGTTTGGTCAGCTTTAAATCCAATCAGACACCATTGTTTTTTTTATGGTAACTGCAGTGATAAATTAACGTAATTCAACGACATGGTGTACCTATATTATATCCTGCTTCATCCCTTATACTGTTATGAAGTGCCATTGAAATTAATAAAACCATTATTAAACTGTAAAAACAAAAATGACTTTCAATAAGTGGGGTGAAACACAGTTCAGCTGATTATTCCAAACTTAAAAGATGGGCACTTAACTGTGTTTGCAAGACAGCAAGTGTATTATACAAGAATGCATCCGCCATTATTCAAAAGGACATGACAGCCTCATCTTCTCAACCTTGCTTTATTGCTTGCACTCCCTGATTGTTGCTGCTGCTCTGTCCTCTATTCATTCCTGGGCAGAGCTACTCCTAGCTTAGAAGACAGAGATGTTTTCCTTCAGTGCCTTGCCTATATACCCAGCACCAACACCTTTGCTTTTGCTTCTAAAGCATTCACAGATCTGAAAAAAAGCACTGTATAATTCCTTATACTTGTTAAATTGTACATGATGTTATGTAATTATATTTAATTATTACTGTTGTGAAAGCAGTGTTATTTCTCAATTAATATAATCACTACATTTTGGAGCATTGGAATTATTGAAAACGTTGATTGCAACTCATCCGAGCCATACATGATGCTCTCATCATTACTGATTAAAAGATAGGGCAATTATGTTCAGTTTCACTAGAGATTTGCATTATTTCAGAGAGTGGCGTAAGACTGTTCTATTCCAAACACTCCACGCAGACCTGATCCTTGATGTAAGCAAATTTAAAGGTCAGTACAGGGGGCAACAAGATGTTAATGGGTTTGCGATTAATATGCGTTACGATTGCAGTGCTATGTTTTTATGAAAATGTGTATAGCGTGACTTCTACTCGAAGGCAACATGGGGCTGAGGACAACCAATGAGAAACCGGGGCAGAAGTCATGATTGAAGGAGAAGAAAATTGAATAAAAGTGCCTTCAGCTGGCGGCGAAAAGCCAGATGGTCAGTCGTCATTCGCAACGAGCGAGGAAGCTTGTTCCAGAGGTGAGTGGCGGCACCAGAAAAAGCTTGGCCGCCAATTCTACATCGATGAACTCTCGGAGCTTGAATCAGAAAGTCTGATGATGAGCGCAGTAGCCGTGAAGGGACATATTGGCAGAATTGTAACTGTAGTTAGTCTGCAACCAAGCCATTAAAGGCTTGGTGCAATAAACACAGAGATTTAAACTCAATGCAGCAAGTGACAGGCAGTCAATGAAGGTTGCATAGCACAGGAGCGATATAGTCGCGAATGGATACACCAGAAACAGCCAGAGACAGTGAATTGCATAGCACTTGCTGCCTGTCTAACAAATAGGCAGGCTGTACATAGCTACAAAAATATATTAATGTACAGTGGTATTTTGTTCCCATGGCCACCAATTTTCTTCATATAACTCTTTTCCTTCCTAAATACATGTTGCGAGCTATACGCTTGGTGCACGTTCTCTCCATTGTTGCAGAATTTACGCTGCGATCAATCAGATTTTTGCAGAAGTGCAAAAAGGCATTTAATATTCTTTGTGAATCTCCATTCACGTCACAACAATGTGGCAGTTTACTGACTATTATATTGCTCTCCTCTAGCCCTCCTTGACATTCCCTGGGAACACCGCCCTGAGTGCAAGTTATGGGTGCTTAATCCAAGCATTCATTTGTGCATTACACACTTGCATTGACTCACATGGTCTTCATGTGTTTCATGCATACATCATTCACGACCGCCACAAGAAAGCAGGCGGTAGCGTCTCTGCGCCTGTAAGAAATGTGCGCCAAAAGGTGCGGGCAAAAATAGCACCTATATACTGCCATGATGAATGTCCCATACTGTGGCCCTCCAGGACAAATGACGTGCAAAGGGGTACCCACAAACACGGACACCCACTGACAAAAAATACGTGTGCGTGTATACCGGGGTGCGCGGGAAGTGTCACACGCGAATTGGCAGGGCATGTGAATTCCAAGGGTTTGCGGGAAGTTCCACACGATTTGTCAGGGTACGTGGATTACAGGGGTGCGTGGGAAGTTCCACATGCGATTTGGCCGTGTACGTGGATTCCAGGGGTGCGCGGGAAGTTCCACACGTGATTTGGCCGGGTACGTGGATTACAGGGGTGCGTGGGAAGTTCCACACACGATTTGTCAGGGTACGTGGATTTCAGTGGTGCGCGGGAAGTTCCACATGCGATTTGGCCGTGTACGTGGATTTCAGGGGTGCGCGGGAAGTACCACATGCGATTTGGCCGGGTACGTGGATTTCAGGGGTGCACGGGAACTTCCACACGCGATTTGTCAGGGTACGTGGATTTCAGGGGTGCGCGGGAAGTTCCACACGCGATTTGGCCGTGTACGTGGATTTCAGGGGTGCGCGGGAAGTCCCACACGCGATTTGGCCGGGTACGTGGATTTCAGGGGTGCGCGGGAAATTCCACTCGCGATTTGGCCGTGTACGTGGATTTCAGGGGTGCGCGGGAAGTACCACACGCAATTTGGCCGGGTACGTGGATTTCAGGGGTGCGCGGGAAGTTCCACACGCGATTTGTCAGGGTACGTGGATTTCAGGGGTGCGCGGGAAGTTCCACACGCGATTTGGCCGTGTACGTGGATTTCAGGGGTGCGTGGGAAGTCCCACACGCGATTTGGCCGGGTACGTGGATTTCAAGGGTGCGCGGGAAGTTCCACACGCGATTTGTCAGGGTACGTGGATTTCAGTTGTGTGCGGGAAATTCTACACGCGATTTGGCTGTGTGCTCCCAGGTATTCCCTGTACACCCTCCACGGCCCCTGCAGGCAGCACACACCACAGGGGACGACCCTGCACACCTGCTCATGTCACCCAGCACCCCCACCCCCCAGCATCCAGGGGCACCCTCCACCAGGCCCCCACTCATGTCTCCCACCACCCCCACCCCCCAGCCACCATGGGCAGCCCCCACCAGGCCCCCACTCATGTCTCCCACCATCCCCACCCCCCAGCCACCATGGGCAGCCCCCACCAGGCCCCCACTCATGTCTCCCACCCACCCCCACCCCCCAGCCACCATGGGCAGCCCCCACCAGGCCCCTACACATGTCTCCCACCACCCCCACCACCCAGCAGTGCAGGGGCAGCCTCCACCAGGCCCCCACTCATGTCCCCTATCACCCCCAGCCCCCAGCAGTGCAGGGGCACCCTCCACCAGGCCCCCACTCATGTCTCCCACCACCCCCAACCCCCAGTCACCATGGGCAGCCCCCACCAGGCCCCCACTCATGTCTCCCACCACCCCCACCCCCCAGCCACATGGGGCACCCTCCACCAGGCCCCCACTCATGTCTCCCACCACCCCCACCCCCCAGCCACCATGGGCACCCTCCACCAGGCCCCCACTCATGTCTCCCACCACACCCACCCCCCAGCCACCATGGGCAGCCCCCACCAGGCCCCAAGTCATGTCTCATACCCACCCCCACCCCCCAGCCACCATGGGCAGCCCCCACCAGGCCACCACTCATGTCCCCTATCACCCCCAGCCACCATGGGCACCCTCCACCAGGCCCCCACTCATGTCTCCCACCACCCCCACCCCCCAGCATCCAGGGGCACCCTCCACCAGGCCCCCACTCATGGCCCCTATCACCCCCACCCCCCCACCCCCCAGGGGCAGCCCCCACCAGGCCCCCACTCATGTCTCCCACCCACCCCCACCCCCCAGCCACCATGGGCAGCCCCCACCAGGCCCCCACTCATGTCTCCCACCCACCCCCACCCCCAGCCACCATGGGCAGCCTCCGCCAGGCCCCCACTCATGTCCCCCTGCACCCAGGTCCTCACAATCACCAACCATGTGCGTAATGGTCAGCCTCCACAGCCAAAAGGCCCTACCAAGTAACCTATTCACCCACATGGAAATGAAAATGACATGTTACACCCCCAACGTACATAAAGCAAATGAACCCATGTCTGTCACACACAATGGTTGCAAATGAATTTGAAAACACCCAACATGACATCATGAAACCAATGAGATGATACCACACAGTGAAGTATGAAAATAAAAATGTATTAAAAAAATATGAATGCAAATGAAATGAAACAAACTACAATGCCAATGAAAAAAAGAAAAGGTGCATGTCCGTCCCAAAAAATGAAAAACACCAAATCCAAAAAAAATGTACTTCAAAGTCACATTAAAAATGAAATCAATCTGACAGAAAAAAAATAAAATCCTCCGGCCGATGCCTGCCCTTCCGATGTTGATGGCCCCGAGCCATGATGCCTCCCACATTGACTCTGCTGCTGCCTCCGACGCAACTGCCTCTGCCAGCACGACGGCATCCAGGCTGATGGAATCCACCGACGCCGTCGTGCACGTGCCCTGCCTGATGATGCCGGCACATCCTCCATCTGCTGGGGTACAGTTGCTGTGATGTCCACCCCTGCTTGACCTCCGACTCCCGACTGTGGCAGGGATGGGATCCCCACCGAGCTGGCTGCATAGGTCAGGGCAGGTCCACAGGGGGCCCTGGTGGCATCTGGGCCGGAAGACGGCAAGGAGAACGACTGGCGCATAGCCTCCACAGAGGAGGAGAGGGCCGCCAGATTGGCCGACACATGCAGGAAACCCCCGAATATGGAAGATCCCAATTGGGCCACGTCGGCACGGTGCTCTTCGTGAGGATGTGCGTGCTCCTCCCGGGAAGCACGCACGTCATCACGAATTGCACCCGCGCGCATCGCAACCCCAATCAGGACCTTCTCCATACGGACACGGGTCTCCTCGTCCGCAGGTGGAGGGGAGTCAGGTGACATGGACATCCCCTCTACCTGCGGACGGGCCTGGGACGGGGCAACCCTGCTGGTGCATGGTGGTGCACTCACAGGGTCAGGGACAGTGACATGCACAGGCCCCTCCACAGTGACCTGTGCTGCCTCCTGCCCCTGGCCCTGGACTGCACCACTTGCACCAGCAAGGATGCCCCCACCAGGCCCCATGTGTGCCCCTGTGGCGGCCTCCTCCTCCTCTGTGGAAACCACCAACCTGTATGGCTCCTCACCATCTTCCACCGTAGCAGGCCCCTGTGGGAGCTCACCCACCCCTTCCGCTGCAGCCGTGGGGGCATCCCCGCCGCCTTGCTCCACAGCGCCGTCTCCGCCCTCTTCTTCACTAGCCGCTGCGTAGAGGGAAACAAAGAACACAAGCATCAGGGTACTGTACAATGGTCCCCTAGACAGGAAGCAATAGCAGATGAGTAACACTGTCAAAGTACACTTCCATCATGTCCCTCCACAACACATGGGTCAGTCCAGGCAAAACACACACAGTAACAGGCATGGTGCATGCCATGGACATTTCCATACATGTCCAATGGACTCTTGAAACATACAATGATATGGAACTCACATGCATCATGGGTCATGCCTATCACATGCACACACTTCACCTCAGTCACATCCATCTTTCCCCATACACCCCAAACACAGCGGATACAAGGGTAACTAGGCTGCATCAGTGAATCTGTGCATTGTCACACACATGTGTCATGCATCCATGGCATGCACAAGTCACAGACACACAGGTCAGGCACACAGACATGGCTACCATATATGTACCTGGCATCAGCACCCATCCCTCACCCCCACCCATGTCCAGGAACAGAGACTGGCATGCTCTCATGTCTAAAATCTGCATAGGGCTCCCCATGTGGCATTTAAACACATGCAACAACCATGTGGTTCACACATCACTGGTCGCACATGCATTACCATTATGTCCCTGCACACATACATGCATACATGGCCTATGTCACACATACAGGCAAGTATCAGAGAACCAGCACACCGCAACATGCCCTGTCTCACACAGCAATGCTTGGACACTTACCGCTCAACTCCAGACGGGTCTCCCTCTCAAGGATCTGGTCGTGGAGCGCTGGGCGTATGCGTTCCAGGACCCTCATCTGGATGGAACTCATGCGGCCCCGGCCCCCCTCCACGAGGCGCCGGGCCTTCACGAGGGTCCTGGACCTCAAGTCCTCCCAGCGCTTCTTGATCTTCTGGACGTCGCGGGTTGCCACCCCCTCCGCGTTGATGGCAACCACACAGTCAGCCCAGATCCTCTCCCGTCCTTCCTTGCTGGCGCGGGACGATCCAAAGAGGGCATCATATTGCCCCAGGACATGCTCCACCAGGACACCAACTTCGGTGGCAGTGAAGCTGGTGCCCCTCTGCCCCTCTGGCCTGGGGTTGCCACTGGTGACAGATGTGGAAGTGCCTGACACCAGAGGCAGGTGTGGGTGGGCAACTGGGTCCTGGGGCTGTCCTTTGGAGCGATGTAATCCCAGCCGGGAGTCTTCAGTTCCAGCAGGGGTGGACACAGCAACTGGACCCCTGCAGATGGCTGATGTGCAGGCACCAAATGGCAGGGCACGGTGGCAGCAGGCAGGCATGCAGGCAGGCAGCAGCAGATGGCACGTGGGAGGCTGCTCGGGGCACTGGGGGGCAGTAATTCGGCCTTCTGGGCAGGAGCGTGGTCTTCCGTGTGTTTTCGCGTGGCCAGCTTGATACGGAGTGATTTGGCACGTGAAAATCCTGCACGTCAGTGTGAAATTCGAGGAAAGGCCCTTAGCGCGTAAGTGCGTCAGCACGCATACGCGATTCTATTGGACCAAAGGCCCTCAGCGCGTAAGCGCGTCTGTGACGTGACCCGCACGGGTGTTTCCCACACAGCACGTGATGACAGAGCACACGTGGAAAGACTGCACGTCAGAGTGTCATCGCGTGTAATTGGACAGCACGTCAGAGTGTCATCGCGTGTAATTGGACAAAAGTGCGCGTACACGCGATTGGCCTATGCACGTGTATATCAGGGGTGCGCGGGCACTTACACACGCAAGTACGTCAGCGCACCTGTATCCCGGGGTGCGCGGGAATTTCCACATGCTATTGGACTGGGTACTGGATTTCAGGGGTGCGCGGGTCACACGCTCGCCTACAACACGCGCAACGCATAAATTTGCGCGCTAACTAAATAACAAGCTCAGACCCAGGATGAACATACCGTTCCTAGCAGCAGTGGGCGTGGGCTACCAAAGGAGGAGGAGGAGGATAGTCAGGGCCAGAATATTCACACCCAGAACCAGCCTTTTCGGGATGCCTGATGACCAGGTGTATGGGAGGTACAGGTTTCCACCACACATAATACTGGACCTGGTGAGTGAGTGGGAGGATGACCTCACATCACCCACCCTGTGCTCCCAAGCACTCAGCCCCCTGGAGAAGGTCCTCAATGTACTGCACTTCTTAGCCACTGGATCATTTCAGCGGACAAGTGCCATAGTGGGTGGGGTATCACAGGCCACCCAGTCACGCTGCCTACACCAGGTCTTGAACATCATCACTGCACGCCCATCAGTCCGCAGGCACATATACCTGCCCAGAACACCTAAAGAAAGGCATGCTGCCACCCTGGATTTTTACGGTGTGGCACGATTCCCCAAAGTGCTGGGTGCCATTGACTGCACCCATGTGGCTCTACGTCCCCCCAGGGCATCAGAGCATATCTATAGGAACCACACGCACTGGCATTCCATCAACGTGCAGGTAGCATGTAATGCCAAGGGAATCATCACCTCAGTATATGCCAACTATCCCGGGTCCACCCACGACAGCTTCATTTACAGAATGTCCACCCTAAGCCGGGACCTAGAAGCTGGGCGGCATGGCGATACATGGCTGCTTGGTGAGTATGAATGCCACTGCACATGCATGCATGTCAGATACTGAGCAAGGTCACAACCCCACCAATGATACCAATCACCACCTCCACAGGGGACAGTGCCTACCCTCTCAGCCCCCACATGATGACGCCAATTCGGAACCCCACCACGCCACCCTAGGTAAGATATAACACAGCCCACATTACAACCCGGGGCATAGTGGAGCGCACATTCGGAGTGCTAAAGTCATGCTTTCGCTCCCTTGACCGTTCTGGCCTGCAGCTGTTGTACGCTCCCCCAGTAGTGTGCAGGATCATAGTGGCAGCATGTGTCCTGCACAACGTTGCAACACGCCGGGGCCTGGCCATGGACATGGTGGTGGCCCCACATCCCCAACCACATGCACAGCCGCTGCGCATGGGAGGGGAAAGGGCACGTTGGAAGGCAGCCCGTATCCAGCTAGTGGCTAATTACTTCACATAGAAATCACACCCCTGTGGAGTGCACACTGCCCTGGCACATTCCATCTGACAATCAATGATGACTCAACCTGACACTGATCCTGAATGTCTGGAGAATCAACCATGAAAACCATATCAGCCTGAGATTGTTCACCTGGAAGTGTTACAATGTATGCATCCCTACCCACACAGACACCACCAATGCAGTTTTGTGAAGAAACACATTCAAGCAGCTAAAATGAATACCCACTTGCAAAATGCAACAAGAGGACAGTGCCATGTCAGCCAACCCATCCCCAGCACCGCCACACGACACACCGTGCCATGTCATGCTATTTGCAGGTAAACAAAGTAATCCCCACAACATGACACTAGTGTCACAATGTACAGTGTCCCTAATTGAAACTTGCAACACCTGAAATGCTCACAGTAATGCAGGACCAACAACAAACTTTAGCAGGTACTACCATTAACATGACATCACAAATGTAATAAATTAGTAGTCTCACCACCTGGAAATGCCTGCACTTCCACCACTACCAACTGTGCAGTGTTGGCGCCATGTAGAGTTGTAGGTGCACTGCTGCCAACATGGACCCCATCTCCAAACTAGAGGGCCTTGTGTAGACATGAGGAAGGGACCTGCAAATTGGGAGGTAGACACAGATGATGAGTTACACATCAATGCAACATGCAGTGTACAACACAACAGCAATATGCACTAGGAATGTATACACAGTATTGACTAGACTACCCACACATGTAGTGGGAGTCCAATGTCACCATGTACGTCAATGTCACTTGGGCACACCCTTTGCAAGCCCATGGAAACGGGAAGCAGGAGGGGTGTGTGTGACTCAAACCCAAGCATCTGAACCAAATACATGAGAAGCCTGCATGTGCCCAGCCACAATGCAGCGTTTGCCCACAGGAACCACGGAAGGCAACAAATTGTCCCAAAAAAATTGGGAAAAAAATATTTAAAAATAAAAATAAAAATAAAAATAAAAATAAAAATAAAAATAAAAAAAAATCAAAAATGGCCATTGATGGGCCCGGGGGGGTTGGGGAGGCCACCCAGGAGGTCCGAGGACAGGGTGCACACCAAAACCCACCTGTGTGGATCCTGGGAAAAAAAAACACCTCCATGGGCTCATGGCCCACACGGCTACCCTATTGTGGGAGTATCACTGCTGTCGCTATTATCACCCTGTGCAGCTGCATCCGGAGGTGGTTGCACTATGGGCGGCAGCCCACGCAAGGCCCTAGTCTGCTCCTCCATGGCTGCAAGCATGCGGGTGTGGTAGGTCTCGTTCTGGAGGATGAGTGTGCGGAGGTCCCCATGCAACAACTCACGGGATGCCCGGACCTCCGCCCTCGTTGCCTGCATCTCAGCTGAGAGCATACGGGTGAGACGCTCCAGCTGCTGTTCTGTCCTTTGGTGTGTTGAAGCCTCAAGCTCAACAAGAGTCGTCCTGAGGTGAAGGAGCTCCTGCCTCAGGGCTTCCCTGTGGCCCTGGGGCTCTATGGAGATGGCCTCCTGCAGAGTCGCCAGTGCCGCCCGCCTGTCCCTGTTGGACGCCAACATGTCCTCCCTGTGTGACTGGCAGATGGAGTCGGTTGCCTGCTGTAGTCGCTCCATCAGCCTTTCAGGGGGGACAATGGAAGTGGCCACCCTATCCATGGCCTGAGCCATCATCTCGGATGATGCTGCCTGTTAGGTTGCCATACCGTAAATGGATTGCTCCCATGCGGTATTGCCAGGTGGCATATGGCCACCACGTCGGCGGGCACCACACCTGTCTGGGGCAAGGCGAACTGCGCCTTGCTGTGCCGGCACTGCCTGAGGCTGCAGGACTGCATTCCCCCTCTGATCTGCTGGCCCAGGAACAGGATCAGATGTCGCAGAGGGTGACCCTGCATCCGTAACCACCAAAGGCGTAGCTGCCAACACTGACATCCCCATTGAGGGTTCTGACCCTGGTGCAGGTGGGTGGGACAGAACAGAATCCCTCCCTGGAACACTCACCTGCGACGGCACGTAGGTCTCATCATCCGAATCAACACCTGAGTACAGCTCGGGGGAGGTGCAGCCAGAGACACCCCTTGAGAGCACGACCTGCAGCACTTGTGGGTTCTCACCCACCACCACACCACGTCCCTCACTGGTGGTTGGTCGGCCCTCGGATCCCTCCTGGGTCTGCACCATCTCCACAACCCCAGCAGTATCAGGTCCGTCTTCCCCTGCAAAGACATAAAAACAAAGAAATGGAAACAGGCATTAGCACCATGGCACACAATGAGGGCTGAGAAGCAAGAGAACCAGTACTTGATTGACACATGTCCCACATGACTAAAACCCTCCCATGCATGCACCCTCACTGCGTATGAAGGGGAGGCAAATGGCACACATTGATGACACCAAGATGGAAGATGAACACATTTTCTGCATGCTGCCTGGCAGTGGCATCACACATTGGCCTGTGATTGCCACGTGAAACACACATGGCATCACACAGATGGCATGTACCATTGCTATTGAGTGAAGATGGAGAGGAGGGCAGCACCTATTCATTCAGTCCAGTTCCCGCATGTAATAGCTTTTCTAATTCAAACAGGTCAGATTTTTCACCTGGAGCTGCCAGTCCTAAATGGTCCAATTGCACAAGGACATGTGTGAACAAATGATATCCAGGTAACAAAGTCACTCCACTTTACCATAGCCATGTCAGACATGTGACTAGAGGACTGCGCAATGCCTAGTAAAAGTGGTGGAATGCAAACAATCTGACTGAATGAACAGTGAAAAATAAGCAACAATGTTGTGGCAAGGTGACACTTCAAGGGCAACTGGCGTGCAGTTGGGCTAGATGTTTACGGTTGGCAGAAGGGATACTGCTATGGCCAAATGCAGCTGCGCAGGATGTATTGCATGAAGCACATGGCTGACCCATACGACTCAGGTGCACACACTCTCACCTGGCACACAAACAGAAGCCCTCACACACACACCATGCACATGGATGACACACACATTCATGTGCACTCACCGGACAATGCCTCATAATCAGGCAGATCTCCCACGCCTTGGATCTGTTCCTCCGTGACGTAGGTCCCAGCGACTGACTCATGTGGAGTGAGTTCCATGTCTACTACTGGAGACCCACCTCCAGTCACTAGAGTTGCGGCATGACTTGAGGCCAGCTTACTCTTTGCCCTGCGCTTTAGGTCATTCCAGCACTTATAGCAATCATTGGCTGTGCGCCTCACGATTCCAAGGGCACTTACGATGTCCGCAACGGTCTGCCAGTGTGCCTGGCGTTGTGCAGGTGTGGTCTTGGATCCTGCAACAATGACCATCTCGTTATCATGTGCGGACACATACTCGACAAGTGCATTCAGTTCGTCAACCGTGAAGCTGGACTTCCTCGACGGGCCGGACTGTGTAGCCGTGTCTGGGGCATCAGCCTGTGCCGGACGAGCACTCTTCCTCTTCCGCTTGGAAGGTGGTGGTGATCCTGAGTGTCCTGCGCCGCTCTGGACACTAGGGGCAGGAGCCCTGGTGGACTCTGTATCAGGAGTGTGGGATTGCACACTCAGCATGGGAGTTGGTGCAGGCATTGGCTCAAGTGTAATGGTGTCAGGGGGAATGTCAGCAGGATGGGCTAGGACCGACACTGTCCTGGCTGGGTGTGTGAGAGCTGGGGTGGATGGAGCCGCAGCTGCCCCTGCAGCCTCTCCGCCCTGCCTACTTGGGGCAGCAGATGACCTTGCTGCCCCAGATGCACGTGGCATGATGACATCAACGTGCACCAGCGCACGTGTCATAGGCCTGCTGACCTGGAAGTCAGCCATGGAGTCAGCCAGGTCTGGTGCCACAATGGGCTGGTCCAACAAGGGCTGAGCATGGATGGTGTCAGCCACATCAGCCTCAACGGGAGGGGGGGGATTATGGGTGCCCTTGACTGGTCCTCCACACATGGGGGGACAGGCTCACCCTGCAAGTAACGACCACGTCCCCTACCGGATCCACCACGGCCACCACTTGTGGCTCTTCCACCTTTGCCACCCTTACGGAATCCTCGCCTCCCAGCCATGGCACTGATGTTAATGTGCGTATGGGAGTGGCTGTAAACTATTGTCCTGGGCAATTGGGGGTCAAAGGGGTTGGGTACCAGATGGTAATTGTACCCTAGTGCTCTAGCAAGGCTGAATGTAACCCCTGGGGAAAGATGACGGGTCACGCTACGCACAGGAGCCCCAAAAAAGGGAGATGACGTGCACGCAACCCCTCCTAGACCACGTGTGCAGAAAGAAAAACCTGCACTACGCTGTGGCACCCAGTAACACAAGAATGAACGTATGCGTGTCACACGCAGCCTAGAATGACCTCTGAAGGGGTAGGCTACACACGGGGCAAGCACAGATGTTAGATACGTGCGTGACTCACCGTCTGCCAGGTAAAAGAGCGTGAAAAAGGAGCGCGTTTGGTTGGCAACACCCCCGCCAAAAGAAGATTTGTATGCTCTCTGAGGAGACAGGACAACAGTAGAAGGGAACACTGTTTGAGGGAACAGGCCCAGGTAAACCAGTAAAAGAGAAAAAAGAGAAAAAGCTGTCAGAGGTAACAGGGAATACGAACTTGAAATGCCGTGAAGTAAATCGCGTGTGAAACGACAAGAAGTACAGAATTCACCCACTCGCTCTCCACGAAAAGCACGTACAAGGAAATGGTTTTCTACATGTACCTTTTATACAGGCTCACACGTCCAGCGTCACTTACGCGGCGTGTACGCGCTAGGGCCATTTCCACCAATTACACGCTTTGTCACTTCTCATGCACACGGAAGACCACGCTCCTGCCCAGAAAGCCGATCTACTGCCTCCCAGAGCCCCGAGCACGCTCCCACCTGCCATCTGCTGCTGCCTGACTGCCTGCTGCCCACGTGCACTGCCATTTGCTGCCTGCACATCAGCCAGGGGTGCTGTTGCTGTGACCACCCCTGCTGGAACCGAAGACTCCCGACTGGGATTCCATCGCTCCACAGCCCAGCCCCAGGACCCAGTTGCCCACCCACTACTGCCTCTGGGGTTGTCATGTCGGGGCAAACACCATCTGTGACCACTGACAACCCCCGGCCAGAGAGGCAGAGGGGCACCAGCTTCAGTGCCACCGAAGTTGGTGTCCTGGTGGAGCAGGTCCTGGGGCAGTATGATGCCCTCTTCGGAAGTTCCCGCGCCGACAAGGAAGGACGGACTCGGATCTGGACTGACATCGTGACTGCCATCAACGCGGAGGGGGTGGCAGTCCGTGACTTACAACATGTCAGGAACCGCTGGGAGGACTTCAGGTCCAGGACCCTGAACAAGGCCCGGCGCCTCTTGAAGGCAGCGGATGCCAAGGGGCGCCGGGGCCACTTGTCGGAAGAACAGATGAGGGTCCTGGAACGCATATCCCCAGCGCTCCACGTCCAGGTCCTAGAGAAGCAGACCCGTCTGGAGTCGAGCGGTGAGTGTACATGCATCCTGATTGTGAGCAGTGCGTGTGGTGATTATTCGGTAGTGTGCAGGTTGCACATCTGTTTGTATGGGGTCGAATATGGGTGGGGGTGTACAGGGCCGTGGAGCTGACACATGCGAGGGCTGTAATGTGTGAGACATGGATGGTGCTTGTGTGTGTAGGCTTGCATGCCAAATGCAGTTGTGTGGGCACACATGTTTGGATGAATGTGTATGTAAGTAGACATGTCCGTGATGTCACGCATGTATGTTGTTTTCGGCTGCATGTATCAGCACTGTGTACATGTGCATGTGTGTGTATTTGACAAGGGTGCAACAGTGATGCAACATGGATGCATGTGACAGCGGTATGTGGAAGCCTGATTGGCAGATGTGACATGGATGCCCGTCTGAACACTGTGACACTTGGCAGAGGTGTACACATGCATGCAAGTGTGGTGGTGTGTGTACATGTGTGGTGCACTTCCTGTGTTGCATGTGATGTCGGGCTCACCTTTGGCTGCTCATCCTGTTGTATGTGTAGGGATGGTGGTGGCAGTTGCGATATGGCTGTGGTATGGCTCATGTGTGCGAGTTGTAATGACATGTGTGTTGGGGATTGTGATGACATGTCTGAGGTTTGCTAATGCCACTCATGTGCAACTGTCATGTGTGTATGTGTCCATTGTACAGTGCCCTGATGCCTGTGTTTTGTTTCTCCCTGTCTGCAGCGTCAACTGATGAAGAGGGCGGAGAAGGTGCTGTGGAGCACAGCGGCGGGGATCCCACCGCCAGCCGGAGACGCAATGCCCGGCACCCCTCCCGTGTTGTCATCTCGTCGGGGAGTGAGGAGTCCAGTGCCGCATCCCAGGCCGCAGCTGCCGGGGGGAGGTCCAAGAGGCGGAGGTTGGAGTTGGTCTCCTCTGCAGCAGAAGGGGCAGCTGGGACCCCACAGGGCCCAACAGGGGAAGATGGCACGGAGTCATCCAGGTTGGTGGGGGGTTTGGTGGAGGAGGAGGCCGTGCAAGCACCAGAGACGGGGTCTGGAGGTGGGGATCCCACTGGTGCTAGTGGTGCAGTGCAGGACCAGGGACAGGAGGCAGCACAGGCCGCCACGGAGGTGCCTGTGTGCAATCCTGTCCCCGATCCTGTCCCTGCATCATCTTGCACCAGCAGGGATGCCTACGTCCAGACCCGTTTTCAGGCAGGGGATGAGCTGACGTCAACTGGCCTTCCTCTGCCTGCGGACGTGGCTATCCAGGTCCGGGTTGAGCCTGTCCTGGCTGGTGTGGCGTTGCGTCAACGGGCCATGCGAGGTGACCTGCAGTCTTTTCATGGAGAGACTGCACGTCATCTCGAATGGCTTGTTGACCACGTCAGCCTGCTGGGACAGGTCACCCAGGCCGGATTCCTCCGTCTGATGGGGCTTGCTCTGACCCCCTCCTCAACTGGACCCCCTACGCGCCAGTCGTCCTCTGTGCCATCTTTCCACCCATCAGTCACCTGGGTGCCCTGTGGAGCTGCCTCTGACGGTGCGGCCAGGCTGGTGGAGGAGGCATCCCTGCCACAGTCGGGAGTCGGACGTCCAGCAGGGGTGGCCACATCTACGACTGCACCCCAGCCGGCGGAGGATATGCAGGCAGCAGGAGGCAGTGCACGGGCAGAGGCAGAGCAGCAGCAGCAACATGGTGGGAGCCATGAAGGCTCGGGGCCTTCGACATCGGAGGGGCAGGCATCGGCCGGAGGGCAGGAGGACCCAGGACAGAGAGTGTCTTCCGTGTGGCAGCGGTTGGGCCACGCCATAGATGCGGAGCGGCGGCGGGTGGAAGAGGCGCGGTTCACAATGGTCAGGGCGGAGAACTCCATGCGTAGGGCCCTGAGGCGGGCCGAGTGCCTCGAGGCAATCCGCAGGGGGTTGGAGGAGGACACGGCGTCGTCCCTGCGGACCCTCGGGCCATGGAACAGGACCGCCTCCGGGACATCGAACAGGAGTTCGATGATGCCCTGGCCCGGAACACCACGGAGTGAGCCACTGGACTTGCCCGCCGCCTTTGTATATAGTTCTTTAGTTTTAGGTTTCCTTTGTTTGTTCTTATGATTTGGAGTCGACGGACACTGCTCCACTTTTTGTATATAGTTGCATTTTAGTTAGGGTTTTTTGTAGGTTTCCTTTGTTCAGTTGGGCTCATGGACCCTTGGAAGTTTTGTACATAGTTCTTCATTGGATTGATTTTATTTTTCATTTGACTTTGGACAACATTTTTTTGGATTAGGATTTGATGTTTTTATTTTTTTAAATGGACATGCAGCTTATCTTTTTTTCATTGCCATTGTAGTTTGTTTCATTTTTTTTGCATTCTTATTTTTTTTAATACAATTTTGTTTTCATACTTCACTGTGTGGTATCATGTCATTGGTTTCATGCATGTCATGTTGGGTGTTTTCCCATTCAATTGCAACCATTGTGTGTGACGGACATGGGTTCATTAGCTTTATGAACATTGGGGGTGTAACATGTAATTTCCATTTCCATGTGGGTGAATGGGTTACTTGGTAGGGCTTTTTCGCTGTGGAGGCTGACCATAACGCACATGATTGGGGATTGTGAGGACCTGGTGGAGGCTGCCCATGGTGGCTGGGGGGTGGGGGTGCAGGGGGACATGAGTGGGGGCCTGGTGGAGGCTGCCCCTGGTGGCTGGTGGGTGGGGGTGATAGGGGACATGAGTGGGGGCCTGGTGGGGGCTGCCCATGGTGGCTGGGGGGTGGGGGTGGTGGTAGACATGAGTGGGGGCCTGGTGGAGGCTGCCCATGGTGGCTGGGGGGTGGGGGTGGTGGGAGACATGAGTGGGGGCCTGGTGGAGGGTGCCCCTGGTGGCTGGGGGGTGGGGGTGGTGGGAGACATGAGTGGGGGCCTGGTGGAGGGTGCCCCTGCACTGCTGGGGGGTGGGGGTGGTGGGAGACATGAGTGGGGGCCTGGTGGAGGCTGCCCATGGTGGCTGGGGGTGGGGGTGGGTGGGAGACATGAGTGGGGGCCTGGTGGAGGCTGCCCCTGCACTGCTGGGGGGTGGGGGTGGTGGGAGACATGAGTGGGGGCCTGGTGGAGGGTGCCCCTGCACTGCTGGGGGGTGGGGGTGATAGGGGACATGAGTGGGGGCCTGGTGGAGGGTGCCCCTGCACTGCTGGGGGGTGGGGGTGATAGGGGACATGAGTGGGGGCCTGGTGGAGGCTGCCCCTGCACTGCTGGGGGGTGGGGGTGGTGGGAGACATGAGTGGGGGCCTGGTGGAGGCTGCCCATGGTGGCTGGGGGGTGGGGGTGGGTGGGAGACATGAGTGGGGGCCTGGTGGGGGCTGCCCCTGGTGGCTGGGGGGTGGGGGTGGTGGGAGACATGGGTGGGGGCCTGGTGGAGGCTGCCCCTGGTGGCGGGGGGGTGGGGGTGATAGGGGCCATGAGTGGGGGCCTGGTGGAGGGTGCCCCTGCACTGCTGGGGGGTGGGGGTGATAGGGGACATGAGTGGGGGCCTGGTGGGGGCTGCCCATGGTGGCTGGGGGGTGGGGGTGGGTGGGAGACATGAGTGGGGGCCTGGTGGGGGCTGCCCATGGTGGCTGGGGGGTGGGGGTGGGTGGGAGACATGAGTGGGGGCCTGGTGGGGGCTGCCCATGGTGGCTGGGGGGTGGGGGTGGTGGGAGACATGAGTGGGGGCCTGGTGGAGGCTGCCCCTGCACTGCTGGGGGGTGGGGGTGGTGGGAGACATGAGTGGGGGCCTGGTGGAGGCTGCCCCTGCACTGCTGGGGGGTGGGGGGGTGGGAGACATGAGTGGGGGCCTGGTGGAGGCTGCCCCTGGTGTCTGGGGGGTGGGGGTGGTGGTAGACATGAGTGGGGGCCTGGTGGAGGCTGCCCCTGGTGGCTGGGGGGTGGGGGTGGTGGGAGACATGAGTGGGGGCCTGGTGGAGGGTGCCCCTGCACTGCTGGGGGGTTGGGGTGGTGGGAGACATGAGTGGGGGCCTGGTGGAGGGTGCCCCTGCACTGCTGGGGGGTGGGGGTGGTGGGAGACATGAGTGGGGGCCTGGTGGAGGCTGCCCATGGTGGCTGGGGGGTGTGGGTGGGTGGGAGACATGAGTGGGGGCCTGGTGGAGGCTGCCCCTGCACTGCTGGGGGGTGGGGGTGGTGGGAGACATGAGTGGGGGCCTGGTGGAGGGTGCCCCTGCACTGCTGGGGGGTGGGGGTGGTGGGAGACATGAGTGGGGGCCTGGTGGAGGCTGCCCCTGCACTGCTGGGGGGTGGGGGTGATAGGGGACATGAGTGGGGGCCTGGTGGAGGCTGCCCCTGCACTGCTGGGGGTTGGGGGTGGTGGGAGACATGAGTGGGGGCCTGGTGGAGGGTGCCCCTGGTGGCTGGGGGGTGGGGGTGGTGGGAGACATGAGTGGGGGCCTGGTGGAGGGTGCCCCTGCACTGCTGGGGGGTGGGGGTGGTGGGAGACATGAGTGGGGGCCTGGTGGAGGCTGCCCCTGAACTGCTGGGGGGTGGGGGTGGTGGGAGACATGAGTGGGGGCCTGGTGGAGGGTGCCCCTGGTGGCTGGGGGGTGGGGGTGGTGGGAGACATGAGTGGGGGCCTGGTGGAGGGTGCCCCTGGTGGCTGGGGGGTGGGGGTGGTGGGAGGCATGAGTGGGGGCCTGGTGGAGGGTGCCCCTGCACTGCTGGGGGGTGGGGGGGTGGGAGACATGAGTGGGGGCCTGGTGGGGGCTGCCCCTCGTGGCTGGGGGGGTGGGGGTGGTGGTAGACATGAGTGGGGGCCTGGTGGAGGCTGCCCCTGGTGGCTGGGGGGTGGGGGTGATAGGGGACATGAGTGGGGGCCTGGTGGGGGCTGCCCATGGTGGCTGGGGGGTGGGGGTGGTGGGAGACATGAGTGGGGGCCTGGTGGAGGCTGCCCCTGCACTGCTGGGGGGTGGGGGTGGTGGGAGACATGCATTGTTGATCAGTAGTGCAAAGTGACATGTGGGTTGGCTGGGTGGATGGGATGCCTGCGGGACATGAGCAGGGGTGCAGGGTAGTCCCCCGTGGTGTGGGCTGCCTGCAGGGACCGTGGAGGTTGTGGAGCGTACACCTGGGAGGACCCACACGGCCAATTCACGTGTAGTACTCCCCAGAACCCCTGAAATACACATACCCTGCTGAAATCGCGTGTGGAACTTCCCGCGCACCCCTGAAATACACGTACTCTGCTGAAATCGCATGTGGAACTTCCCGCGCACCCCTGGAATACACGTACCCTGCTGAAATTGCGTGTGGAACTTCCCACGCACCCATGGAATACACGTACCCTGCTCGCACTGGGCCCATCGCGTGTGGAACTTCCCGCGCACCCCTGAAATACACGTACCCTGCTTGCACGGGGCCAATCGCGTGTGGAACTTCCCGCGCACCCATGGAATACACGTACCCTGCTCGCACTGGGCCAATCGCGTGTGGAACTTCCCGCGCACCCCTGAAATACACGTACCCTGCTGAAATCGCGTGTGGAACTTCCCGCGCACCCCTGAAATACATGTACCCTGCTGGAATCGCGTGTGGAACTTCCCGCGCACCCCTGGAATACACGTACCCTGCTGAAATCGCGTGTGGAACTTCCCGCGCACCCCTGGAATACACGTACCCTGCTGAAATTGCGTGTGGAACTTCCGGCGCACCCATGGAATACACATACCCTGCTTGCACGGGGCCAATCGCGTGTGGAACTTCCCGCGTTCCCCGCTTGCCGTTTGCTATTTGCCAGCCCGGTGAACTGGTCCAGGGTTAGCGCAGCCCTTTGCAATGATTTAGCGATTTTGATGGCTTTTCCTTGCGCGAGGGCGTTCTTGGGGGCGTTACTGGCGCTGCTGCAGGGTCGCTGCGATTCTCTGCGCCACGGCTGGTTTGGGAGCCTAAAATCCATGAATACGCTGTGCGCGGAAATCGGTTTTAGCGCACGTGCCTGGCGCAGACAATCGCACGCGGACACTCTGCGCCAGCCGCTTGCGACACTTTTCTGCGAAATTCTATGAATTACCCTGTCAATGTTTGCATCACCGCAGAGTCTACATAACCTTTATGAACAGGGAATTTTAAGCCTAGTTGCTACCACTTCTAGGGAGACCATGAAATTACATTTTATGGTAAGATATTTCCATACAGTGTGGTTGGTCGGAAAAGAATTTAAGTAGAAAGGACCAGTATTCGTTTTACTGGCTAAATTCACAATGGCATGCTCATATCTTTAGGACTCAATGGTTGCCTTTACAGGATTTGTATAGCAATGGTAGGAGAAACTCGATGGCAAAAGCAAGAGCTGTGGTAAGGTGCCCTTCAAGTTGAGAGAACCAGGTGCTGAATTAACACATTTCCGTGAGTTCGGATTGTGTAAATCTATCTCAAGGAAACATAGTCAATAGTAGAAGAGGGTAGTATGAGGAAAGATTTACTTTCAAGTCAAGCGCGATCCTGACTTTGCCTATGTGCCCATATTTCACCCCAGAGGTGATGAAAGGGAGAATTTTCACTAGATATATCTTAATAACTGGATTAATAACTGTATTAGCAGTATGTCCACCATGCTTGTAGATGTTTTAATTCAAACCGCAGCCATCTGAGTGCACAATTTGAGTTTGTCATCTACAATGAGGCCTAGACTTGTATTTGGTAACCAGTCCAAACCTGATATTGTCCCGTGTCCAGCTATAATAATATAGGTTTAGCACGACTAGGGACACAAGCCATTCTTTTGGTTGTATCTATATCTATCATCAGGTCATTTTGAGCAGCACAGGTGCACATAGTATTCAGCTGAGCTTGTAGCCCTTTTGGGGAATAATCCATTAACACTAACTCATCTGCATAACCAAGATATGAGATGTCAGTAGTACCCCGTTTTGGAGGATGGAAACCATTAGAAATAAGGACAGTTTAAAGTTCAGCCAAAGGGGTAGGTGCCAGGATGCACCCTTGCTTTACACACTTATAAGTGGAGATCTATTCAGTGACCCCACCCATAAGTCTAAGCGAACTTTGAGTCTTAAAGGGCCTCTAAGAACAATTCCAAATGTGACACTGAAATCAATAAAGGCAGCGTACATTGGCTGGCTCTGTATTTTTCCAAGCGTATTCCACTATGGTCACTAGAGTTAGTATGTTGCCTAAGGTACTGGGCTGTTTGCAAAATCCAGTTTGATTATGTGGAATAATGTGGCTCAAGTCAATCCAGGCAGTTAGTTCCTGAAGTAGCAAATATTTTTTCAGGGGCGTCTAACATTGCTAGTATTCTGTAGTTACTTGGGTTTTTACAAATTCCTTTTTTATGCATTGGGATGATCACTCGATCAGGATATCAGGAGTTTCTCTGTTATAATCGTAGTGGTAAATAACAGATGTAAAGTATTTGCCCAAAGAGACGAGTTTGTCTTTAGAAGAGCATTACATGATTCATCTAGCCCAGGCACTCTTGATGATGATATCACTTTGAAGGGCAGTATACGACTAAGCTCATTTCTTGGATGTTTTTATCACTTGAGTATGGTCTTCAGGATTCATCTCAATAGTATTAGCTATATGGCTGACCCACTATTCTTGAGAGGCACCATTTATTTAAGAAAGTTGGAGTTTGTGCTATTTAGCATGTTCCAGAAATTGTGTTGGTCTCTGGTATTAACTCGGTGGCCAAAGAAAGCCAACCTTCTCTATCTTTTTTCTCGTTTTGATTAGAGAGGGAACAATCTCCCCATTACCAATTAAAAGGGACAGAGGTTATAGATCACACTACAGTCTTTTAACAAGTTGCAATGCTCTTTTGTATGTACACCCAGTAGTGCGTGAATGACTAACGGCTGTAGTGATATTCTTATTCTTTCTATTCACATTAACTTGAGATATTATATTAAACCATAGCTGACTCATCTGATATGACAATTTTCATACAATTAGGACCAACTTCATTGTTGGGAATAAGAGGTGCTGATTCAATTCATTCCCCTAATAGATATCACTTTGACAGGTTGTGGGGATTCCAGCTGATATGATTTAAGCCAATGGTTGCAGACAAGATGCCAGTGGAGTCTTGTTCAGGGTGGAAGGATCCAAAGTTGAATGTTGAGCATAGTGGAAAATGATCACTTTCCTCTTGAGTAATAATAATCATGTCTAAAACTGGTGGAAGAATCAATTGATTAACAAAGACATAATCAATAACAGAAGCACTCTTGCTGCTGACTCTAGTGAAGCTGCTCAGAATATCACCAGGGCAAAAACCATTCTACCTTTTGAGATTAAACTGATGTAAAAAGATTAGCCGAGGAGATTCCCTTGCATCTGTAGAGATGCTCCGTACTCGCAGAAGAGGATAGATCAGTGTGAAATGAAACTGTATTTGAAGGAATTTTGGCATTAAAGTCCCACCAAATCATAATTGGAGTCGATTTCTAGTATTTTTTCAGAAGTGACTCAACAGTTTCCAGGGTCTTATTACAAACAGTGGGAGCGTCATGTACATAAAACAATAAGTATAGCTTTAATCACAATACTAAGATTGTTGCAGTTAAGGAGCCTAACAGGAACACAATCTGTGTTTTGGTAAAGTTTCCTGATTTCAGGTGATTTAGGGATACTAATTAATAGACTGCCTTTAAGTCTAACTTTCAGGCCTTTGGTTGCCTGTGAGTGAATAGTGTGTCTTCCATCTGTTTCAACATTGTCCACCATCCAGGACTACTTTAAAGCAACAAGCAAAACTTGACTAATATTTTCTAGCACTCCATCCTCTGCTGTGTAATGTTCAAAAGTTTAAGTGTTCCAAGAACGAAGAGTAAAATATTGATTAGGGCCTTTTAATAGAATGTGGTTGCAGGACCTTAGGCATTTTAAAATATCTTCCATAGTTCTATGTCATAACTGCTCTGCAGAGTACGATTACCTTGACCATCAGCTGTAATCCTGATGAGGGATAGGTGATTGATGTTGGTGGAAGATGGGTGTCTGATGTAATTAGCTTGGGACTTGGTCCTATGCACAGCATTTTCCACTAAATGTGCCCTGAAGACAGAAAGAGGCATGTGGTGGACATTGGTATATTTCGATGTCGAGGGTACGGAGGGAAGAGGGAGCACATCCTGCGCTTTATTAGTCCACTTGTTACCGATAGACTTTTTCTCAAACCTTTATTTTTGTTCTTACCATTTGGACAGGGACAGGTGATAATAACATTACTATTCTGCTTGTCTTGAATGGATAGAAGGTCACAATGACCTTTTTCATTTGTAACAAGTTTTGTTGAGGCCGGGCCTGATATCATATAGCAGGACTTGGGATTCTTCTTCAAAGTCTTCTTGTTCCCTCTATTTGTACCCATTGTAATCAGTTGGCTTCTTTTTTTCTTTATTTTGTTACCACTATTTTGTGGTTCAGGGTTCACCATTTGAAGGTCAACGAAAAGAAGATTTTGCGATTGTGTAACAGGGTCAATGGCTTCTGCAGAATTAAAGGAGGTATTGGCTGGTGGATTAGGACACATAGCGCTCTGAGGCGTACGGGTATGCAGTGCATCATAATTATTAAAATCAAATAAACTAAGAGCATGTATCAACAACCAGGATATCCATTTTTGTTTGATTACAAGTTTCAATACAGGAGGTGTTGATAGTGCAAGATACTTTTGTCAAGGGCTTGAGATGCACCAGCTTAAGGATAATAGAGTTTAATAGGTATGTATGATTTTCCTTGTTTCACTCTAAGGCCTCACAAAATTCTACCAAAGTGGTCAAGAGGCATTCCAGAGCATGAAACTGGGTGGCGGAGGAGTGACTATCATGACCAATAGCACTAATGTTAGTGATAGTAGATTGAGCCTCGACATGGTCGATTGCTAGACATTCCTCCAATGTAAAAGAGGGGTGTCCGGTCAAATGGTCGACAGACAAATGGTCGACAGGACAATTGGTCGACACAATTTGGTTGACAGGTCAAATGGTCGAATTTTTTTTTTATTTATATATATATATATATATATTTTTTAGGTTTTCGTTTAGGGAAAAAAAGGGGTTTTAGCAAAAAAAAGAGGGTTGGGGGGGGTGAAAAAACACAACAAAAAAAATTCAACCAGTTGACCTGTCGACCTTTTGGTGTCGACCAATTGTCCTGTCGACCATTTATTTTCGACCAAATGACCTAGAACCTAAAAGAGGGAGTATAAAAGAGAAGATGGGTAGAGGTTAGGGATTTGTCAGAACCATGAGGAAGATGTCGATCGATCGCTTCAATGGTCACTTCCCGGGAATTATGATGCTCAATGCCAGGTCTACCAATAGGCTCCACTGTATTCCCAAGAGAATCTGTCGAGTGCACGTTCTCCCCAATGCTAGTTAAACCTCCAGCGTTAGAATCCTGTAATGTTAAAGAAATATTTTTAGGCAACGAGCGGGGTGAACATGGGTCCAAAAGGATGGAGTACAGAAGGTGTTCAGTCGTTTTAGTGCCTAAACAAGCAAGAGATGTTTTAAGATGTTATTCAAGTGCGGAAGCAGCTTCAATAAGGGACTCAACCCTAAATGGAATTTGTTTGTAATTTACATAGTTGTGGGTGCGTCCTTTGTTCTTAAGGGGGGGCCAAGATGACTTTCATGTCTAAGCTGATATTTACGATTTGGGGTATTATGATGCATGTTGTCTCTTACCAGAGGTAGCTTATCTCTTGGGGGTCCAAAGAGAGTCGATTAGTGGATGAAGATGCCAACAAAGTATCTGCTATTGCCTCCCCGTTACATGGCGTGATGGCGACGCGCTTTGTGTGCTTCGCACACAGCACGTGAGGGGCCTGTGCGCCGCTTCAGTGCTGATGCATGGTTTAAATGCTCCTGCAAGTGGGCAGTTCAAAGGGAATAGAAGCCCAACAGTCACCGCCAGGTATTTGGAGAAAAGCAATCTGGGCCTTGTAATGGTGCAGATAGGAACGCCAGCAATCAAATGCGCTGCTTCAGCGCTGATGTGATGAGTGTTTTCGGTGCTGTTTGTGGAAGCTGGGGTTATTCAAGAGTTCCAAAAGTGATCTGACCTTCTGATAGGTGAATCAAGGATCTCCTCAGTGAGAGAGAACATTGGGTGGTTGGACCTCTGGCGCCTTTATGTTGACAGAGCAGAGGGCAAAGCTTCAGGCATTGCATTCAAAGTGTTTTTATTGATAGAGTTGGTTGTCTCTTTCCCTCATGAACCATGCAGCAAAACCACTACTCACATCCTAGAGGCAATGTGATATTTTGTCATTGTTTATGTTTCGTTAAAATGTCATTCTCTATTTTCTGATTCGTTAAAATCACATAGAACCCGGGCCAGCCAATGGTAAAACGCTCAGCAGACATTTTAGAAACAAGGATTATTTACAAAAATTTGCAATCCAGTTAAAACAAGATTCATTCTGTGGCCTAATAACTCGCCTGGTTTAAGGTCTGAGCGCTTTAAAGTCTCTCCAGAGGCTATATGTGAACTGTTAATGCAATACAATTCATGTAATCAGCTGCAATGAAAGAAAAAATGTCTCAAGGCCCATTCTTTGTGGGCAAGTTTCACAGGCTTAATTACTTCACACGAGGCTTCTACTTCCTCACTACAACGAACTATCTCAGGAGGATAGCTCAGTGGCAACGTGTTCCTCAGGTAAACCTCTGGGTATTAAGCGCGTTATAAATAACATATCATAGTTACTTGAAAGTAAGGTTATTTAAAGTCATCCTAGTATGTCTTAACCCTGTCCATTCTACACCGCGATTGTTACTAGTCCTATCCCAGATAATTTTCTTGCATATAGAGGTGGTGCTGCAGTGCTGTTTGAGTGTAACCCAAACAATATGGATCTTGACTGAGAATCGGGAGTAGGCCCAAATCCGTACATTACGTTAGAGTTGAGGAAATCTTAGCGAGGAACCGCCTTTCTCCCGCTTCTAAATCGCTAAATATAGAATTACCCAATAGTTTACCCTCATCTAAAACCTCTGACTACACCTGCATCCCTACCATTTTATCGACGAACTGGTATCTGACTATACCCCAGAACTTATTAGCAACAACTGGGATCTTTCTCATTCTTTGTGATATTGTAGTATGGCTTTGCTCCATGTGCTGGGACCATTTACCATTTCCCATTAGCCTGATCCCAAGGTAATCAAAGCCATTGACTTGCTGAATGATAGAACCCTCACATTTAAAACAGCATTCATAGCTCTTTATTGATGATAATCCATCGACTAGGAGTATTAACGACCAAATGACGATTGGCGCATAACCTGTTGTAAGATCTTAAGTTTTCTTCTATTGGCCATCAGAGTTTTTGAGATAAAACCAGCCTCAGGGTCATACATTAAGCTATTAAATGTCCTCCCTCACCACAATCTAAGCTTTGTCTACATATTGCAAGGTCATTTATATACAAAAAAGAAAGGATGGAGAGCACACAGCCAGGTGTAACCGCCACCCCTACCTGGAGAGGGTCTACGCACTCTCCTCCATACCCACATCCAACTTTCCCTTTACAGCCATTAGATACGCACCAGACTGCTTGTAAAAGTTCTGCAGAAACTTCGAGAGAATGTTCAATCCCCCATAGCCTGCTTCTTGCAACTCTATCAAAAGAAGATTTGAAGTCTTTAAAAAAACATTTACTTCTGAATTACATATTTTTTGAGTAGGGCAGAGAGAATAAAGTTTTTTTTTTTTCTAAAAACCTCTTGGCAAGTCCGTTATTAACCATAAAATGTCCGACCTCTCTTCAAGACCTTTGCATAGAATTTCACCACACTGTCAAATAACCAAATGGTAGTTCCCAGGTACCAACCAGTCCCTCTTCTAATCGATTACCACAGAAGGAACAGACTAAGAACTGTTGATAATGTTAAAACATGTTATTAAGAAGGAAACCCACAAGCTCAGCTCATTCAAACGAAAATCTAATCATGCTAATTCCTGTGGCCATTCCCACCCACTATTTAGCCCTGCACTCCCAAAACACATCCTCTTGGGTTCTCTCTCTATCAAGCCATAACATTCATCTTTGGCCTGCCAGTGTTATTTCTAAGCAGAATGTGGCTGAGAAACAGTGTCTTATTTGCAGCTGTAAATGCTGGTGTAGTAGACATTTCACAAAGCAAGTGTGCCTTCAGTCACTTGATTTAGATATGTTTCTTGCACGTAATTCCTCGTTAAGAATAAGCTTTGACAAAGTAAACAGTTTTGGTTTGTGTATAGGTATTACAGAGCCATTTGCCAGGCACTCCTATTATATGCCCAGGTAATCATACAATGTTCTCGATGTTGCCAACGTATGGCCAAGCAGTTCCATTATGTTAGTGACTGGCCAATGCCTATCTCATGCCTGCACAAAAGCTAAAACTGTTGACTTTACCAATGCTGGTATTGCCTGAAGTTTTCTGCGATTCAGCTAAAAGACAATTGCGAAGTCATAGATAGAGCAGGGTTTTTCAGCTTTGTTGGCAGCTAATATTTTCCCAAAGTAGTACCGTATGTTTAGCCTTGTGTTGGTGGAGCCTGAATCTGTAGAACATTTCTTTAGCGTGGTGCTGTGTGACACCCAATGCGGCCAATATTATTGACAGAAAACACTATATAAGACCAGCTGGCCTCTGAAGCTAAGGGCATGACAGATACACAGAAGATTCATGATTTATGTTCATGTCATATAAAGTCACACTTTACAAATCAATCATATGTTGCATGGTGTTGTCAATCATGGAATTTTGCAGTTGCTCTCAAGTGTAGTAGGCATACATTCTACAATATAGAACTAACCTTTTGCCACTTGGTGTAGGTGTACTAGTGCCTTTTGTGGGACCGTCAGACAACCACATTGGAATACCACAATCGGGGCACTGTGTTTTCAACTTAACCCCAGTTTTGTTATGTTCTTTGTTTTTTTTGTTTTTTCTTTCCTTGTTTTCCAGTGGTGTTTTATTTCTCATTTTATCTGTGTGAGGGATAAAAATGCAGGTTGCAAGTTACTAGCCAGATACAAAAAGTCTCCTCCCATCAGTTCTCCATATACACAAATGACACAATTTCTTACTTGCTAAAATTCAATGATCAGTTTCTAGTGGCAAGAGTAGATTTTGAGACCCGGTTGGTGTCTATCTGTTCCAAGGTGATGGAGTTCTTTGCTGTGATGCAGCGTGCTTCTCACACGAGCAGGTGTTTATTTTCTTAAGATTTCCTGAGTGCCGAGGTGTTGTATTTGTTTAATGAATTTGATTTGGTCAAAGCTACATCTTATTATATTACTTTTGGAGTGTTGTGCATGTGGGTTTTTGGGACTGTGGCAAGTCTTAGTGTGTGAAGGTATCGGGCAAAACCCTCATGCACAGCAAAGGTAAGGCATTGCGACCCTTCCGCTACCTGCACTCAGGGTTTCACCCTCCATTTTCACTGTGCAGCCGGCACTTTACAAAGGCATTCATGTATTCTATTTCCTTTTCACGCCCAACCACTCCCTGATAGGCTGGTTGCTTCGAGGAATCCCAGGGTTATCCAGCTGAACTGGGCTGCCCTCTCCCCTTACACTGGGAGACTGTGGTTGTGTGAGGACCTTCCTACACAGCAGAGGTAAAACCTTGTGACCGCCTCCACTACCTGCACTCGGAGTTTCACCCTCCAATTTCACCGCACAATCCACGCTTTATAAAGCCATCCTTTCCTTCTATTTCCTTCCAACTGCTCCTTCCCCAAGCCCACACCCTCCCTGATAGGCTGGTTACTTCCAGGAAGCCAAGCATTTAGCTGAGGCCCCCAGGGCAGTCTTGCCTGGGCAGCCAGCGACGGTACGGAGGCTAAGGCCCTTTGGCACCTCCTATTCCCTGTTTGCCCTGTTCGCCCAGGGCGCACCAACCAAGCCCAAGACTCTCTGTTGCAACCTTCAGGTGAGAGACAGCTACATTTGTTTCTTTTATGTAATGTTAATTACATAGCTAAAGGTAGGTGTTTGAAGTTCGGTGAGTGTTGAAGTATACCCACTGCATTGAAGTTAGATGCATATCTAGAGGATAAACATTGCTCTCAACTTAGGTGCACATCCAGTTCATAGCCATTGTATGAAGTTAGAAGCACATTCAGACCACTGCCACTGTTTAAATTTAGGTGCATATTTAGAGCATAGCCACTAGTCCTGCGGCGCTCCAAAGCCAGCCACTATATTACATTTAGCTTAATTTGGAGGGTATCCAACGTATTGCACTTAGAAGAATCCTTGGGGCAGCTTAGGTATTGCACCTAGATGAATTTATGAGGGTAGCCAATGTATTGCATCCAGATAAATTCATGAGGGTAGCCAATAATATTGCACTTAGAAGAATCGTTAGGGCAGCTTATGTATTGCACTTAGAAGAATTTTGCGAGTGGCCAATCTGTTGCATTTAGATGCTTTTATGAGGGTCCACAATGGATTGCATACAAATTAATTCATGAGGGTAGCCATTTGTATTTGTATTACACCCAGACAAATCCTTAGGGCAGCCTATGTATGGCACTTAGAAGGATTTGAGGGGAAGGCAAATGTATTGCATTTAGCTGAATATTGATGCATAGTCACTGTATTGATCAGGGTCTTGCTGAACTCTGAATACAGCCTCTGTGCTGAAAGCATACTACACTCCGAAGGTTGCCACTGTACTAATCAACTCCGCTCCGGCTCCTCTGCCACATATCTCCCAAATACCATACACGCCTTTAAGAGCCAGCCACACTACATATGAAACACACAAACCACACATCATCCTGTACAAACATCTGCAAACAACAAACAATCCCAGACATTGTGCCTTACCCCTCCAGACACAACAAGCCCGTGCACACAACCAAAGAGAACTTAGAAAGCAGACACACACGGACAGCAGCTTCTCCTGATTCTGCACACATCAACAGATGAGCACAACCTATATCCTATCCCATCCCTCATCCCTCACCCTCCGCCCTCTTTTTGCAGAGCCACGTGAGCGCCTGGAGACCATGCAAATGGTAACGGTGTGCGGTATAAGTCAACTTAACGCAATTTATCTTACCTTGCTTCATCTTACCTGACCTCAAATCACTACAGCCTTTTCTAAATCATACCCAGATATTTAAATTCCCTTGCAGTGTTTTGTTCTTAGCACGTCCTGATCAGGTCCAGAAAAGTGGGCCAAGAAGCAGGTGTGAACATCAGGAATGAATGAGAACTAGGTTTCTCATTTAGAGTTTGATGGTATTGCCTTTGGATAAGCCACCAAACTCAAATACTCTTGCCCCATACATTAAGCCAGCGATAACAGGAAGGATCTGCATGATTTACATTCATGGGGACCATTCCGTTATTCCCCATTTACTCCATTTTGGAGTTCCAAAGACCTCCATGAGGATTGCATGTTACTGCATGCAGAAATGACCACATGTGGTAATGGATGGGTTTTCAGGGAATGTCCTCCACACAAAACCAGGTGGTTTTTACAGAGTGTCCTTTTGAAACTCTGAATTTGCTGATGTGGTTAAAGTGGTGATAGTCTCATTACTAACACTTTCAGCAACCCTGTCTTACTCTTATTGAGGACCACAATTACAATATCAGGGCTCCCAACAAAGTACATTTTGTTTTTAGGTTGGGCGATTCTGTGAATGGCAGCCACCTAGTCTGACTGACTCCATCTTTCAGCTCTCTCACCTACCATAGAGCAGAGGAATTCCTTATGCTGCCATCCATTAATTTTACTAAAGTGAACTATAACAAAGGGATCAGGGAAGAAATTATTCCCATGGATAGAGACCATGCAATCAGGTAGGTCATCAAGTAGACTGGCAAGATGTGTGTGTAGAGAAACGAGACCCTGACACAAGTAGCGGAGGCAGCTTTTGGTGTCAGGAGGTCACCAGTAGGGTGCCAGCAGGAGGCCGGGAGCGCACTGGGGACCGCCCCTCCCCTGGCTCCTCCACAGCCTGGCAGGGGGTCACTCAGAAGTAAGCCGATGAGGGGACGAATATCTTGACATCAGGACACGAAAGCTGAGGTGAGATTTCTCTGATAGGAATAGACATCCAGGCATTAGGACACAAGGAGACATAGGCGAGACATGTGGGTGTGACGCCCAGATACCCTTGCACGGGAGAACACGAAGCCGAAGAGTGCTGCGAGTGAGTGGGACAGAGTTCCTAACATCAGGAGACAGGCGATGCTGAGGGGTGTGGGTGCCTGTCTGTGCGTGTGTGTATGTTTTAGAGCACAGGAGACTCACAAAGTAAACTATGAATGCATATCCCATCATCCTTTTCCACATTTACAGACTATCCTCACCTATTGTTTCCTTTTTATAAAATATTGAGCAGGCTGTGCCGTGTTTTCCTGCAGATGTGGACTGCTTCAATCTTCGTAAATGAGCAACTGTCCTGGGTGCAGCTGAGTGAGTGGAGCAGTTGAGAACTTGACTGCTTAGAAACACACGTGCTAGGCTTGGTGGAACACCAAACATGTGCTCAATAAAGGAATTCGTTATTTATTTTTTAGACTGCCAACCTTTGCCCAAGAGAGACCTAAGCCACATGAATGGATAGGAAAAGGCATGAGAACATTCGTTTCACAATATCAATCAAAGAGAACATTGTAAACTAAAGCATGAACTGGATCGGCCAAATTCCTGTGCTTGGGAAGGAGGGCCTCTGAAGGCCCTTCTGTGCATCTGACAATCTATCCCCAAGGTACAGAAATAGCTACATGCTCCCAATTGTGACTCCTGTGACAGAGGAAGTTTTTGCTCGTTTTAATTACATTCCCAAAATGGAAAAAATCTTTTTTTTTTCTATAGAAGTGAGAGGTCTTCGGTGTTACGATCACCACAATGACTGTCGACACAGAGACTTTACTTCAGCAAAACGTGCATGCCCACGTCATCCTAATCCATTGTGAAGATTAGTAACATTTTATATTTTACAAAGGCCTATGGACCTCAGGAGGGGTCATTGTGGTGGGATAATGATCCACTCCCAAAATATGGCCAGAGGTAAATCTGAGGGCCATAGGTTTGTAAATAGTCCTTATTCAAAGCGACAATGACACCTTCCGACGTCTATAAGCAGAAATAGAACCACGAGGGGCAAGACGAAAGAACATGAGGATAGGTAGAGTGAAAAGCAGCCAGTTGGCCGGCTTTGCGGCCAATCAAGAGTGCAGAACAGTAGTTAAGACAACACAAATGAATGAGGACACAGAGGTTGGTCGCACAGAATGATAGAAAAGGGTGAGCCCAATGAACCTTGAATATGTATATGACCACTGGCGCATGCAACGAGGTCGGTTGGAGTCCATTTTTACATTTATGCTGATGATACTGAGCACATTCGTCAGCGTGACCAGGGCGTTTCTCTTGCTGGTAATAGGTTGACATCGTGTTTGGGTCAGGTCAATTTTTGGATGCAACAAAACAGGCTCAACTCTAATGTACAGAAGACTGAGTTGCTGACCCGTTCAACATACACAGTTAGCCCATGAGCTGGTATTTTTGGGTCAACTGAAGCGTCTAATTCAGGCCCCCTTCTTTAGGAAGCTGCTTTTTACCTTTGCAAAAAGTTTGGAATTTCGGTTTCTGGCTTGACTCCTCATTATCCTTTGAGAGCCAGATATCTCAGATTTATAGTGCTTGTTTTTTTCATCTAAGGTAATTTAAATATCTTTTGGAGTATTTTGGCTTTACGGACAAAATTCCAATAGTAAATGACTTTATTTCTAGCAGGCTTGACTGCTGCAATGCTCTATACCTCAGCCTGCCAAATGTGGCCATTGGTCCTCCAAAAAGAATCCAAAATGCAGCTGCAAGAGTGCTGCTGAAAGCAAGCTGGAGAGAGCATATCTCACTGATCTTGCAAGCTGTTCATTGGCTACCAGTGGAAAAACAATGAAAGTTCAAGACGCTGTGCATCACGCATCATGCCCTGTATGATCAATCGGACACGTTTATTCATTCTAAACCCCTCGGCTATGCTCCAATGAGATGTTTGCACACTGTTTCCAACAATCTTATTTTCAATACCCTCCTTTAGATGGGTGAAATGGGGAGGTCGCACTTTTTCTGTTCGAACAGCACGGTTGTGGAATTTTTTACCAACAAATCTGACGCGGATTGAACAGCATCGAGACACAGAAGAGTTAGAAGAAAATAGAAGCTAGGTTTTAGAAGAATTCAGATCGAGTGAGTTGGCAGCCATCTAAGAATGAATGATTAGGATACAAGCAGAAAGAGTAGCATGACGAGAGTCAGAAAATAAAGACAAACAGGTTTTGAGAGTAATCTGCATAAAAGTTATAAGAATTGTTGAAGGAAGAAATGATAGAGAAAAAGGAATAATGTAAGTAGAGAAAAGAAGAGGACCAAGTCAGAGCCTTGAGCTGCCCTGTACTGGTGAGGAAAGAAGGGAAACAGATGACCAGACCAAAAACAGAATAGCTCCGATCAGAGATATAAAAATAACCATTGAAGTACCAGAGAGGCCTAGAAAGGCGAGAGAAGGGGAAAGGATAGTATGATTGACAGTATCCAATGCATATGAGTGTGTGGTAAGGAATGAAGGTAGTGACCCCTTATTTGTGGACAGTTGCAGATCCCCCTCAGTGATCTGAGGATGGATCTGCCTGTCCCATGTCCTGAAATTTGAAAGCTGTTTTTCTTTGTCCCCCCCACAGAATTCTGCATCCATGCAGTTTACCCATCCTGTTCCCAGTGTATACCTCCGAGAAAGAGTCCAAACACCCTTGGCACTGGCTACCGGCTTCACATCCTGCCCAGAGATGATTCTCCCACAGAGATTCACAGAAATCCATCAGGCTGAACATATATGACATAGTCAAAATCTGCGTCCTTTGTCAGTCAAAGAATATTGTTACCTAGGTTAAATAGAGTGGGAAAGGCATTATTACCACATCAACCACGGTCCACCTTAAAGGTACATGCCGAGGGATTACACGGGTACTTCTGAGCTCATTACACACTTAACATCCAAGAGATCCACAATGGAAGGACCTTGTAAAAACTCAGGAATGCACTTATCACTCAGCTTAACTTCTGTTTAAGTATGCAGGTAGTACATAGAAACGCACAAAGAAGAGATTGCACTGCACTCTTCTATTCATTACTGTACAGCACTCCCCTGCTCACCCCTATCATAATCTAAAATTGAGATAAAATGTGTTCCTAAGCACTCCCTGTGTTCTGCCTCAACAAACTTCATTGTCACAGACCCATTTCCACCCAGAGGCCCATTTGGACCAAAGCCGCCAGATGTGCCTGCATGCACAGACGAGCACCATTTTGTGCCCATGCCCACTGTCTCCAGAGTGATCAAGGTAAGCAGACGCCTTTACAGGTGTGACAATAGCAAGTTAAGGTATTCCATGCAATTGACGTTACTCGTAACAAATAACAGCAATGTTTCTTGTGACATGTCTGGTGCACATATATTGGCCGTTGTGATCAGTCTTCCTCTCAAAGTGTCTTTGATCATGTCATATCCATCTATTGTGTTTCTTGTGATATCATGCAATTTAAATGGAATGTCTCTTCAAACTGATATTTGGATTCCAATTGTTTGCTTTGTGATAAAGCAAAGGATTGCATGGCTCAGATCCTTTAACTCTGTGGTAATCCATGATGATAGATGGTCGCTGTGCTAGCTTTCAAATATCTTCAGCCTTAGTAGGGGAGTTCAACCTCCCGCATTTGTGAATATTAGATGAGGCATTGTGGGTGCATGTTATGTCGTCCATGAGTGTCCTCTAGCAATTTGCAAACTAATGAATAGTGCATGCAGAGCTTTTAGCCACGCCATGAATTCAGCACCCTTCCTTCAGTGTCCATGTGCTTTCCCTCGCTATCTGTTAACCGTCTCCAATACTATTCATGGAGGAAACAATTAGAGAAGTGTCATCACTAACACATCTTGTCTAATATGGGTAGTTGAAGAGATTTTGCTTCAGGCAGGCATTCTGCTCATCTTGTAGGTGTGCTGCAAAGTGTGATTTTCTGTGCATTCTGGCTGGCTTAGGCACCTGATCACCCTTATATCATTTGTGCACATCTGACTAGTGTTAATGTTGTTCCCTTGGATCCTCCTGCTGGTCATCAGAGTAGTCATTCGTCATTCCAGCAGGTGGCTCCTCCACTGTCTTCTCTTCCACAGTCGCTGGATTGTGCCTTGTTTGCAATGACAAACAGTTTGACTCTCCTGCGATGTAGCCCGTGCTTCCGGTTCTAGGAGCCCATGAGGGACTTTGAGTATCACCTGGCCCTCTTATAGGATTGCTTTGTTACTGTGCAAGTTGTCAATTTTGGAGAAAAGGTGAAATGGAAAAGTCCCCCAACAACTAATTTGCCTTTGGTTGAGTTCCACTTTTACTGGCTGTAATTTGCACCTTTTCTGCAGTGCGCTGGGGACATTTCCCATGTAGTACGTTGGCCTGTCAGCATGCTGCCTTTACTATCCTCTACTTCACTTGAACTGCTGCCAGTCTGTCTGGAATGCTTCATGTTCTTTGCCCCAGGCCTTATCTGGGCAGGGCTCAAGTCGAAGTTACACGGGGGTGGACGTAGTCCCCCCACTTTTTTAATTAGGACTTGGCCCCTGGTGGGCATGCCCATCCAGGGTACTCTTTCAATGTTGATTTAACCATCTACACACTCACCCAGTACCACTTTCTATTCATTCCTTCATATTCCTGAGGTGGCTGTTCTCTCTATATAACCTCTTTTGCACATTTGTCCTCTATGAAATGTGCTTCCTCTTTCAAGTAGTTATTTTTCCTTTCTTGCCCCTTTTTGTTTTAGGTCTTTAGTGCCCGTCCTATAACTCCACCGTGGCACCACTTTCTTGTTGAAACCTTATTCAGTTCTTCCTTCAGCAACTTGAATTGATGCCTGAAGTTCTTGTACCACTGATATCGAAAATCTGCAAGCGACAACCCAACACCATTATCCACCAGCAGCAGACTGTCCGCCTGAACATTGGCCATTTCGGGTCTATTTCAAGTAGCACACATGTGTAAGGCTGTTCGACCTTCAAAAGATGAGGCTAAATGATGGCTCTTTGAGAGCAATTAAGTAACGCCTGTTGTAAGCTTTCATTGAGCACTATAGAGCACTATAGAGGAATGTCTGTGGCCTACTGCACTTTTTTTTATGTTCAGCACCCTTGCCACCCTCTCTCCCAACCACTCCCTCACTCCCTTGCCTCCTATGGCCTCCCACCCTCCTTCTTCCGCTCTCTCCTCTTTCTCCCCTGTCTCACCTGATGAAGTCACCAGAGTGGTCTGCTCTATGAAGGTCTCATCCAAACAGGTTTCCCCTTGCTCCTCCAGAACTATGAAGGACAACATTTGCTCTCTTGCCCCTGCACTCGATTTCTGCGACCATTCTTTTGCTAATGGATATTTCCCCTTCTCCCTCAAGCAGTCCCTTGTGCGCTCCCACCTGAAAATACCTTCAGCAGACCCTACCTGCCCAGCCAACTACCACCCTATTTCTATCACCCCCTTCCTCTGGAAACTGCTGGGAAAGATGGTCTTTCCCCAACTTACCTCACACACTGAACTTGTTGGCGGTCTCCACGACCATCAATCTGTATTCTGAGCATCCAGAGGCACGGAAACTCCTCTTCTGAACACCCCTGAAGAACTGCTCACATCTCTGCACTACCCAGCTGTCCTCATTCTACTCAATCCCGCCTCTTCCTTTGTCAACCACTCTATCCTCATAAAACGGCTCCATTATACACTGGGTATCTCGGAGCAGGCACTGGACGGGTTGACCTCCTTCCTTACTGCCCCTTCGTCCCAGGTCATTCTGGGCACCTTCTCCTCAACTACCTCCTACTCCATCTGTGGTGTCCCCTAGGGCTGAAACCTGTCTCCCTGGCTCTTTAACACCTTGCTCAGCTGGAACTCCTCATTTCTTCCTTGTCCCCTAACTTCGAGTGTTACGCAGATGACACACAACTCTTTTTCAAACTACCTGCTGACCCTCTTGAATCTTCTATCACCCCGGACTGCCTATCTGCCATCCAGTCCTGCTGCACATCAAACAATCTCTGTCTCAATGCCAGCAAGACTGAGATCCTTCCTTTTGGGGCCTCTGCTCCCTCCTTCTTCCCCTCGCTCTGTCCATCCTCCATGGGCATGCCTCCTTCACCTTCATCTGAAGCCAGAAACCTTGGAGTCATCTGCACCTCCTCTTTCTCCTCCCTCCCTCACACTTGGGATGTTGCCAAGAAGTCCCACTTTCAACTCTTCCTTCTCAAAGGAATTCTCCCTTTTCTCACTTTCCCCCCTGAAGCTCAATGTTACCCGAGCCCTGGTACTCTCTAGGCTGGACTACTGCAATAGCCTTTTCCTGAATCTACCCTCTTTTACTCTATGACCCCTCCAGCTAATTCAGTACAGGGCAGCAAAACTTATCCTTGGCCTCAAGACTGCATCTCACATGCCCTAAAAACTCTACACTGGCTCCTGGTTGCTGCACAGATTTAATTAAAATCCTTCTGCATTATCCACAAGGCTGTCTGGGGCCAGGGACCATGCTATCTGCAACTTTCTCTCCAAAAATACCCGCCCTCTAGACGTCTATGCTTTTCTGACATCACCTCTTTGTGTGTGAAGCGTTTCACTAAACAGAGGGCCGGAGGCTGATCTCTTTTCTTCAGCTGGCTCCCTATTATGGAACAGTCTCCCCCATCCTCTCCGTCTTGAGCAGGACCTCCTCAGATTCTGGAAGCTCCTCAAGACTTTCCTCTTCACCTCTTCCTTCCCCTCTTCCCTCGTCTGCTAATCTCACAGTCGCTGTGATCGGGGACTAGGGCCCTTATGTGTCCTCTGGGTCTTGGCCTTCCTCACCCAATCACCTCAGCCTCTGCCTACTAATCAGCACATGCCTGGGCACCCACCTGCCAACGCCCTGTAGGCTTGCACTAACCCACCTAATGCGGCTCAACGCTGCATAACACTTACTATACTAGGCACTTACTTCTGGTGCTCACCCACGAGCACGGACACTCCAGCAACTACCCCCACTCCCACTTCCCCTCTTCTCTCTGCACTTGCACGCTCTGAATACTTACAAGGCATAATAGGTTTGTCTTTATCATCCACTGTATTTATTGTTTCAATCCTATGTTCCCTCCCTGTTGCCCTGTGGGAACTTTAAAACAGAACTGACTTACTGCATAAGCGCCTAACAAATGCACAGTAAATAAAATAAATAAATATTATCATAACTTAATTTGCCCATTAGTAATATAGGACATTTGGGTGATATTTACTTATATGTTTGATATTGTTGATAGTGGCTCTCGTGCACCCCACGGAGCTACCAAAAGACTGATATCTAAGTTGTGATTTAATGCAGAGTAACCCCGTCGGCCATTGTTTTGTAATTGAGGCATCATATATTATTGTTTCGATAAGTTTCCAAATAGTGTAAGAGAATGTATTAGATAGAACTTTATTTGCCGTCCTCGTGGCCCAGGGCACTTGTGATTCATGATACCGCATTCATCTGCAAGGCAGACTATTTATTTAGGTTTCTTGTAGTGCACCCATGTGGCCACGCTAGAGTGTAGAGAGAGACAGAGAAACAAAAGTGTTCATGGTGATGGGAGAGAAGAGGAGGGAGGGAACGAGAGGAAAACAATGGACATTAACATGAAAGGGAGATGAGTAGAGTTTTGTGGCGTCACTGGAAGCAACAATATTTTTCTTCATGTCAAAGGGGGGATGGTGAGGATTTCCATAGGGTGGGAGCAAGAACAGCAAACCGTCCACCTCCCAGATGATATTTCGAGAATCTGGCGATGTTTGGCAGGCCAGAGTTGGAAGATTTGATGGATCGTTATAGCTGGCAGGTGCGGATACGTGTCCTGTGCTTTGGAGGATCAGCCATTGATCCTCTGGGAGCTATGTGACCAGCAAGATTTTAACTTTAAGTGATCTCACTGGATTCCTAGTTCCAAAAGAAGGTTGCTCCCAGTGATGTCAATTTGTCAAAAGAATGAGAGTAACAGAAGTGACATCACATGACCTTCAACCTTGACAACCTCACAGGAAATTATGCCACATAACACTTCTTTCTGATGACATTGCAGGACGTGTCAGCAGAGACGCAAATGAAGACAGACATGTTTGTTCTTTGTTCACAGCACTACCCAGAGATGCAGCCAGGATTCTCTAATAGGGGGGTCTGAAGCTAATGGGCCCACTTCAGTGACATTAACATCTGTAGATTTCCACACAGCGGGGCTCAGTGAGCATTTACAGATTTTAGGTGGCTCTTGCACGCTCAGTCACTATCCTGTCTATGCCTCTGGCACTGCCCCTGCAACCTCTAAATTAAGAGGCTAAAAGAGCAGTTCCAGGTGAACCAATCGCGGTGCCAGTGGTACCTACCGGTAGTCCTGGTGATCCTCGATTGATAGCCGTAGCTGTTCCACACTTTTGGTCCCAGCACAGCCAGAGTCGTATCGTTCTTTTTTGATTTTTCTCTGGCAGAGTATTGCCGTGTTCGCTGATCTATTTCCACTGCTAACAGACAGGCATGTGTTCAGCACTCTGCAGTGCAACAAGAAACCGATTTGGGATGGCCCCCAAATGGGACTGCTCAACCGAATTAACTGCACCATTAAATACCCTGAAGAGTTGCATTTGCAGTTTACCCAAGTTAGAAAGAGATGTCTGATTAACATATATATATGTGGCAGCGGTACCGAGTACGCGGGTGCTCCGGGACGCTTCTCCCCTCTCCCCAGGAAAGGCCTTCTGCATACACGCAAAGGCCCGCTGCATAAGAGTTCCTATACTTTCAATGGGATTTTTTTGGGGCGCTGGCAACCGCTCGGAAAAACAGAAATCGGTGACCCTGATATGTGGCCTGAAACCTCTGAAAGGATAGGCAGCTGGGGAGCAGGTGTAAGTGGATCTAGGTCACCTGGCCTAAGCCCTGCCCACCTGGTGCCTTCCTGGTTGCCGCTCCTTTTCACCACTTAGCAAGCCCCGCCCACCTGGTGCCTTCCTGCTTGCCACTCCTTTTCACCACTTAGCAAGCTCCGCCCACCTGGTGCCTTCCTGCTTGCCGCTCCTTTTCACCACTTAGCAAGCCCCGCCCATCTGGTGCCTTCTTGCTTGTCACTCCTTTTCACCACTTAGCAAGCTCCGCCCACCTGGTGCTTTCCTGCTTGCCGCTCTTTTCCCTACTTAAGGAGCCCTCCAGCCTCTTTTCCTTTGCAACTGGGGAGCAGGTATAAGTGGATCTAGGTCACCTGGCCTAAGCCCCCACCCACCTTCTTAGCCCTGCCTCTTCCTTCCTGCTCTTAACTCTTAGATGAAGGGCGTCTCTCGCCCGGGCGACCAAAAAGTGAAGGGCTATTGCTATTTGGACCTGTTTGGACCAGGAGGATCCAGGGTCCGACCCACTGCTAAGACAGCAGGTAAGCATGCACCAACATGTGTTTACACACTCTGTCCCAACAGGCCATCCCCACCCTCTCTGGTCCCCCCCCCGTGTTGTTCCCTTGTGCACCACCCCCCTCCTGCACACAGGAGTCAGTCCTGATACATTCTGGATTCACCATCACCGCCTTGTGGCCAATGCTGGATTTTACTTTTATGGACTTCATTGATTCATGGTGCGTCACCCTTCTCAACTCTCATGCTGGACTTCCTTTGCATCTTGTACTCATGGTGGCCCTGAATCATGCTGTTCCATCTTCATCTTGTATCCTGGCTTGCAACATTATGTGTTACTACTGACTTCTGCAATTGTACTCGCTCTCCTCTCTTGCTTCTCCACTCTTTTTGACTGCTTACTCTCTGTTCTCTCCTCCCCTCCCCTCTCCCTTTTCCTATCTCCTCCCCTCCTGCCCTTACTTTCTTCTATGCACTTACTCTATCAGAATTGTCCCTGGACCTACTTTGACAGCAACCTCGTCTGTCGCTCCCCTGTCCCCTTACTGTTGCCCTCCCCTCCCTCCAGCACTATCTGAAACATTGTCAGGCCTAGTACGATAGTCACTTGTTTTGTTCCTCCCCTCCCTTTCTGCACCCCTCTCCCTCACCTTTTGTTTTCCTCCGGTTCTACCAGAAATGTCATAAGGCCTAGTACGGTAGTTGCCTGTCTGTTTCCATTTCCTTCCCACTCTCCCCCTCCCTTCCTTATCCATGTCTTAGCTCTTGCACTATCTGAAATGTCTTCAGGCCGAGTATGATAGTTAATTTCACATCCTCACTGTTCATGGCCTGTAAGAATGTCGTTGTATTTTCCCATGTTCCCTTCCTTGCCTTAAAGCGCTTTGAAACACATGGTGTATAGGCGCTATATAAATAAACTATCATATCATATCATATCATGGTGTATTTTGGGAAAGGGTCTCACTTGCAAAACAGCAATACACTCTATGTTTATTAATGGCATCTGTACTGGTAAGACAATCTGATGGCTCTGCAATGTCTATAATGCAGACTCGTTTATGTTAGGGAAAAGAACATCAATTCAATGCAGACACTGTGCCTTGGCCCTGGTAAGTACATAATGCAACAGTATCATACTAATGTAACACATTATAAATGTAGTCTTTTGTGGAAATGAATTGATTTCTTGCTGAAGAGCTCTGCTGTCTCAGTCCTTTCTGAATTATGTATGTAAAGTAATAACAAAAATATGCATTTCTTCTGGCAGGCCTAATGACTCACCGTCCCCGGTTCTGGTGTGCAGCTTTTAAATCTGCTCTGCCATCTGGTAGCCTGAAACATTGTCTTCTTGTTCAGCTCCTGTATGTATGGGGAAAAAAACATCAACAATCTGGAAATGTTTTTTTTTTCTGTGTAGGAATTTTGGACCTGCAATGGCTTACTTGGCATTTTCTAAAGAGTTAATAGCTGTAGGCGTTAATGATCAGAAACATGCATGCGATTGCATGCTGCGGTACACAGCGCCCAAGGTACACAAGTGGACGATAATGAAAGTTATTACAGCAGGTTTTGGAATTAATGGTGCGTACTCCAGTGCATCGAAAAGTTGAATTGCAATCAAACTCAGTGTTTGCTTTTCGAAATGAAACCATGTTGGACTATCAAAATTGCATAAATCAGATCCCATGTTATGTTATTTATGTTAGAGTTTTTTTGTAATGTTCTGTTATGTTATTGATGTTTATAAAGCGCTACTATACACTGCAAGGGGCACCAATTGAGCGGGTTTTAGAAGAAACTGCTGATAAATGTGACTTTCTTTTTAGAGGAAATAGGAGTACTTACTAAAGTTGACTAAAGAGATGTGTTTTGGGGTATCTAGGGAACAATTGTCGTTGTTAGGGACGACCTGCGGTAGGACTTTCCAAAGAATAAAGAGCCACCACAAAAGAGCGTCCTGCGTACCTTTCGTAATGATCGAGTGAAATGACAAGGAGGGGATGGTTAGTGGATTGCGTGATGTGGAAAGGCGTTTGAATTTATCTCTAAGGAAAGTTGATCCAGTCTTGGGAAAAGCTCTGTCAGCCATGCACCGGGACTGAATTCAATCTTATGAGCAGCGGGTGACCAAGAAGTAGAATAGGTCCTGGGCGAACATGTTCTAACTATGGGCATTCGCTTCCTTTTCAAGTTGCTTCTATATGCAGGCTTACAGTCAGAAATATGTGCCACGCAGGTTTCCTATCCAACCTCGAGGAACATTTTAAAGAGTGGTCCCAAATAGGGGTGAGTGAAATTTTCACTGGCAAACCAAAAAGGGCATAATCCGCCCCGGAATCTGGTTCTGCCTGTTCTGCAAAATCAGCATTATGGTTCCGCCACCACGGAAATTTCACCAGGTTTTGCACGTTTTCATGTGGAGCGTGGGGTTTCGTTACATGTTAGTTTTGTGTAGCGTGACAACACACTTTGCACAGGTCTTTTTTTTTCCATCCGTGTTAGTTTCCTGCAGTGGCACAAGAAACTTTGTGCAGGTCTTTTTTTCGATCCGTGGTAGTTTTGTGTAGTAACACATGAAACTTTGCTCTTTTTTTTAACCGTGTTAGATTTGTGCAGTTTTTGTTTGATTCGTGGTAGGTTTGCGCAGCGGCACTTGAAACTTTGTGCCGCTCTTTACGATCCATGCTCAGTTCACCCAGCAGCACCAGAAGTTTTGCGTGGCTCGTTTAGGTTTTCTAGATGGCACGAGAAGCTTCACACTTTTCTTTCAGATATGCAGGGGTGGCAGGATGGTGGATTGCGGTGAAACAGATTGACATTTTTGCAGATTAAGCTTCTGCGACTGGCAGCAGGGGTGTTGCTAGGTCTGGAAAAGATCTGGGGCTAGGCCAATGTCAGGACTGTTGGGACTCGGGGCTAGCTAGCCTTTTGGTTGTAGCTCCAGAGCTTTTATCCAGGTCTACAATCTACAACCAAAAGACTCGGGGCTATAGCCCCCTCAGGCCCCCCGAGAAATGCCTCTGGCTGGCAGAACAGAATTTAACAATTTCGCCCAGCCAAACACCCAGAATCAGACATTTTGGTATTTATGGTTTTTGAAGGCCCACTATCTTTGAAGGGAGAGGATTTGGGATACTCTGGTTGCCAAGCGAAGGCATCCACTACACAATTTAATCATGGCAGGACACCACATGGATTCCCCAGAGCCTCTCTGTCCTCCCAGGCCTGCAGGTATCCACTGACCTTCAGACCCAAAGTCTATGTGAGGATGGCTTAGAAACTCCAGTATTCACTGACTAGTCCATAAGTCTGAGTATATGAACATGCAGTCCGCAATCCTGTGCATGGGCCTGCTCCTTTACGCACCTGAGCTAAAAGCCACATAAATACATCTTTGGGGAGCTGGACTAAAAGCCATGGACTGCAAACATGGTGCTCTGTGAGAAACCATGTCAGGTCAGGCGAACAGCCAGACTATTACACCTGACCTCAAGATGGTGACTTATCTAATGCACTGAAAGTAGAGTTGAAAAGCAATTGAGAATTAGAAACTATTTATAGGGTTTACATGGGAAGGAGGGGGAAGGAAATGTAGCTGACAAATCAAACAAACCCAAGGTAGAATGGCCACAGGTGATCCCACATACCCCATCATGAAAGCCCTTACCACAAACCTCACAATGTAAAACATGGGCCCTCAAGTGAGTGAGTTAGAAAGGTGGTGCATCGAACAGAGTAGAGAAGAGTGAGTGAATGGAGCAATATAGGAGGAGAATCAGAGGAAAGGTGTGAGGGAGAAGTTACAGTTGGAAAAGGGAACGACTTTGATGAAGGGAAGACGAAAGGTGCAAGTCAGAGATTGGAGTTGAAGGAGGGAAAGACCTGTAAGGAGGAGGAGGTAGAGAAACAGAGATGTCTGTCCCAAGGATAGAAGGAGAGAATAACATCTCAAGGAAGTGAGGAGGTAGACACAAACTACGAGAAGGGAGAGAGGAGCAATTATCCATATCAAGGAAGTTGGAGAAGGATAGGAGAGAGTCACGAAAAGAGAGTAAGAGAAGGAGGAAGGAGATCCTGCTGGTGCTGGAGAGGGAGAGTTAGAGCAGAGATACCCAAGGAGGAGGTTGAAAGAAGAAACTACATAGAAATGAGGCAGAAGATATGAGAGAGAAAAGGACAACATTTGATCTTCGATGCAGCAGGGGAACAACCTTTCATGCGACTTGCTGATGGTTTCATCCGAGAAACTAACATAAACCAGCTGAGATTTGTAAACAGAAAGAGGAACACGCCTTGCTGGGAGCCTATATTCCCAGATCCTGAGTTCCTCCCAAAACCATACCTGAGAGTCCAAAGCTTGTGGTTGGCTCCCAAAATGCCAGAGTCTGTTCAAGCCTTGGGTCAATACCATACCACCCCTTTGCTTTGTAGTGTGACAATTGTTGAAGCCCGAGGAGGGGTTATCTTTGATATGACTATAAAAAAGGTGCACTAAAACTGTTGGACGTTCCAGGAGTGGTGAGTGACTTTACATGAACCACACAGGATGAGATAATCCTGACTATAAACTGATATAGATCAGGGAATCTAGACTCAGGACTACAGTTCTACATTAGAGTAGGGCAGTTACCTCTCTTACTGTTCTCTCCTTGAATCTCTGAACTTGTACATTATGACATATGCCTTTTACCTTGTATCTACTCCTGTGACACATGTGGTGGGATCCATGGAACTTGAAGCAAAGGATTGCACCCACTCCTTGAGACCATATCATTGAAGACCATCACAGAGAGCTCTCCTATATACCTGCCATTTGATCCCATGATCAATCTCTCCTCCCCTGCCTCGAGCAGAGGATAAAGAGATCATTTTGAAATGGCTTCTCCTGGTGGATCCTGTAAAAACAATATTGTGTCTAAAGGTGAAGACATCTAGGAACCAGACCTCAGGGAACTAGTTGTTGACATAAGGAACATTCCCAGCATTACATATTTTTCTCCAGTCAAGACCACACTAAACCTCGATCTCCACCTCTTTCACAGCAGGTATACCTAAGCTAGAAGAGAGTAGGGGCCCTTCTCCCATTGAAACCCTTACATTTTGGAAAATACATATATAAAAAAAGTAGAGAGGTGATCTCATGGACAGAAATGATACAGGAGTCTTTCTGAAACAGATGGTAGAGGGACCACTCAAAGTTGTAGGCAATTCGAAGACAGCTGTAACCCAACCTGCCAAAAGTACTTAACGTCACACCACTATGTTGCAGAAGTATCTAAATATTGAGGATCCCAGAACTGATTTAAGAGCATAGCCAAACCAGCAGGCAGAGAAGGAACACACTGTGGGCAATATATTGCTCACTTGTTAACCTGGGAACTATAGGCAGCACACCAAATCTTAAACCCAGATAGTGAAATCTTATATAGTAACTCAAAGAAAGATATTAATGGAAAGTGAGCAGTTCAGCAGTTTGGCAGCTTTGTCGGTGTCGGGTGCCTGTGTGAGTTGTTTAAATTGACATTTTATAAACTTTTGATTTCAACTCTTACATCATGCCCCAGAAATGCACAAACCTATATAATTTAAGAAACCCATCAATTGCTTCAGATCTGTACGAGTCTATTTACACTGGATATGAGCTTATGGCCCTTTAGGAACGTGAATGCAATGGATGGGTTCACAGAATAACTCTGAGCCCAAATAACCGAACCACCTCAGGAAGATGAATGACCAATTATCTAAAACAGGGAGTTACAACAAACATCAACGGATGTACGCTCGATCTCTCTCAACCATATTTTCATAAAGACAAGATTATATACTCAAAATACATCAGAGGCAACGTCATACTACATGGCAAAAAATGAAAAACCTACTGGGGATCGGGATAGGCTTAAGGGGAACATGTAAGTACACATTACATAGGAACTAGGATTGTGATTGGCTGCCCACTGTCAGGTGGGCAATATATGCCTACCTCTAAAACATGTCATCTTCAAAAACATCAAGTACACAGGTTCTGATTGGTCTTAAACCTATAAGGTCCTTTGTTATATGGACCACTACAATTGGTTGGCATGTTTGTGCCATGTCTGGAACATTCGGTTTATTTAGCAGCATGTAAGCCCAGACCCAGATGCAAGGAGATGGGCCTGACTCTACCTCCCCACCCAATTAGCCCAGAATCTCTCATCACCCAAGCCTTCTACCATGAAGATTGTCTTTGAACTTGGCCTTGCAAAGTATCCTTGTCTCTGGGAATTCATGGGAGTGCAGGCCCACACTATAGTGGTTCTAGGACTCCAAGTTCAACTCTATTTTCATCCTTAGCTCATGTGACAGGAGACGACAATTTGGTCATTGTGCAGGTTTTAAATGTCCTAAATGAATAAAACTTGGCACTTTTGGTGTTCTTTCTTTGCACCTTAACAAGATATGGTTCATCCTTTGCACATTCACTCCTTTCCAGAATAGATAGTCGACCTTGGCTGCTTCAGTCTTGACTTCGGGCCAGACAACCTTGCCATGCAGCTCCATGATTCCAGTCTATTCTTGCTGCAACACAATTCTCCCTTTCTTCTTCACAGGTCCTGGCTTACCAAAATTCATGATGCTGATGTCCAGCTCATATACAATGACGGATTCACCTGCATTCTATTCACTATTTATAAGCAGCTTCTATGATGACTTGGTGTACCTTGCATTTCAGCATCTGTACAATTATTGAACGGTTGATTCTCTGCAACACTGTGCGTGTGTAATCCTCTTTTCCATATTTAGGAGTTCACTCGATTCTTTACTTCATCATTAGTTTCTGTAAGATCCATAAATCCTCTTTGGCCAATATTCGGAGACATCATTCATACTCTCTTGTGACATCACAGGCTTCTTTCATTGCTCTTTTTCTATTCCTTCAGGGAGCTCCTCCCTCAAATTGCCATCTTTTCTGGGATACATTCAATAGGGTTGTCTCAATGAATATCTTCTTATATACGCTGCGGTATTGGCACAACTGCTGGTGTCAAACTTGGCACAATCCCAGGTTTCCAACATATAAGAGATAGGGGGCAGGATTTCCTGCAGAGGCTCCTCTACATTCCCCCCTCTGGTTGAGTCCTCAACCACCTCCTCAGTTGTCTCCACATCCTGGTATTTTCTCTTGAAAAAGTGCTTCTTTGCTGTCCATATCTTCAGCACCCCCCTCAGGGTGCTGGCTGATTTGACATGCAAATAACAAGGGGGGTCCTGGGAGACTCTCTGCCAGACATGAGTCCTGGTTACAAGAGCCTTACCCAGAGTCTTTAGCTCACTATCTTTCACAGAGAAGAAATATCCCAAACATATCAGTCTTTGTCCTTCCCTGGGGCAGTCCAGCACTGAAATGCTAGACAATTCTCCTCTGAACAAGAGTACCAACAGCATCCCCAGACACGTGTTTCGGTCTGGTTGGACCTCATCAGCAGGGAGGAGCTGTGCCTCTCTAAGAATAGTGATCAAAAGGGTCCACGTCTGGATTCCCCTAGTAACTTAGGGTGAGACCCAAAGTTACTTGAAATATGCAAATAACAAGGGGGGTCCTGGGAGACTCTCTGCCAGACATGCGTCCTGGTTACAAGAGCCTTACCCAGAGTCTTTAGCTCACTATCTTTCACAGAGAAGGAATATCCCAAACATATCAGTCTTTGTCCTGCCCTGGGGCAGTCCAGCACCAAAATGCTAGGCAATTCTCCTGTGAACAAGAGTACCAACAGAAACCCCAGACACGTGTTTCAGTCTGATTGAACCTCATCAGTAGGGTGTAGCTGTGCCTCTCTAAGAATAGTGAGCAAGGGGTCCACGTCTGGATTCCCCTAGTAACTTATGGTGAGACCCAAAGTTACTTGAAATATGCAAATAACAAGGGGGGTCCTGGGAGACTCTCTGCCAGACATGAGTCCTGGTTACAAGAGCCTTACCCAGAGTCTTTAGCTCACTATCTTTCACAGAGAAGGAATATCCCAAACATATCAGTCTTTGTCCTGCCCTGGGGCAGTCCAGCACCGAAATGCTAGGCAATTCTCCTCTGAACAAGAGTACCAACAGCATCCCCAGACACGTGTTTCGGTCTGGTTGGACCTCATCAGTAGGGAGGAGCTGTGCCTCTCTAAGAATAGTGATCAAGGGGTCCACGTCTGGATTCCCCTAGTAACTTAGGGTGAGACCCAAAGTTACTTGAAATATGCAAATAACAAGGGGGGTCCTGGGAGACTCTCTGCCAGACATGCGTCCTGGTTACAAGAGCCTTACCCAGAGTCTTTAGCTCACTATCTTTCACAGAGAAGGAATATCCCAAGCATATCAGTCTTTGTCCTGCCCTGGGGCAGTCCAGCACCGAAATGCTAGGCAATTCTCCTGTGAACAAGAGTACCAACAGAAACCCCAGACACGTGTTTCAGTCTGATTGAACCTCATCAGTAGGGTGTAGCTGTGCCTCTCTAAGAATAGTGAGCAAGGGGTCCACCTCTGGATTCCCCTAGTAACTTATGGTGAGACCCAAAGTTACTTGAAATATGCAAATAACAAGGGGGGTCCTGGGAGACTCTCTGCCAGACATGAGTCCTGGTTACAAGAGCCTTACCCAGAGTCTTTAGCTCACTATCTTTCACAGAGAAGGAATATCCCAAACATATCAGTCTTTGTCCTGCCCTGGGGCAGTCCAGCACCGAAATGCTAGGCAATTCTCCTCTGAACAAGAGTACCAACAGCAACCCCAGACACGTGTTTCGGTCTGGTTGAACCTCATCAGTAGGGTGTAGCTGTGCCTCTCTAAGAACAGTGAGCAAGGGGTCCACGTCTGTATTCCCCTAGTAACTTAGGGTGAGACCCAAAGTTACTTGAAATATGCAAATAACAAGGGGGGTCCTGGGAGACTCTCTCCCAGACATGAGTCCTGGTTACAAGAGCCTTACCCAGAGTCTTTAGCTCACGATCTTTCACAGAGAAGAAATATCCTAAACATATCAGTCTTTGTCCTGCCCTGGAGCAGTCCAGCACTGAAATGCTAGGCAATTCTCCTCTGAACAAGTGTACCAACACTTATGGTTGGTTATGGTTAAGTTGCTGTTGCCATAGGAAGAGCACTTTTTGGGTGGCTTATAACTTCGCTCTCCCTGGACGGATCCTCACCAAACTTTGCAAAAAAAGTATTTGGGTCACTCTGAATTTTTTGCAAAGTTTGGTGAGGATTCGTCCAGGAGGGGCAAAGTTATAGGGGGGGTCCCAAAACTTATTTTTTTCCCATAGACTGAATGGGAAACATTTTTTGCTCGCGCCTACAGCGCAAACCGCTGGACGGATTTCCACCCAATTTGGACCAGGAGCAGCGGCTTGGTCCCGAAAGCGTGGTTTTGCAAATTTGGTGAAAATCCGTCCAGTAGTTTTTTTTTCAAATGACCAAAAAGTAGGTAAAAAAAAATTAGTGATATCTGTGTTCGGTTCGCGGACACACTTCCCTGTTCGCTCCGCGGACAGTGTCCTGAGTGGCCAATCGTCTTGCGTGATGTTCGCGGGCATGCAACGTATTCGCTGATTGGATGGCGTGGAGCGTGAAGCGCGTCAGATTTTTCGGTAGCGCCCGCCATCTTGGATTCGCGGACTTTGTTCAAAATGTGTATTTTGAAGAGTGTGTTGGTGTGTAGGAGTGTTTGGGGAGGGTGGGAGTGTATGAGATAGGATGAAAGTTGTGTTTTTTATGTGTTAGACGTCACAGGTGTTCTGAAATGTTCTAAATAAACTGACTGGGGGGTGTTCTAAGGACTCAATATGTGTCCGTTTTGTTCGCAAGCAAAGTGAACCTGTTCTAAGAACACTCGCGGTGTCCGGGGAGTGTTCGTAGGGGGTGTCCTGAGGACGCTGTCCGTATTGTTCTCTGTCAAGTTGAACGTGTTCTAAGAACACCCGCGGTGTCCTGAAATGTTCGCAAATAAAAAAAATGGGGGTGTTCTGAAGACGTTTTTGAGAACACTCCCGGTGTCCGGGGAGTGTTCGTAGGGGCTGTCCTGAGGACACTGTCTGTATTGTTCTCTGTCAAGTTGAATGTGTCCTAAGAACACTCGCGGTGTCCTGAAATGTTCGCAAATAAACAAAATGGGGGTGTTCTGAAGACGCTTCTAAGAACACTCGCGGTGTCCGGGGAGTGTTCGTTGGGGGTGTCCTGAGGACGCTGTCCGTATTGTTCTCTGTCAAGTTGAATGTGTCCTAAGAACACTCGCGGTGTCCTGAAATGTTCACAAATAAACAAGATGGTGGTGTTCTGAAGAAGCTTCTAAGAACACTCCCGGTGTCCTGGAATGTTCGTAGGGGGGTGTCCTGAGGACGCTGTCCGTATTGTTCTCTGTCAAGTTGAATGTGTCCTAAGAACACTCGCGGTGTCCTGAAATGTTCGCAAATAAACAAGATGTTGGTGTTCGGAAGACGCTTCTAAGAACACTCGCGGTGTCCGGGGAGTGTTCGTAGGGGGTGTCCTGAGGAAGCTGTCCGTATTGTTCTCTGTCAAGTTGAATGTGTTCTAAGAACACCCGCGGTGTCCTGAAATGTTCGCAAATAAACAAAATGGGGGTGTTCTGAAGACGTTTTTGAGAACACTCCCGGTGTCCTGGAATGTTCGTAGGGGGTGTCCTTAGGACGCTGTCCGTATTGTTCGCTGGCAAGTTGAAAGTGTTCTAAGAACACTCACATTGTTCGCGGACATTAAAAGTTTCCCATAGATCATAGTTGAAATGTTTGACTCTATGGATGTGATATGCTGCGGTGGTTGTTGCCAGGGCATAGAGTCTTGGGTGCCTGGCCATTTGGCCAGGCACCCAAGACTCTATGCCCTGGCAACAACCACCGCAGCATATCACATTCATATTTGCTTATAACTTTGGGTGAAACACAAATGTATAAGGAACAAAGGTATTAGATACTATGGATGTGATATGCTGCTATGGTTGTCCTTATCCTTATTATTGTATACTTACTGTTTGGTCTAGTAATGGGAGTCCATGTTTTTCTTCTTCATTTCTGTGATAAAAGAAAATAGCATGTTAGTATTAGTATTTTGTAATGACTTATTACATTGTATAAGCAATACACTTTTATTTTTTTTCGACCCTCATATTTAGTAGAGTACAAATCAGAGTACTGTGCAATTTGCTCAGTTTCTGTATTTGTTGCTAAAATCATTGGGTCTGTGGGAGAAAAAAAAAATCCATGTTGGATTAAAAAAAAACCCTTTTTCTGTTATGCTACAGTTTATTTGTTTGTTTGTTTTCAGTGTTCACTTGTTGTTTCTGGCTAATGCTTTATACTTTGCTTTGTTGTATTTTTTTTGGAGCAGTAACAGATTCTTCATTTGTTTTGATATTATAAAATTTTGGAGCAGTTAGATACCAATTGGCATATTCTAACTGTCTATTTTTTTAATATATTTTAGTGGTTTTGATTTATCTATTTGGATATTGTTAAATTTTGAGACAGTTAGATACCAATTGGCGTATTCTAACTGTGTATTTTTTGGCCTAATTTAGTGGTATTCATTTATCTGATTAGTTGTTGTAGAATCTTTGAGCTGTTAGATAGCTTTTGGAGTATTCTAACAGTTTATATTATTTTAACACAAATTTATTATTTTGGGACAGTTATATACCAATTGGCGTCTTCTAACTGTGTATTTTTTGGTCTAATTTAGTGGTATTCATTTATCTGATTAGTTGTTGTAGAATCTTTGAGCAGTTAGATAGCTTTTGGAGTATTCTAACAGTTTATATTTTTTTAACACAAATTTACTTAAAGGTTTAAATACAGTTTATTTATCAAATTTTGGTTTTAAGAACATCAAATAAGCGTTTGTAAGATTTGCTGGTAATCTCTGCTTTAGAGTAATGGTACTATCATTACATTCAAACCATCCACATTTCTTTTTTATATATGCAGTGTAGTGCCCTGAATTGGTTGTGGCTCCTGCGTGGTAGATTATACCTATTGTTGTGAAGGTTTTCTTACCAAGTGATATTTGACCATGTGTGAATCCAGTCAGCTTGCAGTTGTTTTTGGTACCATCTGCATTGTAACGTAGAAGCATTAGTATTACGTATTTACTATGTGTTTGTATTACTAACGTGAAGCGATTATCTGAATTGCAGGTAGAACATAATCTACCATGGTTTGCTGAAATGGAAAGGATTCACAATTTGGTATTGATATATATATGAAGCGTTCATTGGGGATTTATTCTTGTGTCACATTATTGCAGAGAGTGTATGTTTCCACATGTATGAAATCTGAAAGATTTCATTTACAGGTATGTTTTTGTTTTCCAGTACTTGTTGTAAGTACATTAGAAATTCTTGTGGATCTTCCTGTGAGTTTATAGTGAATTTCACCATTCCAGCACAGTAGTCCAATTGTCGTCTTATTCCAAAAACACTATATGTGTTGTCAGGATTGTTTGCTGCATTTCTGTGAAGTACTAACATTTGCAAACACAATGGGTCTGTACTGTGTAAGTAAATGTTGTCAACAATTGGTGGTAATTGAAATAGAATATTCATTGCCACATTTGCATAGTAACTTACACCAACTGTATTTGAGAATTTAAATGGTCCAGATAGTTCTGTATCTAACTGCTTTTTTGGAGTTTGTCTTCCTTCTTTAAAGAAGTACCTGGTTTACTTTCTCTAATTGATTCTTTTGTGTTTGTGGTACTTGATGAAGTATTAGTTTCTTTTACTCTCTTTGGAGGATTTGCAGTGACGTCCTGTTGCATTTCTGTTTGATTTAGTTTTCTTTAGTTTTTGTGGAACAGAATATGTGTTTAGATGGGGAGTGTATAGTGAGCGAAGTCTATTATATTCTAAAATGCAAGGAATATCAGCGTTTACTTTACTTGCATCAAAGTTGATTAGAAATAGACCGTCAAGTGTACGCAAGCGTGATAGTGCTACGTAGCTCATGCCTTCTTTAAAGACTGTGTTGTCAATATCTATCATTGCTTTGTCTAGGGTAAGAACTTGGGCCTCATTACGACCCAGGCGGTAAGTAACTATGTTTACGCCATGGTGGTTGGCGGACTTACCGCCCCATTCCGAGGTTGGCGGGGCGGTAAGTCCCCATTAACACATTTACCCTTCCCCATTCCCACTTTTGCCCCATAGGGCATAATGGGAGTGGGGAAGGCGTTAATTACGCCACCGTAAATTACGGTGGCGTAATTAACAACAAGGTCCCTTAGCGCCATGGATTTTAACACCTGCTCAAAGCAGGTGTTAAATCCTCCATGGCGTTAAGGGACCTCGGAATCAGGCGGTAAGGGTCGGCGCTGTTTACGCCGCCGTAAACCCCTTACCGCCTGGGTCGTAATGAGGCCCCTTGTGATTTATGAATCGTGACTGCCTATGCAAGAGTTAGAGAAAATTGTTCTCTGCGTACATACATATCTTTGAAGAGAAGGAATCTAGGTGTTGAGCGTCCTATCCGTTTTACTTCTGAAAGTTTGTCAAAGAGTATATTGACAAACTGAATTTTGTTGTCATGTGGGTATGTTTGAAAGCCAACAACTGTACCCAGTGCTCCATTAACTAGTCTTTGGTCCACGTCAAGGTTACGTTTAAGCATTACTCTGCAATTTAAGGATAATTTTAACATCTTTTCTAAGCCTGCTGTGTTTGAGATTATTTTTTCTAAATTATTTAGTCTTGTTGTGGCTTGGTCACACATGGGTAGTGTCATACCATGTACATCTAGTTTGTCTGTGGCGCTAATTTCCATTATTGGTTGCATTTCTTTACTTAACATTATTTAATTGAATTTGAGACAGCTTGCAAGAGTTGGCATTAAGGACATACAATTGACATTTTTGTGGGCTAATTGTTCCATAACATCTGTAGCACATGCATTATCGCCATAAAGTGCATTAATGTGCCAGGTTTTCAATGTTGCTTCTGCTTCTTTAGAAAGTATACCAACTCCCAAACTTTTTAAAATGTTGGCATAAGTTAGATTTGCAGATTGGCACATGTTTTCTGTTAATTCTCTGTATTGGAAATGTTGCCAAAGGTTGACATTTCCAATGCTGCCAACAGTTTTATGGCAGAGTTTGTGCCCTAATGTTTTAAAAATAGGTTCACCTTTTACTGGTGTTAATTGAAGCAGATCTCCAAAACAATAATGTGTTTTCCTGCAAAGAGCTCTTCATAGTCTGTTTTGAGTACTTCTTGTAATCTCAGGTGAATCAAAGCTAACATCAGGTTGGAGACCATGCTCACTTCATCTATTAGTAGCATTTTCATTTGTTTCAATACTCTGCGTAATTCCATTGCAGCTTCTGCAGAAAGTTTGTAATAGTCTAATTTGTTCTGGTGTTCTACTGGTAATAGTAGTAATCGGTGTAATGTAACACCACCTATGTTGTAGGCAGCTAAACCTGTGGGGGCAGTGACAATAGCTGACAGTTTGTTGTTTGTCAATTGTTGAAGGAACTTACTAATGATTTTGATTAGGAATGTTTTGCCAGAACCAGCTTCACCACTGACGTACAGTAGTATAGGTTTATAATTATGGCAGGAACATTCTTTATTTTCATGTTTTACACCATGTGCAATTTGTTTTGTTACTTCTTGAAAAATGCTACTTTGCTCACTGTTTAGTTTTGATTGTAGTATAGTTAAGTCTTCCTTATCTTCATACTGACACATGGTGTTTTCTACTTCTATCACAGCTAATTCTGCCTCATTTATTGTTAGTGGTTCTCCCAGTGGTTCTTGGCTTCCTGTTACAGAAGGTTGACTACTGTCAGGAGTGTCCTTATCTAGTTGGGCTTGGAGTTCTTCTTCGTTTTGCTGTTCATTGTGCAACATTTTTTTGTACTGTGTAAAGTTTACATCAGTTATAGTGCTTTCATTTCTTTTTAAATCATCCTCATATGAGTCATAGTTATCTAGTAATTGTTAGTCTTTTCTCCATGGTTTGAAGAGTTGTAGCAGGGACATGTAATATACTTCTTTATGTTGAGGAATCATTAATGACAATTTGATATGATTACTTAAATTTGGTTTAGTGAGTTTAACTAAGCTGCCTTCACAGTCTGTCACTCTATATTTACCTTTTTTTTCATCAGGTTTCATATTATTTTTGTATGTGTAGTTTTGGGCTATTTGGTATAGACACATGTTTTCCAAAGTATTACTTCTGTTTGGGTAGTATGTGTCCAATAAATTGTTTTTTAAAATGTCTTGGCTGTTGGGATCATGTTTGGCTATTGTTTCTATATCTTCATATGATTTTAGAACTCTTTTTCTAGTTTTAGCTGGACCAAGACTTAGCCATATCATATTTTCAGATTTACCATACAATGAAGTACCAGTTAAATGATCAGCTGCTTCATAAGATCCACATTCTCTATGGGTGAGCATTTTTTTGCCCAAGCTGTATAATTTCTGAGATACTGTTTTATCTGATGACAGGTCATTCCTGAGGTCTTGGAGCTCTGTCTTTTCTGCTTTAGTTAAGTATGCTGTGACATATCGTGCAACTGCAGTAGCATTGTCTGCAATGTACTGCACATCTATGTTTGCATTCCATAAGTGGGCAATGATTGCATTATAATCATTGATATATTTTTCTTCTTCTTTTCTTTTTATGTAATATGTATTTTTAGGTGACTTACCTTTAACACTATGTCTAACTGACGACATGAGGTTGTTTACTTGACCTGTATTTGTAACTGGTCTAGGGAAACCAAATCGGCATTTGGTGTAGTATTTGCCTTTGTTTTTGTATTTGCGACGACAATATTTTCCACATTTGTGTCTTTGAAATTGTAAAATTTGTGCATGAAGATCACTATTTGTGGCTTCTGATGGAATTTCACAAGTGACATATTTTTCAATAAACTGTAAAACAGTGGCAACACTGTCTTGACCAAATTTAGGAGCATCTTTAATCCATAAAAGCATGTGGATATGTGGTGCTCCTCTGGCTTGGTATTCTTTTCTCCAAAAGAAGTGTTGCACTTCTCCAAGGGGAGGAACAGTTTTATTACAAATAAAATGTAGCATAGCAATGAAGCAATGGTGAAAATATCTTGAAACATTAACAGGATCCAAAGAACAAAGTTCTCCAGGTGTTAGAATATCTATGTTTGTTTTGTTTTTATTTGATATGCGTAGGAAATCATGTAAATCTTCCCATGCATATTCTGCACAACTTAATGTAACAAACCAAGTGGGTGGGCCAAGGTTTCTGATCATACAACGTACATCTCCATGACGTCAAAACCAGTACTCTTTAGTACCACTCATATTTGCTAATAGATTTGTAATATTTGATTGTAAAACCTCATCCTTTTGTTGTACTTTCTCTAATAATTGTGTAGCTGTCATATTTTGAAAGTGTGATCCTGATTTTAATATGTGTGCAACTCCGTAACATAAAGTTGCTAGTTCACTTTCAAAGAGTAGGTGGAATATGTATTCCACATTTTGTCTAAATCTGGGATCTTCAGAATACATCCGTAATGAGCGGTATTCTGAAGCTGATATTTGAATAGGTCTATCATCATACCTTCCTCCTTTGCCAGTAGGAAAGAGTAGAGGAAAAGCACGTGCTTCTATACTTTTTTCCCATATACTGATTGGCGATCCTTTTGTTTGACGCATTTGGTAAGTTTCCAGTACATCTTGTACGGTGTCATTACAGTGCAAAGGATGAATTGTATAATGGCCTAAAGTATTTGATATTGTAGCAGGATCTAGTAGCTCAAATTGACCAGCTTCTTGTGTTTCTTGAATTATTTCAGTTGTATCTTTCAAGTTTTCTTCTATATTAATTTCTTTGTAATATTCATTATTCTCTTTAAGATATTGGAAGGCTTGTCTAACTTTATGTAAATCTACCAGCTGTTGCCATATTTCTTTGTCTTTTGTAGGTACTCCATACACTAATATAATTAAAGATTGCTGCATTGGACGTTGCACTCCTAGAGTATGCACATTTTCTTCTAGTTTTAATGGTAAATAAACTACTTTTCCACGAATGCCTTTTACCAATTCAGAGGGAGGTAATTTTGCTATTTTTGGTTGAAGGCGTATTATTGCTTGAAATGGGTGCACTGTTTGAATTATGATGCTCTCATATAAATTAAGTTGTTGTAGGGATTTTGGTAGTGGGTATAATTCCAAATTATTTGTGATAGCACGTGAAGGAGTTTGGTTGCTGTCAAGTTTTGTAGTGCAATAACTGCAAAGTATTAAGGGCTCAGTTATTTCATATTTGTTTTCTGCTACAAGGTAGAGAGCTAATTCAAACCATTTAGAATCTTCATTGTCTTCTATTTTGTATGATAGGTCCACAGTTGTTGTGTTACTTTTATAAAAAATTCTACGGCAACATACACATACATGGTTTGGAACTTCAGCTGATGTACTTTTAAATTTTAGTATTTCTTTTTTGTATGTGTTTAGCAAAAGGTTGCCATGTGTAGAATTGTTGCTTAATTGGTGTAAAGCTATTTCATTCTGTAAATGGCTTTCACTTCCAAAATATTTTTTCTGGATATAGTGAATTTCTTCAAGTAGGTCTTTTGCTGTACCATGTAGAAGGATGTTATTTAACTTTGCTAGTGCTAAAGCAGGACTTTTAGCATAGTACAGTTTATAGACTAGATTTCTTATAGTTGAATGATGTGTTGATATCATTTTGATATCATGGAAAGTGGTTTTACAAGTAGGTCCTGTAATGCAGGGCAATGAATGTCCTTGTAGTCCTGTGTACTTGCGCACTGGACAGGTATCTATATTTTGCAGTAATTTAATTTTGATTTTGTCTTTGCTTTTTACATATTTATTGAGGAATTGGCGTAAAGATTTGAAACATTGTTTGGGAATGTTACACATTGACGTGCATGGCCATTTGTACACTAGACATTCTGATTCAGTTGAATGGAGGGGTAATTCTAAGTTTTCAGGGCATATTTTTGTAAGAAGTACTTCTTGTTCCATTATGGTATTATTCACTTTTTCATAACCTTGACCACTGCTATGTATGGCAATTGTATTCGTTTGCTTTTGTTTGTACGCTTCTTCATTAAAATATGGTTCTGTGCTTGTAGTGTGATTCCATTCACCTCCGCTGATACTTAAGAAGTTCTTTCTGTTGATATTTCGCTTATTGAGAAGTCTTTTTTGTAATTTAGTCATTAGTTTTGTTAGTGGTTTCATTTTGTTTAACAGTAAAATAAATACATTTCTTTTGAGAAGAATTGCACTGTCCATCAATGCTTCTAAGATTAATTTCCTATGATAGGTTTTAAGCTTTGAACCTGATTTCTCTCCTGTTTTTATAAGATTTTGAAGGACTTTGTGACAGTATATTTTGGCTAAAATACTTTCCTTGGTATGCTTACTTTGCACTATATTAGAATTTGAAGAAATAGTTTTATCTGTACTGATAGCTGATTTTCTGTTAATTGTTTTTTGTTTTTTTTACATTTTGATAGAGGAAGCGAAGTTGTTGTACTTGAAACTTCTTGTGTTTCACTAAATGATTGTATTAGCTGTTTTGTTTCAACTTTTTTTACAAATTCTGCTAGAGATGGATGCTTATGTTGGACACCTTTATTTTCATTTGCTCTACTTTTGCGTTGCTTTCTACGGACTTGACTTTTGGTAGGCATTCTTTAGGGTCTGTTGAAAAAAATAAAGAAGATATGGTTTGGGGTGTTCTGGAATGTATGTGTGCTGTGTGCATGAGTGTTTGAGTAAGATGATAAAGATGTATGTAATGGTGTGTGATTGTGCATTGGGAACTAAAACTAGTAGGGATAGGTATTCTTGAATTTATGTGTTACTAAACTGGGGTTCAGATGACAAAAAAAAGTCAGCTAGTGGTGTGGAAAAGTACAAATAGTAAATTTAATGTATACAATTAAAACAGTTGTTTGTTCAATAATATGAAAATTGTAGTGGTTCAGTTGGCTAATTTGTGTGTTCAAAAATAGAAATTTGTGGGCCATTCTGGCTGTAAATCGCTGTTTAAGACATGGACATTTTTGGACAAAATGGTACAAAATCTCTATTTTTAGAAACCGAAATAGCTCGTATTAATGTTATAGTATATTTGATTAATAATACAAATATTATGGTGATATTTTACTTACTTTTTTAAAAAAATTAACAGTTAACTTCTTAGTTTTTCTTTCTTCTTCGAATTCGGCTGCTTCTTTTCAGGAAACTGGTCTTCACTGCAATTGTAAAACCTTCAAATTAGTAACCTTGTTTGTATATAGCACTGTTTTTAATTTAGATATTGATTTTTTAATTGAAATCCCCATTGCCTTCTGTAAAACCATTAAACTAATTTATTTACATAAGATACATTGCATCAGTTCAGTACATATGATATGTTCTTAATGAACAAATTGTATTGAATGACTAACTGTAGCAAAAAAAATATCTTTACTATGTCTTGTGAAATTTATAATATATTAGTGAATACCACTATTTCTGTAAGTAAACCGTTCTAAGTAATAGCGCCTCAATGTCATGTCTAATTTAAAGTAATTAAGTAAATAAATAAATAAAAACAAAAAATATGAAATTGTATAAGTATTTTTATAAAGGTTTAAACATAGATTGTGTTTGCATGCAATTTTGTTTGAATCTATGTAGTCTATATATTTCATTTAAAAAATGTTAGTTTAACATGATTTGAGTGTGTGTGTATAAAGAAAGTAAATAGTACAAAGGTTTATAAGTGATAGTTGATTTTAGGAAATTGAAAAAAGTACAGTAAATTCATTTTACAGATTTTACAAGGTAAAAGTCTGTTTGAAAATGTGTTCATCTACTATACAGAAAATATGCATACCTGAAGTTTGTGTTCATGCATATGGTTTGCATGGAGCTGCAAGTAGAAATCTTGAAGACTTGTACAGTATTTCTGGTAGATACTGCTTGCCAATGATATGACACTTGTACTCAGAGAGATTCAGAGTACATTTGCACTGCTGATCTATGATGATGCAGTTAGATGTAGAGGTCTTGAATGTGATTGATGCATGGTCATGTGATTTTTGAGGTACATCCAATGAGGGAATGGCAGAGAGAGTTTAGTGAAAATGGTAGAAGGGCTGTTCATGTTACGATATGTCCGCGGACATGGCGGTAGTTCACGGACATCGGGAGTTACATCCGGGGATTTTTGGGTTCAGAAGTCATGCAAATGAGAATAAGCACTGAAAGGGATTGGTCAGGAAAGTTTGGTGGGTGTGTTGTGCCAGGAGAGATTTTCTCAGATACTCTTTTTGCTGAGAGAACAAAATACAGCTATGGCTGTGTGTTTCAGAAAACAGATCGTTTGGATTTTAGGAGATTCGTGGATACATTGGTTGAAGGTGCATGCAGAAAGCTGTGGAGTAGCTGTAGATCTTGGATTCCCACATGTGGAAGTACACTGGCATGGAGTACGTGAAATGAAGTGGTTGGACTTGCTACCTCTCTGTGCTACTTTGGAGACAGAGCAACATCCAGACATAATTGTAATTCATTGTGGAGGGAACAGTTTAGGACATGTGACTGGAATTTTTTTGCAATTTGCTATGAAAGATGGACTTAGGAAGGTTATGGACATGTTTCCTAATTCTCAAGTGATATTTTTACGGATTGCGCAGAGACAAATGTGGCTTTGTTCTTCTTCATTTGGTCCACAAATGGAAAAAGCAAGGCGCAATGTTAATAAGGCTGTTTGTGCCTTTCTAAGAGATTTTGGCATGTCTTCTTTTCACAATGAAAATATTATGTTTTGTAGTACATAAATTTTTCGCAGCGATGGAGTCCATCTTACTTATGCTGGCAATCAGATTTTTCTGAGAAATGTACAAAATGCATTGCGACCTTTTTTGGAATTACAACAACGATTTTGAAGTAGATGTTAAGCATTTACAATTTTTGACTTACAAACACCACCCAAAGGCTCTTTTCAGAGCCACCACTTCTTTCCAGAGAAAATTACAATGTTTGTGATGGAGTAGCAACCCAATTTTTTTAATGTTCGCGAACTGTCCGCGGACTTCTAAAAAATACAAAGAGCCCTGCTTCATTTATTTTCACTTCTATTTTTTAACTGGGAAAGGCGGCTCTGAAAAGAGCCTTATTTTTTTTTGATTTTTGTAATTTTGTATTTTTTTTGGTTTTTCAGACACGACACACTAGGAGAGGAGGGTAAAGGAGGGTAAAGGGGGGGACACCAACCACAGGGATAAGAAAGGGCGAGCTGAGAGAGGGAGATGTAGAGTGGGTTTTATTTGGGTAGTGAGCAGGTCTCAAAAGCACTCCGAAGTCGCTCCCCCCTGCAGAGTACTGTCTCACAGTACATACATACAACTGTGACCCTCGAAAGGTAAGGGTCATCAGCATACTGTATGGCCTGTGAGGCAGCTTGAGGAAGACACTGTCCCACAGAGCTGGTCCTTGTGGTGACAGGATCAGAAATAGAGGATGAAGTAGAGGAAATCAACCTGCTACGTTCTTCGCAAGGTACAACCCTACGAATAGCCCCAGAGTGAAATGACCTCAGGTGTCGCTTCATAGTAGTGGTCCCAAAGCTGTACTTACCGTGCTTCCCGCGACTGAGTATCATTTTGCACTCATTGCAGGTAACACGGTTCGCACGAGCCTTAGGAACATCACCATGAATGGTAAATAACCGCCACACCCAAGACTTACGCCTAGTGCGGGTAGTAGGGTTTTCCTCTACCTCATTCTCATCATCCTCTTCTTCCTCCTCCGCATCCTCACTCCTGTTCCCCTCTTCAGGCCCTTGGGGAGGTAGTGGTGGTGGAGGGGGTGGGGGTGGTGCTGAAGCAGGTGCAGCACCAAGTGGCAGTTCAGCAGCCAAGGATGCCATCTCGATGATGGTGTAGCCTGCAGGTGGCAGCAAAAATCACTGTGTTCTGAAGAATAGCCAGAAACACAATGGGAATAAGCTCTTGGGCGTGGTCTTTTATAAGGGTGCTTGTGCGCGGTTCGCGGAGAGATCAAACACAAAAAAGGATCGGAAAGTTTCAAAAGGTATATAGAAACTCAAGATTGCTATGTGGGACTTGTGCCATGGTGAGATTTTATTGAAAAATATTATGGATTAACTGAAAATGTACTTTTAAATTGTTTGGGGACACGAACAGTGTCCGCATTTCAGGACACACGATGAGCATGGGCGCGGTCATATGATCCGTTTGCGAACTAGTCCGCGAAGGAAGCGCCTGTCCGCAGGACACCAAGTGCACGGAGATTGGTTAGCGCATGCGCATTGATGCCCTACGGACACTGTTCGGGTTCTGAAGTAATTAAAAGTGCGTCACACGTGAAACAAACATTTCAGGACACCGCGTGTGTTCTTAGAAGAGTTTAAACTTGGTAGCGAACAGTAAGGACAGATATAGTGTTCTTCCGGACACGTGTAATTTCGTTTATGTAAGAACATTTCAGGACACCAATTGTGTTCTTAGAACAGTTTCAATTGGGTAGCGAACACTACGAACAGGTATAGTGTTCTTCAGGACACCTCCATTTTCGTTAAAGTACGAACATTTCAGGACACCAATAGCTTCTTAGAACAGTTTGAACTTGCTAGCGAACAGTACCGGACAGGTATAGTGTTCTTTAGGACACTTTAATTTTTGTTTGTTTACAAACAATTCAGGACACCGCGTGTGTTCTTAGTACAGTTTCATGTTGCTAGCGAACACTACGAACAGTTGTACTGTTGTTCAGGACACATCATTTTCGTTTATTTACGAACATTTCAGGACACCAATTGTGTTCTTAGGACAGTTTTAAGTTGATGGCGAACATTACGGACAGATATAGTGTTCTTTAGAACACTTTAATTTTTGTTTCTTTACAAACATTTCAGGACACCACGTGTGTTCTTAGAACAGTTTCAACTTGCTAGCGAACAGTACGAACAGGTGTGGTGTTCTTCAGGACACCTCCATTTTCGTTTATGTACGAACATTTCAGAACACTCGCGCTGTCCGCGGACACTTTTATTGTTTTTTTAAAAAAAAAAAACGGAAACTATTCACAATACAATATAAAAATTAAACTTTATTTAACATATAGTAATAATTTATGATAGAGAAGGTGAGGCAGAAACAGAAACAAAAACAGGAGAATTTGGGGTTTCAACATGATTGGTATTAGGTGAAGAAGGGATGGAAGTCTCATCAAAACGTTTTGGATTATGGAGAGGGTTTGGGGATAATTGACTGGGATATGGTGAGGAGGGACAAGTACTTGTGGGGCAATGGTACGAGGTTTTTGATTTGAAATGATTTTCTACAAAAGTTTTTAAATTATTAAAATTAGCCAACAATACATCAATTTTTTCTTCTATATTGTGAAGACTGTTATCCATAACAGGGTTTTCTGAAGTTTTTTCTATTTTGGTATGCTCTGTATAAAAAATAATATAGATGTTAAATGTATATAAAAAAATAATAGATAAATGGTTTATATTATAAAGTGTTTACCATTAGTTTCACTATCTTGTGACATTTCTTCATGTGGGAAATTGTCCTCTAGCCATTCCAGAGTACTAGACATTTCTGTGAGAAAAAAAAAAGATAATATATTATTTAATCTAATACAGAAAGTTTATAAATATATGAGTAAAATGAAGTACACTTACTATTTCTGGTAAAATAAGTCCTATGTATTCAGTGGGTCTGGTCTTGTTCTCAGTTATGTTGTGTCTGTGAGGTAATTATGTTGGAAGCCAATTTATCTTCTTGTGGTATATTCCATTTCAGAACATATTGTATTTAAATGAATGGTTAGTGTGTTACATATATGGGTTACATTTCTTATGTATTACTATATATAATGTGTTTGTGTGCTGCTTTTTGAATTTGTTAAATGTTCCTATATTATGATATAACAATCAAACATACCCCACCACCGCCCCCCCACAGTTTTTAGGTAGTGGTACTGTTCTCCGAACATGTCCGCGACCATTAAATAAGTTTGCGGACATCAAGTTCATAAGAAGAGATCTAGTCAGTTCCATATGACATGTATATAAAGTCAAAGTCATTATTGTTAACTTGTGCTACTAAAGAACTATGAAATTCAGTGAAAAAACTTTGTTAAAGGGACGTTATGGTTAAGTTGCGCTACTAAAAGCCTATGAAATTCAGTGAAAAAAAACTTTGTTAAAGGGACGTTATGGTTAAGTTGCGCTACTAAAAACCTATGAAATTCAGTGAAAAAACTTGGTTAAAGGGACGTTATGGTTCCAAGTAAAACCGAAAAACCCTTGAAATTCACCAGTTATGGTAAGCTAAGCAACCATAACTCGCGCCACCACCGTGCACTGCTAAGACTAACACCCAGGACATCAAAGATGACATCACAAATGTCATTGATGACATCACTAATGACATCACATGTGTATGTACTTCTCATGAAATATGTGTAGAAGGGATTCTTATTATGTTGCGAAAAAAGTGTCAAGAATCATTGCAAGAAATATACCCTAATAAGTGCATTGAACGATGCATTGATATAAATAGCATCCTATTATGGGGTTCTATCTAGTATACTAAGCTACTCATACAGAAACATAACATTGTGTGCAGCGTACAAGATGAAGGTATGATATTTGTAATGTTAATATGTTAAATAAATAAATGATAATTGTTTTCTTAATAGATTTTTTTGTACTGTGAAATATGTAATAAGTAGCTAATAAAACCCATGTATTACATAATTGCATTACTATAGACAAAACACAAAGACACAAGAACACATACCAATATGGGTATATACAGGGAAAGTGAAGTTAGCAAAAAAGCACAAGTAGTAGCAGAAACAATTCATAACTTAACTGATTAGTTTCATGCAAATAAATGATTGCTCTGTTTCAAAGCTGCTATTTACCCTATGTATATGTATCACTTGATGTGATTGGACCCTAAGCAAAGTAGTGTGAGTACAATGAATACAAATATGACCATATACAGGGAAAGTACAGCCATAAAAAAAAAACAACAGAACTATTAGAAAGTGCTCATAAGTCTAGTGATTATCTTTATGCACAAAAAGGATTGCTGTCTTTCAAGCTTGTGTTTTCCCATATGTATATGTTTCATATGATGTGACTGTACTCTAAGGGAATTACTGTAAGAACCTACTAGAAGGATACGTCTACAAATAAAATAAAATTCTTAGTTTCTGACTGTTACTGAAGAAAACCATGTGGCCTAGATATGTCAGCAAAAGAAAAAATAGTGAGCCAGACGTGTGATGTCATCAGTGATGTCATCAATGACATTTGTGATGTCATCTTTGATGTCCTGGGTGTTAGTCTTAGCAGTGCACGGTGGTGGCGCGAGTTATGGTTGCTTAGCTTACCATAACTGGCGAATTTCAAGGGTTTTTTGGTTTTACTTGGAACCATAACGTCCTTTTAACAAAGTTTTTTCACTGAATTTCATAGGTTTTTAGTAGCGCAACTTAACCATAACATCCCTTTAGCAAAGTTTTTTCACTGAATATATATATATATTACACAGCCATGATAGTGGCTGTGTAGTTATGGTTAAGTTGCTGTTTCCATAGGAAGAGCACTTTTTGGGTGGCTTTTTAACTTTGCTCCCCCTGGACGAATACTCACCAAACTTTGGGGGGGCAAAGTTATAGGGAGGGTTCCCAAAACTTTTTTTTTCCCATAGACTGAGTGGTGAAAACTTTGCGCACGGCCACAGGCCAAACCGCTGAACGGATTTGCACCAAATTTGAGGCAGTGGCAGGGGCTTGGGTGCGAAAGTGTGCTTTTGCAAATTTTGTGACAATCCATCCAGTAGTTCCCTTAAAAACAATCAAAAAGTATGTCTCTAAAAATTAGTGATATCTATGTCCGCTCCGCGATCACACTTCCCTGTTCGCTCTGTGGAGAAGATTGCAATTGGCTATTCCGTGGCGTGCTGCCCGCGAACATGTTGTGCTTTCACCGATTGGTTGTGGCACAGCGTGAAGTGCGTCGTAATCTTTCGATACGTCCGCCACGTTTACTTCGTTTTCTATATAGGCGAGGACCACCCAATAATTCCGTCTCACGGCACGTCCCCTATAGTATTCAGGCAGGTGCTACTCCTTCTGTATCAGAACTTTCCTGCCATTCCTTCTGTAGCGTGCCTGAGAACACCATCATAAATTAAAATGAAATGTGAAAGGGAAAAATGCAAATAAAGAAAGCACCTTTCACAGATCAACAACATAAATGCCGATGCACGCATGCAGGGCGGGGGGTGTTTTTTAGGTGTTCCTGAGCGTTTTCAAGAGAGTCACAGTGCAACACTAAGTACAAAAAAATGTCACTACTTTCAAGAAGGGCACCAAGCCAATTTAGATGGGGTGTGCAAAAATCTGGATGGCTGGCATAGTAACAAAAACGTTATAGCTTGGGAAAAGTATTCGTGCTGTGAAACGTCATAGTCCCATGGGCGAAGGATGCCATTGGCACATGTCGAACAAAGCCACAAATACTCTTCTTTGCAATGTACCGCACTTTCTACATTCACGGACCAAATAGAAAATTACGCTGCCACATCGGTGGCTGCATAATGTGATGTGTATGCAAGAGATATGAAACAAACGCATGAGCTGGGCAAGGGCCTCCTTCATCGCAAACGGCAATTAAGGTTGTGTAACATGCTGCACCATTTTCCCTGCACAATGAACAGCAATAATATCTGAGTGGCTGCGTGTCACCAAAGTGTCACACAGAGAAATCAAAATCTGGCACTTCCTTGTAGCCACTCCATAGCACTACACATGCACATGATAAATTGCAAAATGAGTACCCACTGCACAGTGTTTTCCATTCACTTTCACTCAATGTATGTCGGAATCCCCTAAAACCTGCACGCTGTACCTCGTGAAACACACAGCCATAACTGCGCTCTCTTTATTTCTGTCGACAAATACACAATCTGTCCACACACACCACACCCACACACTTTATTGCCCAATCCCATAGCCTCTGCAGGCCCATTTCTATGGGCGTCATCTGCAAAAGGGGCATATGTAGCACGTGCCACACTGTAACTATTGCGATATTTGCAGACTTTTTCTGCTGGGCGCACTAAGGAGTGGGGGAATAACTTTCAACCACGGTAGCGGACGTTGTTAGGTGTAGTGGCTCTTAAAAGAACCTCTTTTGTAATTTTCTTTTTTTTTGTAAAGGTGCTTCCGTAGAAACAATTTTTTTGTGGTCTTCATAAGTAAATGTGTGTTTTCAACATCAGCTCACATTCTTATAATAGGGTCTTCACTGCAGTGTGTAGATTGCGAAACAACATTTCTTTGCCACTGTGCGACAAAGACATGTCATTTGGCTTGAAAAGGTGTATGTATCGGAAACCATTGTTGTCATTCTCACAAGAGAACATTCCAGCAGCACTCAAGAAGTCACACATGCTTTTGTTGATTAGACCCTTTCCAACCTCTGGCTGGCGACAGGAATCATTGGAATACTTCCACAATATTCTCGGGGGATACATGTGAAAAGCCACCAAAAAACTTTCAAAGGACTGTTTTTTTTTGGAACTCAATTAGAGGACAGGACCAGGCCCCTTTCGCACAACTAATATCTACAAAGAGATCCTGTCACCTCTAAACATCCTCCTTAGTATTAAAAACCTCTTAATTAGGCACCATGAGGACTGTTGAACCAGATAGAGAACCCAATAACAAACACATTATTATCACATCAAGTGACCGTTAACATTCAAAACCTCACTGTTTGTTTTCATTAGAAAAATAATGTTTTATTACAAGATATTGCTTTAAAACCTAAAATACATATCGACACATGTAGATATGTAGTAATTAATAAACACCCTTATATGTAAAAAAGAAAATAACAATACTTAACCGCATATTACCAAAAAATCAACACCTCAAGAAGGATAGAGGGAAAGAACATTTTTTTGTGATAAAAGGGTGAAAGAAAGAATAAATCAATTGAAAAAAGAAGAACAATGATTCATAATTACACAAAAGCTAAATTCAAAAGACACAATCCACATTACTAGCATTTAAAACAAGTGTAGCATTCTTATGTCTAGTATTGAATCCATTAATTCATTGAGGGATTCCTTTATGTCATTTATTAGTTTTTAGCTTTTAATGCTCTACTTTCACTGTGCATTCTAACTCACAGTATACTGGTCCCGACATGTTTCATTCCCGATTTATTGAAACCATCTATAGGGAAATTCTTCAGGGGACTTCTTTCAGCGAACAATTTATGTGCCAACAACTAACATTTTATAGCGTGTACTTTTCAGCATTGGGTTCAGCCATTATCGCAGACCTCATGGGGTTTCTTTCTGTTAGAAATTAACAGTAACCTAAGGGAGAAGAACAACACTAATATGAGTTCTGCTGCTCTATAGAATGCAAGAGCAGTCTTCCCACCATGAGTGTTTAATTCTCAAAGGCGAGGCTTACCACACTCCAATCTTTAATCATTGAAGAGCATGGCCAGTGGAACTTCTTTGTAATAGAAAACTCGATCTCTAGGGAGAAAAGGAAAATAACACATTCTCAATGTCAGGCTCAGATTACTACAGAACACAATCAATCTCTTCTTTCATATTTTTTTGAAAAAGGAAAAAAAAAGAAAACGCTTTGGAAAAATGCTTTGGGTGGTCTTTATTATATACTGTCGGTACTAATCATCACAGTAAATTGAATGGACATAAGGCATGCAGTGAGTTGACTTGTCTCTACAGACATAGTTTACATTTCGATTTCTATCATCTGAAAAACAGATTTATATTAATTTTACTATTAATCACTCTTCAATGGAATTATGAGACCAGCACAAGCCATAGCCATCGGGTCTGCTTACCATTATTTATTAACTGAAGTCTCAAAACTCACAACCTTCCTCTGTGCTGTCCCAATTAGACGCACCAAATGCGTTAATGAGAATAAGTCGGAACTGACTCTGGCAATGATATACTTTACACTGCAATAGAAGACAGGAAAAAATGCCACATTTTTCTTTGTTGCCCTTGTATTTAAGTAAGCGACAGTAAGATAGCCAACTAGATAATGCTCCAGACCCAAGAATAACTTCATGTGGAATTGTTTAATACATTTATGTAACCTGCCTTCGACGCTGCACCAAAAGATGAAACGCTACTGTTGGGTGGTATTACAATGTCCCACACTCTTGCACATTATCCGTCCACAAAAAGATATATATTTAAAAGAAAGTGTAACTTACTAAAAGGCATGTATTGCTGGTAACAAATAGTAGCTGTCCGATGGACTTCCGTTTACAAACCCGCAGCTGCTGGTCTCAACACTGAGGTGCGCCCATGCGTCCTCTCCTAGTGCATGTTAAAGCGTCAGCAAAAATGGCAACCAATTCTCAGAACACTAGACTGTTCTCTCGGATTGCTGTGGTGCTAAAATGTGTTTCCATGTTGTATATTGTTATTTACATAAAAGACAGCTTCATTCGGCACAATCCTATCCTCATGGCAGTTATTCCGTTTTACTTTTAGTACTTCTGGTTTCTAGAGACATGGCAATCTAGCACGTGGACTAAAAGATGTGTAGCACGTGGACAGAAAATTCGAATTGATACCTACTACCTCAAGATAGTATTTACATACGGTATCGCTTCTTAGGTTTCTCAATACCGTTATTAATAAGCCGCCCACATTGTCGTTAGCACAACATATGTGCTTTTGTACCCCAAATGTGGTGTCAAATGATTTTATGCTTTTCTTGTCATTTTCACCTGGGACAAACATGTGTTATGTATATACTGGCACCCATATACTAATGTCCAATCAATAGATTTGTTCACCCCATTTTCAACTGTATTACAAAGATAAAGGAATCTTTGTTCTTTGTTGATCGATCTCTTCTTATTGGATGCTGTGTCCTCAATCATGTCACCTGTGTAAGCAATCTCCAAGTAAATGACTCCAGTGTGTGGTTCATTGCCAGAAAATGACCAACCATATATGCAGTTATGTTCCCATTTCTTATGCAACTCTTGTGCTCAATAATTCTTTATTTTACTTTTCTCTCCGTCACCAATGTATATTATTTGGCATGGGCACCAAATTCGCGTAAATTACCATTTTTTAATTGCAATTTGTAAATTGGAGCTGTTTACAAGGTCTTTTTAGGCCCAGGTCAACTTCTCCGGTCTGTTTTGTACTGGAACAACAGCTGCATTTACCACAAGGAGTATGGCCTACAGGTTTGCTTAGTCCACAATAGTCAGTTAATGTCATTTGGGGTTGTCTTTGAGAAATGTAATTTCTGGTCACTAAGACTTTGATGGTAGGTCCTCTTTTGAAAGCACATAAGGGTTTTGCAAGTGGACACTCTCCGCCACTCAATATGTGCCAATTCCTTTTAATGATAGCATTAACTTTGTTAGAAAAAGGATTAAAAGTACTCACAAAGACAATCTGGTCTTTAGTCTGGGATTTTTCTTGATATTCCAACAAGGTTTCTCTATTATTGTTCTTGGCTCGCTTCCAAGCTTTTTTTACAATTTGTTTAGGATAGCCTCTCACAATCAGCTTAGAGCTGAGAGTGGATGCTTCTTGTTTAAATATCTGTTTATCCGAACTATTTCACCTCAGTCTTAAAAACTGTCCCACTGGGAGATTTTCCCTTGAATGTCTCAGGTGGCAGCTATCAAATTGCAACAAAGACTTTCGATCGGTTGCCTTATGGTACGGTTCATAGTAGTAGCCCAAATTGTGATGTCTAAATTGTTTTCTGATGTACTAGTTACAGCTGTGAATTTGAGAAATTGACTCTGTGCATTTATCCAACTGGAAAATTCCTCAAATTTGGATACATCACCATCCCATGCTACCAGAACATCGTCTATAAACTCCTCCAAACATGGAGGTAAGACAAAAATGGATTGGAGTGGTTGTAAATCACATTTTTCTCAAAGCATTCTACAAGCAGTAATTTTCTTTCAAATACATTTCAGCGCACCATTAAATGAAGCTGTTAGGAGTGTCGCCTTTTGTTCTCTTTGTCAGAAGAACTTCCTCTATTACTTCTAGTGTTTGATCATGAGGAATACATCTATATAGAGATATTATATCCAAACTTACTAAAAGTTGTTCCTTTCCATCAATTGGATAATCTTCAATGAGATTAATAACTTCAGTAGTATCCTGAATGTAAGAATTCATTTCAAGTACAAAAGGCTTCAGATAAGTGTCAGCAAATTTAGACAATGGTTCCAATAGGGATCCTAAACCAGACACTATTGGACGGCCTGGTGGGTTGGATAGTGACTTATGAATTTTAGGTAGAATATAATACCTTAGAATGCTAGGTTTTTTGGATTGTAAAATTTTATACTCTTGTCTGCATATCCAACCTCTTTCAAACACTGTTCTTATTTTCTCCTCTATAATAAATTTTAATTGGGGTGTGGGATCCTCTTGTATTTGCTTATAAAAAGTATTGTCATCTAGTTATCTTTCGCATTCTGCAATGTAAAAATATCGGTCCAATATAACTATTGCACCGCCCTTATCTGCTTTTCTCACTACTATCTGATTGTTGTCTTTTAGTTGTTGTACGGCCTGACGTTCTAATCTAGTTAGATTTTGGAACTGGTGGATAATGTTGTTCTTTTCCAACAGTCTTAATTCTGTTAAGACATGCTTTTCAAATACCACTGCTACTGGTGTAAAACTTGCAGTTGGTGGGCAGAAGGTTGAAGGATTTTTTAAGACACTGCAGTTCTTTTGTTCATCATACATTTTACCTTGAAAGAACTGTTTGAAATGGATCTTTCAAAATAACTGATGAATTTCTGCTCTCAGCTTGAACCCATCATAGCTTGTAGTGGGTACAAGCCCAAGACTCTTGTTCAATAAACTTCTGTCTTCGTAGGTGTATATTTGGCCAAATTGACTAATAGGCTCGGTTTCTCCTGGTTTGACGTGGAGCATAATCCCAATCCTCGTTCTGCACTTCCTCCTCTAAAAAACGCTGTCTTTGTGGTGGTGGACCTGGTTTTCCTCTGTTAAATCTGTTATAATTAGGCCCCCTGCCTCCAATACGTCTGCCTCTACCTTCTTGTCTTGAAGGTCTGTTACCATTCCTTTGAGCTCTTGGGTTAGAAGTGCTCTCATCTCCTGAGGATCCTGATGAATAAGACATATACCCAAAATTGACTTTTCATTGTTTTTGGAACATACCTATCTGGTTTTTAAATGGATCATATCCTTCTTGGGTGTATTTGAAGGCTTTATCATGGGAATAATCTGTGGAATCCTTTTTCATCCTCTTAATTCTTTCTCTTGTAGTGTATTCCTTGAATTCCACCATCTCTTTCAAAATCTCTTCTAATCTTTGTTTAAAGGTTTCTAGGGGAACTAGTTTCTTTATCTCTGCTTTCATTGCGGTAAGTCTTCTGTGATTTTAATAGACATCTCACTGGCAGTATCGATAATCAATATTATCCAATCCCTCCCACACTTGTTGGCAATGCAACTCCATTTGATGACAAAATCTTTGTTGTCCAAAAATAACCAAGGTTCATTATGGACAAGTCCTTGTGGGAGGGTACTAGCTCTCAAATACTCTATCATAATAGAGCCGTGGAGCTCAGTTCTAATGAGACGTTTCTTCAACTGCAACAGCTCGTCCCAATTACTGAGATTTGTGATAAGAGAAGCTTCTCCCTCATCAGAGTAAATAGATGTCCTTGCCAGTAACTCAGTGACATACTTATCGTCAAAACGAATCACTTTATCAGCGCTCATTTTTCCCAATGCTAATCATTTTATTCCTTACTTCCTACACCCAAATGTCCATATTGAAGTTAATGCAAAGGAAATTACCTATGGGTGCAGAATCATTCTTTAGATTCGAAGCAATTACTCATTTCACCTACGTGTGGCCTTAATACTGTCCGAACCTAGACACAGTAAGAATGTGAACTTACTCACACTTTATCTGAGAACGGTTCCACCTACCCAAACAAAACTTTGGGTTAATGTCCTGTGGGCATATTGCACAAACACCAACAAACTTTCAAAGGATTGGGTTTTTTTGGAACACAATTAGAGGACAAAGAGATCCTTTCACCACTAAACATCCTCCCTTAGTATTAGAAACCTCTTAATTAGACACCATGAGGACTGTTGAACCAGATAAATACATGAGAAAAGCACATTGGCAGTAGGAAAAATGTGCTGCACTGCTTTCATCATAATCTTCAGTTGACTAAACACACAGGAACAAGGCATGTAACCCAAAAAGAAGGCTCCAAAGTTCACAATCACAAAATGTACAGTTGCCGAAGAGGCCACGCGTCGACATTCTACAAGCAGTCTGCCCAAACAGCATGAATTGACACTACACCACAAAGCGTCCAATCTCCCCAAACTGAAATTGCCAGACAAGTCTTCTTGGGGGGCATACAAGCACAGATCTTCCACCAAGCCATCACCCACGCCGAAAACTGTGCATCTTGCCATGTTTGCCAGCTGCAGTACACAAAGTAATGGGGAAACTGAATGCCGCCCTTTCCTGTGACGCACACCCAGAGCACCTTATTGGCCAAAATCCATAGTCTCATTTCTATTGGACACCATGGTGAGAAGCGCAAAATGTGCCACGTGCCTTTCTGCAATGAGCACGAGGGCCTCGCCCCGGTGAGGCAGGAGGATTCCTTATCCCTATTGGAGCTCTTTCCTGGACGTACACCCTGAGCACGTGATTGGCCAAAGGCCATAGTCCCATTTCCATTGGCCAGCATGCTGAGAAGTGCAGAATGTGACACCTGGCTTTTTCCACGTACCGCACAGGCTGCACCCCAGTACAGCAGGAGAAGTCCTTCTTCGTATTGGCGTGTTTTCCTGTGATGCACACCCCAAGCACCAGCTGATAGGACAATCACTCCAGTCCCATTTCTATAGGCCAGCATGGTGAGAAGCGTTGAATGTGGCACGTGCAGGTCCCCAAGTACATCGAGGGCCGGGCCCGAGTGAAGCAGGAGTCCCTCTTCCTATTGGCGCACACCCTAAGCATGTGATTGGACAATCCCCACAGTTCTATTTTCGTGTCTGCCACTCACAAAATCCCCAGATGTAGCTTTTGCGCTGGGGGGGGGCAATAAATTGCAACCAGGGTAGGGGTAGTTCATGGTAAGGGGCAACTCTTCAAAAGAGCCAGTTGTTTTTTAGATGCTTCTACGGAAACACATTTTTTTGTTTTTTTGTGAGTTCTTCTGCTCACATTAGTACAGTAAACTCTTCACCACAGCCTGTAGATGAGCAAACAAAACTGCATTGCCAATGGGTGAGAACAAAATGCCATTTTCTTGTAAACACTCTGCATTTCCACAACTAATGAGGTAATTGTTGAAGAAGAACATTCCACGAGTGGACAAAAAAGTATACATGCTTCTGTTGATGAAACACTTTCCTGCGTCTGGCTCGGAACAACATCCATGAGCAGTAGGCCATACTCTTCATGGTATTATGGATGAGAAAAGCACTTTGGCGGTGGGAAAAAGTGTCCTCATGACATTCAGCAATCTCCTCGGTCTACGGAACAAATATAAGCAAGGCAGGTAACCCATATGCATGCCGCCGTAATGGATGATGATGATAGCTACTACTGAAAAACTGGCGAGGTCTTTGCAAGTGCATGCATATCGGCAAAATTACACCCATACACAGTGTTCCACGGTGCATCCACTCCTTCCAAAGCAAAATTGCTGTGAAAGTGTCTTTGCAGGGCATAGTTGTGCAGATCTATGACAAAGGGATCCTCTACAGTCAACACAATGTGTTTTGCTATGTCAGCCACCCTCAGTATGCAGAATATAATGTAAAACAGTTACACCTCCCCTTCCTGTTAACCACACCCACACTATTGATTGGCTAATCCCCACACTGCTATGGCAATTGGGCATGGTGGTGTAAAGGGCAGATTTTGGCACGTGCGCCTCCCAAAGTAGCATGAGGGCCACACCCCTGTAAAGCTGGAGCAGTCCTTCTTCCCTTTGCAATATGTTCTCTGCAGCTCTACTTCATTGGGTTACGCGTAAATAGACACACACGCATCTACCAGTTGCATCAAAGCCGCAATCATCCAAACTGTCACTCTTGTACAACACTTAAAATGTACGGTTACACATTTACAGTACAAATATCGTGCCATTCCAAAGCACGTCCGCTGCAAAGTTAAATGAAAGTATGCACAATTTCTCCATCCGTATACATCCACATAGCCACCCTGGATGTGGCACGTGTAATGATATGATAATACCCAGAGGTTTCTAAGCATGGACCCAGGGATTGAACCTGTGTTGCTCTGTATTGTCTTGTTTCCAAGGTGAGCATGTTGCTGCTGAGCCATCCTCCGAGGACAAACATTTTTAATCCTGAATTTACCGCGTAATGCACTACCTTTTCATGATAGTGCGGGGGTAAACAATATCAAACTGGGTAGGGGATTCAGTCTTCCATCGTCAATGTATTAAGGTGTTTTTTTTTTGACGTGCGTGCCAGCAACTTTTTTTTTATTTTCTCGTTATATGCGTTTCGGTTTGCCTCTGGTCACATTTTTACCACATTCTGGTCAATGCTTCTTGCACAGTGTAAAAGAAAACAGCATTGCCAATGGTGCTCAAATAAATGCCATTTCTACGGAACCACTGCATATTTTGCGACTTCATGATTTCATAGTGGGTGGAGAACATGCCAGCAGTCTGCATAAACTCACACATAATTCTGTTTATAGCACACCTTCTGACCTCTGGCTGTGGACAAATTACACCGTCATGCACCCAATCTCCTTGTGGTGTTATGCATGAGTAAACGACCTTCGCAGTAGGAAAAATACACATCATTGTGGTCAGCAACCTCTTCCGGTGACGGATTAATCGTGCACACGACATGTAACCCAAATGTAAACTTCAATAGTGCAGAACGATAAAGTCAACGTTCGTGATGGACGCCACACATCTGCAAAGACGACCCATCCCACCAAAACTGCAGTCACCCACAGAGGCCCAGAGAGCGTCTACTCCTTCCAACCCAAAATTACCAGCAACGCCTCTTTGCACACAACACCTGTGCAGATGGCGCACAAAGGTATCACTGACGAAAAGCACTGTGCGTCTCTCCATCTCGACTACCCTCACAACACAGTATTTGGAGGAAATGGTACCACCCCTTCCTGTGACCCACGGCCCAAACTCCTACTTGCCTATTTCAGACAATTCCATTTCCCTTTCCACCCTGCTCATAATGGCAGGATGTGCATGTGCGCTTTCCCATCTACAGTGAGGGCCACATCCCAGTAAAGCTGAGACAACACTTCTTCCCTATGCACAGTCACTTTTTGCAGCACTCCTCCATTGGGTGCTGTCAAATTTTCAAACACGCATACATACAAAACCTATGCATTGCACACAGTCATTTCTATAGAGCACTCCATATTTACCGTTGAACACTCTCAGTACACGTTACGTTTCATTGCAAAGCCCCTCCACTGGAAACTTCTGCTAAATAATGCACGATGGCAGCATCCTCAAAGATCCTAAGACATGTCCAGCACACCGTTGGCCATGCACACAACATTGCAGCCCTTTCCACACCCACCATGATACTATACATCCAAGCAAGCAACCATGTGGGCACCTAACATTATGCACAAACGTAACATACATAGTGGCACTTCTACCCAACTCCCCCACACCATAAAACACCCATTCAGGAAAACATGTCACACTTAGCAGAATCCACAAACATACCACAGCCTGCATCTCTCCTACGCACTGCCATTCACAAAGTATTGTGTCACTGGCAACCTATTCACAACAGCTGCACAATATTGGGCCTGCTTCAATAAATCTGCACACAGCACAGTGGCCAACCACATATAAGCTGCACTAGATCCATACCCACTTCCATACTCACATTATGTACACACTGCACCCTGTGACCACACTGCACAACTTCTCACTGCACCATCTCCTGCTGCACACCAAATACTGTATCATGTTGCAACTATCACCACAACCTTGAAATGCACAATACACGCTTCGCAACTCACTTGTAGTGCTATAGCACGTTGACAATGTGCTTCACACCCATTCTTCAAAGATCACCACCATGTGCCTCATGCACTATCAAAGCTGCATTGCTCTATTGGGTGTGCTCCTTGCACACATTCCCTGCACCATAATGCAATCATGCATGCCAGCATGTCACCAACTACCACTATGCACATAAGCACCACTGGCACCAGCACTCCTTACCAACCTCCACACCGCAATGGACATGCACAGTGTTACATGCAACAGTTACCATAATGTATAAACATTACACTGTTTCCGGCACCCCCGATGCCCTTTCATCACATACTATTGTGTTACCGAATTCCACTCAGAAGGTATTGTGTCACTGCCAACAGAACCACAAAATCTTTACAACATTGCCCATACTGCAGGCATTGTGCACAGAGCACACTATGCAAGCACATATAAGCTGCCCTTCCCCCATACCCTCTACCATACTGACAGTATGCAAACACTGTACCCAGAACCCACACTGTGTGACTTTTCACTGCAGCATCTCCAAACACAGTGCACTGCCATGGAACTTTGCAGCAGCAAATTGCAACAGTTACAATAATGTACAAACAAAATAATCTCTCTAGCATCCCTGTGCACTTTCAATCACATACTCTGGGCGTACCCACTTCCATTCATAAAGTATTGTGCCACTTCCAACCTACCCATGATATGTTTGCAACACTGGCCTATAACGGCTGAAATGTGCTCCACAACCATTCATTACATGTCACCACCCTCTAAGTGATGCACAATCAAAAATGCATTACTGCCATGGGTGTCCTCAAGGCCTAGGCTCTTGAGTGCTTGGCCTACGGCCTTCGGCCATGCACCCAATAGTCTAGGCCTTGAACACAACCACAGCAATGTAATGCCACCATGCATGTCAACAAGTACGACAATCCACATACACACCACTGTCACCGGCACTCCTACCCAAGCTGTACAGCGCCATGGCTGCACCAGTTAACATAACGCCCATGTGGCCAGATAACATTAAGCACAAACAAAAGACTCATGCATGAAAAAAGGTTTCAATTAACAGAATCCACAAACACACCACAGCCTCCACCACCGCTACCCACAGCCATTCACAAAGTATTGTGCCACTAACCACAACATTTTCACAACATTGTGCCTACTTGAAGAAATCTGCACACAGCATAGGCCGTGAACACACCCACAGCAACGTAATGCCACCATGCATGTGACCATCTCACCCATTATGACCATCCACATACATACCACTGTCACCAGCACTCCTACTCGACCTGTGCACTGCCATGCAACTATGCAGCAACAAATTGCAACAGTGAACATAATGTGCAAAGAAAACACTGTCTCCTGCAGCCCTGTGCACTTCTATTCACTTGCTATGGGCATCCCCACCATTCACAAAGTACTGTGTCACTGTCAACCTACCCACATTCTGGTCGCAACACTAGCCCTACTGCAACCAATCTGCACATACCACACTATACAAACACCACCCTGTACTGAATGCAGAGTCAAACATGCGTTCCTGCAGTGGGTATGTTGCAGCCCTATGCTTTTGAGTGCATCTCCTACACCCTCTGGCCTACGGCCTTCACCCATGCACCCAATAGTCCAATCCTTCCATTCACCCATGCATACCATCAAGTCTCCGACTTCCACATTCCATCCTCAGCGCACAGCCACCCGTGCTCCCACCCACCATGTGTTGAAAGGGGCCCCTAGGGGTCCCTAATGTCTATGGAAACAAGGCGATTCACCAAACACGATAGATACGCCAGACACGAGGTTGTATTCCCAAAGCTAGGGTTTATTGCAAAGCAAAAGTCTCAGTTGGCCAACTCGGTCTCACGACGTGTATCTCTAGACCTTGAGGGACGCAAGAGAGTGACTTACGTACATCAGTTACATATATACAAAATGCATATCAAACAATCAACTATGACATGTTTAACACCCCCCTTTAATTGGATTTCTTTGAAGTTGGTGTGATGATGGACATCTCCGACAACTATGACACCTTCAAACATCTATTCTAGTAACAATTTGCAATTTGTGAGTGCTGAGGCATCTTTCAGTTGTTGAATAGAACACAGCGCTTCTGTTCTTGGAAGCGAGCTACATACGGGGGGAAGAGTTGCATTCCAAACCTTGCTATCTATTAGGTGCTATTCGTGTCCTGGGAGCTGACGCGCTCTAGCAGGCTCAGCAAAGGGGGGCCGTAACAAAAGCATAATTCAAACCTTTAGCTGTATTATTCTAACATATTCTACCATATAACGAGACTGGCTTGCAGCTGCGAAATGATTAAATGCCCTGCAGCTCTGCTTCAAGGCTACATTCGGGAGGCAGGCGGGCATTCTTCCTGGTGCTGCATACGTTTGTGTTTCAATGAACTCTTGTTATCCTCACGGCCCTGCGGCCTTGTCCTTTTTACGTGCAGACAACAATGTTTTACAGTCGAGCAGTGTAAGCAAAAAATATACTGCAAAGCAATAGGAACAGAAAGCAATGAGCAATGGTTAAAAAACAAAATGGCGATTCTTGTTACATCAAAATGGCCGTTCATTGGCAAACTCTAAAACCTATATTCTGTCATATCGTGCATGAGACGGTGGCCCACGCCCACCAAAATACATTTGCGGGCACAAAGTAGAGGTATCCATTTTTCTAGACTGACAAACACTCCTTTGGCCATATGCCAAACGTCTCATCTATTTATTGAAACCTCCTCTAGTGATGATGATTCTGAAGTACTTATATCTGAATTTTGCATGCTATCGTAAACATCATCGTCTTCATCAATATCTATTGCCATCAACTCTTTTACTGTTCTGATCTCATTTGGGTCTTGGTCAGCTCGACCATGAGGTTGTTCTTTCTTTGTCATGATATGCATACATCCTTCCGTACATCCCTCAGTTACCTCAGCGCAAACTATTGGCAGGCAATGTATGCAACAACAGCACGTTAGGAATATTCCAAACACCACTACTAATATTGAGATCAACTTCCATCCCCAAGAACGTAGTATTCCCCAAAACCAAGATCCTATTTCCCAGCTTCCTTCTCCAGTAGGGAGTTCAGAGGTTAGGACATGCATTTTCTTTATTGCTTCAAAGATCGTAGGGGAATAGTCATCGACATAAACGCAACACGCTGATACCACTATTTTGAAAATTCCCCCACGATCAACCAGGATCACATCGAGAGCCATTCTATTTTGCAGCGTCATTAACCTGATTCCTCTTTCTTCCAATGTCATGTTAAATAATATATCTGTTGTTGTGTTTATGGTATTTTTTCAGATTCTGGACAGCTGCCTTATTTATAGGAGTTCACTATCTGCCCTAAGAATGGAATGAATGATTTTGCTACATCAGTTGCTATTAAAACACCCTTTTCAGTCCTTTTGACTCTAGTTCTGGATAGTCTGGCCATGTCTGCTGTTTCTAAGAGGAATACTCCTGGGAACAGTAGACCTAGGTAACATGTACCTCACCAGTTTCTGGGCAACCAAGGATGTGCTTTCTCTCCACATATAAAATAAACTGGATCACCTACATATACTGGTTCTATTTCCCATTTTAATACCACTGTATTCATGCATCCAGTATATGTTCCAACTGAAAAAGAGCCTTTCTTTTTTAGACAAAAAGGGACAGTTCTTGGGGTATAATTCACCGTGTAAGATGGGGGGATTGCGTCTTTGTCCCCTTCTGTTCTTACACGAAATGTCATTACAGATGTCTTTTCTAGTGGGGACAATCTATCTCGTCTATTTCGTCGTGTTATCTTTCGTGTACTTTTCCTCGTGGGCTCTGGGGCTATTACTTGTGCTTTATGGAAAATGGAACAACCCACAGGCTTCATTATTACCTCCTCAAACTCATTCATGTTGGTTCTGTCTAATTGACCCGTACTATTCTCAACCCATTTCCCATAAAACATTGCACCTAAAGATGCACTACATGCAGAACTTAATGGTAATGGCTGTACATACCACCCTATTCCTTTCCCAGCATGCTGTGGTAAATGGGCACATACCCAGAAATTTGTTTTCTTCAGAATTGCATGTGTCATGTTCATGATTAATAACAACGTATTATTCCCAAAACCTTCCCTGTGTCTTTCTTCCATTGGGGCAGGGTATAGGTAATCACCTGAACCGGGCTTTCAGTAGTGGATATATTAATTATTGGTAAAAACATTTCTAATGGGTGTATCGCTTCCATATACCATAATATTAGGGCTGTCGATATTGGTGCTACCACGCTCATAAAGCACATTATTATTGTCAGTGCCAGCATACAATTCGTTTTACCATGCGTTTTTCTTAGGTTTACAGTCTTTATAATTGACTCATTCTCAGCAGTGGTGGTGCAGGAGGAGGCTGGATCGGTCCTGGCATGTTTCTCGTCGTCCTTCTTCTTCCTTATTACAGTTCGTCCTGGATATCTCTCTCCGTCGCGCTTGCTCTGGTGTCAATAAGTTCAACGGAATTGTCACAGTTCAGTTCTGCCTGTCCTTATTAGCCTGGATTTGTTTATTCGTTTTTAGGCAAGATCACCTGTCCTTTCTCATACTGCTCAGAGGACCTTTGATCAGTTATCTTATTGCCTTAGTACCATGTGCGCCCAGCTTGTCCGCTCTGGTTCCTGACACATGTACTTTTATGATCGCACCGAGGAGCCGCAAGTCTTGAATTGTCCGACTTGCACAATTCTCACACTTCTCTCCTCTACACCTCTAGTTCCTTCTCCGTCCATGAGCTGAACCAGAGGTTCACATAAACATAAAAAAAGAACTGCGGATCACTTTGTCTTTCGAGGCCGCAAGTTGTATCGCCTTACTCCTGGTATCGTGTGATCCGTGAACAGTGCCGGTGCACTTCCAGATACAGGCTCAAAGTCAGCCTGTGGCACTACTGCAGGCGCTGGTGTGCGCCGCGCCAATGATGCAGATTCGTTCTTTGGTGTGTTGGCAAGTGCTGGTGGGTGCCAAAGGGGTACACAATTTGTTTCTGCTGATATTTGCAAGGCAGATTTCATGTCGGTCAGCAGTGATGTCGATTCTGCTGGGCAACGTTGGGGCACTCTTTGCCCTTCCCCCTCTTTGGCAATCGTCTCAGGCTTTGTTTTGAGTTTCACTTCTCGTTTTGGCAGATTTGGTGGCTGCTTACTGGCAACAGTTTCTTCCGTTACTGGGACCGCTGTTTCTTTCCGGTCATCAGGGTCAGGCAAGTCTTTCAGTGAAGTTGGAATCTTCATGGCATGGGTGGCATGGATCCATGACTTCCTTCCGTCCACCCGTCTTGCCGTCTGCGTCGCCAAGAGTACTTGATAGGGCCTGCACCCCCTGGGTGCTAACGATGACTTTCTTTCAAAAATGTTTAGAAGAACCCAGTCGCCTCGCTCCAGCGTGTGCCCCGGACCGGTGTATCCCACTGGTAATGCCTCCTGCACCTGCTGATGAATCAAACACAATTTCTGCATTAAAAGGCCACAATAAGTACTACGCACAGGATGTTCTACCTCACTAAGTCGTTTTGGCTGTGGTGCGCACCATACATTTGCCGCCCTCCCCATTACGATCTCGTATGGGGAGAGCTCAGTTTGAGCCTGTACAGATGTACGCATGCATAATAGTGCTATTGGTAATGCATCCACCCAACTCAACTTGCTTCCCGCACAAATCTCGCTAATCTTTGATTTAAGAATCCCGTTGTGCCTCTCCACAAGACCGGCAGAACTCGGATGCCTTGAACTATGGAATCTCTTATCAATCTGAAGACCAGCACATATCTGTAACACCACTGCGCCCACAAAATGTGGTCCATTATCGGACCATAGGACACGGGGCAAACCAAATCTGGAAAAGTACTCCTTAAGGACTACTTTTGCCGTGCTCATTGCTGTGCAGTCCTTCAAGAAATATGCCTCTACCCACTTACTGAATGCACAGATCATCACCACCAAGACGTTTTTAAGTTTTGGCATCTCTCCATCTCTATGAAATCAAAATGGATCACCTCAAATGGCATAGAGGGCGGGCCAAAACTGCCTGTTGGAGTCACTGTTCCCTTTCCTACATTGTGTTGCAAACACGTGATACAGTTCTGCACCAACCTCTCTGCATTCTTTTTTATGTTTACATTCTGCCATACTGTAGAAAGGTGCTGTATTATCTTTTTCGCACAGATGTGAGTAGGGCTGTGGGCCATTGTGACCATTGCAGTCACATACGAATTTGGCAACATCCAGTTTCTAGTTCCCTTGTCCACCCAGCAACCCTCCAGATCCAACTCAGTAGATCCCTCTGCCCACCCCTGTATTTCATTGGCCGTAGCTTCGGTTTGCATTTCTTTGACAGTGGCAACTCCATTTTCTATCATACAGGGTACTTCCTCTGTCTGAACCGTCATCATTTTGGTATTTAAATCAGTGGCAGTTTGTTTCGCAATTCTGTCTGCAAACGCGTTTCCCTCTCCTACTTTGCATGGTACCTTTTTGTGTGCCTCGCATTTCACTATTGCTAGGCGCTTTGGAAGCGTGAGTGCAGACAGAAATCATACAATCAAAGGGCCAAGTTGAATTCTGGCGTCATGTGATGTTAAAAACCCTCTCTCAGCCCAGAGTCGACCAAAGTTATGAACCACTCCAAAAGCATACTGGCTATCAGTATATATATTCACATTCAAATTTTCAGAAATCTCGCAGGCTCTGGTTAATCCTATTATCTCTGCGGCTTGTGCCGAATTGTAGGGAATTTTTTTGCTTTCTACAACGCTCTCTAGGGTAGTGATAGCATATGTGGCAGTTGTCGTGCCATCTGGTAATTTAAAACATGAGCCGTCACAAAATAACTCTCCATCTGGCTCTTTCTGTGGGGTATCACTTAAATGAACTCTCCCCTTGGTTTCTTCCTCAGTGACCATTAAGCAATCGTGGGGGGGGGGGGGGTGATTCATCCTCCCCAATTTATTTTAAGGGTGGTGGCATTAATTCTGCAGGATTCAAAGCGCTACACCTCATAATTTGGATATGGGGCGCGAACAAGATAATCTCATATCTTGTCAGTCTAGCAGAGGTGAGGTGTTGTGTCTGTGTCCTATTTAATAGAACGTCTATGGCATGTGGCACCATCAAAATTAAAGTGTGCCCCAATACCATCCCTTCTGTTTGTTTCACTGACGCAGCAGCCGCTGCGACAGATCGCAAACATTGTGGTAGTGCGCGCGCTACAGGGTCCAGTGCAGAAGAAAAATAGCCACATGGCCTATTTCTTCCACCTTGTTCCTGTGTCAAAACCGCCAATGCACATCCTTCACTTTCACACACAAATAGTCTAAAAATCTTCTCATAATTCGGCATACCCAAAACTGGAGCCGAGCATAATGCAGTTTTCAATCCATAAAATGCTTTCTGACATTCCTCATCCCACTGCAAAGGCATAACCGTATCCTTTCTAGTCAAATTCACCAACAGCTTCACAATTAACGCAAAATTACCAATCCATTGTTGGCAATATGAAGCCATGCCTATTATGGCTCTGACTCCTTTTTGTGTCTTTGGAATAGGCATACAAGAAATACTTTCTATGCGTTCTGGCATTAGTCTTCTCCCTCCTTTCGAAAGTAGGTAGCCCAAATAGGCCACCTGCTTTCGATTATATTGACATTTCTTCAAACTATCTTTATGGCCATGTGCCGCTAGGTGTGACAGTAGTAATACAGTGCTTTCTTTACAAATCTCCTCTGTGTCTGCAGCTAGCAATAGATCATCTGTGTATTCCAAGAGTACACAACCCACGGGTAATTCTAGCATGTCTAGCTGCTCTTTTAATGCTCTACTGTAAATACTTGGACTTTCCGTGTAACCTTGTGGAATCCGTGTAAATGTAAATGATCGTCCTCCTAATGTGAACGCGAACAAATATCTGCTGTCCTTGTCCACTGGAATACTGAAGAACATGTTTTTCAAATCCACTACACTAAAATATTCTGCTAAAACAGGTATCATTGTCAATATTGTAGTGACATCTGGCACTAGAGGAAATTGTGGATCTACTACCTTGTTCAATGCGCGCAAATCAATTATAAAATGGTATGGTACTTCATTGCCTCCTTTTTTATAAACTGGAAGAATCGGGCTGTTGCATGTACTGCCTGTAATTTCCTCGATTACCCCTAATTTCACCAAATCTGTAACAATACTCTTCAATCCTTTCTCACCTTCAGCCGAAATTCTGTATTGGGGTATTCGCGGTAGGGTAACACCTTCTTTCAAAATGATCTTTACTGGATCTATCTTTAAGCATCCTACATCATTGTCATGCATTGCCCATATACAGGTTGCTACTTTACTTAGTTCCGCTGGTAAAGTTTCGGACATGAATTCTGACACAGGGGCATCGTGTGGCCAAATCGTTAGGAATCGTCTGCCATGCAATGTATAACGGAACCTAGTTTTTTCAACAAATTTAATCCCAACAAGTTCGCCCCACAATTTTCTGTTAAAAGGAAAGGACAATGTTCAGTAAATGGTCCTATTGTAACTGGGACTGGTTTGGACACTGGATTTACGACTGGTGCACCTGCGAACCCTACGGAAACATTCTGTTGCACTGACAGTGGTAAATCCGGAACCAAGAGGTGGTCTATTGAACACTTCTGCGCTCCTGTATCTACAAGAAAGCGGTGCTCCTCATTCCCGACTCTCATTTCTATGTAGGGTCCTCTCTGATTCACGGGAATAGACACTGGTTCCGACCCCTGTCCTGGGCTGTCCTATTGGGGAAATAACACATCGTCCGATGTGTAATCATTACTGTTACTGTAATACGTGTTTGGCTGTGTATCGAAAACGTTCCCATTCTTTCCTCTATTTCCCCCACTCTAGTATCCATACTGTTGATTTTGCTGTCCCTGACTCTGGTTTGGGGCATTTTGGTTTTGGCCTTGGTTTTGATTACCTCTGTTATTGTGATGCTGCTGCATACTATTCCTATTTGGTCCATTCGCTCCTGGGTGTCCTCTATGCTGTCTCCTCTGACCAGACCCATTTCTATTCTGCAGATGCAGACATTGCGCTCGCCAATGTCCTTCCTCCTTACAATACGCACACTGATTTGGTACCACTGTTCCCCCATGCATATTCAAATTACTCGGCCTCTATTATGTCCTACTCGGCCTCTATTATGTCCTACTACTTGCTGCAGTAGTACCCGTGTTTTCAGATTTACCCTATCCCTCTCTTCTTTCTCTTTTCCCGCAGTCACTCTGTGCTCATAATATTTGGCCATGTGTAATACTTCGCCCAACGTTTTTTGCTTGCCATGCACTCTCTGATGTCATTATCAGCACCTGGATTGGAAGTTGTAACCCCCTCACATATTTGCCAACAAATAACCTCTTTCCCGCTTCCGAGCCCACATCCTGCCCACTGAAGTCTGTGAATACTTCTTCAAATCTATTAAAATAATCTGTAGCTAACTCATCCTTGCCTTGTACACATGCAGTCAATTTGTCCCATTGAATTCTTTTCTCTGGGACAATTTCTTTTAATTTCTGCACTATACGTGCTGGTAATGCTACCAGGTTGGCTCCTGGTGTTCCTACAACCGCTTTATTCCTGTCTTCTATTATCAAGTCTGCCCATGTGGCGCCATAGGCCGTTGTGTCATCTACCTTCCTTATTTGTTTCCATATTTCTGCTGGCAGAATCACCGGGAATATTAGGTCTATGCCACCCATGGTAAGCACGGATGATTGCAGGTAGGACTCTACTTTCTTGTAAAACCCTGCAGGATTCTTTCTTCTATCAGGAATCGTCTGCTTTATGTTATTCACCTCCTGTCTGGAAAAGGGGACATGCATGTATTGGGCGGTGTAATGGGCTGGTGTTACCTGTGCCGCTACATTGCCCGCTGCGGGAACCTCTACTTTGGGCACAAAGGTAGGTGGGACCTCTCTCATAGGAAATGCCCCACTTACTGTCCTTCCCCCTTCTCTTAGGTGTAACAATATTCCCAGATCCAGCGATAGGGCTGTTTCTCCTGTCCCTCGCTTTAGTGCTCTTCTATATACTGCCATTATTTCGGGTGGGCTGGCATTATCGTTTTTTATATCTTTATCTAATAAATGTTCAGCCATCGACTGTAGTGCTTTTCTTTTCATGGGCATGGAATATTCATCAAATATCTTGTGTATCACCATTGTGGGAATACTGGGATCCGACATCCATCTAAACGCTTCTCGTATACATACTTTTAATTTGTCACCCCTCTGCACTGATCACATTGAATGTCGTCGTTGTGTATATGGCTCTACAGTTTCCTTTCTATTTCTCCCGATATCCCTACTCCTGTACCCAGGTCTAGCAAACATTTCAGCATAATTATTATCTAATTCATCTTTAAGTTCAAAAAGTCCATATACATGTTCTCTCACTTCTTCATCCCTCTCCCTACAGCGTGCTAATGCATTCAAATCAAACAATCGCTGCGGTGGTAATTTCCCAATTAACTGTTTCCATTTCTCCACCAAATATTCACCCATGCATTCCAACACTACCTGTCTTTCGTTGCTTCTTCGGCCCCGCGACAATCCTACTGTGCAAGACAAGGTGGTAAGTGCGGTGGCGTAGAGGGATAAGTGCAGAATCGGGGTGCCTAAAGGGAGGGGGATTGCCAAGTGCTGGGGGGCCAAGACGGCAAGTGCCAGAGGGAAAGAGCGGGGAAGTGAGGAAGAGTGTGGTGGATAGGGTGGGCCAGGTTAGGGCTAGTCCGGAGAAGGGAACCTGAGGTAAAGTGCTGGCAAGGGATTGCTGGGGGGATTGGCAGTGGGGGTGGCCTGGCCCCTGTATAACTCTGAGGGGCAGGCCCATTCACAGTGGCAGAGGGAGAGTTAACAAGGGAGGGGGAGAGGGAATGAAGAGGAAAAGAGGAATGTCTTGAGAAGTTTACAGAATTTAAGAAGATCCCGCTCGAGTCTGAGGGGACAGGGAGAGCTGTACCAGAGGGAGGAACCAGTTGAGCAAAGGGATCTACCTCCCAGTCTCTGCTTGGAAAAACGTTTGGCCTGCAGAGAGTTGGAGCCAGAGAAATTAAGGACTTTGTTTCTAGCATACAAATTGAGAAATTTATGGATGTTTTAGTGGAGGTCGTTTTTCTGAGATAGGCACAAGAATGGGAAAACAGGGATGCACTTTTAAAAGACAAACGGGATTTCTTTACACTAGGGGATGACTATGAAGAATCAAATACCACAAGGAAGCACAGCCACTGGATCAGGGCGACATCCTGCCGAGGAGCTTGCCTTCTTCAGGTGCAATATATCAGCGCAAAGATCTTTTTAACAATTCTGCTCAGGGATTCTTCTCAGGGATTCTGCTGGGCACACCAGACTGAACTGAGTCTGTTCACAGCACGGCACAGGACTGGATCGGGTCTGCAATGGTGCTGGTCACAGCACAGCACAACTGGATTGGATCTTTTGGTTCTGGTGATAATTCTTTTGGCAGGAAAGCAGTTACAGCACAACCCGCTGTTTCTTTTGTTCCCCTTGGGTGTCTGGGGTGGGTTCTGGAATCTTAAGGCCTAGCTGAAAATGGTTGAGCTATGCAATGAGCTTTTCTGCTTGCCAGGTTTCTGGAGTCTGGAGCAAGGAAGATGGATGGTTCTCTAGCAGGGTACTCCGCCAGCAATCGGTTAGTGGATGAATCTGTGTGTCTTTCTAAGTCCTCAGCTGTCTCTATTTAGGCTTATGATAAAGGAGATGTGTGCTGGATTATCCTAAGTGTGCCTCATAGGCAGGCGATTGGCTAGAGTCTCTTCTCTACCTTGATAGGAGGAGAGAAATAGGGTGTCACCTTGATGGTGTGAGTTCATGAGTCACAGAATCTTCCCCTTGTCCCTTGGACACAAAATCTACTTTTAGTACAATACATATTTACATGTGTGCAATCTCTATAACAATCATAAATACATTTTACATATTTTGCCTAGCAGATACTCCTCCAAACCTCGTCGCTGTAAGATCTTGTGTCTGTTTTTTACAGAATTTCACCCTTTTTGTCCGAAGCACAATATGCAGTTTATCAGAAAATTTGTACGAATGTGCGTCTTGAATATGTGCATAAGAGTATGAGGTTTCATGCTTTTGGCATACATACATTTGGTGTAAAACCGTATTTTCAGCTGTTACTTCCCAGAACATCTCACAGAGTTCTGGCACCTCTTAAAACGTGCCGCCAAAAATTAGATTCACAAATATGTTGTTTACATATTTTTCACAATTTTAATCAGTAATTTATCAGTCTTTTAAAAATATGCATTTGGTTTTTGTTAAGCAACAAATTGTGGTTTGTCTCTGCCTCCTTCTTCTGCTGTCAGCTCAGAAGCAGTCTCCTCCCAGTTCCTGGTGGGCCCAGCCATTTATGACTCTTCATACTTCGCATTTCCTTTCAGCCAGAGGATGTTCATTGTCCCCTTCCACTGCAGCCCCAAATTTTCCTCCCCTAATCTAATCATCACAGAGGTGTGATTTCCTGGTGGAGTGAAGCAGAAGGGAGATGCCTGGCCTCCGTGGGGGAAGCTGTTGGACTGGTTTGATTGCTTTTAGGCAGGCTTAATTTCAATGTCAATCTGTTACATTTTTTCTTGGTTTAAAACAAACTTGTAATTTCAAAACAAGCAGCTAGAACACTTATTCCAGATTCTAAACCATGGGATTAAACAGTTGCAACCTAGGTTACTCTCAATAACAGGTCACTTAGTTTTCAGACATTAGAATTCAGTTGTACAAGTTTAAATTCTATCAGGCAAGCTACTGACAGCTGTCATACAGGCAGCCGAGGGTACTGTGCCCAGATTTTGACAGCTTTCACAGGCAAGCACATTTTTGCTGTGAATGTTTTGATGACAAATTCAGCTTTCCAGGACATTGTTTGTTCATAATGATTTCTGGAACTAAGTGAATTGTAGCACTCAGCAAGAATATTGGATGTTTGAGGGTGTTTTGTACCAGCCGTCTGAAGTTTCAGCAACCAAGAAAAAGGATTTAAAAGCAAGATTTTGGATTCTTTCAGCAAAGCACTGCTTTTCCCTCTTTGCTCCATTTTTACTTGTTGGGCAGCCCAGTGACATGTTTCAGGAGTGCGCTCTATTCCACCACTGACAACATGCATGGCAGATTGGGCAGCTGTCTTTTTGTGTTGCAAAGAGCGATTTCCATAGGTTTTGGTGCGCATGAGGGTTTTGCAGCGATTTTGATAATTCTGGTACCACCAGAACACAGTGATGCCGCAGGGCAGAGCATAAGTGGGTTAATACATCCCACATATTTTAAGATTCAACAAGGTTGTGGCAATTAGGTTATGATCTCACTCTATACATCCCAAAGGGAAATATTTACAATGACATGTTTGTAAAATTACGTGTTCCAATGGTGGTCCACTAATATTCTCTGCATGTACAGATTTAACACACGCATTTGATTGTGCAAATAAAGATCTATTATGGCAAAAGTTACAGACTTGGGAACTAAACCCTGGAGTTAATGAAGATTCTGGTACTATTACATAATAGAAGTCACATTCAAGTGAGGTTAAATAATGAGGGTCTATTATCATATAAGATTAGAACTTGCCCTATGTCAGGGGTATGTATTGGCCCCTATCCTTTTTAATGTTTACATCTCAGATTAAGGGGAATATTTGGTGTCTGCTGAGACTTTTCCACCTAAGATTGGACCTGACCACCTGCATTGGTTAGCCTTAGACTACAGCGATCAATAAACAAATTGTGTAATTTTCTATCTAGACATGACTTGTTGGCTAACCCCATAAAATAGAGAGTAATGTGTTTTACAACAAATAAAAAGTCAAATTTCGTTCAGATTCTGGATGGGGATCCCTCTAGAGATGTCAGAAAATATAATGTACTTGTGGATCCCTCTATATAAGTGACCACATCTAACAGCAGTAAAAGGCTTCGTCTTAGATAATCCCATTGTTTGTTACAAAAATCAAAAAAATGTTCACTCCACGGTCACAGGTCTGCTGCAGTTGTGGCTCCTTCCGACCAGGTGCACCTTCTCCCTTTGGTCGCCACCACTTCAGCCGCATTGGTTTGGAGTTGTCCTGACTCCCGAGAGTCTCCGGTGAAACCCTGCCACCTGAGACCTCTCGACTGCTCACACTACGCCTGTCTTTCCGCTGAGGCAGCTATGCATGATGCAGCCTTCAGAGGTAAGCGTTTCTTCCAAATGATTCCTGCTGCGCGACCTCTGCAGTTTAGGATGAAAGAGGCACTGACCATCTCAGGACTCAAAGTGGTCCTGGCATCTTCCAGCTTCTCTTCTCCTCTCTTCTACAGCTTACATGGCCTGCGCTTCTCTTGTTTCACAAACTGCTTCTGTTTCCGCTTCTTCTCTGTCTCTGTCTCTACTACCTGCACCTGAGGGGGCCTTTTATGTTTCCCACTCTCCCTTGGGTGTAAGTCATTGCTGTCAATTAACTGACCATTTCTACATCTCTGTTCCTCTATATTCCTCTTCCTCTGCTCAGTACTGAGGGAATTATGGGACTTGAAGCACACATAAAACAAAGTTAAATAATAAGCATGTCATATATACCTCTGACTGATGAAATGCTATGAACAGAAAATAGTCCCCAGCTTACTATATGGTTTGGAATTCATTTTAAAATCCAGATTGGTCTTTTTTGAATAAAATTGAGGGAATAATCTGGAGGAGAGTGGTATGCCTTCCTCCTGGGTACTGGTAACAATTATTCAATATGAAATTGGTTTAGTCTCATTGGCAACTGTGAGGGGTCAGAAATGTGAGGTGGACAACTTTGTAAGGAGGTATTAACCTCTCTTTCTTCTATCTTGTCTGTAGCAATGTGAGTCTGGATCAACCACAATAAGAGATATCCCGAACCTGAATGGCAACCTTTACAACTTTGGGGCTTCTTACTATTCCCCTCTCGTGTTTGGCAACCTTTATTGGGCTGAGTTTTCAAAGTCTCTTCGTTTGGGTATTGGTAATATCTTTGAGTTTCTAATACGGCACTCCCACCAGATTGTGCATATTTGCCCAAACTCACACGTTCACTCCTGGTCCTTGCTTGGTTTAAAGTCAGCCCTTTTCCCCAAGTCTGCAACTGTTCAGTATTTGTAAGGTTTATGAATTTGCCATCTGAATGATACAGTGGTTCGGTATTCACAAGCATTATTAGCTTGCCTCTGTAGCTTTCTAACTGTTCAGTATTTGTAATACTTATTAGTTTCTCTTGGTACGTTAACCACAGTTTTGTATTGGAGGAGTTGCTTAATCTGCCTGTCACTCACTCGCCAATGATCCCGCCTGCTCTGCACATGTGGCATGCAACAGAGCACCCCGGAGTCACTCTTGTGGCTTAGACTCACTGTGTAAATCGCGTCCTGGTGCTCCACCGCGCAGTTGCAGGTATACTGCCATTGTGGCTTCTTCTGACTAGGCGCTCCTGCTCCCTTCAGTTGCTGCAGTTTCAGCCACATTGGTTTGGAGTCACCCTGACTCCTGAGAGTCTCCGCTGCAACCCTGCCACCTGAGACCTCTCGACTGCTCACACTATGCCAGCCTTCCGATGTGACAGCTCTGCACGATGCAGCCTTCTGGGGTACGCGCTTCTTCAAACGCTTCCTGGTTCGTGGCCTCTGCAGTTTAGGATGATAGAGGTACAGGCCCTCTCAGGACTCACAGTGGTCCTGGCATCTCCCAGCTTCTCTACTCCTCTCTTCTGCAATTTACACGGCCTGCATTTCTCCTGCTTCACAAACTGGTTCTGCTTCTGCTTCTTTTCTGTCTCTGCCTCTACTATCTGCACCTGAGGGGGCCTTTTATGCCTCCCCTCTCCCTCAGGTGTAAGTCATTGCTGTCGATTAACTGACGACTTCTACATCTTTGTTCCTCTGTATCCCTCCCCCTCAATTCAGTACTGAGGGAATGATGGGACTCTTTCGGCTTTACAATAAGTTTTCAATATACTTGGATCTCTGGGAAAGTTAAAGTTTTCCCCTACCTCTTGACCTGTTTCCTCCCTTATGTGATCCTCCCTCAGAAAGTCACTCTCAGGGTCAGGATCAGGAAGTGACTGCCTTCCTATGGCACATGAGAAAGGTCCCAGGCCGAGGTCTTGGTGGGAATCACTACAGATTCATCAGACAACCCACATAAGAAGTCAAGCATTACAGATTCACTCTAAAGTATTATGCATTATGCCCAACCAAGAAAACCTCAAATGGGGACCTGCATGATACATTATTAAACAAGAATTCAAAGGCCCTATTAAAATGTGATTGCAATTATGTTGGAAAATCTGGATGTGGATGTAACTTTTTTCCTGGATCATTTGCCAAATACCAAAACACTTTTATCGGAGTGGGTCTGGATAAACACTCGTAACACTGCAACAAAAAATAAGATGTATCAAACAATCGCAAAATCATAGAAAAAAAATAGAGATTTTGCTAAAATATCTGAAAACGTTTACAGGAAACATGTTCAGAGCCACATGTATGAGAATTAGATTCAACCTATGGCCATCATTAGAAATGATGGGTCAAAGACAGGGCTGGAAGAAGGATAGTTGCATATGTAGGTTCTGTTAAACACATGGAGCAATAGAGACTTTGGAACATCTTTGTAATAACTTTTATTACAGCCGAATATATTATTTTGGCAATTTCGTATGTTCACCAATGTCAATTACAACAGATTCCTTTCAGGATAGGATTATGTCAGGTAATCAGATATCATTTATTCTAGCTGCTGTAAGATTTGTTTATGAGATATTTCCAATGGAATCATTGAAACAATTTGAATAGGGGTTAGCATCATACAGGATCGCTCAGCTGAATATAACCAAAACAAAAGATTCTAACTTGTAAGTGTAAATATAAAATTATTTTATGTGTTGAAATGTTCGTTAAAGGATCCATTTAAATTAACTTTGTATATGTTTGTGAAAGGATATTTTTACACGAAATTCCTTTTAAATGTTCGTGATATGACTAACTTAATTGTATTTATATGTGAAAAAATGCACTTCCCTTTACACCGATGTTTCCAAACATATTGTACCGAAGGACTACGGAATCATTGTAAGCATTATAAAAATGGTGCAGTGAAAATAAATAATAACGAATGCCCCTCTGCGAGTGTTCGGTTGGACGATAAATGCCTGTGATAGCCTTTTAATTAAAATGGCAACTGGGAAGAAAACATGGCCGCTTTATTTGAATTGCCAAGCACAGACTGTCAACACCCTCTGGGTGAAAGTAAATTGTACACCATCCTCTAGTTTGTCGCCTCTTCATAACGAGGACTGCGAGTACCAAATGAATTCTTTTGTGTGAGTAAAAATAATTTTTCTATCATGCGTATTGAAATATTACATTTAAAGAATTCTACGGAGTAAACGAAGGTTTCTGCGGAAACTGGTTACCATAGAAACAAAATTGCTATGTGTTGGAAAGTCACACTTAACTTCAGGAGGCACATTTTAATTTGGCATGGAATGGGCCCCCTCGATAAAAAAAAAAACCTTCAAAAATGCTCTAATTCTGGACGGAGCAGACTGCTTTGCGACTGACGAGTCAGTACGTATGTTATTCGATGGAATGATAGAGTTTACTTCAGCACATCCACGAGTGGCCAATGGGGAGGTGCGATTTGGGAGGGTGGGTCACTCTGCCTGCAATGCGCCCAGCCTCACCCCCTTTCAAACTAGAGATGTTAAACTCTATCTTGGAGTTTATTAAGCATGGCCACAGTGCCCCGGTCTGAAATTCGGTGGCAAAAAATAGGATGACAGCTCGAGTGAAATGAAGACGAGAAGCTGTTTAGATATAATTTACATCAAGCATTGATAACACCAACAGTTTTGGCTTCTGTGTAGGCATTTGCCAGGCACTGCCGCAGTGGTATTAACTAGTCATCCATGGTAGCAGCTGCAAAATGGTGCGAGTACCTGGGCCTATAATAGTAGTAGCTGGCAAATGCATAATGCATATGGCAGGACTTCAGCGAAGGACACGCAGACTGCATATAGATCGAGGGACTCAAGGCAGACCTGGTGAAGAGATTTGTATTGCCTCTCATAAGAAAAAAAAGCTGGCAGCCACTTTGAGCATAATGTTTGATGATAAGGCTTGATAAAGTTAGCTCAAAAAGATCCAAGGAGGATGTGTTTAGGGCGGCAGGGGCAGGGGGCAAACGCGCCCACCAGCTGAGATCACAGTGAGGATGTTCTGACCCCTCCCAATCACTGTGCTGCAACCCTAGTCTTACTCCCTTGTCAGAATACTCGTCCACCTGGCTTACTTGAGGACAGCTTCAGCAACAGCAAGAAGCATTGCCATCCACGATGTAGGACTACACGGGGTCCATTCCAGCAAACGGATTGATGGACTAGCTTCATGAAAGATTCATTGAACCACTGAAACTATCTTTCCCCTGGTAGAAGCTTGACTAGGAGCAATCACTGCAAATTGAAGCTACGGAAGGGTCACTGCAAGCACAGTCAAAAGATTCCAGCCAGCGGTTACCCACACAACCAAAACGTGTCTGTATGGCCAGCCATTGGGACTCAGGCAACAAAGATACCACCAAATCAAGACAGTTCCAAGACCCTCTTATGATGTGAGAGGAGGAATATTGAGTATCTCGCAAATCGAGGCTTTTTCACCTGACCAAGGGCTAACCCCAATGGGCACACAGGCTGATGCACAGACTGCAACTCACAGTACTGAGCTACTGTCAAAAGATGCCAGCCCAAAAGCTGGCTACCCACACCCTGCACAGTGTTCCGCCGCTCTCGAAACTAGGTCTGTATTTTAAATAATACAATTAAAAATAAATAACCTAGGGCACTTTAAAAGACAACTGAAAAGCAATGCTAGCACATGCCCCCATTCCAATCTCCATGCCTCCCTCAACAGTGGCCTCATCTTTAGCCGTTTTTCATCCTTTGGATCATCTGCCAAACTACTGCTCTGAGTCTTCTTTGCATGGCAATGCTCCGATTTTCTGGGGTACGTTGGAACTCTTATGGCCGTCTCCTCTTTTGCTGCTTTCAGGATTTTGGCTCACTCTCCTCCACTGCACTTCGGGATTGGGTTACTGAGGACTCATCTGCAGAGCTTCTCAGGCAAGCCTTTCTGCTAGAACTAGACCCCATCACAAACCAAACCAAACCAAACAATGTCAGTGCCAGCAGTAACGTCGAGTTTGCTGGCACTGACATTGTAATGCTACCTCAAGGAAATAGTGGGGAGGCCAGTGTCACCCCCTTTGTCATCCTACCTCTACGCCTATGCACTGAGTGAACTGGCAATGAGCATTCAGACTGATGTACAAGTTTAACGTATATCGACTCACTCTACTTGTAGGTGGGACCAGACTAATAGCCAGGAGGATATTCTCCTATATAATTATAAGTATAAATATATAAAAGGTAGGAGGAGCTGAAAGGTGATTGAGACTCTCCCACGATGGCCGTAGCCCATAGATCAGGCTACTATAGCTTTTGCTCGTTCTTGGATGGGGTTGTGTGTGCTTAGGTGCTTCAGATAGTCAACATTCTCTTTTTGATACACGCGTTCGTATCTTGTGACTTTTCTGCTTCTCTGCATAGCTTTACCGACCCTTCTGTATTGTCACCGAAAACAAACTTTTAAGACCGTGGATCAACAATGGGAGTAGACTGGCCACATTTTGAACATGATCAGCTACGGCAGAGGTGGAAGAATAGACATCTTGATTTATGGTGGGGGGGGGCATAGAAGCAATAGCAACATTGGCAATTCTAGCCGTCCCGTTATAATGGGCACATATAGATTTAGAGCCACCAGCACCACCAAAGGCGTTGCTAGGGTGAGGCTAAAGGGGCTATAGCCCCGGGTCTTTTGGTTATAGCCCCAGATAGAAGCTCAGGGGCTACAACCAAAATGCTAGCCCCGAGTCCATACAGTCCGGACATTAGCATAGCCTCTGATCTTTTCCAGACCTAGCAACACCCCTGAGCACCTCTAGCGCTGTTATATCCCTCATACTGATGGAATTGAAGTTGAAGGTCCTACTCAAGAGGAGCTTTACTCAGTCTTAAAATAAACAAGGAGCTCTCCACTGGAGCACTTAACCTTAGGTCAGAAAAGGCATAACGAAGAAAATTATCGACAATAGGACCATACTCAAAAGTCAAAACATCGATCAGTTTAGTCAGAACTATTTGTTAGTTTAAGAGAATTAGAAGGTAAGACGATAGTGAGTGCCGGGGTACCTAAGAATAATGCTTGGTGTACTGAGATCCAAAGGGGTTTCTCTACAAAACTGAAACTCCAACAAGCTACTATTAATGCTCACCTTGTAAGTTTAGTCGACTCAGTTGACCGTCATTCTAATGCTAATTGCCTCACGGCCTCTATGAATGGGCTTTCCGAGTTCTATTTTGACAAAATCAATGATGCCGACATCATAAGAATGGTGAAAGGCTTGAAACTATGCACCTGTCCAAGTGATATATGCCCTGACAGTGTAATTAAAGATTCCATAGATTACACTGCAACTCCACTCACTAGAATTATTAACTCTGCTTTTGTGATTGCCATGGTTCCGATGTCACTCAAAGAGGTCTGGATTTCTTGAAAAAATAATATTGGTTATAGGGTTGGTGGGCAATTACTGCCCCATCACTAAGGTCCCATTCTTACCGAACATTCTTGATAGGATGGCTTATCTACAGTTTCAAGAGCACATAGAGAGATATGAACTATTAAGTAGCCATCAATCAGGCTTTCGGACTTGCCATGGAACAGAGACTGCCATGCTGGATTTACAAGCTAATCTTGCTAAAATTGCTGATAATGGCCAAGTCGCATTGCTTACGTTGTTGGATCTTTCAGCGGCAAACTCTTGCATGAAAGATTAAGAAGATATATAAATTGCTCTGAGGCAGCTATTGCTTGTCTTGCCGCATTCTTGGGTCCACACCAATCTAGAGTGGCTATTGAAAAGTTCCATTGAACTCCTGAACTGATGATTTATGGTGTACTTCAAGGAGAATGCCTTTCTCCTTTCCTGATTAATGTTTATATGCGTAGACTCTTTAATCTCCTGGATGCTGCCGGCATTGGTTATACCAATTATGCTGACGACACCCAGGTGTTCTTTGCACTTACAGTAGACTATATGGCCGACACAGCCAGGATTAACCAAGTTTATATGATGATTCAGACTCGGATGGCCTCTAATTCACTGGCCCTTAATGATAGCAAAACAAGCTTATGTCGGTGGGCTCCTCCCAGCGTATGAAGAAGTTTGAGGCAGAATATACACAGTTTACAATTGCTAACGGTAGGATTCAGATCACCCATTGTGTCAAGACCCTGGGGCTACATCTGGATTCTAGCCTCTCCATGAAGCAACATGTCCTTCATATCAAGGCCACATGTGATTACACGACTAAGTTGATTAGGCAGATGAAGCCTTATCTTTCTACAGCAAACATTTCTATGCTGGCCATAGCTTTGGTAAACTCAAAGAGTAACATTAAGAATCTGCAAGTGGCTAAAATGGAGCAGTAAGAACTGTATGTGGGCTTGCGAGGGAAGAGCATGTTACACAGGCATGGAAATCACTGCATTGGCTACCGATTCACCATCAGCTCTCTCGTAAGATCTTATCTCTTACCCATAAATGTATGGCGAACCAAGCTCCTGCCTATTTTACACAGTGGATTCAGAGGATCCCTGTCCTGCAATCATTGTGCTCTAATGGACTGGACAGGCTTTTTGTGCCCCGGTTTAAACTGAAAAATGTTGGGGGTCCCTGCTTTGATGTCGGAGCACATGTCAGAGCACAGACTCTTTGGATTTCCCTTCCCAGTGATATCGGGGATATCACTTGTTTGGCAGGTGTTAAGAAAGCTATAACAACCTTCTTCTTTAACTCAAAGGATTAGATTTGAGTTCCTTATGACTGTCAACCTGGATATTTGAGTTGACCTTCTCTGACACTTATTATGTGTATTGTTTTTTGCCTGTGAACACACTGAGGCGTATGGGTGTGTTGCACGGTACAAACCTTTAGTAATAATAATAATCTATTCCATATACAACAATCTTTCACTGAAATGTCCCCCCTAAACAGCCCAGAATCTCCATTAGATTGGACAAAGTTGAACCCACAAACAAAACTGGATAATTCCAGAAGTGGTGTACCATGATCAAAACTAAAAAAATGTCTGGGATCAAGGAGGAGACAGAAGAACAGAATCACCTTCACAATTAATTGCTTCCTTTCCACTGTCTGCTCTGCTGGAACTCAACACTTTTGACTTGGGTTAAGAGATCCAACAAGCTTATTGAGTTTCCATACGCAGAAATGTAAACATCAAAAGAGACATCAGTGATCTGCTTTTACAGGCAGAGTTTTCATGCAAGGAAACTATCATGCAAGCCACATGCCGCACCTAGCATATTGATATAACTACAGAAAGGTCAGTTATAATGTGGGTTTATTGAAGTATTACAGCAGTAGAGGTGAATACCGGGACATCCACATCCATCCAGTACAACAGCAAACTGTCATCCCTAGAATCCCAGAACCTTGAACCTGCCAACGTTCCATTAGCTTGAACGTTCTACATGACCTCATAGCCCAGAACCCAGGTAAGCACAGACCCAGTTCATGACACATATCCTCCATGAAAAAAATGTTTTTCTAGGACAGACAGGTCTATACCACAAGCTTTTTGAGATTTGGTGACGACAATTAAGCCATCTTTTTTGAAATGTCAAAATCTGGGAGCCAAATTCTACCTGAAGAATCCTGCTTGTCTCAAAATTCTTGGACAAGATAAGACAGACACTAATTAAATTTGGTGAATTTGGTGCTCTCTTGACAACATAGGCTCACCACGCTCCACGCCCTTTTCAATCAGCAAGACCGTCTTGGAACTGAGCACATCCATGACTTAGTCCAGACATGCTTCTACTGGCATAGGCAGTCCTTGGACGACGAGTAATTTGGCCATCCTACTTGCAGCCTACTTGAAATGTCCACAGAGCTATGGGCTGATGGCTCTGGTCTCTAGTGACTTTCCGAGCTAGGTGTTAGACAGCAGCAGAAGCCAAAACATGTGTGTCATCATGGGCCATTGTGACACGATATGCCCAGGTGTATCTCACAAAGGCCCTGATGGAGACGGTTCTCATGCATTAGACTTAGCTGGCCAGGCTCCACTTAGACCAGGGGGCTGACCTTGAATCTGACTAATGAACAAAATGATGGTGCTGATTTGGTTGAGACTGTGCCATACATCCCCGTACCATGTTCAAATGGACTGTCCAACTCCAGGCTGTGAGGGCGGCATCCATGCCGGGTTTTCAGGATATCCCTCATTAATATGCATAAGATAAATCTGCATAAAATGATTCTAAATCTATGCACATTTTTCCTCACGAAAATGAATGAGGAATATCCTGAAAACCTGTCAGGATTCTGGCCCTCGCGACCCGGAGTTGGAAAACCCACGCTCCGTTAAAGCGATTTCAAAGAACTCTCCTGGATATGCTGGTTCCTCTCTCAGTGCATGACAAGGCAAAGTAGGGCCGGAATATTATCTTCCTGGTCCACGTCAAAAGCATATGGTTCCAATCATACTTCCCCATGCTCCTGAGAGAGGCCTGTCTTCCCATCGATCTGTGTATTGGTGACGGCCCAGATGAGTTTTGCTCCACAAATCCAAGGGCACAATTTGGCAACCATGTCTGTGCATTTTCATGGCAACCCTGACCCGGTATACGGTAAGGGGGTAGCCATGGTGCTAATAGCACCATGGCTAACTCCAACCTCGGAATGAGGCCCTATATGTTGTTCACAGCCCATAGCACCAGAAATAGTGCTACTCTCCGAACACAGTGTGATTTCAGTGCAGCTGCGCGGACTCCGGGGGGTTGCTGCTGGAAGGTGTCCGCTGGAGAGGCTCTCTTTTCTTGCTCCCTGCTGCTCGGTGACAATTTCTGAAGTTGGTACGATTTCCCTCTCTCACGCCTGCACAATACAGATGGAATCATGTATTTCCACAAATGTGCTAGTGTCCATGCTGGAGGCATAGCTGCGGCAGGGTTTCTATTTTTTTCAATTATTTACTTCCGTGTTCTGGGTGCTCGTAGGGGTTGCTTGTCCCCTGTGACACTATTGGATTAGGGACTGTAATATGGGTACTGTAGGATGTCTCTAGCCTACCTACCATGACCTAGCAGCATTGTGCTGCATTTATAATGTATGATGCCTGCAGCCCTCTTACTTGGCTACTGTTCACCTGAAGTAGCCCCCGTAACATGAGGCGTGGCTTTCCCAGACTGTGCACCTACCCTAATTTTTTCTTTTTGTGTATCTGTTCACCTGAAGTAGCCCCCCGCAACATGTGGCGTGGCTTTTCCAGACTGTGCACCCACCCTCATTTTGTCTTCTTTGCGTATTTGTTCACCTGAAGTAGCCCCCCGTAACATGAAGCGTGGCTTTCCCAGACTGTGCACCTGCCCTAACACCCGAAGTAGCCGTCCCGTAACATGAGGCGTGGCTTTCCCAGACTGTGCAGCTACCCTACTTTTGTCTTTTTGAGTATCTGTTCACCTGAAGTAGCCGTCCCGTAACCTGAGGCGTGGCTTTCCCAGACTGTGCACCTACCCTAATTTTGTCTTTTTGAGTATCTGTTCACCTGAAGTAGCCGTCCCGTAACATGAGGCGTGGCTTTCCCAGACTGTGCACCTACTCTAACCCCCGAAGTAGCTGTCCCGTAACATGAGGCGTGGCTTTCCCAGACTATGCACTTACCCTAATTTTGTCTTTTTGTGTATCTGTTCACCTGATGTAGCCCCCGTAACATGAAGCGTGGCTTTTCCAAACTGTGCACATACTCTAATGTTGTATTGCATGTGTACCAATACTCTTGCCGTAGCTGCCCATACCATGAAGCGTGGCTCTGCCATATTATGCATTGCAAGATCATCCTGTATGTTGTAACCCTTAGGCGTGGTCTTGCATTTTGTAGAATGTTACTTCACACTTACTGTAACTAGCACCTAGATGTATAAGGGTGTTGTGCGCTGCTATACATGCATACACACATACGTAAATAAACCTCTGTGTGTTTTTTCCCTTCCATTTTGAGAGATGGAGCAACAGGCAGACCTGCAGCACTGCTCCCTGTGACAACAGAGTGCTCACCACTGCAGAGTTCCTAGAGTCCCCGTGGCTTGAAAGGAAGTGGAATGCACTCCCTGAGCAGCAGGAGGCTTGGCTGCATTGACGCTACCCATGGGACAGGGAAAGCCAGGCAAAAACATCCAGGCTGGAGGGCACAGCAGGCAAATGCAGGCCAAGGCCAAGAATGCTGGTCCCGTGATGGGGCTACCCGTGGCTGGACCTATCATGAACAATCTCCTCTTGGTCTTGTAAAATCTCCCAGATATTTTGGTGCCAAATCTCTTTAATCCTCCACTCAGGAGTGGGCACTTTTGCATGGTCAACAAGGGGTGACAGTCCACAGGGACCATGGTTCAAGTGCCACCATTTGCTCTTCTGTGCCAAGCAAAGCCCCTCAAATGAACCGAAAACATCTTTCAGGATGCCAGCACAAAACAAAACAGTAAAGCACACTGACAGCATTTTCTCACTTATTTTCATTTTTTTCACATCTATTATAATAGCCAGAGTAACAAGTGGCCGTCACAGGATGCAGATGCATCATTAGGGAACCCGAGCACACACATGTGGATTACTTACATTGGCCAGCCAATACTGGAACTGGACCGCTTCTTATTTCCCCCCCTTACCTGTGTGCGCCAATATAGTCGCAGCACAATGGGGCATGATAGACTTGTTACCTCTGTTGCCCTTTCAGGAAAGGCCCGCGGCATGTGAAGCGGACACCACAGGCCTCAGACACCGCTGCAACCTGGAGAGATGGCTGCTAGGAAGAGCAAACCTCCTCTTGCTCAGCGGCCTCAGGCTTTCCTCTAACGTTTGGTGAACAAGAGATTTTGCAGTAAACTGCACTTGGTTGTTACCTGCGGGGGTGACAGGTAATTCGTCATCTTTACCCCAGGCTGTCCAGGTGCCCCCTGCTAAAATACAGCCAAGAAGAAATGCCATGGCAAATGGCCAATCAGGTAAGTCATAGGGTCTGACATTGAGACAAGACTTTTTTTTATACACAGTTTAGGCAGTTCACATTTATAAACAGGCAGGTATTACAGTTATTTAACTGATATACATTTCGCCCAATTAAACACATATTTTGCATATTTATAGACATATGTTACCTACATGCCTTACATGTTATCTCTGTGTTTTCATTTATTTATATATGTGACGGAGGGTGTTTTATTATAACCACATATATGTGGGATTACACCCCCCCCCCTCCTCAGGAAACCTCCTCCTCAAGGTTTGGGTGTATCAGTGTGGGTGAGCTTGGTACACACATCCCCCTGTCTCTTGCCTAGAGGACCGGTGGGCCCATGTGGTACGGTGTAAGGCTGGTAATTCCCAGCATGGCAGAAAGAAAAGGACTCTAAGGTGTTCTGGTTGGGTGGATTGAGTTGCTAAAGTCAAGGTTGTATCCTCTAGCTGCACCTCACTATGTCCTCCTAGGGAATAATAGCTGAGTTTGGGTCATAGACCCAATATAAGTCTTCCTGTAGTGGGAGAACGAAGGCATTCAGGAGAAATCAAACATCACATGAGACACACTTGAACATGGCCTCAAGAAATGAGACAGTCAGTATTCCAGTTTGACTTGAGTGAGGCAAAGGGCAACTAATAAATAACAGTCCCACTTAAGTGTTATGGTAGGCCTGCTCGAAGAGGTGAGCCTTGTACAGCTTTCTGATTTTGGGGAGACTGTTAACAACTTTGATGGCTTGTGTAAACTGTTCCAGAGGGTGCTTCCCCAGCAGCCCCAATTTCTTTTTCCTGAAGGCAGTGATGGGAACATCCCTGATGCAGGTACAGGTGTAGGAGACCAGGACAGTGTGTATCTAGAGATGTATGGTCTAAAGTGGGTGGGTCCCCTGTTGTTAAGAGCCGTGTGTAAGGTGCATAAGACCTTGAAGTAAATTCTTTATTTCAGTGGAAGCCAATGAAGGGTCTTCAGTCCCAGTGTGATGTGATGCTGATTTTTTTAAAACTGTTATAATTACATTTTTTCTTATAAAACAGTAACATTAACTGGGGCCAAAGTGCCCCTAGCAACCCTCCCCCTCCTACTTCTTCCATTGCTTACACCCGTCCTTGACCTGCACACTATTACAGCAGTCTCTGTGCCGGGCTTAGGACTGTCGGCAATAGGACGTTGATCATAGAAGTGTGGTCCGAGACGTTTCTACTCCCTGGAGACCTTATAGAGGATCAGTCATTTTTTAGGCCAACCATCAGTCAGGCTGCGTTGTTTTTGATGAGTTGCAGGTGAGGTTTTTTGGGAGCCCAAAGTAAAAACTATTGGTTCCATGTGATAACATCCTCACAAAAATGTGGCCATACAAGAATGGCGCTTTTTTTGTGTGGCGATATTACCATATGGAACCTGTGGGGGACACCCCTGCAACCTCTACATTTTTGATAAAGGGAGCGTGGGACACCTCCGCAACCCCTGCTCCAATTATCCCCATAAATATTGTTGCCTATGCCGTTTCTCAGCGACTATATGTATGGCGACATTATTTATGGAGTTAATATTACCTGATACCAAACTATTGCAGTAGTCCATTCTGGGCAACCATATTATTCACTCTTGCAACTTTTTCACGTTTGTAACCGTGGTGTCTTTGGGTTGGCTTCCTTCTGGGTAAAAAGTATAATGGTTAAATGCTGTGAACCCTATCTCCTGGTGACAGAAGGTAGTTTTGGTGGAAAGTCTTGACAGTTCGATTTTTTAGATGGAAGACCAGCAGACCGGAGTGCTGATGGTATACGATGCATGACTGGGACTCCCACCTGTCACTGACCTTATCATCGCTTGCCAAGACATCTGATGATGACTCTGCTTCTGGCGTCAATGCTTGGTGGCAGGCTTTGGTGTCTTTTCCATTTGGCACTACAGGTAGGGGCACCTCACACAATGCATGCAACAATAGCACCAAGGAAGAATATAGGGCATGGCTGCCTCCAAACTCGGGTCCGGGTGCCTTGAATGAGGAATTACCGGGCCATTCCAACCTTGGAGGACCCGGTAATTTCTCATGAAAAAACCCATCCCGATTCCCATTTGAGCCCCCATAGGATTCAATGGGAATGGGGAGGGAGCTAATAACGGGCCTGTTAATAACGGGCCCATTATTAGCTCCCTGAGGACGTCTGGTCTGACCAGACGTTCAGAGCGGGTCCCACAAGGGAACCTCGTAAATGGGTGGATTGCGTTTACCGGCACCGGCACCATTACCGGCGCCTTTAAACACATTCCGCCCACCTCGTAATGAGGCCCTGTGTCTAGCAATACGTGGTCAAAGTATAGCATTGCAAGACCAACACCATTACTCGCCCAAGGTTAATGCACTGTTGACTTGACTGTTGACGGTGCCTTCTAGGTACCTGGGCCATGGCTGCAGACCATGACACTGGTGCAATTCTCAACAGGCATAATCAGAAACGTTTCCCTGTGGTCACTGAGGGGAGGGCAGCGTGTAAAGAGAAACATTGCAGCCAATGTATTATGGGCAGTACCCACAGGGCCTGGACATACCTGATACGCAGGTACTAATAACAGGGATGCTGCAGTCTACAGGCTTGAATGTTGCGTTCTACCCACATGCATAGTTCAGAGTTTACAGGGTTGCCATACACTTTCCAAACCCATACCTTTTCTACAAAGGCATGGCTAAAATACACATTGAAATATAGGTAGCTATGTAAGTGCATAGTCGAAAAAACCAAGCAGTACATTATGCAAAAGAGAATCAAGATCGAAACTTTACTTTGACATTTTTCTATTTTTATTAAAGAAAGAAGCATCAAGAAAAGGAATTTAAAAGTGTCATGTTAAATAACTCATTTTAAATGTAAAATATGTCTACTAATATTTTTTAGGAGAGCATGCTGACATATATTTATCCAAATTGCCCAGCTATTATTAATTAAACTAAATGGGGCTTAATTTATTTTTTTCCCAATCATGATTGAAGTTTTACGAGACTTTATTGGCAGTGACTCTTGGATAATTAAAACACTTCTCCACACAATCTGTCTTATTACGGGGAGAACTATGAAGCCAATTAATATGAAAAGGTTTACCTTGATGAAATGGAGGGGATGCAATGAAAGTCCTTCAAAGTCTCCATCCAGGGCTGTCTGGGAAACTGGAACACAAAGAATCTTGATGCAGCTTGATCAAATAATTTCTCATGAGACCTGTTAAGTCCTGAAATATAAATCCTTGAGCAATTAAAATGTCTATGGATGTCGGGTTGACCCATCTCCCCAGAATAGAACAGCTTATGCCGGTCAGATCAAAGCCTACATGGCAGAAATCCGGAAGGCAAACAAATCCTTCTACTGGAGCAGAATCTCTAATACTGTAACACCAGCAGAGAACTTCACAATATCATCTCAGAATGTAAGGCTCCTCACTGCTCTTCCCCCCTGCACCCTACTCCCAAGTAATCTGTGATGCCCGCTCGGGCGACTTCCACAGCTTTGCTATGAAATGAAACCACATCATCAGCGCAACTGCTCAACTGCGTGTCGTCCAACCTCACAAATCCTCCCACCTCCCACCTCACACCCTATCTTCTCCTCATTGTCTCCCATCTCTCGACCTGAATTCCTGAAGCTACTGCCCCTCCGGATCCTTGGGAGACCCATGCCCTCCCACCCTCCTTAAAGATATCCTTTCCTCAACCTGTGAAGATATGATATGATATGCCATTTACAACGCGCCTATACACAAGTGTTTCAAGGTGCAATGAGACAAAGTAGGGAAGACAGAGGGATGACAAGACAACGCTCTTACTAGGCCTTGTGTCATTCAGATTGTGCAAGTGCAGGGGGGAAGGGAGAGGGGGAAGTGCCAGGGATAGGGAAGTGGGAAGTGCAATCAGGGAAGCAATTGCTCTGAGCAAGTGCAGCCAAGGCAGCTTGGCTCTGTGCAAGGTGGCAAGGGACCGTAGAGGTTATAGTTAGAGCCCAAAGTGCACGGTAGGTCCAGAGGCAATGCAGCAGAGACTGATCATGGAGGAGCCTGGTTCCCAGGGAGGCTCTGAGGGTAGCCGGTCAACCAGTCGGCTCAGCAGACAGGTAGGTCAGCAGGGAGGGAGAGAGAGAAAACAGAGGAGAAAATAAAGGTCTTGAGCCACTTCCAGAAATTCTGGTGGTCCGGCTCATGTTTGAGAGGGGAAGGGAGACCATTCCAGGGGGAGGCACCTGCAGAGGAGAGAGATCTACCCCTCCATCCTCTGCCTGGAGAAGCGTCTGCCCCTTACACAGTTGGAGGTAGCTGAGCAAAGGGCTCAGGAAGGACAGTATTTTGGAAGAGAGAGATGGATGTAATGCAGGCGCCGACCCCAGAAAGTCTTGTGGACGATGCAGAGGATTAGTTGAAGAGCGCAGAGGGTAGGAAAGGCAGATTGAGAAAGGGGCTGTTGCAGTAGTCCAGCCTAGAGAGAACCAGGGCTCTGGAGACAGTGAGCATCTGGAGGAAAGCAATCTATCATTAACTCTTCCCTCATCTAAGGCATCCTGTCAACTGCTTTCAAGACAACACAGATCAAACCCCTCCTCACAAAACCCTTCCATGATCCCCTCCTTCCAGCCAACTACAAACCGCTTCATAGCTAAATTTATTGACCAAACAGCCTACTCCCAGAGTTTCCTCTTCACCAAATCCAACCTCCTCCTTGGCCCCAACCAGTCAGGATTCATACCTCTTCAAGGAACTGAATCGTCCCTAGTTTCTATCTGGGATGACCTCAAACAAACCGCAGACTGCAGAAGGTGGTCAAAATGAACAAGCACGTAAATGTTTCCACTGGTCATATGGCATATACATTATTGAATGCCAGATGATTGAAGATTTCCTGGATGAGAATATTTATGAAACTTGCCCTGCAAGAAAAGCAGCCCCAAATGATATGATGCCTTTTTGGTGAGGAATCATGCTTTAAAATCAATATTCTGTACGCGTGATAAGCAGTGAAGTCACTTAGAAATGTCAGAGATGTAGTCTCACATTTGAGATGAATAATTAGGCGAGCAGACGCTTTTTGGATACCTGTAAGGGATAAATTTGTTTCTTGTTTATTGAGAAAGGTAATTAAGAATTACATCTATCTAGAGGAGCAGAGATAAAAGCATATAGCAAGATAAATCTCTGTTCAATAGATAGTAGTGCCAAAACCAAGACATCTCTGAGTGGTACCAGGAAGAGTTCAGAATCTAGTATGATGCGTACAGCTTCGAGCCTGAGGAACCAGTTTACAGTCAGTCCCAAGATCTCTATTCAATAACAGTAACTCCAAATGGAAGAGTTTGTGCAAAAGACAATAACCCATTCGTGTGCATCCAATTCATTTACTCCTCCATAAAGTGTCTATAACCTGATGCAGTGCTGCCCAGATCCGCCTCTAATCTGAGGAGACTCTGGGTATCCTGACCATACATAAACAACACTATGAACGTAAAAGTGTAGCCATTGGACGAAGAGATTAATTATCTATGTTCCTGAATTCTAAGTTCATTAGCGTCTACTTATTTGGCAGTATTTGTCCGCCTTTATATTCTCCCATTATGACTTGGTAACAGGGAAAGAGCATCACACTCGATACTGTCAATCATCCCTAATTCAGAAAAATGAGCATGCACCTAGTATACATGCTCAAAATCATAAAAAGATGACAGTGCATCCTGCAAACACAGACATTTTGTTGCCCTGCACAGTGTAGTCATGGTTACAGAGATGTAAACAAAGGACGGTTATTTGAATGCTATCAACTTGTTTCACTGCAACTCCCATATGGCCCTGGACTCCTGTGTAGTTCCAATTGATAGCGATAACGGACCAAATAAACAAAGTGCAATTAGTGCCAACCCAATAAAAGAGAATTATAAATGACACAAAAACCCACAAAATGTCTCTATTTTGTCTCTATTTACAAATAATTAAATTCATAAGTAACTATACTCATATTCAATGAAAAAACTTTGTTAAAGGGACGTTATGGTTAAGTTGCACTAATAAAAACCTATGAAATTCAATGAAAAAACTTTGTTAAGGGGACGTTATAGTTAAATTGGACTAATAAAAATCTATGAAATTCAGTGAAAAAACTTTGTTAAAGGGACGTTTTGGTTCCAAGTAAAACCGAAAAACCCCTGAAATTCGCCAGTTATGGTAAACTAAGCAACCATAACTCGTGCCCCCACCGTGCACTGATAAGACTAACACCCAGGACATCAAAGATGACGTGTCTGAGAACCCGTCCGCACTTCACAATAAGATCTCTGCTCGGCGGACAGTTCGGGACTGCATTTTCTACTGATCTAGGAACTTCCAACTTCAAAATTTCCCTTGCACAGCTCCAACACCTATTCCTACTCATTATCCATTAACAATCTAGTACACAGTACATACTTTTAGCAAAACTGCTATTTATCTTAAAATGGCATCAGCTAATGCCATCCCTCCTCCCCAAGAGCCACAGTGCTGTAATCAAGGAGCATGAGAAACAGTGCCCCCTAACTTAGAAATAACACACGCGCAACATTTTCCCTTGTCCACCTACCCCTACATATTAGTGTTTGGTTGCTCTTCCCTCATTTCCCTCCCCACCTTTCGTTCTCAGCTCTCCTGCCAAAAACAATACATCCAAAAATAACAAACGACATATTCCTTTAGGAACCACCTTTCACAGTTAAGAAAAAGAACTAAAAAAAAATGTATAGACTCCATCTACTTTATATTTCCCAGTAAAGTACATAGACTAAATAAGATTTTCCAACATTCCCATTTGCATTTTGTGTTATGCTAATGGGAATATTGTGGCGTTCATCCTCTGTTCCAGGGACTGGAACGACGGATACCGGCCCAGCAGCTCAAGTTATCAGCCCAAGCGAAGCAAAGGTGGATAACGAGGTCTCTGGACCATTATCCCCCCATTCCAGCCCCTGAAATTGGGGATGAAGGCCATTAGCACCATAGGTTCCCAAAGTGGTGCTAAAAAATAGGATTTTTCTTCCAACACTGGGACGCCTACGGCCTTTCAAATCTATCCTAATTTCGAATAACATAACTTTACCACAAAGCCAGTCCCAGGTGGACATGGCCACTTTAATCCTATGTTTTGTCCCTTGTGGTCATGGCCAGTAGCCAGATTGTCCAGATCATGACCTTATTCCATGACCCGGACAATCTGGCCACTGACCATGGCCACAGGATACCCCTCAGTCACTAAAGGTATACCGCTATTTTTTGTAGCTACATTATGACAATTGTCAAATAATAAAACACTGGCACATTTGCAAAACCATGCTTGTAGGTCCTTGCCAATGCTCCTTACGCAAGTTTGCTGGAAATCCACCCATGTTTTATTTTTTCAAAAGTGTCAAATGTATGCGCATACAATCGTCATATAACCTAGCCCCCACTTGACAAAATACATTCAGACTTTACGAAAATATCTAAATCTAGATCTATAATCGTTTTGCAAACCTTTGTGTAGATTTGTCAAATGGCACCACATTTATAAGCCTTTAAAATATTTTGGAACCCCCACTCTAATTTTGCTCCCTCTCGACAGAATCTCACCAAACTTCGAAAAAACATGTATATCTTGATCTATTGTCAGTTTGCCAAATGAAGTGTAGATTTGTCAAATGGCACCTCATTTATAAGCCTTTACATTATTTTGGGGCCCCACCTCTAATTTTGCCCCCTCATGACAGAATCCCACTACTCACTCAGAATCAGCCCAGGAATATACATGCAAAATTACATGCAGTTCCATTAAGTGGCACCAAAGTTATAATCCATCCAAGAACTGCATTTCACCAACCCTGTAATTCTAAGGTGTTCGCAAACTTTCACAGGACTGTTCGCGAACATCAGGACTGTTCGCTGACCTTTGCGGCAAAAAACACCTGATTTTTTGCTTTTTGCAGCCATATCCCTTCCCATCCTCATCACCCCTCACCTCCCCAGAGATTATTTGATAAGTTTGACAAGTGGAATGTTGTGTTTTTTCATATACTTTTACTGCAATGTCCGCAGACATCGCCCGCTGTCCGCGAATCCAAGATGGCGGGCGTTTCCAAAAATCTGACACACTTCATGCTCCTCACCATCCAATCAGCGAACACGTCGTATATCCGCGGACATGACGCAAGACAATTAGCCAATCAGGACTCTGTCTGCGGAGCGAACAGGGAAGTGTGTCCGCGGACCGAACATAAATATCACTCATTTTTTTTACCTACTTTTTGGTCATTTTTAAAAAGACTACTGGATGCATTTTCACCAAATTTACAAAAGCACGCTTTTGGGACCAAGCCACTGCTCCGGCCACAAATTTTGTGAAAATCCGTCCAGCAGTTTGGGCAGTAGGCGTGAGCAAACTTTTTTTCCCATTCAGTCTATGGGGAAAAAAAGACATTTTGGGACCCCCTATAACTTTGCACCCCATCTAGACCAAACCTCACCAAACTAAATAAATCAGAGTGGGCCATATACTTTTTTTGCAAACTCTTGTGAGGATTCGTCCAGGGAGCGCAAAGTTATAAGCCTCCCAAAAACTGCTCTTCCTATGGAAATAGCAACTTAATCATAACTACACGGCCACTAGCGTGGCCGTGTAATATATGTATGCATATAGTAACTTTAATGAATATATGTATTACAGGGCCTGCAGTAGCGGCCCTGTAGTTATGGTTAACCCATAGAAAGGACACTGTTTGGGTGGCGTATAACTTGGCCCCCCCTGGATGAATCTTCACAAAACTTTGCAAAAAAAGACTATAGTCTCATCAGATTGATTCTGGGAAGTTTGTTGAGGTTTCGTTAAGGGGTGGGCTAAGTTATAGGGGAGTCACAACATTTGCGGTTTTTCTCATAGAAGGGAAGGAAAATAAAATTGGTATAAATCCATCCAGTAGTTTTTTTTAAAACCACCAAAAAGTAGGTAAAACAAATTAGTGATATCTGGGTTTGGTACATGGACTCACTTCCCTGTTTGGTCCGCGGACAGGCCTCTGAGTGGCGTGCCCGCTGATTGGATAGTGAAAAGCGTGAGGTGTCATAGTTTTGGGGAATGTCCGACATGTTGGATTCGCAGACAGATTCTTTGTCCGTGAACATGGTGGTAAAACCATATTAAAAAAAAACATTGCACTTGTCAAACTAATGAAACAAAATCTGGGGAGGTGAGAGGTGATGAGGATGGCATGGGATATGGCCATAAAAAGCCCAAAGAATTTGAATGTTTCTTCTTATCCAATGTCCATGAACAGTCCGGGGCAGACCTGTGATATTCGAGAACATCAGAGATGTTCAGGGACATCTATGCCTATTTGTGCATTACAGGGTTCGTGAAAATCAGTTTTTGGATGGCTTATAACTTTGGCGCCACTCAATGAATCTACAAGAACTTTTGGACTACCATTCTAGACCTGACTCTAAACAGTTACGCAAAGTGTGATTCTCTTTTGTTAAGAGGGAACACAATATTTTTAATGCCTATAAATGTGGTGCCATTGGACAAATCTGCACATCAGTTTGCAAAAAGATGTTATACCTAGATATGAATGGTGGGATTTTGTCAGAAGGATTATAGACCCAACCATGAATGTTTGTGCAATGTCTGAATGGACTTTGTCAAGTGGGAGCTGTTATATGACTATTGAATTTACGTACATGTTGACACTTTTGAAAACATAAAACATGGGCGGATTTGCAACAATCTCGTGTGAGGCGCATTGGCAAGGACATGTAAACATGGTTTTGCAAATATGTCTGTGTTTTATTTTTTGAAAAGTGTCATAATGTAGGTACAAAAAATAGTGATATACTTCTGGTGACTGAGGTATAGCCTGTGGCCATGGACAGTGGCCAGATTGTCTGGGGAATGGCCTAAGCCATGACCTGGACAATGCAGCTACTGGCCATGACCACGAGAGACCAGCAGTGGGGTTAAAGTCATCCAATAGTGACATGCTTGCTTAGATCTGTCGGTCACCTGGGACCTGGCTATGTGGTAAAGATTTTCGAAATTGGTATAGGTTTGAATCTGGTTGTGGGTACAGGTTGAAGTGCTGGATGGGATTTCAGCAATATGCAAACTTGTGCGACATGCATTAGCAAGGAACTGAAAGTGTGTTTTTGGAAATATGTCTTGTGTTTTATTTTTGCGAAAGTGTAAGACTGTAAGCAGAACAATTAGCGATATATGGTTAGTGTGTGGGCAGTGGGCCTGGGCCTCGACAAACGCAAATGTGTACTCTGATTGGCTCATTGGAGAATGCGGCATGGCCGATGCCTATGCCCCATGGATTTGGAGACTGGCCATGGCTGCAAGCCATTAGCACTGACCATTGGTTACATAATTAGGGTATAGTGGACACTAAGATAGGATGCAGAGTAGGTGCAATGAATAATAGGGGTGGTTTGGTTTGGCTGGATTATGGTGGAGCCTTATGCCATAGGCAATTGAACAATGATTTCCATCCCCAGCATGTGCTGCTGATCACGACCGACATAAGTATGTGTTACAAAAAATATGTTTCTTCAAGGAGGTTTATAGTTCTTTCATATATATGAAAAGAGGAATTATTAATAACTTATATACAGCGATGTAACACCATCAAACATTTTGACTTAAATAAACTTATTAAGTTGACAGAAAAAAACATTGTTAAAGGGATGTTACAGTTAAAATGCATCCCACCCTTGGGACTCCTCTGCTCCAGTAGTTAGCCCTGGCATCCCTTGGCATTTCCCTCCTGGGCTCTCATGAGCACTTGCCCATTTGTACTGCCCCTTCTATTTATTTACTTCTCTCAGTGTACAATGTATATTTGCATGTATAGTAGCATTGTGTACAATGTTTTGTATAAGTAAAGGACATGCAGATGCAAACGATCAGCAGAAGATTGTTAAGTGGCATTTGGTGTGTGGTGTGTATGGCCGTAGGGTAATATGTACCTTTTTTGGAAGTGAATGATGGATGGATGTGTGACTGTTTCAAAGCAGGCATTGAGGGAGTGTTACAAATATAAAATTAGAAACGGTAGAAGAGCTGCCCTGTGCGATGGTGTGCATGTGCCATCCAGGTATTTTAATGATCCATAGCCTGGAAAGTGAACTGTGAAGACTGTGGATAGTTATAAAGGTTCATTGTTTGTTGTCCTTATTATATGCTAGAGAAAAGTATATGGGAAGGAAAATAGTTTCTCTCGTTTTATATGTTTTTCTAGTATACAATTGTCCATTAGCACCCTGGGCGGGGCAGCCAGCCAATCAGGTGGCTATGAACGCAGGCTTGAACTGCTGGTATAAGCCCAAGTTCCAAGCTGCCTGAAGGCCGACTCTCCCCGCTGCCATTTACCCCCACTCTCAGTCCCATTTTTTTCCCAGACCCCGTACTTCGGCGGTGGCGGGTGCCACATTCACATTCACTCCTTCTCTTCGCTTCTTGCAGGCCACCATGGAAAGGGAAGAGGGGCTCTGAACATTCCGTGGATGCCATCTTGGAAAAGATTGTTCCTTCATATAGCAGTACACCAAGCGCGTCCCACTGTAGGAAGGAAAATCCCTTTTTTAGCACCCCGTGGTACCATTTTGGCAACCTGGGATGCTAATGGCCTTCATCCCCCATTGCAGGGGCCCGAACGGGTGATAACCACCAGGAGCCCTTGTTATCCGCCCTCGCTTTGCTTGGACCGATAACCTGGGCTGCCGGGCCTTTATCCTCCATTGCAGTCCTGGAACGGGGGATGAATGCCACATTATTCCCATTAGCAAAACGCAAACTGCTAATGGAAATTTTGGAGAATCTTATTGAGTCTATCTATTTGATTGAGAAATGTAAAGTAGATGGAGTCTATAAGATTATATTTTTAGTTCTATTTTTTAACTGTGAAAGGTGGTTCCCAAAGGAACCTTTTTATTTATTTACATTTGTTTTGCAGGAGAGGTTAGAAAGTAAGCTGGGGAGGGCAATGAGGGACGAGGCACCAACTGCTACCAAGGAATAGTTCATGATAGTTCTCCCAATCACCCTTAACATCTTGTTTCCAACATTATAAACTCAACCCCTTGTAAGGACTGCTTGTTAACTTTAATTTAATATGTGATGTCATCAGCAATGTCATCAATGACATTTGTGATGTCATCTTTCATGTCCTGTGTCTTAGTCTTAGCAGTGCACGGTGGTGGCGCAAGTTATGGTTGCTTAGTCTGAGGTTTTTTGGCTTTACTTGTAACCATAACGTCCCTTCAAGAACATTTTTTCATTGAATGTCATAGGTTTTTATGAGTGAAACTTAAATAGAAAGTCCCTTTAACAAAGTGTTTTCAATAAATTTCAGGGGTTTTGTTATACCATAGATTTCTTATGTATCACTTGCCATGGCTTTCTGCCATGTCCATGTCCACTGCATATGTTTCCTCTTTGGCCCTGGCCAGTGAGCACAGCCTTTGGCCATGATCACTGTATATTTTTAAACACTTCGGCTGTGTCCACTTGTGGTAGAGGTCTACCAAAAAAAGTAGTGGAACTGTGCTCTTGACAGGGGAGAGGGTAGGCAGAACCATAGTGCAACATGTGACAAGGTTTTGCGGCCGGGGAATTGCAATAATCTAAGTGACTAGTAACTAAGACTCCTATTACAACTAAACACTTTCTCAGGGACATGAATGGACAAGTGGAACACCGTACGGACCGTTCCTTCCAACTTCGATCTTTATTTCTTTATTCTCTTTTTTTTTTTACTCTTCCCCATAACCTTGGCTATAATATCAATTACTACAGATAGCTCCAGTTATTGGGAAAAAATGATGTTTCCCTGCCCACCCAGCCAATCACCAGATGCCCCTCTCCTTCTGGCATGCTCCTCCTGTCCTCTAAACTCATGTTTCCATCCCTAGTCCTCTCCCATGCCCCCAACCCTTGTCCCGTGTGACACACTTTCATTCCCTATCCCATTTTCTTTTGTAGCCACGGTTATCCTGCCAATTAACCACAGCTGCGAGACGTTTGTGCTCTTAACGTGGTCCCGAGCCCCCCACCAAATCTCCAATTTCACAGGGTGTCCTTTTCCCCCTCCCTCAACTTCTAGCTTGATGCCATTGCATCATTTCTTCCTCCTCCAAAGGGCATTTTTGTACCTTTTTGTTTTTAGGTAGCTGTGGGTATAGCCTCTCGTATATAGGGTATAGGTCTCGCATCGAAAAAATAATGGCAGCTTTTCCATTTCTGAAAAGTCTCTCTGCTGCAAAGCACCATGGAAGATATCACTATAATTTTTGGGCTACCCTGTTCTCCGTCAAATATTTAAAATACTTCTGGATGGAACCCCAGACCCCACCCAGAAAAATGGGTTAATGCTTCGTGCCCAAGTTGTTTTGTGCCTGGTCCAATTCCGTCCAGTGGTTTTAGCTGTGCACTCAAGCAAAAATTTGACTTTTTCCTCTATGGGAAAATGAAAGAGAACTGGGGAGAAACAGTTTTTTTGTTTTTTTATTAGCTTTCTTATTTTTTTATGTATCTTTCCCATTTCCAGTCTGAAGGGCCCGTAAGTACAATTTTGTTTGCAAAATCGCAGCCAAATACGTTGTACGAGTCAAAAGTTACTAGCAATTATTTTTTCGGGTTCCTATGGTACTTGATACTCAACTATATTGCAGCGACTATAATACATATATCCAATTCCCTACTAAGTGTGAAGACTGACTGCTCAGCTACTTCACCCATTGTGAGTGGGTTGCTCTAACCTGATAACCACAATGCTCTTCAACACAGGATATGCACCTTCACACCCCTAAATAATGGGTGTGGAGACAACTTCCCTAAAAATGTGGTGGCAGCTTGGGGATGCACAGTTTTAAGACTCTGGGCCTGATTCATGGAGCGTTTTCCAATGGAATTACCTCTTGTAAGTTATTTTCATCTGTAAAAACTGTCCCACATACTCGTGTGTACGTTGTTTTCTTGTTCCGTTTATCTGAATTTCATTTGTATAAATTACAAGTACCTTGACACTCATCTGTATGCAGGTTTTAAGGAAGTTTGGTAAATTACTGTTTTTTTCATTAGACTATATTTTTTGTGCATAATATATTGTAGGTAGAGCTGTGCACGTTGTATTGCTTTTCGAAGGATACTGTGAACACAGTGTGTGTGATGCTATTGTATTGGGTAATTTGCTTTCATGTGTTAGTTGATAACTGTGTTTTTCCGATCGATTCCTGGTTCATTTTAAACAGCTATCCTTTAGGCAAAGTTAGCTACTTGCTGCTCCTTTGTGTAAGGTATCCATTAGTCAAAGACTGCTTTGACTTACCTGTTTGTAAGTTGTTTTTATCCATTAGGTACCTTACCTCTATCTGTACAAAGATGGAATCCTTTACCAATAAACCCTAGAACAGGGTGAATTAAAAAAAATTAACAGGACATTTTACTGGCAGAGATCTCAATTTTACAGGTAGAAAAGTGAACATACCACAATCTATTTATGATTTTTAATCTGAAAATATTTCACTGGGGCTGAATGGGTAAGCCCTCCTCATTGCACCACTGTATATGCCTCTATGGTAACCACTGCCCTCTTAGAGCCTTAGAGGTAGAACCAACGACTAAAGGACAGGAAGTTGGACTTGGAAAAAGAACAACTAGATATTGGAAACACAAATTAGATTTTGAAGTTAGGAAATAAGAGTTGGGACAGATAAAGTGAGAAGCAGAGCTGGCTGCTAAAACAGGAAAGAGCTCAAGAGGCAGCTCCCAGAGAAAAACAGTGGGCTGCTCAGTAAAAGGTTAAACTTCAAAATCCAACCCTTAAAGATACATAACTTGAATTTAAGGAATTGAATATGGAGCCTCATAAGGTTAGCAATACCAGTGGTGCAGGATCTGGGAAGGGTTCTTGGTCGCACTCTTTTCCTAACCTCCCATAAGGACTTTATATTTTGAACTGGTTGGATGTATTTAAATTAGCTTGTGGGTTTGGTTGTGTGTCCAATCTGGATAAGGATAGGTGTGTTTTCTCCTGGCTCCTTCAGAGTGCATGCAGCGTAGCTATGGAGTTGGATGAGACAGAGCGTGGAGTATAAGGGCAAAACAAATCTCTCATTTTGAGATTTGATGAAACACCCAATATTTGATAAATGTTAAGGAGCTCAAAAAGAGGGATGGTGGCCAGTGGGTGTCTTGGATGAATGATTAACGAAAAACATATATGGTTGGGTGAATGGCTACAAGGGGAACAAATTTGAAGGCATGATTCATTTGGTTATATTTAACCAAATCATGAACTCTTGTTCTCCTGAAATGCATCAGCACTTGGGTGTTTCTAAGATTGTGGCTACTTGGTAGGTGGCACAAAATGTTGACTTGTTGTCACACAAATTGATCCACAAAGACAAGGGGACTGCTCAGAAAGTTGTGAAGCCAAAGAATTGAGTTCATATGCATTCTTCCTCCCTGCAGGTCCACCAAGTAGATGTGGGTAACCCTACTCAGGGTGGGTCCTATAGTCTTGTTGGCGCTACTACCCCAAAGGGTAACAGTTGGTCCTCAGCCACTCTCAGACTCCTTGGCCTTTGCTGGGACTTTGGAAAGTCTGGCCATTCCAGAGGTTACCGTAGCCATCCCAGAAAGGCAGCAAGGGTGAATGCCATGTTCATGACCTCTAACTCTAAAGATACTTGCTGCTGGTCAGCAGACATCCCAGAGATTTCATGAGCCTCTATCCAATTTGGGGAATTAAGACCCACTTTATGATGCGTCACAATAATCAGCAATGCATTAATTCTCTTCAAGTGGATGCCAAGCTACCTCTGGATAAAAGGGCACTGGTGCCACTATAACAGTTGCAGAAAGTACATTCCTTGGGCCAGAGGTTCTAGTAAACAGTCCTCTGAAATCGAATAAATTATCTAAAGCACTTTTCACTGGTCCATGAATCAGGGTGTTTGTTGGCAGTGCAATGTCACTTTGCACCCGTGAAAAGTTACTTTGTACCATGCAAAAAATTCCATGAATCAGGCGCTTTATCTGTAGAGTATATCACCCTCCAAGTGGGTGACGGGCAATTTGCATAACCTGGCAATGCCAAAGAAAATGCTCCTGGCATGGTCTTGCTTAGGAATGACTTGGAAGGTTAATGTATATTTAGAGGAGTTGGAAGGTCAACGTCTACTACTCTTTCCATGGATCAACTTGCAAATGGGGAAAACATGAGCCTGGAAAGTTGGCCAGATCCAAGAGGTCGACTGGGTAATTGAACAGGCCACACATGCTGGGGCCTCTGGCTCCGATTGTTGCTACAGGAGTGGGGGATTAGGATTTCGTACACAATTACAGTCTCCTTTACTGGAGATTCATCTGGATCATTAGGGCCCTCTGGTGAAGGACCTGTTAAAAAATATATTTTAGTTTCAGGGGAAGTAATTCCTACCGGTGGTATTACATTTTTATAGGGATGCTATAGGCTCTGTAGTCTGAAAATACTGTACTTCAAAAAATAAAAAAGAGACTGCTCAAAAATCTTGTTCTCACCCTGCCTGGTCAGTATAATTAACCTCAACCATGCAACCTATCCCAAAAGATATTAGGTGCCCCTGGCCAAAGTCTGGGAATGGCATGTGCTAGTGCAGTATGTTTTACTTTATTTTTGTGACAAGGACTTCCATTGGAATCCCTATGTCACAGGAATCATTTTCTAGTGAACTTTCCTTGGTAGCCCATATGGCTACCGGGACATCTGTGCCGACACCCAATCTCAATTATGCACCCACTGTTCCTGGGGCCAATTCTCTACAAACCAGTACTGTGAGTACTTGGACCTGGGTTCTCTGGTCCTGTCCCTGTAGTGGGATATGTGTGTATGGTTTGGGAGTAGATTTGTGTTGATGTCCCCCTACTGTTGATGTCATTTGGATGGAGTAGGCTTTGTACTCCCCTCAACCAAATCTTCCTGATCTGCTGGTTCAAGGACCATGGGTCAGAACTCTTCTTGGGCATCCCCTGTGGCTCATATCCCTCCTAATTCACCTGTGGGGAAAAAAAGAGAATGTATCTGATTTTTTCCTGTTACTGCAGCAGGGCTGTGGGATTTGGCCCCATTATTTCCTACTGGAGAACTTTTGAAAACTTCATTCCAAACGTCTTTCAAGTTTCTTGCAAATGTACTTTAATTAACCTTTTTCTCTGTGATCCCTTATAGGGTTCTGGAGTTTTTAGAACAAAGACTGTAATTTTAAAAGGGACCAGAGAATGATTATACTAGTGGGTACAATGTGTATACTTGTTTTTACAAGTTAATGGGATGTATTTAGGCCCTGCACTGTCATTTTAGTTATGCTTACTGTTTGTGGAATCAATATGCTATCCCTTTACTATGTTTTAGGTTTGTACTTTCTTTGTTGGTGACTACTAAAGCACTTATTTTACAATGTCTTTAACCTTAATGCAATACTAAAAATCTCTCTCTCTCTCTCTCTCTCTCTCTCTCTCTCTCTCTCTCTCTCTCTCTCTCTCTCTCTTTCTTTCTCTCTCTCTCTCTCTCTCTCTCTCTCTCTCTCTCTATATATATATATATATATATATATATATATATATATATATATATATATATATATATATATATATTCAGTGAAAAAACTGTGCAGGTTTTCTTGGTGTACGTTTGCAGTCTGGCTCTATTTTGTATTTCTTTTTTACATTTTGTCCTAGGAAATGGTTTGAGGTAGCTCAAACGGTATAATATGGGGTCGCTTTGAAAATTATTTCCAGTGTTTCCATTGGTTCACAGTCTATTCCTGGTACCAATCATTCTTTGATGCCACTTATAGAGTATTGAGCGTGTTTTTGACTCACTGAGGTACTGAAAACAACTATTTGTATATTGAGTGAAAGAACGGTTAAATTGCAATAATACAGACCTATGAAATTCAGTGAAAAAACTTTGTTAAAGGGACATTATGGTTAAATTGCACTAATAAAAACCTATGAATTTCAGTGAAAAAAATGGTTGAACAGTGCAATACATTTTGTCACAATAACCAACTCTCTTCACGCCTCGTGCACTAAACAGTGCTAGACCAGAGTAAGCTGAGCTTTTCTATACAATTTTCTTGCAGGGATGATATTAAAATGACCGTTGCAGCAACACATACCAATCTGGAATATTGACACGTTCACTGCTCGTAGCCTATTTCAAAATGCTATTTAAGACTTGCAGTGTAGTCTGTTTTCTTTGTAGTGGCATGTTTTCACGGCATCGAAACCTACCTTGGATGAGTGAGAATCAGTTTCCTTTTTTATGTGGCCTTCAGTGCAAGTTAGCAACAGTTCAAAGGACAGAACTTGTCGAATACCCACACAAAATGATAACATTTACTATAATGTGAGTGGGAATTTCCAAAGTTAGCTTACACTTCAGAGATCTGTTGTAGAGAACGCTTCATCATTGACAAAACGGCACAATGGAATGTAAGTTGACGTTTGCATAATATTATTAGAATTCAAAACGATCACAATGCTCCATGCATAACAACTAATTAAACAACATGCAAACTGATTGTAACTAATAGTCATCTACGTGCCGCAAACACCACTGGAACACAAAGTAGTAATATGTGAACCGCTTTGTCCCATGAAACATACCGTTGCATCCTACAAACTCATAAAGTCCCAGTTCGGGGCACTGGGCAGTAGGTAAACATTTTCCGTGGACACTGTCTTTGCTTTTCCATCACTAATGTTCTCAATTACTTTATACTAACATCTGTCTGTAGTACAACCTCAAACATTCATATCTGTCTCCTTCTTTTCTACATAGACTTCTGCATCGCATTGCGAACTATAACCAGCGCTGCTGAATGCACCACCTTTCGCCAGATCCGGCTCACATATGCAGCCGTATCTCGCAATCCGACCAGCATTAGCACCAAATAGTCCTGAAATTAAAAAAAAAACCTTTCAAAAGGTTAACACAAAAACAAAGAAATTGGTTTCACGCTACAAGAACACCCTTCCTTGGCGCGGTCCAGGTAAGGGACTGGGAGGTGCGCGTCCCTAGATGGCGGCGCTGGCGAAAGCACGGAAAGAGGCCTGAGTGTGAGGCCGCGGTCCAGCCCCCAGCTGCCGGGATGGAGCCCTGGGGGCGTGAGAGGTGACGGGCCACCCGCCAGTGGCGGGATGTGCGAGAGGTACTCTCGGGCGCTGCTGCGGGTGTCGGTGGCACAGGTGTGCCAGGCGCTGGGATGGGACTATGTGCATCTCACCGCCTGTGACCTGCTGACCAACGTGCTGCAGCGCTATCTACAGCAGCTGGGTCAGGGGTGTCAACGGTAAAGCGAGCTCTAGAGACCTATTAGAAAAACCACCACAAGACTCACCAGACTATCGAACACCAATTGCCTTTCAGTCCCAAGATTTAAACTCTCCAGAGTCGGGGGACGCAGCTAAGTGGTCAAGGCAGCTCAACGTTGGAATTCATTACCCCCTCCTCTACGAGTAGATCAATCTTAACCACAATTCCGTCAGAACCTTATAAAATGGTTCAAAGACTCTGACAAGTAATCCTGACAGTTTTCTTAAGACCGCCTCTCTTCCCTCTACAGTTTTATATTTATTATTGTGTATTATCTGTATCCTTGGATTATATACAGCCGATATATGGAATAACCCTTTAAATAGTTTATCTGTTTCTGTTAAGTAACTAAGCTGTTTTTTTATGTGTCTACACTGATCTTTAACCACCCTGTAAATTGTCATATGCTATGTGCCCTGATACCTATGGGTCTGGTGCGCAGTACAAGTAATAAAACAAACAAACAAACAATAAGGAGAGGGGGTCACAGGAGCACACAGTACATTAGCCCCACAAGTGCTATTCTGGCTCTGCCCCCTACCCATTTCACAGGCAACAGGAGCCGAGACAGACAGTTAGCAAGCCTGGGGGAACCCCTCTCTAACAAAATGTGCTCTATACAGTCTTCACAGCTTGTCAATTTTTTCGCTACATTTACCAAAAATTCATGTTCCCCACCGAGTTTGTGCTAAAAAATGCAGTTAGATAGAAATCTAGCTATTTTTGTCTATTGGTGTAGAGAGTTACACTTGTTTCCATTGCTTAAGAGAATCGTGTCATTTACACAACTTTCCAAACCAATAGAAAGAAGTGTACCCTCAAAAACAATGGAAGTATTGTAACGTAGAACCGCAGTGCTGTGCGCCTCTCTTGCTGATTATGAAAGGCTCCTATAAAAGTTGTTAATAGGATGTAGAGTAACTATACAGTATTCACAATGTAAATCTGCAAATTGAGTGACAAGAAAGTAAACAGTAGTGGACAACAAAGGCACAGGAAGCACTGTCTATGGGCATACATTGGCACATTGACTTTAGCCGTGCGTTCCTTCCATCAATGTTAGTATATTGCATGCCTTCCCGGTCTCGCTCTAGCAGCTTCGTAGATGTTACCACAATAAGTACATTTTACCACAGTTGGTCTACATTGGTAATTCTACTTCCATTTGTTCGCCAGCCCATATCTGCATATTGCATTTTGTACACACACATGCAAACGATGCATTTGCTAACCTGTAGTACTATATCACATTTTTTTGATGCTACACTGCTATCGAACCTTGCCCTTCGGCAATCACCCATCATACACATGGGCAATTATGCAAATTATGTGATGATGTAATTTACCTGCTTCTTGAACAGCCAATAGGTACTTTCCTTACTAACCATTTTGCTACACTCCCTCCTTGTGGCCACATGGTGCACAGCGTACTCGCACAGACCACATTACACCACTAAGACGAGCAACCATGTTCGCAGAGAGTTAAACACCCTATGAATCCCAAAGAGCGCAATGCATTTCGAAACCACAATTATCACCGAGCCACCACCTTTCTGGCCTCGCTCAAACTTGCTTTTCTGAAATAAATGATTGTAGTTGTATGTTTGCATATGTAAGTACATTTTCACATGAACGCTGCTAGCTTGAACAGTACAGAAACCATAGCAGCAAAAGCTTACTATAATTTGTGTATTTTTGCACCAATTAAACAAAGTTGCCATTTTCGTTTGACCTCGGGCCCCCTACTCCAAACCCTGCCCCTGCACCGCCTCTTGTGTAATCTCACTCCACATTTCTTCCATTTCCACCACTTCCTATACCTACTTCACAGCAGTCACCTTTTACGCAACGCATGCTCTGAAATACTCCCCCATGTTCTCATGCGTATGTTCAATGGCTGTGGTGTGTGTTTATAATTACATTTGTTCCAATTATCAGTTGTACAATAACTTGCTGGCTGCACTACCAATTTTCTGCTTTTATTTTGTGTTTTATTTATTATTTATTTTTATTGTTTTGCATAGTACTTTCCACTGCTCCCTACCCCCATGTACTTTCACCCTTTACCTCTCCCATGCACTTCCAAGTTATCAGTGGCACTGGGCCTAGTAAGGTTGTTGTTTAGCTCTCCCCTATCCCCCTCCCTACCCTCGTTGCACGCTAAAACTATTTTGTTTGAGGGAAATACAAATAAAATATCATTATCAATTTTTATATTCCAGTACAAAACAGCGACTAAAATGTACTTTGATTGTTTTATCTCGACAGATATCTTCTACCGTACTGCATGTGCCACAGTTTCCAGCTACCATCCGATGGCCTATATAACCAACATTGGAAACTCACTATCCACGAAATGTTCTCCATCACTGTGATATAGGACAACCGACATGGGCCAATCTGTCCTTTCTCAGTACCAGTAACAAGAAGCAACCTATCAGCCTTCCAAATGTAGCAATGTGCAGGAAAAACATTGTGTGTCAAATTACCAAAAAATAACTTCTTCTCCTACAAAAACCATGGTAGGGTAAATTCTGGGGTCGGCAGAGCCGTACCTAGGGTCTGCGGACCTCCAGCTAATGGAAGGCCCTAACTCCTTCCAATGTCCCAAAGAAGTCAAGGTCCACACTGTTAAATGACTCCAATCAAGCAATCCCACTAAGTCAGTGTCTGGTCTGGGATGCCCAAGGGAAGCCCTTATTTATATATTTTGATGTCCAGTTCGTGTACTCTGGATGACCACCCTTATATAACACCCCTCTCTTAGAATCCCCCTGACTCCACTGAGCCAAGAAGTAAGTTTGTTTTGCAAATTTAAAAGGTTTATTTGAGAATTAAACAATATATATATATATCAAACTTTTATAATGAATTAATAATTGATATCACACTTGTGAATATGAGCAGTAATCAGCAATAGGCAATCCTACAATAGCACAGTTCTGGTGACTTATGACTAGGAACAGGGGAATAAGGTATCAGAGAATGCTTTATGGTTTCAATGAGATGCAAAGATGAATAAAAGGCAGTACAGAAATAAACTTGATATGATTTCAGCAAAAGATAATGTGATCACTTTTTCTTTGACAATTCACTCCCCCCCTATGCAATGTAAGGAGGTGGAAGTAACACACACAGTCTTCAGGAATAAACACAAATGCAATACAAAGTTCCAGTTCCCCCCAGTGAGCTCAGTGGAAAACAGGTATGATTTTAAACACAGGCAAAATCCTTTTAAATGTGGTGGCAATGAAGTGAAAAATATACTCAAATTGCTTTTAATTCCCTATAGGAGGTTCAGGGTGAGTGAGAGATACTTTAAATCAGTTCAGGCCAGCCCTATCAATGATTCAGGGATGGTTATAAAGTTAAAAACAGAATTCCGTGATGGAAGCAAAAGATAAATGTTTTCACACGTGGCTGGAATGAAGCAAAATGTCAAATCGCGGCAATTTAGTCGTGTGCGTCGAGCGCAATTACGGAGGCACTATAAGGAGTAGCAAGTCGGTTTAGGGCTTGTTGGAAAGCTTAGAATCTCAGCTTTAAAATAAAAGTTAAATTTCGTTCCTAGGACGGTTCCGGAGATATGGACGATTTTGTGAAGGTAGATTCTCGAAATGAAATTTTAAAGTTCAGAATGACAGATGACAGTTTTGCAGCTTTGAATCAAAAGAAGGGACACGATTTCTATGATGCAGTTCTCAATAGGTTAAAATAGTTTGAATTAGATTATATTAAACTAAGAGATTGGGTTTTGCACAGTTCTGGCTGAGTACTCACACTATATTTTGGACAGGAATGCGACTTCGTCACGGATCGGGTCAGGATTGGCTGCGGTTCTCTCGCCACTGGGTACTGGTTCTGCGCACAGCGATTTGGGTCAGCTCTCAGTGATCTGGTCTGGGTCTGGTCTCTCTGGATCTCTGGTCTCTCTGGATAATTCTACCTTCTGGGTCTGCTACCGGTTCTGGCAAAAGTTATTGGCAAAGAATTCAAACAGCTCGCCCGGCTGTTGAATAGTTTGCAAATGATTTGGAGGCCTGCTGAAAAAGGATTCAGCTTGTGGATTCAGGCCTCTCAGCTACAAGTTCTGGAGTCAGGTTCTGGTCTCTGGAGATTGATGGATTTGAAGTCTGGAGTCTCCCGGCAAAGCGTCCTGCAAGAAAGTGGAAAGTGAATGTCCCGGTCTGGCTTCCAGTGGCTCTTTTTATGTCTTTTGAAAATGGTGTGGATGCTAACTTTCTTTGCCCAACCCACTCACGATTTGATAGGTCAAGGATTTCTCTTTGACCTGATTCGAGAAGGGAGCAGTGAGTCAGAGTGAGTCATCTTTATGGCATACAGAAAGAACACTCCCCTTTGCTTTTACCTTAGAAAATCATTTTCATAACTAAACACATTTCCCAGATACACAAGTGGTTGACATTACATGTACAGATTGCAGATGACTTAAGGTGCATTCTTGTTCAACTCTGATCTTCCTAAGAGCTTGCATTCAAAAATGACAACTTATTTTCATTTTTAGTTGGTTTACCAATATTGGACGTTTACCAAAAATGGCACAAATGTACACCGCCTTTCTACACATATTCCAGTAAATTTCCATGTCTCTAGCTTAAACCCAGTGTCTGCAACATGAATAAATTGTGGGGTTCGGTCCCAGAACATCGTACGGAATTGTGTTTAGACTCAAATTGTAGGTACATTTTCCATTTTAAGGATCTCCAAATTGTACATTCCTGTCATCTGGTTACAATTAGTTATCAGTGGTTTTATAAAACATATATTTGCCTTCAATTCAATTCACAAAAAGTTTCTGGCCCGCCCCTAGGAACTGGTTGAGTCAGGGATCACATGTCTCTTCTTCCAGGCAGAGCTCTGTTTACAGTCCACACCCAAAATTAACATACCCCATTCAATTGAAAGGGTCTATTGTCTCTCTCCTCCAGGCTGCAGGGGAAACCCACTGCCTCCCAATCAACAGGGCCATGTGATATCCTGCCTCCTGGTGTGGGTCTCTGGGGTGTTAAGAGTTCTCAGGAAAGGCAACCCCTTTGAACTTTTAATTGAATCAGACTGCCTCCTGGGAACAAACCTTTGATGTCCCAGCTAGCTCAGGATGCTGTTTAGCTTCTGCAATACAGGTCCCCAGTCAGAGTTTAGACCACTAGCGCCGGTTTGTGGAAAATGCCAGCACTGCACCTATTTTTGGGATCTGTCTTGAATTAATACATTTCCAAAAGAAAGGATTTTACTTGATAGTGTATGATCCTTGCTTGACATGGCATTGATGTGGATCTGTAGTAGAGTAAAGTAAAACACTCAACCATAGTTGGATTTTTGTTTGGTGGTTCCGGGCCCATGATCTTAGCAATTTTTGACATTAATAAAAACGGGTTTTGAACAGAACCATCTTTCTTTGCACTGGTGGGTGGCAGGTCAGGGGACCATTTTGCTGTGCTCAAAACTGCACGGTTCTCCAGGATTCTGGTGCAAATGTGGGCTTTTCTGCCCTCTTGGATTTCCTAAGCCCACAGCACCAATTGTTGCAGCATAATATTCCAAACATGGGTCAGGACACCCAACAACACAAGGTGCAAAGGGTAACTGCCGTTTTATTATGACAAACGAGCAGGGATAACATACAAGGCCAAATCCAGTCCAAGCACATCTCATCGATTTCGGGCTCGAAGGCCCTTTTTGTACACTCGTGTTGTCACAATCAGCGTCACCTACCAAAATCCTTCCCCGAACCTATTGCCACTGCGGGTTGGTTCCCAGAGTGGTAGGTCCAGTATAGGGACATATAGAGTGCTCGGTTATTGGTGGACACTGCGTCAGGTGATATGCTCGGGTCGTCCCTAAAAATTGCTACCTGAGAATTGTTACATGAGAACCCCTGATGATAGGCTGGAGATTCTGGCCCCAAGCCTCTATCCCCCAGTGTCCTGATTGGTCAGGCTGCAAGCCCCCAAGTCTGGGACCACTGTTGTTCCCAGCCCGCGAGACACCGGTTCTTGTACAATGTGTATCAACAAGGTGTGACTATGTGATGGCGTGTAACAATGGTGTCTTGAGTAATGCCATGAGAGCGGTCCAGTCCCAGCGCATGTTATAGATGGATTGTTGCAATTTGTTGCAAGGCTCAGTCCCAGACTTGAGACAGCGGCATCTTCCCAGCTTCCAGGCATTGGCATCATGTCAGGTCGGCCAGATCACGTGTGAGGAGACCGCTGGTAAGGCCGAATTACTTCAATTTGATTTGTATTTTAGCTTGGGGTATTCTCTTCTGTAGCTGGGCTCATCGTAGCGCAGTGAGTGAGGAATGTCCCTTGCAACGTCATGGCCTTGGCGGTGGCAGTCCCTGCCAGAGCTATTCTGCTCGCTCAGCAGTTTGCAGCTTAGGGATCTCTGTGAGACGATTTGAGTGTGCTAGATTTGTCTGAGGCCTATTTCAACTCTGGTTATACTTTTAATGTAATTGTTCATAGGTTAAAAGCATGTTGTGGGTGGTCATGTCCCTTGAGTGCTCCTGTTCATCCAAAGGGTTACTAGCAGGTAGCATCTGCAAGCATATACACAAGCTCTTCTAGCATCTTGCGTTTCTGCGGTACGGTAGCAAGCCTATATGGAAAATAACAAATGTGTAGCCATTGTGGATGTCGCTGTCCTCTAGCTCAAGAACTGTATGCGTATGTTCTTCATGTGCATTGGTGTGTGAGTGTCCCGATTGTGCCTAATGCATGTGTGCTTCCTGTCTAACGCAGTTATGTCGTCATGAAGCCTCTTACAACCTGCAGCATGGCTTGCAAGGACGTCAATCGTTTTGGTCCATATAGTCGTCTCCAGCTCTATCTTGGTTGTTGTTGCTTGTGTTGGCTATGATTCGTTCCATTGCGGGATTTAGGGGTGGATGGCTTGGTGTTGTTCGTGATGTGAGTTTATGCTGGGAGCGGTGGGACCAGGAGCAATATCGAATAGTCAATAGTTATTCTGTCGGGAGTGCTTCTTCCAGCTGGGGGCCCCGTCAGGAGGGAAGGGACATTTGGATTTTCTCTCTTCAACCACCATGTGCGTCATTCCAATCATTTATTGCTGCACCATGAAAACAAAGAAGACATTTCATTTGTCGTAATCAGCATATCATGCAGACATTGCAAAACACAATGGAATCATGCAATGTTCCTTAGCTGTAGTTTCCATGGGAAAAAGAAGTATTGTTAATTCCGTGGACTTAATAATGTCTTGCAAACTTTCTTTGTTAAATAAAAGCACTTGTGATATTGAAAACTGTTACTGTTTCCATACAAAATTGTATATGTCAATACCATTTTAACAAGAAAGAAAACGTACCCTGTGTGTAACGACATCTGTGTTTGTATTCCTGGTTCTGCGTTAAGTAAGGTTTTGCCGTAAATGCTAACGAGGCACGCTTGGGTACGATTCCCACAAATGTAATAAAAACAGATAGAGCAGTTCTGTCTGACTAAATATGTCACCTTTGGAGTGTCCCATCTGTATTATTACCGCAAGGGAATTTGAATTTACTGCAACACATCAACTGTTAACATTAGCACAACATCACTGCACCCAGTACGCTGTTTTCGCATTTATGAATGTGAGTAAAAGTAAAGTAAGATGCACAGAAAAAAGTTTTATAATTCATCACAGTATGCTTAACAGGAGATGCCTGAATGATCAGAACAATAAAACTTTTGAACGCACTTCCCTTTTCATGTCACACAAAATGTTCCACCGTGGTGTACTTCAAAATCTTAAAACAACACAGAAATCACCGTCAACCCTTAAGAATAACCACACAAAATGAATTCTGAAAGCTCTCAATGACAGTGTAACGCTCCTCAAAAGGAAATTGTTTATATCAGTTTTAACCAGTATAAAACCACTAACAAAATTAAGCAGTAAACTACAAAAAGTAGTTCAAAACATGCCAATATCAACAAAGATACCTTGCAAACTTATTTGCAGATTACTCCATTCACACAACCAACACAGAACCATATTTCAATGAGAATGCATACACAAAAGATCACAAAAACCCAAATGGTCATACATAGCAGCGGTAAAGGATATTACATTTACAGACAACACCATGTCACAAGAAACCCCCATTCAAATAAATGTACCCAACAAACTTATCATCAACTCTCCAATGCATCAAACCAATCTGTTCACTGAACAAATGCCCCTGCACGTCAATGTGTAATATACCAAAAAAGTACCAGTTCCACTTCAATGGTATTGTCTCACTGCTCCAAAAAGTGTATACTGCCTATACAGTATGTATAATCACTACGCACATATTATTGCAATACTTCTTTCCAAAATGTCATTGCTGTATACATATTATTACAAAGCTTACAGCCAGTGGCTGCAATCTTGGGTGCATGGTCTTATGATGCTGTGGTGGTTGTGGCCAGTCGCTAGACTCTTGAGTGCATGGCCAGAGTCCACCTTAACCACCACAGTATAATATGGCCATGCACCCAAGAATCTAACCAGTAGCCACAACTCACACACATAACCCAGGCACCTGGACAACTTATTGCAGGTATGGCCACATCACACTGCAGTAGTTGTGCTACTGCCTATATTCTTCTGTGCACAGCCTTTCTGTAACCTATGCAACATCCTCATATCACCTACATTCCATCACCTACCCTAATGAAGCCTCCCTGCATTCACCTCACAAACTGCACAGTAGTCTTGTCTGCAAACTACAGCTGTGTCCGCAAACTACTGCGCCCCACACAGTCTACTTCCACCTAAACAAATTCAAGCATCTTTCACTCAACCAACCTTCCCATCCCTCCTTCAAACACTAACTACCCCAAAACATGTTTCCCAGCCCTTTCCCCCACAGTGCTATCCGCATATATTGGCGAATACAACATGGCAGCGTTTGGGAAAATTTGACACACATCACGCTTTCCGCCAGCCAATCAGCAGGCACATCATCTCTCCGCGAACATTATGCGGTCCTTCGGGCCAATTAGAGCCCTGTTCGCACAGCGTACAGGGAAGTGGCTCTGCAGAGTGGAGCCAGATCAGATATCACTAATTTATTGGCACCCACATTTTGTCTGTTTTTTAAAAAACTACTGAATGCATTTCCACCAGATTTACGAAAGCACGCTTTCGGGCCGAACCCGCTGCGCCTGCCGCAAATTTGTTGAAAATCCGTCCAGCGGTTTGGGCTGTAGACGTGAACAATTCTTTTTTCCATTATGTCTATGGGAAAAGAAAGATTTTGGGACCCCCCTATAACTTTGCCTGCCCTTCTTGAAACCTTACCAAATTTGGTAAAAAGATTCAGAGCGGCCCATATACTTTTCTTGCAATGTTTGGTGATGATTTATTCAGGGGGAGCAAAGTTATAAACCTCCCAAAAAGTGTTCTTCCAATGGGTTTAGCAACTTAACCATAACTACACGACCGCTACCGCAGGCCATATAATATGTATATACATATATGTGAACATTATATTATCTATTTTATTCTATATTGTGAATGGGACTAATTGTACTTTGGTCCCAGCCCATCCCCTCTTAAGAGTGAATGCTGACTGCTCTGGTATGTTATCCTTTGAGGGAGTTCTTGGTCTGTTGGTCTGAGGATAGGTCTCTTCATTCCACAGTGGGCTGTCCAGAAAACTCCCTAATCCCCACCAAGACCTGGCATAACATGGAACAGCTTACCGCTACATAAAGCAGCCTACCTGATGAGGTATTAGCCATGGGAATCCGAGCATACCCTTGCCCCCCATGCCTAACACTGGATCATGCAATGAATCCTGTCCATTCAGCACTGTGCACACATGTGTTTACAGTGGAGATTGGTAATGGTGGCCACTCGCTGCCGCCTTTCCAGCAGATCCCTATGAAACTAAAAATCTGGATGAGGCCATAAGGATGCCTGCTTCTCCACCCACAAGAAGATACCGATTAAGCAGAAAACACTGCCATAATCCCTGCATGGATTGGAGAAATGCACAAACAGAATTCCCATTATGCTCTCCTCTCCATGTGGGGAATCAGTCCCACAATGTTTAGTAGGTGTGGAAACTCACAGGAAATTGCTGCAGTCCATTTACAAGCATCTGTGCCCTTTTCCACCCCATACAAATGACAGTATGTGGCCCTGATGCACACAGATTCACACTGAGGCAAATCAGAAGATGCCCTGAGCATCTCAGAATCGCACCTTCAACCTTTCACTTAATTGACAAAGCCTAAAACTGGAGTAAATCTAAAGGTGCCAGTGGCATTTTTGAGATTTTTCTGTACAAACAAGATTCACAAAGGTTTGCTCAAGGGTATCGCAGAGCTGCTGCCGGCAGCTCCAAGCGTGCTCTGGTTTTAGACTTTGCGAACGAGGGGTATCCTCCAGGGAACATCTATTGCATCCTGCCTTCTGCTTGCTTTTGTAGCCCTTTCAATAAGACCTTCCATTCCATTTGATAACTCCAGTATGAAGAAGTTAGCCTGAGGAAGGTCCTGCTTTTCAAATTAGACGATTCTTGAAGGAAATCTAATAACGAAAACAGCTCATTAGTTCTACAGAACACTTTCCCATTGGATTAGGTCTGTTAAATGGGCAAATTGGTTGCAGAATAAAGTTATCTAAAGTTGTTCTATTACTAGTATGAATAGTCAAGTCAAAAGATATCGGCCAGATTAAATATTCATTCACTGGATCAAATCACCAGATTCTAGAATTTGCACCTGCTGACTATTCACTGCCCCGCTGTACTAGCCCGGGTACTTAACTACGGAATGCCGGAGGGCTATAAGTGCGCTATCTACAAATGTAAAAATACATAAATAAATAACTAGCAAATTCACAAAGCCTGAACGTGTGGAAAATGTAAGCAGCCTGGAACACTGCTAAGATACTGATGAGCAGGTCTTTCTGCATTGCAATTGCCCACTGCGCGTTCCAGGCATATCCCGCGTCTCTCCAGTTGTGGGATTTGAGAGCGTAGTATAAATTAGCGGGAGAAAACCAGAGGTGCCACTCAGAGGCATCTCCTCATTTTAGTCCATTGCAAATGTCTGAGGATCTGGGGCTATTTGGTGATATTGACTTTCAAAATAAGTAAGATTTATAAAGTTTTTACCTTTATAACTGGCAGACTGGGCATACTCACAAAATGATCTTTAGAAACAAAAACAGAGAAAGAAAAAGCCTGCTGTGGCGGCAGAACTGGCTCCTAATGATCGCATTCGTTTGAACAGATGGGCCGCCATGCGGGGCTCCGTGTGGGCTTCTGCCACCGAGAGTCGCAGCCAGCCGCGCCGAGATGCAGCGAGGACCCGGATGGCGAGATTAGAGTCAGGCTAACTGAATGCTTCCTGCGCAGGCCTCCGCGGGACCTCAGTGAGCAGCGCATTTCCACGGGCGCGTGAAGGCTGCACGCCCTAATTCAGAGCAGACCCCATGACTTTCGCCTCGAATGAAGCTAATTCTAAGCTTTGCATTCTCGGGATACCACATTATGTGAGATAAGATGTGTTTATTCAAACCAGAAGAATCTAAGGGGCTGCAGAGTGAAACCATACCGCCGTGTGAAAGCGCTGGCAGGCTGGATTTACCGGAATAGGGAACACAGTAGTAGCACGTGATTTTTTAAAATCAAATTCAAGAAAACCAGATCCAATATCCGGTTGATTTCTATAAAAGTAATTTTACCTTAAAACACATTTTCCAAAAGCATATTTCTGCTCTTCTGTATTTTTATTGTGACCACACTCATCCATGATCATTTGTATATGCGATTTAGCGGGATGGACTTGCCATTGATGGGTGTGGTGTGGCTGACACACATTCACTCTGGAGTTGCTCTGTTGCATGCGCATTTTAGCCTTTTTGTGCATGTTCCCTTTTGCTGCCTGACTTTTCTCTGCACAAGCCTGTGCTTTGCACCACATAAAGAAAATGTTGAGTGTACTGTAATTCCTGGAGGCTGATTTACACCACCTGCAGCGGAAGTCTTGGCCGGGAGCTTCACCCATCAGCCCATAAGAGAGCGCAACAAGACACTCCATGCCTCGCAAGTTGCCTAAAAGGGTGGATATTGTCCCAGACTGCACCCACCCAAGTGTGGCGGTCGAGATCTTCCTCACCGTCTGACCGCGGGCTAGACATGGCAAATCTTGCCTGCATGGCTATAGCTGCCGTGGCAGGATTTACCACATGAACCGCGCAGCCATACCGATGGGACCACAATTAATAGTTTCTATTCCATGTTTTTAACACTTAGGCAATATGGCACTTTGAGGTCCTCAGTGTCGCCGCTGGGACACAGCTAAATATCTGACACATATAGCACATGGCCTACGGGTCTGTTTAGAGTCTGCGTGCTTCTGTAATGGGCAAATGCGGGAACAGAATAGAAATCCACCATTTTCATAAGATATACCCCGATGCAAGAAGGGAATATACCCCATCTCAATGTGCAATTGAATGGCTGCCATTTCCACATTGCCCATGCAACTCCATCCTTCATAGAAAGATGCATTGGGGACAGTAAAGGTGCAAACCCCTATTGCCCTTTCATTACAATGTCTAAATGATGAAAAGGGTGCCACGTGCGGTTGAGTGTAAGGAGGAATGAAAGTCACACCTGATGGGGGTAGCCCAACCAGAGAGTAAGATTCATTCACCACCACTAATCAAACCACAACCATTACCAACAGCAGTCAAACAAAATGGTCCTGGAGCCACCATTTCCCATGCTACTCCTACGGCATCACTGCTGTATCTAACAAGCGGAGACAGTACGTAGGCAACAGTAGAGGTGTGCAGTCCAGAAGAGGGTTACAATTGGATGTGGTACGTAGGCAACAGTAGAGGTGTGCAGTCCAGAAGAGGGTTACAATTGGATGTGGTACGTAGGCAACAGTAGAGGTGTGCAGTCCAGAAGAGGGTCACAATTGGATGTGCATCTTCCAGGCCCAGCTGGCCCAGTGCCTGGAAGATGCGTGTGATGAAGAGGGAGCCAGGCTGCTGTAGGCAGCATCTCTGACTGTTAGGGCAGGCATGTTCTTTAGAGAGCTAGATCAGGAAGCCGCTGCATGTGCCGGGGCTGCAGTCACTCACATGGCTGGGTTGCAGGAGGCTGTTAGTGTTACATAAAAGCATGAATCGGAAAATCCAAATAGAAAAACAGCAAAAGCAGATGTTATATAGTATGAATGTTGTTCTGTCCTTCTGGCCACCTCTGAATGCCGATGGGATGTTGGTGCATGGTGTGACTGACAGTTCGGGAGAATGTTGATGAGCGCTTGAGTGTGAATGTTCCGAATGTGTCAGTTGGGGGCCTGAGCTGGAGTGCAAGAGGATGGCCAATGGGTGGTGTTACTTTGTAAATACTAAAAGAGTAACTGGAACTGTACAGCAACTGTTCATATGTATAATAAAGCTTACATGGTCTTATGTGGCTAAGTGGCTCAGAGCTGGTCCATGTCTGGACTACCATCAATGTCCATATCACATGTACAATAAGAATTGTGGCTCACACCAACATTTAGGGCCTCATTACACGGACGGCGGTGAACCAAGGTGCTATTAGCACCTTGGTCCATGCCGGTAAAATTCCAGCACCGCCTTGGAGGAAAGGGGAATTACCCCCCTATTCCAAGGTTGGTGGGGCGGTAATTCCCCCTTCCCCCATTGCCCTTCCCCATTCCCATTTTTGCCCCATAGGGCATAATGGGAATGGGGAAGGTGCTAATTACGGCACCGCAAATTGCGGTACCGTAATTAGCTCCCTGGTCCCTTTGCAGGTTGGTTTTTAACGCCTGCAAAAAGCAGGCGTTAAAGTCTCCAACCCGCAAAGGGACCTTGTGGTAAGGCGGTAAGGTTTAACGGTCACCGGTACCATTAACGGTGACCGTTAACCCTTACCGCCGTCCGTGTAATGAGACCCTTAGAGTCTGATGTGTCAAGGGCTCGTTTTATCCAAGATTGATTATTTCGACACCTGTCTAACATCTTCTCCCTATATCCACATTTGCGCCATTACAGCTTGAGCAGAACCCAGCAGCTGCCAGATCACACTTGCTAGGATCATATTTCCAGGATCATGTTGTCACGGACATCTGTTTCCTTCGAGCATACTTTTACATATGTCATTAACTTAGTCATCCAATTATACACTAGCTTCTAGCCATTGATTTGGGAGGACGCTACAGCTGCCAAACACCTTGTCCTGAAATATAGGTATATCAAGGCAACTGGACATTAGGGCCCTAATTACAACAACATCAACTTCCACAGAGGTGTGTGGTAATTACACATAATAATCTTAGTCCACCCTAGCAGATGGGATCTATTCAACAGCTGAGTGCATATGGATTTGCTGAAGAAGGGGGTGCATGTGGAGCTCCCTGCTGGGAGAGTCCCTTTACTTATCCCGCAATGGGTCTTAGCAAAACCCAGAAGGCCCTCCTGTGAACTTAGCACCATTTCAGATCATCTTTCAGCTATTCCAAAATTAGACAGATTTCTTCCTTGCATCACAAGCTGGCATTGCCAGGGCCTGGCCCACCTACTCAGTTTTGCTACAGATAAAGGGTGGTGAATCCCACATGGATCTTTTTGCTGCTATTGGTCCTTGCACCTGCTCCTGCACCTAGAGGTGGGAATCAAATAATTTTCACTGCAGAGAGAAGATCTCTCAGTGGAGGATTAAGGACCCTCCTTGAAATAAACAGAGCAAATCCGGATCAAAGTCTTTCAGTAATAGTCAGGAAAGAAAGACAATGTTGAGCACCCAAGCAGCCCAACTCTGGAACTCCCTGCCTCCCTCACTCAGCAGAGAAGACCAGACCTACCAGAACTTCAGATCCAACACTATCACATGGCTCAAATCTTCCGACCAGTAAACATGGGCGGTGTAACCTCCTCCCAGGGATGACTCTACGTCTTTGACACTATGATGTAATATAGCACTGCCTATTTGTGAACCCTATGGGAAAAACTGTATGTGTGGACTATTTGTAATCCTTCTTTAGTTCCTCTAGTCTTCATCCACCTGTGTATGTATTGTATTTTTACTCTATGTTTCATTGTAACTAAGCTTTGCACATTCTTGTTACTGCTGCGTCCTGATACCCCCGGGTCTGGTGCGCATTACAAATAATAAAACAAACAAAACAAAACACCTGTACAGAAGCAAGAGAAAACTCATGGAAATGTTGTGCATATTCTGAGGGAGAGAGGGCCCATTGAGAATTTCTGCCCCCTCTCCAGGAACTAGGATTTGGATATTATTTTTTTGTTAGAACCAGCACCATAAACAAAGAGTAAGAAAATGACTTCCAAAGGATGTTCCCGTTGTCACCATCTGTATGCAGGGGTGACCAGCCTGAGAAAACTTATGGGGTGCTGGTTCAAATTCAGGGGAGACAGTCTTGGCAATGATTGATTCGGGCAGCACAGACAACGCCATACATCCTGAAAAGCTATAATTGAACCAGTCTACCTGCTGCATCCAAGATGATTGGATGACCTTCAGCACAGTGATAGTTCCAATCGAAGTTGGTGACACAGATTAGAACATAAACACTCCTGTCATTCTGAATCTCACTGAGGATCTGGTGCTATAGAGTAGGTTTTCTGGATTCAAGGAATGACTGGAGTTTTTCTGCCACAGTGAGCAAAGCCTTGAGGTACCAACAATACCTTCTCGATTAAACCATATGACTAGGTGTTATGCTTGTGGGAAGAGCATGCACATCTCCTACTATAGACCCAAAATACCTCTGCATCAAACTCCAAAACCTAGCATGGAGCAGAGAACTCTGAGAGGAGAGAATATTGTGACAACAATTTAGAAAAAGCTAGAGAGGTGGCCAAATACCTATTGGACAGGAGCAGGGAGAAACCAGGAGGCAGACCTACTGGAAAGGATGAAGGAATGTGGCAGGGCCATGGATGTGAGGCTGTCAGAAGGTCACGGGCTGTGAGGGAGGTCTGAGAGACCCCCGTTCCTTATTCCCCAGAGCGCATGAACATACGTGATAAACATGGTGCCTCTGTCCCGAACACAATGCCTGCAAATCTCATTCCTGGGCATGTCTCGTTTTCATATTTTTCAGAACCACAGCTCTCAGAATGCACCTGGCTGCAGCGAGAAAATCCACTATCGGAACCAGAGAAATTGAATCATGACTAGATTGAGAATGGACTAGAGTCAGAAAGAGACATTCAATGCCAAACCTACAAACCCCAGAGGGATCTCAAAGGAATGAGAGGAAAATCAAACAGGCATTGTACATGGAAAGATATTGCAGAAGAGCAAGGTTGGCCTGCACATTCTTCCCAAACTCAGTTGTAAGAGAAACTCAACAAAGCTGAAATAGTTCCACAAGGAAAATGAGTAGTCTGGCTGCCAGCATACTGTAGAGGTGGAGCTAAGTACTTCCACCCAAAGCTCCTCCTCCATGTTGCCTATATGTTGGGACCCAGAGTGTGAGACACATGCAATGCCAGTGAGAGTCTCAATACCGAAGATAATCCTGGAAGTAAGATTTCCATTGAGAAATCCCTATAAACATACACAACAATATGATGGCAATTTGAATGAAATCTCAGAAGAAGCGTGAAAACTGAGCAAAAGAGAACCTTGGTGACATCATGAAGAGCAGAGCTGATGCACCCAGAAGAGATGCAGAAGATAAGAGAACATAAACATTCTATAGACACGCTAAGGAGGAGGTGCCAAAGATGAACACCATTTCGGGCTCGAGATGACGATGTTCATGCTAACAGAAATGTTGAAGAAGATATCAAGTCATTTTACAATTGTGCAGAAGCATTAACGCAAGTAGACAAAGTATTCTTAAAGGATGGCTATGTAGTGAATAAATTGCAGCGATGCACCAATCTATATGCATAGGAATATATGGACTATGAATGATTCCACAACACACTTTAGCAGAGCTAGATCCAGTGAAAAGAAAGGGTTTCAGAGTGTCAAAGTTAGAGATTAGAAACTTAACCATGGAGGTGAACCAATGAAGGAGATAATAGATGAACAGGCGAATTGGTGGGAAGCTATAGTTATGACCAGCCCACCAGTTCCTGGATGATTAGCCTGCCTGCTGCTTGCATGGGTGGAATATTACAGAGGGGTACAAGGGTGCCAACTAATTATAGAGGGCCACGTAATAGAGAGCCCTATAGTTTGTATAACCAATTGGATGTTGTGTATCGTAGAAACCTGCACTAAGGGAGTGCTTAGTTGCCCCACCTGATGTTAGAAACCCAATCACCTTCCCAACAAGTATGGAACGTATACCATGTTACTGTTAAACCTATCACTTTCCCAAGTAGGTTTTTGTAATTTGTAACATAGGTTGACATCAATGAAGACAAGTTCTTAGTATAAAAGTAGCTTTTTTCATTATATGCATTGAGTGTGAAGATCGAGCAAATTTGTTGATGTTCGTTGTTACTCCCTATTTTAGATAATTCATATTAAAACAGTTACACTTTGCCAACTTCCTGAGTTAGTTTAAAATAAAACTTGCAAGTACAGGTGGGATGGGTCTCTTGTTTTCAGGCGAAATCCCTCCTGACTTCTACAAGAAGCTGAGCGAACCGAAGGTTGAAGTGGCTGGTTGAGGAGGAGACGATACCGTGGGTCGGAAATTGAAAACGCGAATGGTGAGTAAACTGAGTGAGATGGCAAACTGAATGATCACTAAGTGGGGAGGAGTAATAACAGGGATAGAATAACGGAGGGTTGGTCGATTGAGGTATTTCGTTTTTTGGTTTAAGATGACGAGCGTCATAGTGGAAGACGAAGAGCGTCATAGTGTGAGACGATGAGCATCACAGTTTAAGGTATATAGATGAGGAGCAATCTATATAATAAGCCCGGAATCCTACATTAAGGATATTTAGAAGGAGCTTGTCCCAGAGTCCAAGTGGACATACCTAGGCTACAAACGATCAAGGATTGTTAAAGGGCACAGCTCATACTCCATCTAAGTCTTTATTAGGGGCATCAATAGTCACGAGGAGCATTGACGAAGATATAAGTGGGCCGGCCAGTCTGTTAGTTTGTCTGTCTGTGTATTATACATGATGTATGTGGAAAAGAAGTGAAATATAAAAAAATAAGAAAGAAATAGTTTGTGGTGGAAACATTGGGATGTGACATTTAATTATTTATTTTATATCGTCGACTGAAAAATGCTCAGTGAATAAGTAGATTGAAGTGAACGTGATGCAGAGGCTTGGACCTGCAACGATTGGTGCACGCTCATATTGTATTATTTTTCTGGAAAGCATTGGTTTGTGTATAGTAAAATAAAATTGTGACTGAGTCATGATGGAGGATGTTACTCCGCTTATGCACCTGTGCAAACAGCTGCCAAAGCACGCACCCAAGCATAAGTAGTACAGTGCGGAATGGGTTAAGGGTACGGCAGATGATATGTTCATGCCATGGCCACAAGAGGATCAGATCACTGTCTAGAGCAGTTTTGCAACATATGATGACATATGTGCATGCAGCATATACGGGAAAGAAGTTAGAAAAGAGGTTAGCAAGCTTAGACCTTTGGATGATGTACCAGGAGGAGAGGGAAGGCCCAGCTCCTGAAGACTGGATGCTTCACCAGTGTAAAGAGGGGGTGAAGAGCCTTATGCACAACCTATCATGTCTGAAGTAAATGACAATAGTACAAAAGATGAAGGATTATATCCTTTAAGAGAATTTAAGGCAGCAACAGGGTATAGCAACCCAACGTATATGTCACCTGCATGTAGCAGCGACGAGAGTCCTGAAAAGACTCCAGAAAGAGATGCGATTCCTAAAGTCCCACGGGTCAAGAAGAGAAGTGATCAACCAGGTATGTCTCTAGATATAGAGAGAGAAATAAAAAGATGGAAAGGAAAGATAAAGCTGACCAGATAGCGCTCATACAGAACAAATCGATGGGCAGTCAGATATTGCTCAAACTTGATGGGAAGAGCATAGAGGAAGTAAGGCAAAAAGATGATCAGGATGAACAAGATAAGAAAGATAAAGAACGAGAGAAATGATTGAAGGAAGATGTGGCTTAAAGAAAGAACAACTGTATCAAGAGGAACAGTTAAGGAAACAGGAAAGAGCAAAAGAGAAAAGGAAGTATGATAACAGGCAAAGAGCAATCGAAAGAAAAGAGGAAGAACAGTAATTAGGAGATAAAGAATGCAAAGACGCAGAGATGAAGAAGTACGTAGAGCAAATGAGAGAAGAGAGATAAAAAGAAACGTAGAGGAAAGGATAATGGAGGAAGCAAGGAAATGAAGAGAGTTTGATGAGGAACTGGAATGCAAAAGAAGGCAAAGGGCGCACGCATTGATCTCGTAGAGAAAGAGTGAATGGAACCTAATCCAGTAGTAGCATGGGAGGACATAGAAGAATTCTTCCTGACACATGAACCAATGCCAGGGCCATCCAGAACAGATATAGAGGACAATATTGACATAGGAAGCATTGGAGCGAAAATAAGGTTTATCATGAAATGAGGACCAAAAGTGAATAATAAAATAAGGGAAAAAATGATCAATTTAAAGGTGCACAGTTCCAAGGCAAAGAGAGAAGTTTGCCCAACCGCAAGCATAGAACTTTGTCTTCGGACAAGCTGACCCTGAATAGAGATGAGAAAGAGGGAAGTCACTCAAGTCAGGGGCAAGATATGTCAGACGAAGAGAGAGAAACCTTCCATGGGGAGGAGGGCACTAGTGCATGTGGTCCTGAGGGATGTTCTCCGACAGATAGAGAGGTGAGATGGTTAGATCTGGACCTACCTTAACCGAGGACGCCAGAGTCCCTGGTGCAGCCAGAACGGCCTAAAGGGCAATCCCATAGTGTGAGGGAGGACTCACCAACTTATGTAAGCATGTTAAGGTCATTACCGTGAAAAAGAAGGTGCAGAACCATTGTCCCTGCTCTTGATAGGCAGGCGATGGGAGATGAATGCGATTTTGGGATCTCACAGTTCCCGTTATTAGAAAAAGGAGGGGTCAGACCACAGCATACACTTTGGTCCCAAATGGGTAAGGATAATTGAAGGTGTAAACTCCAGAGTTTGACGTGGGGTGCCATCAAATGGATCTATGAATTAGAGAAAATGACAGGAGGAAATACACTGTCTATAGGGGACATTAAGGGTCTTCTAGTACCTATACTTGTGGGGAGAGCCGATGACATTTGGTTAAGAGCAGGATACGCAGGTGTCACTGCCCAGAACACAGCTCATGATGGAGTGCCATTTAAAAATAGTAGAGGGCAGTTTCGAAAGCACTCCGAGCACAGTATCTGGATACATTAGATAAGGGAGCTATAATGGCACGTAAGATGCATGAAGGAGAAGATCCGCTTATTTATATTCAGAATTTCCAAGAACAGTGGAGCTTGGAAATGTGCGAGCCATAGGTGAAATCTATACCTGTATTTTATCATATATTATGTCAAGGGCTGCCAGACAAGGTGCAGCTCAAGAAACTGGTGGGTATGGAGGCAAAACCATTGCCAGAAATACAGCTGACGATAGTGCGTCATTGCCGATTGTTGCATGAGAAGAATCAAAAGAAAGAAGATGGTAGGAAGTTAGAAAAACTATTGAAGTATGCCATAGAAGGGGCAATGTTAACTAGTGTTTAAAGGCCAGGATCGCAGCAAGCAGCAAATATGCCACAGGTGAATAACCAATGGCAGTTCGATCAAGGAGGGAACAGATTTGTACCACGAGGCAGGGGAAACTTCTGAGGAAGAGTAGGTTTTCAGAATAATCAAGGGAGCTTCCATGGTAACCGGGTGGGGCTTCAGCCTATGCATAATGATAATCAAGGCATGCAGGGAGGGCAGATCAGAAGACTCCCTCCGGTATGTTGGGAATGTGGAATGACAGGGCATATAGCACAAACATTTGGGAGTCAAGGGTATGTGCAGAATCGGCAGTTATTAAGAGGGGTGATCGCTTTTCCGTCTGTGTATAGCTCACAAGATAGGGATGTATTTGCCCAAGATCAAATGGAGCATCAAGCACAAGCGCCGAGAATGGAACAGGCCCTGCAACCACAGCAAGCACCATTGAATCTGCCACAAGGACAGTCACAGCATGCACCCATGCAGATACAACAGAGCACAAACACAGGACAGTTACTGACTCCTAGGATAGGAGGTGTCACTATCGAGGGTGGAAATCCTTTCATGGGCACAGGAATAAGTATGTACCCACAATGGGACAGCTCACTGGGAAACTTGATGTATTAAGTACTATCGGTAATGCCAAATCCTCAAGAGGGACCGAGGGTTGATGTCATGATAGGAGGCAGATCCTTTTATTTTTAATAGACATAGGTGCAACTCGCTCATGTATACGAGAGGTTACATTTTTATTGTCAGGTAATGCCATGAATGCTCAAGGTTTCACAGGAGCTACAAGTAGAGTTTCTTTTACTGAAGAATTGCAGTCTCTATAGGTGAATGCCATATGTCTGTTCCATTGCTGTATTCAAAATAGATGCCAGTTAATATACTGGGGTGAGATTTGATAATGAAGTTGAATATAACAAGATTGTTTACTGATGAAAGCCTAGTGTGTTCAATGCCAGGAATACATTATTTAAATGTGAGCGAATTCATTATGGCATTTACAGGACAAATAGCCATACGAGGAGTATTGTTAGAACCAGAAGTATTTCATTATGGGGTATGCATTTTATTAACATGGTTGCATGGTTTAGTGGGTAAGACCATGAGAGATTCACATGGACAAAGAGGGGGGACAGATTTTCCCTTTGAGCCACAGGCAGCTGTAGTAGGAGGGGTTTTGGCCATGCTCATAGGATTTTATGATAAAGGCAGATCATGGAGCACAGTGATTGCCATTGGAGAGGAGTATAGATTAACTGACATCACTGATGAGGATATATTTAAAGACGACCTGTCTGATGACGAAGTAGTGTTCAAGATGAGCATTACATATTGGGTTAGGGCAGAAAGACGCAAGGTTCCACAGAGAATGATGATAATGAGACATGGTGAAAGTGCAAGTTTCATTATGGAACACAGGTCCTTATGACGTAGGCCTACTAAAGGGGGTTGGAGAAGTTAAGATTCAACTGAAGCCAGGAGCAATTTTACCTTGAGCATGACATTATCCCATGTCTTGAGAGGCATACAAGGGTATTTTAAGACAATATCTGCCATGATGGATCAAGGTATTTTAGTGACGTCAGAGTAACCATGCAATACCACGGTGTATCCTGTCAAAAAATCTAAGGGGAGCTGTGGCGTTTAATTCAGGACATTTGCCTGATTAACCAGATTGTAGAGGCTGAGTTTCCTCTTGTTCCTAATCCAGCAATGATTTTATGTAGTATCCCTGTTGAGGCACAATATTTTACTGCAATTGACTTAAAAAATGTGTTTGTCTAAATTCCGTTGCATAAAGATTCTCAAGATCTGACTTCATTTACATTCAGACAGACTAAGTTAAAAAGCGCAAGATTACCCCATGGGTATTGTGAGCCTCCATCGATTTTCAATACAGTGCTACAGATGGACTTAAGCAATATTGATTTGCCGAGTGCAGATGAGATTCGGTTCAGCTAATGATTGTTTTAGCCGAGAAAGGACATAAGGTGGACAAAGAAAAATGTCAGCATTGCCAAGAAGAGGTGTTATACATAGGTCAGTTATTTTTGCATGAAGGAAATAATGTCACACCTGAAAGGGCTGAGACAATTTTGAAAACAGCAATACCACAAACGATAAAGCATATGCAGCAATTTCTGGGACTATGTAATTACGTGAGAGCATGGGTATTTGATTATAGTTCATATACAAGGCCATTGTTGCAGGCCGTGAAAGAGGCTCAAGTGAATCAGGAAAAGATTGTATGGACTGAGGAAATGGAGGAACGGTTTGATGAGTTCAAAAAGGCAGTTTGCACAGCTCCAGTTCTAGGGATTCTTAATTATTCTGAGGAATACTTCTTATTTTTGCACACGGATGGAGAAGTCATGAAAGCAGTACTCATGCAGAGAACTATGTTGGGGTACAAGCCCTTAGCATATTACAGTGGGATTTTGGACCCAGTAATGAGGGGTCACTTCCCTTGCAAACAATCTTTGGCAGCCGCCGTATTTGTCATTCAGAAGTCTGCCAGCATCGGAATGGGGTGTTCCATGACATTATTTGTTGAGCATGCACTATTTGCTGTTTTGGAAAAACCTAAAGGTACACTGACGTCTCAAAGAGCTTCTGCTTATGAGGTGTTTATATCGAATCCAGGGATTAAAATAGTCAGAGGTAAAACGGTGAACCCTGCCACGTTTGTAGTTGAACCATTGGCAGAGGATGAGGAGACACATGAATGCTCGAATTATGAGGAGTTCTATGATGAGAATCCAAAAGTGAAAGAAAATGCTTTAGCCCCTGTGGCGATTCTCTTTATTGATGGTTCTTCAAGTATTGATGAAACTGATGGGCAAATATATTCAGGCGCCACTGTGATTAAGCACACGGCTAATGGGGAATTCAAAGTAATGACAAGTGCATGACTACCGTCCCACTTTTCAGCACAAGCTGCAGAATTGGTGGTGCTGATTGTCACGCTCGAGAACAGCGCATACCAGGAAGTGACCATGTACAGTATTCTGCTTACGTGATGTCGACAGTACACGCAGGGTTAGAATTTTGGAAAAGGAGGGGCTACCTCTGAGCGGACGGCACTCCAGTGCAAGACGCTGCTTTATTGGACAGACTTATTGAGGCACTACAACTCCCAGTAGCCATCGCAATAGTTAAGTGAGCAGCACACACTACGAGAGCAGACTTTATTTCACATGGAAACCAAGCCACAGACAAAGAGGCAAAAAGAGTTGCATATTCAGCAGAGGTTATGAGCTTTGATACACCTGATGTGAATTAAAAAAATTGTGGTGATGATGATTGTCAATTAAAGTTTTATTAATTTATCAAAGACACAATGAAGTTCAAGGTGGAGCACCACAGGATGAGAAAGATCTGTGGACACGGAGGAGGTGTTCTTTATCCCCTTCCGAAGCATTGTGGTGACAGGAAAGGACTGGTAAACCGGTGATGCCTGTAGCCTTATTAAGGGTGGTGTTGGAACAGCTACACTACCCTGCACATGTCACTAGGGAAAGCCTTGCAATGGTTTGTACCAAATTTGTTAGAACACATTTCTTTTTATGTAGTAAATTGCATCGTATGTCAAAAGTTTACTGCTAGGCAAAACGCTACGAACAGTCAGAGGAGTTATACCTCGATCAAATGGTCCTTTTCAGCATTTACATATTGACTGTGTTGATATGCTGTAGGTCTGTAATGTATATAGATATATGATAGTGGTGGTGTGCCCCTTTTCTAGGTGGATCAAGGCTGGTCCATGCACACATCCACATGCCACTTGCGCTGCAAAGTTCTTAGTCCGATAAGTATTTCCTAGATGGGGAATATGTGAGGTATTAAGATCAGATAATGGCCCACATTTTGTGAATGAAGTATTGGAACAAATTAGCTTATTGCTTATTATAAAGCATACGTTTTCCTCAGCTTATCACGCGTAAGCTAATGGGATATGTGAGAGACTCAACCATCTGCTCAAAGAGAGACTAGCCAATCTTAAGTTAACATCGAAAAAAGGATGGATGTATTGCCTGCCTCTTGCATTATATGCATTGAGGAATTAGTCAGGCTCTGACCATAACCTCATGCCCCATGAACTAATAATGAGGAGGCGAATGAGAATGCCTCTCAATCCTCCATCAAGGACCAGAAGTGACGCCCAGACAACAGCAGAATTGTTAGGAGATGAGCTACATGCCTATGTCATATGTATGACTACAAGTATCTCTGTCATTTCAGACCAAGTCAAGCAGATGGGGTGTCGGTCTCAGAACACAGATGAAGACCAAACAGCAAACGGATCAAGTGAACTTTAACTACCAAAGATATTCCCCAGAGATCAGGTTCTGATGAGAAACCTTGTTCGTTAATGGCATCAGCCCAGGTTTAACGATCCTTTCATCTTAGAGGATGTCACCCTGTCAGCAGCGAATATGCTAGGCAGATGCACTTGGATATTCCTCTGCAATGTGAAAGTCTACGCTGGTGAGACCACTCGACCCCCACCCCATTCGGAAGCAAGCCACGGAGAAGAAGTTCAGCATGTGCAGACTAGATCTATGACAAGGAAGAAGGACGCAGAGACTGCCCAGTAGACAGATAAAGAGTTCATTAGTCTGTGGTTCATTTAAGACACTCTTTGTAGCTGCTAAGCAAGGAGTGAGGAAAAAGCTATTGTTCTTGAGCCACAGGAGTTTGTTGAACATTGGACTGAGACACATTGAAGTCTTGAGGGGAAACTAATGCCAGAGCTAGAGTTTCCTTTTGACGATTGGAAGTGGGAACAGTTCCCTGATTCCTTTCTCACTGAGTTTCTCTTTGGGGGTGCCCATGGTGGTGCCTAATGGCAACGTTCATCGGATTATTCTTGCTGTTTTCCTCTTCATTCTTCGTGCCTATCCATCATTGGTTTGGAGAACTGTTGATGTTCATGTATTTTTTCAAGATCCTAAACATGGTCCAATCGTGAGGAGACTGCTCACAGCTATAATTGAGCAAGTACAGATGGTCATGTCTGATGAAGACGCTAATAAACTGCTTGGAATGGTCTTTTATTTCTTGATTGAAGAGTGTCCTTATCTTGTTGGACGACAAACCAACACTCGCGTATTTCTGAGGGATCCTAGAAATTGACCTATGATAAATTGGCTGATACATCTCATTTGCAGGCAGATATGTTTATTGCCTGACACACTTTGAACGTATGAATGGGCTTGTCAAGTGATGACACACACAGACTCTTGGCGTTGGTCTTCTATTATTTGCTGGAAGCACATCCTCATTTGGTTTGGAGAAAAGACAACTCTTGTGTGTTTATCCAGAATCTTATCAACCGTCCTGCAATCAGCCAGCAGTTTGTGGAGCTTGTGGAGCAGATCCAGCAATAGCGAGCACATTTTATGAGATTGCCCGATTAAAGTTTGTTTTTTCTTCCTTAAAAGTAATAATAAGCACTATGGGCAACATTGATAGTAATACCAATGTGGCAAACAACGGTAGAGTACCACGATGTGCAAGAGCATATTGTTGTATATGGCGGGCATATTGGTACATAATCTATACATGCATCATGTTCATTGTTATTCTACTTTCACTCACAGTACACACTGTCTCTGATGTAGATTCAAACAAAGCAGTATGTCCGCTGTATCTATCTATACAGCAGGAGGGTACAGATGTGGCAATTATAAGGCCACAGAGGCCTTATGTGATTATTCGTACTCCAGGGGTGCATATGAAAGTGCCTAATCCTGTGACAGATAGGTCTAAGCTTTGCTTTGGGGGGAGGTCAGCTTTGCAATTTCAAAAAAGCCCAGGCTAGCGCACACCCACTGTGTGGAAGGTTAAATTCCTCACATACCTAGTGATAGTTTTACTGGTATTTGAGAATCATTGTTGGGCATTGGGTTTAGAGTAGTGGAACTCCAAGGGGAGAATGAGGTGGTGAGTAGTAGGGACTACCCTAGTCTGGGAGTCCCTATTTATCCGCAAGGTGCACATTTCTTTTGAAATATAACTTCAAAACTAATTTATTGTCTTGAGATTCTTGGAGAGAGACAGAGAGAAACAACCCTGTGCATTCTTATCTCTCCATCAGTGCCCTGTTCCCGTTCCTCAACCGATATGTCATCAAATTGATAACTTTCTTCTGTAGGGCACCCGCTTGCGGAAATCCTCCAATCTCTACAATGTGAGCTTTATGTGCATGTTTCTTTTCAAATCACCTTTTCTTTGCAATATGCACACAATATTGAAAATAAACTAGCTAATGTGAAGCAGATTTAAGAGACAAGCAGTGAGATAATGTCTTCAGACATACAATTAGTAAATGGCAGGAACATGTGCCTTACTGTGTGTATTGGGACATACCAACATTGGTGATTCATCTTAATTCTAGTTGGTGCCCCCATTGGATATGGTTTCCCCATCTGGCATGCAAGGACACATGATCAATGATAAAGTATTTCAGTGTTTCAGTTTAGTAGTGTCCTTTTGATGATGTGCTCCTAAAGGAACTGCCACTGTATAGTTCTTGTTTTGAGAGTTCTCATTTTGAGACAGACGCTAATTTAACCAGTGTACATGAATCTGCATTTATTAAGGTGCACACAGAACACATCATGTTTCTAAATCACCCATTTCTATGGCGGCTTGAAATAAGGGATATTTTGTTTATTTTCTGCTGGTATGATTTGTGGATCTATGTTTCTGTTATGTGCAGGTTTCCGTAATGCATGTGACCCACCACAGCCCCCATGCCTCCTCTTCACACCCCCACTCCTAAACACCCTAAAACCAAAATCCATATATAGTCGTCGCCCTATAGTTAAGGTGAGTCGGAGATACGTAGGAACCCCTCAGAATTCTATTGCTAATAACATTGGATTCGAATAACAGATTTTGCCATAATTTTGAAAGTTATTAAAAGTCTGCGGCCCTCCCCAGACTGCAAAGTATTGTAAAGATTCATTTCATTTAAGAATAAAAAAAGTTACTAACTGTCAAACAAATATTTTTTTCCAAAAATGTGACCTACTACCTTTCATTTTCCCATAGACAATAAATGTCAATTTTTGGGCCACAGAGGCCTTATGTGATTATTCGTACTCCAGGGGTGCATATGAAAGTGCCTAATCCTGTGACAGATAGGTCTAAGCTTTGCTTTGGGGGGAGGTCAGCTTTGCACGTTTTTCATGATTAATTGTTACCTGCATATTATGCCAATAGGAAGAGACCTTATGTGGCTAGTCCTACACCAGTTGCACATGTAAAGACAACGATGACACTGACAAATGTCTCTATGATTCCCCCAGTGAGAAGGAATTATGCAGGCATACATCATGAAATGATTATAAAAGCTCATGATTCAAAAGGAGTTTTAAGAGAAGAACAAGGGAAGATGATCATGACCCAAACGATTATCTAGACAGCACAGCACAGCACATTTGGGAAACAACATATGGTATCAGCATATGAAAGAAGAAGGAGAACCTCAGAGGAGGAATGCTATGTATGTGCACTCCTGCCTTATAACATGGGGAAGTCTAAGATATTCATAGCCATTGAAATAGATGTTCAAACAGCACATTGTATATCCTACATTGCACTCTGCCGAAGGAGAGATCACTTCATGGGCCGAACAGCCTATTTAGCATGGGTAATAGAATAGACAGATCCAAATGAAGATTATTATGTGCAAGACACAAAGACAAGAGCAATAGCCCATACTAAAAATTACATGATAAGATATGGAAAGGCTGGAGTGAAAGGGGCTGGAGTTAGATGGGACGTGAACAGAATACTTAAGCCCAGGTAAATCGGCAGAAGCCATTCGAAGATGGAAGAAAAGAGGCCAAGTGCAGATTTGGGGATCAGTACTTTCTCCAGATGGATGGGAAGAAGGAGCGTTGGTAGTAATGGGCTGCTACAAACCAACTATTGACATTGTAGAGAATGGATGCAAACCTCTATGGCTGAGGCTTGCCAAACTACTGACATGGGTCGATGACAAATGAGGGCCCTTATAGATTGTGCCTCTGGATAGTGCAAAGCGATGTTTCAGAAATAATGGCACAAGAAAACTTGGAGAAAACAAGAATTGTGACCAAATCTTTGACGTGCCAGGAATGAGCATTGACACAGCAGTGATAATGGATCATTACTGGGTTTGTGGACCCAGAGCATACATGAAGCTGCCCAAGGATTTGGATGATAATGCTCTCTAGTGAATGTTCATGAACCAGCCTGGTGTACATCCAGTACACCAGAAGAGATCTGAACAGACTGGAAACACAAGCAAATTATAAACCTCCTTGTCCAATTTTGGTAACGTGGATGGAATGGCAAGCCTATCTTCACAAGGTTGTGGATCGTTGGTTAGTTGAAACACAGCAAAAATACAATTATTACCCAATGATTAAAGGGACTGTCCAGTCAAGGGTGTATACAAATATCTACTTTATTATCATCACAACAGACAGTTCTCGCACACTGTAAAATACACCCCACCCTGTAAAGGAATGCAGAGGACAGACAGTTTCAAGACAGAAAAAGGATGCTCTCTGGATACTGACAGGAGGGTAGTTGGTAAAGTAAATAATTGCAATAGTTCAAGTATACTTGGTTTCAACACAAAGGGAGCAATGGTTCATAAAATGTTGTTAAAACGTATATAGTATTGTTTCGTCCTCATTGTATATGTTGGCCTATGCCCAGTCGCTCTGCGAGAAAATCCACATTGCAAGGTCGTAACCTTAAGTTAATCGAGCCTCCATTTTAGGTCAAAGCTGCCATTTTAGTTATTCGTGCAAAGTCACCCCATGGCCTAAAATGACCGACCTGCGTTCTCTTGTTCTTACTTAACCTCTTCAACCTCTGTAGGCGAGTTAATGTCCAACCTGCCTGCAGGCTACATGTTAAGGCCATGTAGACCTTGTCCTTTATTGACCTCGGGATCAGGGGATTACTTGAACTGGCGATGTAACCTATAAGTATGCAAGAACAATAACGCTATTTGAACACGACATGCGAAACATCTGTTCGACCTGCATTAAAGCAATGTGTAAAGAGTATAAAGTTAAACCCAGAGAATAATAGTGGTTGTTAGTAAATGTATTTAAAAGGTATACCACATGCATGAGATATGTAAATTAGGAATGAACCTGGTGCGACCCTAGCCCAGTACATGATTAACTTGTACGAGGCTGGACATCGTTATGAAGAAATTGTATAAATACGCTCATGTCCAGCTAGAAATTCCTGTTCACTGCTCACATTGAACCTGCTGGTGGTCTCTGTGATGTACTGACGGCCAAATAGCTATTTGTATACTTTGTTTTGTAAACTGTACAGTATTGCAATAAACTTTCTGGGAATCTTTACAAGCCCGTGTTGGTGTATTTCTCTTTGCATGGTGTAAAAGCCTTAATATTGTATTTTTCTGATTCCACAATGTCACTAGGCGGATTTGGAGAATGAATATGGAGACAGAACCAAAATGTACCTTCTGCTTATAGAAGTTCTTTGAGCTCAACAGGGTTGAGGCATTTTCTGGGTGCTTTGCTGCTCCTGTGACAGAGTTCAAGATGGGAGACAGCTGCGGGCATCAGGTGGCAGGCAGTTTGCCGAGTGAGGCTGAACAGATGGCTGCAAGCTAGCCTAAAGAGTGGCATGGGGTCAGGAATTGTTGTCTTAGTGCTGATTGGCGGGTATGAAGCACTGGTCGAGGCCTCTCTGATGACGTAAGTGACTGCAGGGTGCCAACAGTCAGCAGTTTAGTTGGATGCAGCTCGATGGGTTTGACTAGCTCACAAATGTCCTTTAAGGTAGATGCTAGTTGATGCTTGTTGGTGCATTCCTCCTAGCTTCTTTACTGGGCTTGTGTCATCCTTTAAGGCAGATGGCCCAAAGCTGAGGAGAGTATTGCAGGCACCGGCTTTGTCCTGGGTTTGGTTCAGAGACTCTCTGGCACTTGCCCACTTGCCCACTAGAAATCTTGCTTGAATAGCCTGGGAGGGCCTTCTGTGGGCTGCCTGGTTACTGGTTCTGGAACTGCTGGAGGGTCCTCTGGATTCACTATCTCCCTCTGTTCCCTGGAAATAGGGGAAATCCTGTTCTTCCTTCACTGCTGGAAGATGGAAGGCAGACTGTACCTTCAACCAGGGCCCAAATGAGTTATTATTGTGACTCCTTACAAAATCTTCAGATGATCTGCAAAAAGAGGGTCTCAACCATCTTTTAAAGCCAAAGGTGCCCTAGTGATTGATGTAGGCTAAGCCTACCTTAATGGACCAATCTTGGGTCCCGACCAACCCTCTCCTGTATGTGTGAGGCCATAACCAGAGTGCTTTGCAACAAAAAAGGTAAAGGGGTGAACACATGTAATACCAAGTTCCACCGATCTTCCTGTCTGTTGCGGATCAAAGGGTCTCTCTAGTTAATGGAGCTCTCTGTGGTTCCTGATTAAATGGCAGGTCTCCCTTGAAGCTGCAGTGAGAAAAGACTTTCTGTCTCCATCAATCCACATACTCTTACCTTCTTTCCTACTGTAAACACTTTCCTACTGTAAACACATAGTGCCAGAAATGACAGATCAATGCCCTTGATAATGAGAGGTGGGAGCTGGCTTCAGGTTGACACAGTGCTGTCCCTTGTTAGTCCTGCGACTAGGCCTCCCATGGGCCTGTTTGAATTAACCCTGATTGGATGCAATGCTGCCACAAGCAGCTAACAAAGGGCAGGGCGGATCCATTGAGCCTTTGTTAGTTAATTAGGCTGGCCATGGTAAGAGGAAGGTTTTGCCCTCCCCCTTCTGAGATGCATTGATGTACTCTTGGCTGTCATATTCCCACTAAATATGACGGGGGCGGCGATTGTAGGCTGTGTCCACCTAGAGTATATGGGTCTATGTGTAAGTAGTGCTGTGAGTCACACCCAATTTCCAGAGGTTGATCTACCATCATTGAATTTCATTTAGAATTTCAAAAAAGCCCAGGCTAGCGCACACCCACTGTGTGGAAGGTCAAATTCCTCACATACCTAGTGATAGTTTTACTGGTATTTGAGAATCATTGTTGGGCATTGGGTTTAGAGTAGTGGAACTCCAAGGGGAGAATGAGGTGGTGAGTAGTAGGGACTACCCTAGTCTGGGAGTCCCTATTTATCCGCAAGGTGCACATTTCTTTTGAAATATAACTTCAAAACTAATTTATTGTCTTGAGATTCTTGGAGAGAGACAGAGAGAAACAACCCTGTGCATTCTTATCTCCATCAGTGCCCTGTTCCCGTTCCTCAACCGAAATGTCATCAAATTGATAACTTTCTTCTGTAGGGCACCCGCTTGCGGAAATCCTCCTATCTCTACAATGTGAGCTTTATGTGCATGTTTCTTTTCAAATCACCTTTTCTTTGCAATATGCACACAATATTGAAAATAAACTAGCTAATGTGAAGCAGATTTAAGAGACAAGCAGTGAGATAATGTCTTCAGACATACAATTAGTAAATGGCAGGAACATGTGCCTTACTGTGTGTATTGGGACATACCAACATTGGTGATTCATCTTAATTCTAGTTGGTGCCCCCATTGGATATGGTTTCCCCATCTGGCATGCAAGGACACATGATCAATGATAAAGTATTTCAGTGTTTCAGTTTAGTAGTGTCCTTTTGATGATGTGCTCCTAAAGGAACTGCCACTGTATAGTTCTTGTTTTGAGAGTTCTCATTTTGAGACAGACGCTAATTTAACCAGTGTACATGAATCTGCATTTATTAAGGTGCACACAGCACACATCATGTTTCTAAATCACCCATTTCTATGGCGGCTTGAAATAAGGGATATTTTGTTTATTTTCTGCTGGTATGATTTGTGGATCTATGTTTCTGTTATGTGCAAGTTTCCGTAATGCATGTGACCCACCACAGCCCCCATGCCTCCTCTTCACACCCCCACTCCTAAACACCCTAAAACCAAAATCCATATATAGTCGTCGCCCTATAGTTAAGGTGAGTCGGAGATACGTAGGAATCCCTCAGAATTCTATTGCTAATAACATTGGATTTGAATAACAGATTTTGCCATAATTTTGAAAGTTATTAAAAGTCTGCGGCCCTCCCCAGACTGCAAAGTATTGTAAAGATTCATTTCATTTAAGAATAAAAAAAGTTACTAACTGTCAAACAAATATTTTTTTCCAAAAATGTGACCTACTACCTTTCATTTTCCCATAGACAATAAATGTCAATTTTTGCCAAAGCGCACAGCCAAAACCTCCGGATATAAAAAAAAAATAATATATATCACATGGCCACGGTAGTGGCCATGTAGTAATGGTTAAGTTGCTGTTTCCATAGGAAGAGCACTTTTTGGGCGGCTTATAACTTCGCTCTTGGTGAGGATTCGTCCAGGGGGGGGCAAAGTTATAGGGGGGGTCCCAAAACTTTTTTTTTTCCCATAGACTGAATGGGAAACATTTTTTGCTTGCGTCTACAGCCCAAACCGCTGGACGGATTTTCACCAAATTTGGACCAGGAGCAGCGGCTCGGTCCCGAAAGCGTGCTTTTGCAAATTTGGTGAAAATCCGTCCAGTAGTTTTTTTTAAAATGACCAAAAAGTAGGTAAAAAAAAATTAGTGATATCTGTGTTCGGTCCGCGGACGGACTTCCCTGTTCGCTCCGCGGACAGGACGGTGATTGGGCCAGCAGCTTGCGTGATGTCCGCGGACATCTGATGTGCTCTCTCATTGAATGCGGTGAAAGCGTGCAGTGCGTCTGTCTTCAGAGACGCCCGCCATCTTTCTTTCCCGCATGAGAGGCTTTGTCAGGTCAGCAGGAGCGTGTCTGTCTCTTGTTCCTCCCACCCCCACTCATGCCCGTGTCTGCCCCACCCCCCGCTCATGCCCTGTGTGTCCTTTCTGTCCCTCCCACCCACGCTCATGCCCCGTGTGTCCTTCCTGTCCCTCCCACCCCCGCTCATGCTCTGTGTGTCCCCTGTTACTCCAGCCCCCCGCTCACACCATCGCACATGGTTGCCAGCAGAGGGCCAAGGAGTGGGATCTGCCACACAAACTCATGTCCGTGCGGCATGTCCATGTTTTTGTTCGCCCACCCACCCCCCGCTCATGCCCAGTGTGTCTCTATCCCTCCCACCCACCCCCCGCTCATGCCCTGTGTGTGTCTCTCCCTCCCCCCACCCCCGCTCATGCCCCGTGTGTCTCTATCCCTCCCGCCCACCCCCCGCTCATGCCCCGTGTGTCTCTCTCCCTCCCCCCACGCCACTCATGCCCCGTGTGTCTCTCTCCCTCCCCCACACCCCCGCTCATGCCCCGTGTGTCTCTCTTCCTCCCCCCCACCCCTGCTCATGCCCCGTGTGTCTCTCTCCCTCCGCCCCAACCCCGCTCATGCCCCGTGTGTCTCTAGCCCTCCCACCCACCCCCGCTCATTCCCTGTGTGTCTCTATCCCTCCCACCCCCCCGCTCATGCCCCTTGTGTCTCTCTCCCTCCCCCCCACCCCTGCTCATGCCCCATGTCGGTGGCCAGCGGAGGGCCGAGGAGCAGGATCTGCCGCACAAACTCATGTCCGTGTGGCATGTCCGTGTTTTTGTTTGTCTCCCTCCCACCCCCCGCTCATGCCCCGTGTGTCTCTATCCCTCCCGCCCACCCCCCGCTCATGCCCCGTGTGTGGCTCTATCCCTCCTGCCCACCCCCCGCTCATGCCCCGTGTGTGTCTCTCCCTCCTGCCCACCCCCCGCTCATGCCCCGTGTGTGTCTCTCCCTCCCCCCACCCCCTGCTGATGCCCCGTGTGTCTCTCCCCTCACCCCCTACTCATGCCCCCTGTGTCTCTAGCCCTCCCACGCACCCCCCGCTCATGCCCCTAGCCCTCCGACCCACCCCCCGCTCATGCCCCATGTGTCTCTCCCCTCCCACCCACCCCCGCTCATGCCCCGTGTGTCTCTATCCCTCCCACATGCCCCCCGCTCATGCCCCGTTTCTCTCCCTCCCCCACACCCCCTGCTCATGCCCCCCGTGTGTGTCTCTATCCCTCCTGCCCACACCCCGCTCATGCCCCGTGTGTCTCTAACCCTCCTGCCCACCCCCCGCTCATGCCCCGTGTGTCTCTCTCCCCCCTCCCCACCCTCGCTCATGCCCCGTGTGTCTCTCTCCCTCCCCCCACCCCCGCTCATGCCCCGTGTGTCTCTCTCCCTCCCCCCATCCCGCTCATGCCCCATGTGTCTCTCTCCCTCCCGCTCACCCCCCGCTCACTCCCCGCTCATGCCTTGTGTGTCTCTCTCCCTCCCCCCACCCCCGCTCATGCCCTGTGTGTCTCTAGCCCTCCCACCCAAACCCGCTCATGCCCCGTGTGTCTCTAGTTCCTCCCACCCACCCCCCGCTCATGCCCCGTGTGTCTCTAAGTCCTCCCACCCACCCCCCCTCATGCCCCGTGTGTCTCTAGACCTCCCACCCACCCCCCGCTCATGCCCCGTGTGTCTCGAGCCCTCCCACCCACCCCCCGCTCATGCCCCGTGTGTGTCTCTCCCTCCCCCCAAACCCCCGCTCATGCCCCGTGTGTGTCTCTCCCTCTCCCCACCCCCTGCTCATGCCCCGTGTGTCTCTCCCCTCACCCCCCGTTCATGCCTCGTGTGTCTCTAGCACTCCCACCCACCCCCGCTCATGCCTCGTGTGTCTCTAGCCCTCCCACCCACCCCCCGCTCATGCCTCGTGTGTCGCTCTACCTCCCCCCCACTACCCGCTCATGCCTCGTGTGTCTCTCTCCCTCCCCCCACCACCCGCTCATGCCCCGTGTGTCCCTAGATATCCCACCTGTAAGGATAGTTGGCATGTTACAGCACAGAGTACAGCACTACTGCACAGGTAGCAATTTTTTTTTTTGATGCAGCACCACCACATGGGTGTGGTGCATTGCTATATGTGTTGCCAGATTAACATGGACATATAGACAAAGACAGGCTATTCAGTCAAAAACGATTTTTACATATAAAATGCAAATCTATTTTTACAGTTAAAAGCACACGTGCACATTCAAAAATGCACACTATTTTTCACCTGAAATGCCTATGGTGCAAGAGACACATTTGAAAATTAATAACTAACCTTATTAATAACTAACCTGACTAATAAAACTGTATTTAACATAACCCACTAATAAAAATGTGTCTCCACTGCAGAATTAGGCCTACTCTGAAAGTGAACTTTTAAACGCACATTCATTTTTTTTTCTTTTTCTCTGCTGCTCTGTCCACATAACTACAGGAAGCAAAGGACTCGAAGGAACAGGAAATCAGTTGGTTACAAATGGTTACTGTAGAAATGAGCCATTGTGTAGTGAGGGAGGAGATGGCATGATTGATTCTGATTGGAGCAGCGTCATAACAAGTATCATGCTAGAGGCAGTGATTAGAGTTTTGCTGGGGAAGCTTGAGGAGAGGGGGAGGACAATCGAGATTTGGCAGAGCTGGGAGAAGGACCTGTTTCCTGGCTGAAGCATTCCTGCTGCAAAAGCTGAGAATTCCAGGCAATAACCCCGGTTTGAGAACGAAAGACGCTTGTTTTCACTGGGGTTAATCTTCAAGGGAGCCAAATTCAGAAAGAGAACAGCCGGAGAAAACTCATGCTGAACAGATAAGGTAATTACAGAAGTGTGGGGGCTGAGTGTGTACGAGAATATTCAGTCAGTGTAGGAAAGGAGATTCCTGTGCTTTACTCACGTGTTTAATGTTGCAAATTGAGTTCTTGTCTCCGCCACTCTCTTTTCAGTGTATCACAGATAATGCTGTTACTGTGCTATTTTATTTATTTCTGTAAAGAGTGAGATTGTGCTTAAATGCAACTTTTATAATACACAAAAATATATGAAAGCAGACGGGTGGTGTGTTTTATATTTACCAATACAGTGCTGATGATGTGGGGAGATGTTTAGACAGTGCAATTGTCATTTTCAAGGTAGCTAAACATCAAATTTGGCTGCAGCCGTGTGCACAATGTAATTCAGTATGAGCAATTATAACTAACTGTGTGTGTTGTAGTTTGTCGGAGGTCTATGAGTCGGCAAAAAGGGAGGCCCGGGACATAGTTCACTACCATATATAAGATAGTGAAAATACCACATGATAGCTCGCTGCCGTAGATAAGACAGAGAGAAATTGCCCATGGTGGCACACTAAAAATGAAAATGTGGTGTTCCTGAAATGCAAGCCTGAGGTCTCTCTAGTGATTACACGAAAAATCTAAACAAAAATAAGGGGTTCTGGATATTGGGGCCACAAATAAAACAAGGGAATTATGCTCACCAAAATACCACCAACCACGCATACCAACCACGCATACCAAATACGCATGTCTGTGTGCTGAAATAATGCATGTCCACTGTATTATTGTTGTACATGGCCCAATCTGAATACAAGGAGTGATTGTTGCTAAGTTATTCTTCGGTGTAAGAAAATACCGTCAGGCCCCAAATCTCCACAAAATACCCTACATATTTATGGTGCGTTGGCCGGGAAAGCCCCAAAGAGGGGTGAAGACCAAGGCTGCAAAGCAATCAGCATTGAAGATGATACCGATGATATGGTTAATGATGATGATATTTGGAGGGATCTTCAAGAATTCAGAAGCACAGGTTGTCATTGAACCTGGACCAGCATCTGGTATCGCGGTGGAAGAGGCACCAGGATTCATCATGAGTGATAGAAGGATGATTTTCCAAAATATATACATACCATTGAATCCTGAGATTTTGATTGAAAAACACTTGAACAATACCGGAATTAAGATTGAACAGACTAAAGAGTGGCTGGAAATAAGAAAAGAGGACACTAAGCAGTCAATAAGAGATATATCAATGCAATTGGAAAAAACATTCGTGAATTCAGCAGACATTAAGAAGAGGAGAGGAAAGAGAGGTGCAGTGATGCTCGCGATATCATTGGTAATGTCTATAGTTGGAGCCATAATAGGTACCACAATATCAACAGCTAATTCTATTTCGGTAGGAACACTGAGTACTAAAGCGCAACAACTGAATATTGACCTAGAAATAATACAAAAAACATTAGATGGAATTAGAGGGGGACTGGATGAACAAGTAAGATTCATAAATGAAACGGCAATCATTCTAAATGAACAAGCGGATGTAATGCAACGGGCGACTAAAATAATACTTAAGCATGACAGAACTTTAAATGAAATATTGAACATAATGAGTCCTGTTGATAGACTATTAACGAATTATATGAGAGAAGTTCAAACTGCAGTTTCACAATTGATTCAAGGACATATTCCCTTGTATTTTGTTTCGCAGGATATTATTCGTCAAATGATAGAAAGATTGACCAGGAGGGAAATTGATATAATACAGGTAAAAATTGCATTCGAAATGGGTAATGCAATGCCGTTATATGTGGACTTGGAAAGACTAGAGATCAGATTTTTGCTGTGCATCCCATATGTAGCCCCTGAACTTATTTATCAAACGAAGTGGGTACACAACGTGGGATTTTGGCAAGAGGACAAATTTATTAAGATTAAGACTCCAGAAGTGGTGGCATTTCAGTCATGGGAAACTGAAGTTTATTTAATACCAAACCTGGAAACATGTGTCAAATTTAAAGAACAAAATTATATGTGTCCAGGTAAACCGTTTGTTCCTGATGCCACAGATGCTATTTGTGGTTTGAAATCTGACCCAAGTATATCAGAAGGATGTGAAGTGATTATTAGCAATATGGGGAGTGAAGAAATGGCACAGGCTAAGATGGTCAGAGGTAAATGGTTGGTCAGCACCTGTTTAAAGAACATGACGGTAGTACATTTAAACCATGGAACATACGTGGTTAAACAGGTGAAATATAATGTTTTTTATTTACAGGTTCCAAAGGATACAATTGTGTCAATTGGGGGGTTAACATTGTTTCATGTAACAAATGATGTTTGGGAAAGCCAAGTGGAAAATATCGATTTTTTTCAAAGGGATACTTTTCCAATAGATCCGGATGTGGAATATTTATTGAATCACAAAGAAAGACATGTTATAAAAATGAATTTGAGAAAAAACATTATTACAATTAGTAATCTGGGGATAATAGAAGTGGAAAGATTTAATTGGGGAACCTGGGGGGAACGCTCAATAGTGGGTTTGGCTGTCCTGGTGCTAATCTTGGGTGGATGGTTGATTGTGCTATCAGTAAAAATGAAAATGTTACTGATTTTACTAGCTACGTCAGGGGAGAAAGATATCCCAATACACATGCATTTTAAAAGAAAAAAAAGAACAAGTTGTTTTTAGGAATTGGCTTGGATCGTAGTCAAGTTCTAAAAACAAAAGGAGGGTATGTAAGGATATTTGGCGTGTTACAGCACAGAGTACAGCACTACTGCACAGGTAGCAATTTTTTTTTTGATGCAGCACCACCACATGGGTGTGGTGCATTGCTATATGTGTTGCCAGATTAACATGGACATATAAGTAAAGACAGGCTTTTCAGTCAAAAACGATTTTTACATATAAGATGTAAATCTATTTTTACAGTTAAAAGCACACGTGCACATTCAAAAATGCACACTATTTTTCACCTGAAATACCTATGGTGCAAGAGACACATTTGAAAATTAATAACTAACCTTATTAATAACTAACCTGACTAATACAACTGCATTTAACATAACCCACTAATAAAAATGTGTCTCCACTGCAGAATTAGGCCTACTCTGAAAGTGAACCTTTAAACGCACATTCATTTTTTTTTCTTTTTCTCTGCTGCTCTGTCCACATAACTACAGGAAGCAAAGGGCTCGAAGGAACAGGAAATCAGTTGGTTACAAATGGTTACTGTAGAAATGAGCCATTGTGTAGTGAGGGAGGAGATGGCATGATTGATTCTGATTGGAGCAGCGTCATAGCAAGTATCATGCTAGAGGCAGTGATTAGAGTTTTGCTGGGGAAGCTTGAGGAGAGGGGGAGGACAATCGAGATTTGGCAGAGATGGGAGAAGGACCTGTTTCCTGGCTGAAGCATTCCTGCTGCAAAAGCTGAGAATTCCAGGCAATAACCCCGGTTTGAGAACGAAAGACGCTTGTTTTCACTGGGGTTAATCTTCAAGGGAGCCAAATTCAGAAAGAGAACAGCCGGAGAAAACTCATGCTGAACAGATAAGGTAATTACAGAAGTGTGGGGGCTGAGTGTGTACGAGAATATTCAGTCAGTGTAGGAAAGGAGATTCCTGTGCTTTACTCACGTGTTTAATGTTGCAAATTGAGTTCTTGTCTCCGCCACTCTCTTTTCAGTGTATCACAGATAATGCTGTTACTGTGCTATTTTATTTATTTCTGTAAAGAGTGAGATTGTGTTTAAATGCAACTTTTATAATACACAAAAATATTTGAAAGCAGACGGGTGGTGTGTTTTATATTTACCAATACAGTGCTGATGATGTGGGGAGATGTTTAGACAGTGCAATTGTCATTTTCAAGGTAGCTAAACATCAAATTTGGCTGCAGCCGTGTGCACAATGTAATTCAGTATGAGCAATTATAACTAACTGTGTGTGTTGTAGTTTGTCGGAGGTCTATGAGTCGGCAAAAAGGGAGGACCGGGACATAGTTCACTACCATATATAAGATAGTGAAAATACCACATGATAGCTCGCTGCCGTAGATAAGACAGAGAGAAATTGCCCATGGTGGCACACTAAAAATGAAAATGTGGTGTTCCTGAAATGTAAACCTGAGGTCTCTCTAGTGATTACACGAAAAATCTAAACAAAAATAAGGGGTTCTGGATATTGGGGCCACAAATAAAACAAGGGAATTATGCTCACCAAAATACCACCAACCACGCATACCAACCATGCATACCAAATACGCACGTCTGTGTGCTGAAATAATGCATGTCCACTGTATTATTGTTGTACATGGCCCAATCTGAATACAAGGAGTGATTGTTGCTAAGTTATTCTTCGGCGGTAAGAAAATACCGTCAGGCCCCAAATCTCCACAAAAAACCCTACCCACCCCCCGCTCATGCCCCGTGTGTCTCTCTCCATCCACCCACACAGCGCTAACGCCCCGTGTGTCTCTCTCCCTCCCCCCACCCCCACTCAAGCCCTGTGTGTGTCTCTCCCTCCCCCCACTCATGCCCCGTGTGTGTGTCTCTCCCTCCCCCCACCCCCGCTCATGCCCCGTTTGTGTCTCTCCCTCCCACCCACCCCCCGCTCATGCCCCGTGTGTGTCTCTCACTCCCACCCACCCCCTGCCCCGTGTGTCTCTCTCCCTCCCCCCACCCCCACTCAAGCCCCGTGTGTGTCTCTCCCTCCCCCACCCCCGCTCATGCCCCGTGTGTGTGTCTCTCCCTCCCACCCACCCCCGCTCATGCCCCGTGTGTCTCTAGCCCTCCCCACCCACCCCCTGCTCATGCCCCGTGTGTCTCTAGCCCTCCCACCCACCCCCCGCTCATGCCCCGTGTGTCTCTGCCCTCCCTCCCACCCCGCTCATGCCCTGTGTGTCTCTCCCCTTCCACCCACCCCCCGCTCATGCCCCATGTGTTTCTCCCCTCCCACCCACCCCCGGTAATGCCCCGTGTGTCTCTCCCCTCCCACCCACCCCCCGCTCATGCCCCGTGTGTCTCTCCCCTCCCACCCATCCCCCGCTCATGCCCCGTGTGTCTCTCCCCTCCCACCCACCCCCTGCTCATGCCCCGTGTGTCTCTCCCCTCCCACCCACCACCCGCTCATGCCCTGTGTGTCTCTCCCCTCCCACCCACCCCCGCCCATGCCCCGTGTGTCTCTCCCCTTCCACCCAACCCCCGCTCATGCCCCGTGTGTCTCTCCCCTCCCACCCATCCCCTGCTTATGCCCCGTGTGTCTCTCCCCTCCCACCCACCCCCTGCTCATGCCCCGTGTGTCTCTCCCCTCCCACCCAGCCCCCGCTCATGCCCCGTTTGTCTCTCCCATGACACCCACCCCCCGCTCATGCCCCATTTGTCTCTCTGCTCCCACCCACCCCCTGCTCATGCCACGTTTGTCTCTGACCTCCCACCCACCCCCCGCTCAAGCCCAGTGGCTCTCCCCTGCCACCAACCCCCCGCTCATGCCCTGTGTGTCTCTAGCCCTCCCACCCACACCCTGCTCATGCCCCGTGTGTGTCTCTCCCTCCCACCCACCCCCCGCTCATGCCCCATGTGTCTCTCCCCTCCTTCCCACCCCCCGCTCATGCCCTGTGTGTCTCTCCCCTTCCACCCACCCCCCGCTCATGCCCCGTGTGTTTCTCCCCTCCCACCCACCCCCGCTAATGCCCTGTGTGTCTCTCCCCTCCCACCCACCCCCCGCTCAAGCCCCGTGTGTCTCTCCCCTCCCACCCACCCCCCACTCATGCCCCGTGTGTCTCTCCCCTCCCACCCTCCCCCTACTCATGCCCCGTGTGTCTCTCCCCTCCCACCCTCCCCCCGCGCATGCCCCGTGTGTCTCTCCCCTCGCACCCACCCCCGCTCATGCCCCGTGTGTCTCTCCCCTTCCACCCACCCCCCGCTCATGCCCCGTGTGTCTCTCCCCTCCCACCCGCCCCCTGCTCATGCCCCGTGTGTCTCTCCCCTCCCACCCACCCCCCGCTCATGCCCCGTTTGTCTCTCCACTCCCACCCACCCCCTGCTCATGCCCCGTTTGTCTCTCTACTCCCACCCACCCCCCGCTCATGCCCCGTTTGTCTCTCCCCTCCCACCCACCCCCCACTCATGCCCCATGTCTCTCCCCTCCCACCAACCCCCCGCTCATGCCCCGTGTGTCTCTATCCCTCCCACCCACCCCCCGCTCATGCCCCATGTCTCTCCCCTCCCGCCACCCCCATTCATGCCCCGTGTGTATCTATCCCTCCCGCCCACCCCCAGCTCATGCCCCTATCCCTCCCACCCACCCCCGCTCATGCCCCGTGTGTCTCTATCCCTCCCACCCACCCCCCGCTCATGCCCCATATGTCTCTATCCCTCCCACCCACCCCCCACTCATGCCCCGTGTGTCTCTATATCTCCCACCCACCCCCGCTCATGCCCCGTGTGTCTCTATAACTCCCACCCGCCCCCTTCTCATGCCCCATGTGTCTCTCCCCTCCCCCCTGCTCATGCCCCCTGTGTCTCTATCCCTCCCACCCACCTCCCGCTCATGCCTTGTGTGTCTCTATCCCTCCCACCCACCCCCCGCTCATGCCCCGTGTGTCTCTATCCCTCCCACCCACCCCCCACTCATGCCCTGTGTTTCTTTATCCCACCCACCCACCCCCCGCTCATGCCCCCTGTGTCTCTATCCCTCCCACCCACCCCCCGCTCATGCCCCGTGTGTCTCTATATCTCCCACCCACCCCCCGCTCATGCCCCGTTTGTCTCTCCACTCCCACCCACCCCCTGCTCATGCCCCGTTTGTCTCTCTACTCCCACCCACCCCCCGCTCATGCCCCGTTTGTCTCTCCCCTCCCACCCACCCCCCGCTCATGCCCCATGTCTCTCCCCTCCCACCAACCCCCCGCTCATGCCCCGTGTGTCTCTAATCCCTCCGACCCACCCCCCGCTCATGCCCCATGTTTCTCCCCTCCCGCCACCCCCATTCATGCCCCGTGTGTATCTATCCCTCCCGCCCACCCCCGCTCATGCCCCATATGTCTCTATCCCTCCCACCCACCCCCCCGCTCATGCCCCGTGTGTCTCTATCCCTCCCACCCACCCACCCCCGCTCATGCCCCGTGTGTCTCTATCCCTCCCACCCACCCCCTTCTCATGCCCCATTGTCTCTCCCCTCCCCCCTGCTCATGCCCCCTGTGTCTCTATCCCTCCCACCCACCTCCCGCTCATGCCTTGTGTGTCTCTATCCCTCCCACCCACCCCCCGCTCATGCCCCGTGTGTCTCTATCCCTCCCACCCACCCCCCACTCATGCCCTGTGTTTCTTTATCCCACCCACCCACCCCCCGCTCATGCCCCCTGTGTCTCTATCCCTCCCACCCACCCCCGCTCATGCCCCGTGTGTCTCTATCCCTCCCACCCACCCACTGCTCATGCCCCGTGTGTCTCTATCCCTCTCCCCCACCCCCCGCTCATGCCCCGTGTGTCTCTATCCCCTCCCCCCATCCCCCGCTCATGCCCTGTGTGTCTCTATCCCTCCCGCCCACCCCCGGTCATGCCCCGTGTGTCTCTATCCCTCCCGCCCCCCCGCTCAAGCCCCGTGTGTCTCTATCCCTCCTGCCCCACCCCCCCGCTCATGCCCCGTGTGTCTATCCCCTCCCTCCCACCCCCCGCTCATGCCCCGTGTGTGTCTATCCCCTCCCACCCACCCCCCGCTCATGCCCTGTGTGTGTCTATCCCCTTCCGCCCATCCCCCGCTCATGCCCTGTTGTGTCTCTATCCCTCCCGCCCACCCCCCCGCTCATGCCCCGTGTGTCTATCCCCTCCTCCCACACCCCGCTCATGCCCCGTGTGTGTCTATCCCCTCCCGCCCACCCACCGCTCATGCCCTGTGTGTGTCTATCCCCTCCCGCCCACCCCCCGCTAATGCCCTGTTGTGTTCTCTTTATACACCCCGCCTTCCCTTTCCATGGTGGCTATCTTGGTAAAAGATTTTCCTTCCTCGGTTTGGGAAGAAAAATCTTTTTTTTACCACCTGGGGTTCCCACTTTGAGGACCTAAGATGCTAGTGGTCTTCATCTATTGAAAAGGATGTTATGGTGAAGTTGCACTAATAAAAACCTATGAAATGCAGTAAAAAAAATATTGTGTTACAGGGACGTTATGGTTAAGTTGCACTAATAAAAACCTATGAAATTCAATGAAAAACTTTGTTAAAGGGACGTTATGGTTAAGTTGCGCTTCTAAAAACCTATGAAATTCAGTGAAAAAACTTTGTTAAAGGGACGTTATGGTTAAGTTGCGCTACTAAAAACCTATGAAATTCAGTGAAAAAACGTTGTCAAAGGGACGTTATGGTTCCAAGTCGCTGAAATGGAATGGATTCAAATGGATTCACAATTTGGTATTGATATATATTGATATATATATGAAGCGTTCATTGGGGATTTCTTCTTGTGTCACATTGTTGCAGAGAGTGCATGTATGTTTCCACATGTATGAAATCTGAAAGATTTCATTTATAGGTTTGTGTTTGTTTTCCAGTACTTGTAGTAAGTACATTAGCAATTCTTGTGGATCTTGTTGTCTTATTCCATAAACACTATATGTGTTGTCAGGATTGTTTGCTGCATTTCTGTGAAGTACTAACATTTGCAAACACAATGGGTCTGTACTGTGTAAGTAAATGTTGTCAACAATTGGTGGTAATTGAAATAGAATATTCATAGCTACATTTGCATAGCAACTTACATCAACTATATTTGAGAAATCAAATGGTCCAGGTAGTTCTGTATCTAACTGCTTTTTTTGAAGTTTGTCTTCCTTCTTTAAAGAAGTACCTGGTTTACTTTCCCTATTTGATTCTTTTTTGCTTGTGGTACTTGATGAAGTATTAGTTTCTTTTACTCTCTTTGGAGGATTTGCAGTGACATCCTGTTGCATTTCTGTTTGATTTATTTTTCTTTTATAACGTTTTACTTTTTGTGGAACAGAATATGTCTTTAGGTGGCGGGTGTATAGTGAGCAAAGTCTATTGTATTCTAAAATGCAAGGAATATCAGCGTTTATTTTACTTGCATCAAAGTTGATTAGAAATAGACCGTCAAGTGTACGTAAGCGTGATAGTGCTATGTAGCTCATGCCTTCTTTAAAGACTGTGTTACCAATATCTATCATTGCTTTGTCTAGGGTAAGACCTTGTGATTTATGAATCGTGACTGCGTATGCAAGAGTTAGAGAAAATTGTTCTCTGCGTACATACATATCTTTGAAGAGAAGGAATCTAGCTGTTCAGCGTCCCATCCTTTTTACTTCTGAAATTTTGTCAAAGAGTATATTGACAAACTGAATTTTGTTGTCGCGTGGGTATGTTTGAAAGCCAACAACTGTACCCAGTGCTCCATTAACTAGTCCTTGGTCCAGGTTACGTGTAAGCATTACTCTGCAATTTAAGGATAATTTTAATATCTTTTCTAAGCCTGCTGTGTTTGAGATTGATTTTTCTAAACTTTTTAATCTTGTTGTGGCTTGATCACACATGGGTAGTGTCATACCATGCACATCTAGTTTGTCTGTGGCGCTAATTTCCATAATTGGTTGCATTTCTTTACTTAGCATGATTTCATTGAATTTGAAACAGCTTGCAAGAGTTGGCATTAAGGCCATACAATTGACATTTTTGTGGGCTAATTGTTCCATAACATCTGTAGCACATGCATTATCGCCATAAAGTGCATTAATGTGCCGGGTTTTCAATATTGCTTCTGCTTCTTTAGAAAGTATACCAATTCTGATACTTTTTAAAATGTTGGCATAAGTGAGATCTGCAGATTGCCGCATGTTTTCTGTTAATTCTCTGTATTGGAAATGTTGCCAAAGGTTGACATTTCCAATGCTGCCAACAGTTTTACGGCAGAGTTTGTGTCCTAATGTTTTAAACATAGGCTCACCTTTTACTGGTGTTAATTGAAGCAGATCTCCAAAAACAATAATGTGTTTTCCTGCAAAGAGGTCTTCATAGTCTGTTTTGAGTACTTCTTGTAATCTGAGGTGAATCAAAGCTAACATCAGGTTGGAGACCATGCTCACTTCATCTATTAGTAGCATTTTCATTTGTTTCAATACTCTGCGTAGTTCCATTGCAGCTTCTGCAGAACGTTTGTAATAGTCTAATTTGTTCTGGTGTTCTACTGGTAATAGTAGTAATCGGTGTAATGTAACACCACCTATGTTGTAGGCAGCTAAACCTGTGGGGGCAGTGACAACAGCTGACATTTGTTGTTTGTCAATTGTTGAAGGAACTTAGTAATGATTTTGATTAGGAATGTTTTGCCAGAACCAGCTTCACAACTGACGTATAGTAGTATAGGTTTGTAATTATGGCAGGAACATTCTTTATTTTCATGTTTTACACCATGTGCAATTTGTTTTGTTACTTCTTGAAAAATGCTACGTTGCTCATTGTTTAGTTTTGATTGTAGTATAGTTAAGTCTTCTTTATCTTCATACTGACACATTTTCTACTTCTATCATAGCTAATTCTGCCTCATTTAGTATTAGTGGTTCTCCCAGTGGTTCTTGGCTTCCTGTTACAGAAGGTTGACTACTGTCAGGATTGTCCTTATCTAGTTGGGCTTGGAGTTCTTTTTCATGTTGCTGTTCATTGTGCAACATTGTTTTGTACTGTGTAAAGTTTACATCGGTTATAGTGCTTTCATTTGCTTTGAAAGCATCCTCATATGAGTCATAGTTATCTAGTATTTGTTCTTCTTTTCTCCATGGTTTGAAGAGTTGTAGCAGGGACATGTAATATACTTCGTTACGTTGAGGAGTCTTTAATGACAATTTGATCTGATTAATTAAATTTGGTTTAGTGAGTTTGACTAAGCTGCCTTCACAGTTTGTCACTCTATATTTACCTTTTTTTTCATCAGGTTTCATATTATTTTTGTATGTGTAGTTTTGGGCTATGTGGTATAGACACATGTTTTCCAAAGTATTACTTCTGTTTGGGTAGTATGTGTCCAATAAATTGTTTTTTTTAAAATGTCTTGGCTGTTGGGATCATGTTTGGCTATTGTTTCTATATCTTCATATGATTTTAGAACTCTTTTTCTAGATTTAGCTGGACCAAGACTTAGCCATACTATATTTTCAGATTTACCATACAATGCAGTACCAGTTAAACGATCAGCTGCTTCATATGATCCACATTCTCTATGGGTGAGCATTTTTATGCCCAAGCTGTATAATTTCTGAGACACTGTTTTATCTGATGACAGGTCATTCCAGAGGTCTTGGAGCTCTGTCTTTTCTGCTTTAGTTAAGTATGCTGTGACATATCGTGCAACTGCAGTAGAATTGTCTGCAATGTACTGCACATCTATGTTTGCATTCCATAAGTGGGCAATTATTGCATTATAATCATTGATATATTTTTCTTCTTTTCTTTTTATGTAATATGTATTTTTAGGTGACTTACCTTTAACACTATGTCTAACTGAAGACATGAGGTTGTTCACTTGACCTGTATTTGTAACTGGTCTAGGGAAACCAAATCGGCATTTGGTGTAGTATTTCCCTTTGTTTTTGTATTTGCGACGACAATATTTTCCACATTTGTGTCCTTGAAATTGTAAAATTTGTGCATGAAGATCACTATTTGTGGCTTCTGATGGAATTTGACAAGTGACATATTTTTCAATAAACTGTAAAACAGTGGCATCGCTGTCTTGACCAAATTTAGGAGCATCTTTAATCCATAAAAGCATGCGGATATGTGGTGCTCCTCTGGCTTGGTATTCTTTTCTCCAAAATAAGTGTTGCACTTCTCCAAAGGGAGGAACAGATTTATTACAAATAAAATGTAGCATAGCAATGAAGCAATGGTGAAAATATCTAACAGGATCCAAAGAACAAAGTTCTCCAGGTGTTAGTATATCTATGTTTGTTTTGTTTTTATTTGATATGCGTAGGAAATCATGTAAATCTTCCCATGCATATTCTGCACAACTTAATGTAATAAACCAAGTGGGTGGGCCAAGGTTTCTGATCATACAACGTACATCTCCATGACGTCAAAACCAGTACTCTTCAGTACCACGCATATTTGCTAATAGATTTGTAATATTTGATTGTAAAACCTCATCCTTTTGTTGCACTTTTTCTAATAATTGTGTAGCTGTCATATTTTGAAAGTGTGATCTTAATTTTAATATGTGTGCAACTCCGTAACATAAAGTTGCTAGTTCACTTTCAAAGAGTAGGTGGAATATGTATTCCACATTTTGTCTAAATCTGGGATCTTCAGAATACATCCGTAATGAGCGGTATTCTGAAGCTGATTTTTGAATAGGTCTATCATCATATCTTCCTCCTTTGCCAGTCGGAAAGAGTAGAGGAAAAGCACGTGCTTCTATACTTTTTTCCCATATGCTGATTGGCGATCCTTTTGTTTGACGCATTTGGTACGTTTCCAGTACCTCTTCTATGGTGTCATTAGAGTGCAAAGTATGAATTGCATAATGGTCTAAAGTATTTGATATTGTAGCAGGATCTAGAAGCTCAAATTGAGCAGCTTCTTATGTTTCTTGAATTATTTCAGTTGTATCTTTCATGTTTTCTTCAATATTAATTTCTTTGTAATATTCATTATTCTCTTTAAGATATTGGAAGGCTAGTATAACTTTATATAACTCTACCAGCTGTTGCCATATTTTTTTGTCTTTTGTAGGTACTCCATTTACTAAGATAATTAAAGATTGCTGCATTGGACGTTGCACTCCTAGAGTATGCACATTTTCTTTTATATCTAATGGTAAATAAACTATTTTTCCACAAATGCCTTTTACCAATTCAGAGGGAGGTAATTTTGCGGTTTTTGGTTGAAGGCGTATTATTGCTTGAAATGGGTGTACTGTTTGAATTATGATGCTCTCATATAAATTAAGTTGTTGTAGGGGTTTTGGTACTGGGTATAATTCCAAACTATTTGTGATAGCACGTGAAGGAGTTTGGTTGTTGTAAAGTTTTGTAGTGCAGTAACTGCAAAGTATTAAGGGGTCAGTTATTTCGTATTTGTTTTCTGCTACAAGGTAGAGAGCTAATTCAAACCATTTAGAATCTTCATTGTCTTCTATTTTGTATGATAGGTCTACAGTTTTTGTGTTACTTTTATAAAAAGTTCTACGGCAACATACACATACATGGTTTGGTACTTCAGCTGATGTACTTTTAAATTTTAGTATTTCTTTTTTGTATGTGTTTAGCAAAAGGTTGCCATGTATAGAATTGTTGCTTAATTGGTTTAAAGCTATTTCATTCTGTAAATGGCTTTCACTTCCAAAATATTTTTTCTGGATATAGTCAATTTCTTCAAGTAGGTCTTTTGCTGTACCATGTAGAAGGATGTTATTTAAATTTGCTAGTGCTATAGCATGACTTTTAGCATAGTACAGTTTATAGACTAGATTTCTTATAGTTGAATGATGTGTTGATAGCCTTTTGATATCATGGAATGTGGTTTTATAAGTAGGTCCTGTAATGCAGGCCAATGAATGTCCTTGTAGTCCTGCACTGTCCATCAACAACGCTTCTAAGATTAATTTCCTACAATAGGTTTTAAGCATTGAACCTGATTTCTCTCCTGTTTTTATAAGATTTTGAAGGACTTTGTGACGGTACATTTTGGCTAAAATACTTTTCTTGGTATGCTTACTTTGCACTATACTAAAATTTAAAGAAGTAGTTTTATCTGTAGTGATAGCTCATTTTCTGTTAATTGTTTTTTGGTTTGTTTTACATTTTGATAGAGGAGGCAAAGTTTTTGTACTTGAAACCTCTTGTGTTTCACTAAATGACTGTATTAGCTGTTTTGTTTCAACTTTTTTTACAAATGCTGCTATAGATGGATGCTTATGTTGGACACTTTTATTTTCATTTGCTCTACTTCTGCGTTGCTTTCTACGGACTTGACTTTTGGTAGGCATTATTTAGGGTCTGTTGGAAAAAATAAAGAAGGTATGGGTTGGGGTGTTCTGCAATGTATGTGTGCTGTGTGCATGAGTGTTTGAGTAAGATGATAACGATGTATGTAATGGTGTGTGATTGTGCATTGGGAACTATAGCTAGTAGGGATAGGTATTCTTGAATTTATGTGTTACTAAACTGGGGTTCAGATGACAAAAAACAAGTACGCTAGTGATGTGGAAAAGTACAAATAGTAAATCTAATGTATACAATTAAAACAGTTGTTTGTTCTATAATATGAAAATTGTAGCGGTTCAGTTGGGTAATTTGTGTGTCCAAAAATAGGAATTTGTGGGCCATTCTGGCTGTAAATCGCTGTTTAAGACATGGAGATTTTTGGACAAAATGGTACACAAGCTTAATTTTTGGGAACAGAAATAGCTTGTATTAACTTTACAGTATGTTTGAGTAATAGTACAAATATTATGGTGATATTCTACTTACTTTTTTTCTTAAATTAACAGGTAACTTCTTAGTTGTTCTTTGTTCTTCGAATTCGGCTGCTTCTTTTCAGGAGACTGGTCTTCACTGCAATTGTAAAAGATTCAAATTAGTAATTTTGTTTGTATATAGCGCTGTTTTTAATTTAGATATTGATTTTTTTAATTCAAATCCTCAGCGCCTTCTTCAAAACCATTAAACTAATTTATTTACATAAGATACATTGCATCAGTTCAGTACATATGATATGTTCTTAATGAACAAATTGTATTGAATGACTAACTGTAACAAAAAAAATATCTTTACTATGTCTTGTGAAATGTATAATATACCAGTGAATACCATATTTCTGTAACTAAGCTGTTCTAGGTAATAGTGCCTCTATGTCATGTCTAAATTAAAGTAATTAAGTAAATACATAAATAAAAATAAAAAAATATGAAATTGTATAAGTATTTTTTAAAAAGATTTAAACATACATTGTGCTTGCATGCAATTTTGTTTGAATATATGAAGCTATATATTTCATTTAAAAAATGTTACTTTAACATGATTTGAGTGTGTGTGTGTATAAAGAAAGTAAATAGTATAAAGGTTTATAAGTGATAGTTGATTTTAGGAAATTGAAAAAATACAGTACATTCATTTTACAGATTACACAAGCTAAAAGTCTGTTTGAAAATGTGTTCATCTACTGTACAGAAAATATGCATACCTGAAGTTTGTGTTCATGCATATGGATATGCATTGAGCTGCAAGTAGAAATCTTGGAGACTTGTACAGTATTTCTGGTAGATGGTGCTTGCCAATGATATGACACTTGTACTCAGAGAGATTCACAGTACATTTGCAGTGCTGATCTATGATGATGCAGTTAGATGTAGAGGTCTTGAATGTGATTGGTGCATGGTCATGTGACTTCTTAGCTCCATCCAATGAGGGAATGGCAGAGAGAGTGAAGTGGAAATGGTAGAAGGGCTGTTCATGTTACGATATGTCCGCGGACATGGCGCTAGTTCGCGGACATCGGGAGTTACATCCGGGGATTGTTGGGTTCAGAAGTCATGCAAATGAGAATGAGTACTGAAAGGGATTGGTCAGGCAAGTTTAGTGGGTGTGTTGTGCCAGAAGAGAGTTTCTCATATACTGTTTTTGCTGAGAGAACAACAGATAGCTATGTCTGTGTGTTTTAGGAAAAAGATTGTATGGATTTTGGGAGATTCATGGATATATTGGTTGAAGGTGCATGCAGAAAGCTGTGGAGTAGCTGTAGATCTTGGATTCCCACATGTGGAAGTACACTGGCATGGAGTGCGTGGTATGAAGTGGTTGGACTTGCTACCTCTCTGTGCTACTTTGGAGACAGAGCAACATCCAGACATAATTGTAATTCATTGTGGAGGGAACAGTTTAGGACTCGTGACTGGAATTTTTTTGCAATTTGCTATGAAAGAAGGACTTGGGAAGGTTATGGACATGTTTCCTAATTCTCAAGTGATATTTTCACGGATTGCGCAGAGACAAATGTGGCTTTGTTCTTCTTCATTTGGTCCACAAATGGAAAAAGCAAGGCGCAATGTTAATAAAGCTGTTTGTGCCTTTCTAAAAGATTTTGGCATGTCTTCTTTTCAAAATGAAAATATTCTGTTTCGTAGTACAAACATTTTTCGCAGAGATGGAGTCCATCTTACTTATAGTGGCAATCAGATTTTTCTGAGAAATGTACAAAATGCATTGCGACCTTTTTTAGAATTACAACATCCATTTTGAAGTAGGTGTTAAGCATTTATAATTTTTGACTTACAAACACCTCCCAAAGGCTCTTTTCAGAGACACCACTTCCTCCCAGAGAAAATTGCAATGTTTGTGATAGGGTAGCAACCCAATTTTTTAAATGTTTGCGAACTGTCCGCGGACTTCTAAAAAATACAAAGGGCCCTGATTCATTTATTTTCACTTCTATTTTTTAACTGTGAAAGGCGGCTCTGAAAAGAGCCTTATTTTTATTTATTTTTTGATATTTTGTATTTTTTTTTTTGTTTTTTTATACACAACACACTAGGAGAGGAGGGGAAAGGAAGGTAAAGGGGGGACACCAACCACAGGGAAAAGAAAGGGTGAGCTGAGAGAGGAAGATGTAGAGTGGGTTTTATTTGGGTAGTGAGCAGATCTTCTCGTGCTCTGAGACGATAGTCTCAAAAGCACTACAAAGTCGCTCCCCCCTGCAGAGTACTGTGTCACAGTACATACATGCAACTGTGACCCTCGAAAGGTAAGGGTCATCAGCATTCTGTATGGCCTGTGAGGCAGCTTGAGGAGGACGCTGTCCCACAGAGGTGGTCCTTGTGGTGACAGGATCAGAAACAGAGGATGAAGTAGAGGAAATCAACCTGCTACGTTCTTTGCAAGGTACAACCCTGCGAATAGCCCCAGAGTGAAATGACCTCAGGTGTCGCTTCATAGTAGTGGTCCCAAAGCTGTACTTACCGTGCTTCCCGCGACTGAGTTTCATTTTGCACTCATTGCAGGTAACACGGTTGACACGAGGCTTAGGACCATTCCCATGAATGGAAAATAACCGCCACACCCAAGACTCAAGCCTAGTGCAGGTAGTAGGGATTTCCTCTACCTCATTCTCATCATCCTCTTCTTCCTCCTCTGCATCCTCACTCCTGTTCCTCTCTTCAGGACCTTGGGGAGGTGGTGGTGGTGGAGGGGTGGGGGTGGTGCTGAAGCAGGTGCAGCACCAGGTGGCTATAGTTCAGCCATGGATGCCATCTCGATGATGGTGTAATCTGCAGGTGGCAGCAAAAATCGCTGTGTTCTGAAGAATATCCAGAAACACAATGAGAATAAGCTCTAGGGCTTGGTCTTTTATAGGGGTGCTTGTGCGCGGTCCGTGGACATGCGTGCTGTCCGTGGACAGATCGAACACAAAAAAAAAAGTTTCAAAAGGTATGTAGAAACTCAGGATTACTATGTGGTACTTGTGCCATGGTGAGAGTTTATTGAAAAATATTATGGATTAATTGAAAATGGACTTTTAAATTGTTCGGGGACACGAACAGTGTCCGCATTCAGAACACGCGATCAGCGTGGGTGCGGTCATATGATCCATTCACGAACAAGTCCGCGAAGGAAGCGCATGTCCGCAGGACACCAAATGCACGGAGATTGGTTAGCGCATGCGCGTTGATGTTCTACGGACACTGTTCGGGTCCTGAAGTAATTAAAAATGCGTCACACGTGAAACGAACATTTCAGGACACTGCGTGTGTTCTTAGAACAGTTTAAACTTGCTAGCAAACAGTAAGGACAGATATAGTGTTCTTCAGGACACGTCCAATTTCGTTTATGTACCAACATTTCAGGACACCAATTGTGTTCTTAGAACAGTTTCAACTTGCTAGCAAACAGTACGGACAAGTATAGTGTTCTTTAAGACACCTCCATTTTCGTTTAATTCCGAACAATTCAGGACACCGCGTGTGTTCTTAGAACAGTTTGAACTTGCTAGCGAACACTACGAACAGGTATAGTATTCTTCAGGACACCTCCATTTTCGTTTACGTACGAACATTTCAGGACACCAATTGTGTTTTTAGAACAGTTTAAACTTGATAGTGAACACTATGGACAGATATAGTGTTCTTTAGGACACTTTAATTTTTTTTTAACAAACATTTCAGGACACCGCGTGTGTTCTTAGAATAGTTTCGTCTTGCTAGCGAACACTACGAACAGGTATAGTGTTCTTCAGGACACCACCATTTTCGTTTATTTACGAACATTTCAGAACACATGCACTGTCCACGGACACCTATATTGTTTAAAAAATAAAAAAAAAAAACTATTTACAACACAATATAAAAATTAAACTTTATTTAACATATATTAATAATTTATGACAGAGAAGGTGAGGCAGAAACAGAAACAAAAACAGGAGAATTAGGGGTTTCAATATGATTGCTATTAGGTGAAGAAGGGATGGAAGTCTCATCAAAACGTTTTGGCTTATGGAGAGGGTTTGGGCATAATTGACTGGGATATGGTGAGGAGGGACAAGTACATGTGGGGCAATGGTACGAGGTTTTTGGTTTAAAATGATCTTCCACAAAAGTTTTCAATTTATTAAAATTAGTCAAAAATAAATCCATTTTTTCTTCTATATTGTGAAAAGTGTTATCCATAACAGGTTTTTCTGAAGTATTTTCTATTTTGGTATGCTCTGTACAAAAATATATATATATATGTTAAATGTATACAAAATAATAATAATTAAATGGTTTATATTATAAAGTGTTTACCATTAGTTTTACTATCTTGTGACATTTCTTCATGTGGGAAATGCTCCTCTAGCCATTCCAGAGTACTAGACATTTCTGTGAGAAAAAAAAAGATAAAATATTTTTTTATCTAATACAGAAAGTTAATAAATATATGAATCAAATTAAGTACACTTACTATTTCAGGTAAGATATGTCCTATGTACTCAGTGGGTCTGCTCTTGTTCTCAGTTCTGTCGTGTTTGTGAGGTAATTATGTTGGAAGCCAATTTATCTTCTTGTGGTATATTCCATTTTAGAACATAGTGCATTTAAATGAATGGTTAGTGTGTTGTATATATGGGTTACATTTCTTATGTATTAGTACATATAATGTGTTTGTGTGCTCCTTTTTAAATTTGTTAAATGTTCCTATGTTATGATACAACAATCAAACATACCCCCCAGAGTGTTTAGGTAGTGGTACTGTTCTTCGAACATGTCCGCAAACATTAAATGAGTTCGCGGACATCAAGTACAGTGGAAGGGATTCAGTCAGTTCCATATGACATGTATATAAAGTCAAAGTCATTATTGTTAAGTTGCACTACTAAAAACCTCTAAAATTCAGTGAAAAAACTTTGTTAAATGGACGTTATGGTTAAGTTGCGCTGCTAAAAACCTATGAAATTCAGCGAAAAAACTTTGTCAAAGGGACGTTATGGTTAAGTTGCGCTGCTAAAAACCAATGAAATTCAGTGAAAAAACTTTGTTAAAGGGACGTTATGGTTAAGTTGCGCTGCTAAAAACCTTTCAAATTCAGTGAAAAAACTTTGTTAAAGGGACGTTATGGTTAAGTTGCGCTACTAAAAACCTATGAAATTCAGTAAAAAAACATTGTTAAAAGGACATTATGGTTACAAGTAAAACCGAAAACCCTTGAAATTCGCCAGTTATGGTAAGCTAAGCAACCACAACTCGCGCCACCACTGTGCACTGCTAAGACTAACACCTAGGACATCAAAGATGACATCACAAATATCATTGATGACATCTGAGCTATCAGAATAAAGATCCATCTTATCCCCTTGCAAAACATTTTGAAGAAAAACACAATGGGGACATATCATCTTTCAAATATTTTGGAATAGACACCATTCATCAACATCCAAGGGGTGGAAATCGAGAACGAAAATTGAGACAAAGTGAATGTAAATATATTGTGGACTATCACACCAAAAGTCCTGGAGGTCATAACAAAGATGAGGCACTCTATACATTTGTTAGGGACTAGAGAAGACTTAAAATCATAATAATGAAATGGAGTGCAATATTATGTCGAATGAAAATAACGGAAGTGCTGTAAAATGAATGTACTTGCCTTGTAACAGGTCAACAAAACATCATACCTTGTTTTCCCAATTTTCAAATGTTTTATTATAAAAGAGCTTTTAACTCACATTTCACTGTGTTAAATATTTAGGGTTTCTATAACATCCGGCAGTTTGTCCATGGTTTTTCCTTTTCTTCTATATTTGCTATACAGTTATCATTTAGACAAATATAGCTCTTTACCATCTATGCAGTACTGTATAGACATATAGGTATTATATACTTTTATTCATTGCATTCAACAGTATGTCAATATAATTTGCCACATTTTCAATTTGAGAATGAATATATTATCTTCTTTGCCAATTTTCATTTATGTATTGGCAGAGATCAACATATTTGATCAAATATGCACACAAGCACTTTATGGTATCAATTTCAACAAAATGCCATTGATTTTAGCATATATTAAATTGCAAGCACAAAGCACTTTAATTTGTTTTCAATTGCAAGCAGAAATTGAAATGACGTTAATAACATTGTCCAAAGCACTATGCACTTTGTTAACATCAGCGTATGTTACTGTATGTTTTGCGCAACGCACTTTGCGAAAGCACATGGCACTTTATGCCAAATTGCACATACCTTATTCAGCTATTTTATCATTGTACTATGCGTGTTATACAAAGAATGTATGTCCCTTGTGCCATAATACATTTTCAGTATTATCTTTATATGTTTGGTAAACCATATACAAACAAAAGTTCAAGACATATTGAACAATTAAATTTACCACAATTGTGCAGCATATGTCATTAATAACGGCATTTTATGAGGCTTTATCTGCTTAAAAAGCTATTAAAATAAATACTTGCAGGATATTCTGAATTTAAATGGTTCCGATGTGGGTGGCAAAAAGAATAACATCAAACATGAAGGATAAACCCTAAATGGCGCCTATGGGAACAAGAAATGAATTCAGTTACAAAAGGAAACGTACCCGCACAATACGCTTAAAGCGAGAAACCCCTTTTCCATGTTCACAATCCGACGAAGCCCGTAAGGGTGAAACGCGTTATTGTTTGTTTCTCTCTGTCTACCTGTCCACCTTTTTGAAGAATAAAGGACCAATGATTGAGATCCATTTTTTGTCCGGTTGATATTTTACACTTGGAGGGGAATGCCACTGTCAAGCTGTAATTACCTTTTTTTCTTCGTTTATCCCTTTACCCCCTTTTTCCCTTACTATTGCTGCTTTGTACAATGTTTACGCACTAAGCACTTTAACTTGTCCTAATGCAGCTATTTTTCCTTGAATAGACCCGTCTCTTCCCCAGCACATACATTACGCTTACGGCATGTATCGGTATATTAAGATTACTTATGATTAAGACGTATGCATATATGAAACTTAACCCATTGCACGTTCAAAATTCATATTGTGGGATCATACTGAGGAGATGGCAATATATCGGAAAGTGTGCTATATTTTTGGCGTAGGTTTCGTATATTTTTGTTTGGTTGGCATCTGCAGACTAGGTTTTTTACCTCTTTTTTCACATACATATTATTGTTGATATATTTTTTAATGGTATGTTCCAGTCTTCTCCTGCCATTGTTTCCTGCATTTGCAGAAGGAACCTTGCATTACTTGTAAATGGTTCCTTTTTGATAACAGTCACTACTTTGACTGTTTCTGTACATTAGTGACTATTCTGCCTTCCTTGTGGTGTATGCCATCCCCTTTTAGAGTTCCCTCTTTGATGAATATTGTGGCACTCGTGGCTATATATTTTGAATTTCAAGATGTGATTTTATGTCTATCTCACAACAAAATGTATTAGATTTTACTGTGAACATGGGAATACGAAAACCCTGGTTCACTATAATATGGCCGCCTGATTTACCACACATGGAAATGACGTGCTGAATGGGACACTCTATGCATTGCAATCACAGAGTTTGAATCACGTTTTAAGGAGTCCTTTGTCTGTGTTTTCCCTACTATCGTGAACAAGCGGTCGGACGATCGCAAAACGCGTCGGTTGTGCTTTTCAGGTTCCCCTTTCTAATGCACTTTTAATTAATAAAGAATATTTGGTGCTGCATGATTTTGCCGTCAAGCCCATTATATGCTGAAGATTGGATTGACTGGACTCAGCTGCTCTTGGGAGTGCAATCCGCTGGTTTTGCCCTGTATAGGGCTGAATTTTCGTTTTCAAAATATTTTCGCGTCGTGGGATCTTAGACGCTGGATTTTGCACCCATCCATCTACGTGAAGCGCAAGCTGAGTTTCCCTCTTGGATCTTTTGAAGGGCTCATTGTTGCGCTCCGGCTTTATCCATCTCGACTTCGAGCGGCGAGGTTACAGGTTTGCGCAGCTCTACTGCGCCTTGCCTGAGACACGGAGTGGATTTTTCTCTGCATCGGGGGACGTGAGAAATTTGCATCCACTCAGGTAGGACTACGTTGTGATTCTGCTCCTGTTTTTATACTTGTGCCTGCACCTATTGGATAACCCGTAAGGATATAAAGCACACACACTGCATGACTGTTTGTGCTTGAGAGCTAACACTGTTTAAGGTTACGGGCTTGACTGTGCATACAGACAGCACTTTGCACCTACATAATGACATCACAAACTGAAAGGGAGAACCTGAGGAAAACTCAAGCGGCTTCACTTTTTTGTGAAAAACAACCTGTAAATAAACCCACACCTCAGGTGCCTACTTTGGACCCACAGGTTAATACTTAAATAAGACTGCTTAGAGAATTGGAGAAACAAAGGCGTTGTGAGATCAGCAAGTGGTGGGAGGAACACTCCTTACAAAATTACATAGACCTTGGTCGTATTACAAGAGGTCTGCGAATACTTACCACACCCTCCTTTGAGGAACAAGATCCAGCTCTGCTGCAGGAATGGGGAAAATCCAGCAATACCTGTTCAGTAACATTTCTCAATATCTTAATTAAATACGCTTGTATGGACCGCCATAAGATATTGGCTAAAATCCAAGATATTGAGGAGGAGCTGGAACAACTCGAACAGAGTGAAGAAGGAAAGAGTCTCCGTACCAGCATTGAGAATGGATATAAAACATACGAGGAGGATATCAAATTACGTAAGCAAAGGAAATTCATCAGCGATAAACAGGACTACGAACAGGGAAGAGTATTGACTTTTGCTAAACGTTTTGATAATTTACGTAAAAACCTTCCCCAACCCACACCAAGCACTACTGATGATATTCCTACTGATCCATCCTCCTCTGATGCGGACACTACTGAAAGTGAGGGTGAGCAACAGCCCTGTAGAAAGCTTAATTTTTTAGAGGAGATGAGACTGTTGGGTATGGAGGGCAGGCTAAACAGCGGAAAGAAAGCCAGAGGCTGAGGAAGAGGAAGGAAAATCCTCCGGCCAAAGAGGCCGAAAAAAACAAGGAGGGGAAGGCGTAGCCTCCGCATCAAAAGTGGTCAAGCCGGAGTGATTAACACGCTCTGGAGCCAAGAAATAACTCTTAAAGAGATGAACACATTGGACATTTCCATCATTAACCTGTCCACTCATCCCCTCACCGCTGAAGAAACCAACGTACTACAAAAGGGTCTTAATTTATGTCCCTCATCACGATACAACTATGCTGAAACCAGGATTGACTTTGATGAGTACATGCGCAAAGTCAGATTAAAAAAATGCTTTGCCATGTACCCTCCAAAACCTAAACCTAAAATTAATCTCCAGGGGGGCACTGAAGTTTCTATTCAAGATACTTTTGCCCTTAGAGATTTGGAACTTCTAGACTCTGAATGTGATTTGGTCACTGACGTTTGGGACCAAGAATCTGCCTCTATGTATGTCGATACTGCTTGGCCTGGAAAGAATTTACTTAAAGCTAAGTCACACTTCAATCCAGTATTTAATCCAGGAGGCCATGTTGAGGCCTTCCAGGATCTGGTCATCCACGTTTTAAAGAAGATCAGGATACAACAAGTGCCTTACAAATCGAATCTTACAGAATCACAAGGCACCAGGGAGCGTTTGAGTATGATGACCAACTGCATTATCAAACCATCAGATAAAGTTATGAACATTGTAGTTATGAATCGTGAGGACTATATCAAAGAGGCACATAGACAATTGCTGAATAAGGACTGTTATGCAAAACTATCACGTGATCCATCAGAAATCATGAGTGATAAATTAGGGCATCTTCTGCAGACTTGGAAGGAGAAAGATTTATTGGATGAGGATATTTGTTCATATTTACATCCGAAGTTCCCTGTGACACTGACTATTTATTTTCTGCCAAAAATTCATAAGAGTCTTATTAGACCTCCTGGCAGACCAATTGTCACACTATGCGGAGCCTTGTTAGAACATACTTCAGGTTCATAGATGAAACTTTGGTGTCATTTGTTACTACTCTGCCTTCTTATTTAAGGGACACCAAAGACTTTCTGAGTCGCATAGATGGCATTCCATGGGAATCTACCTTCCTATTAAAAACTCTTGATTTGGTTTCACTCTACAGGTCCATAAGACACTGTGACGGCCTGAAAGCCTGTGAATACTTTTTGCACACACGTTCTTTGAATTATCTCCAACACTCTCAGATGATTCTTGAGATGATTGCGCTCTGTCTAACTAACAATTGTTTCCTCTTTGATAAGCAGTTCTATATACAACTTCAGGGGACTGCTATGGGCTCCACTTTTGCTCCCTCCTATGCAAATTTGTTGATGGGGTGGTGGGAAAAATTTGTGGTCTGGCATCCCAGAAACAGTCATTATACATCCAAAATTGCCCTTTGGCTTAGATATATAGATGACTTGTTTATTATCTGGGAGGGCACAAGTGTTGACTGGTTGGATTTTGTTAATATACTTAACATTAATGACTTGAATCTTCAGTTCACCGAGAGCCACAGCAAGACTGCTATTACATACTTGAATATTCTTGTGACTGTGGCTCAGGGTGAATTGATCACCAGTCTATACAGAAATCCCACCAGTTCGAATATTCCATTACATGTCAAGAGTAACCACCCGACCGCCCTGAAATTGAGTATCCCCTATGGGGAGTTCATTTGCATATGCAGAAATTGTACAAAGATTGAAACCTTTGATTGTGAATGCGCCCTCATGGCAAATAGATTTAAACAACGGGGTTACCCTAAGAACATTTTGGAGAGAGCTTTTTTGAAAGCGAGAAGTATGGACCGCTCCCAGCTATTGTTGCAGGATGATTCTGAACATATCACCACTAACACTAATGAAACACGTCTCATTTTAACATTCGGAGCTAAATCGCACAGCATTTGCCAAGTCATGCAGCGTCACTGGCATGTTCTCAAATCTGATGAACACCTGAATGCCATTCTGGGTGACCGCATGAACATCACTTTTCGGCGGTCTACCTCATTTAAAGACAAATTAGTTCCCAGTTTCATGAGACCTATAGACAATGCAATGACTAATACTTGGTTTAAAACCAAACCTTGCGGTTTTTATAAATGCTCCAAATGTAAAGCATGCATTCATGCTGTTAACAAAACTCATTATACCCATCCCATTTTGGGCAGTAACATCAAGATCGCTTCCAGAATCACCTGCGATACTGATCATGTGGTTTATCTTCTGAGTTGTCCTTGTAACATGTGGTATGTGGGCAGTACCAAAGGTAAATTGAAACTAAGAATACTTCAGCATATTCGAGCCATTCAAAATATTGATTCTAATTATCCGATGGCTTTATATTTTCAGTCCCAACATGACAGCAAATTGGAGGGTATTTCCTTCTTTGGGATCCGCACAGTGCCCAAATCACCCAGAGGTGGCAATCGGGAGTTATTGCTGAGGCAACTGGAGACCAAATCTATACTGGACCTTGAGACTAAGAAACCCAGGGGTCAAAATTTAGATGAAGAATTGTATACCTTCCTGGGGACCTAATAGTTTACACTGGATGTCATTTTTCATGTATTGGTGTGTGATTTTAGCTACCTCAGATGTCTTGTATGACCCCTCAGATACTTTGATCTCGGCATCTTAGAGTCCTCACCTGCCTCTAGCTATTAAGAATATCCCCTTTTGACAGGTCGTATTTTTTATTATTTTTTATGATTTTTTATGATTTTTTATGGTTGTTACTTCATGAAATTTGCTGGCCTATCTTGTATAATTACTGGTTTTAACATGCACCGTAGTAGGATGTATATATATATATATATATATATATATATATATATATATATATATATATATATATATTTATTAATATTGATTATTAAGATGAACATATTTTTTACACAGTATACATTGGATCCCTTTAACGTGTTTTACCCTGTTATGCATCTTGTTGCACCTTCCAAAACCCAAAATATGTATGACTGGGGGACGATACATATATATTGATATCATTTTTTTATATGTGGATTTTTAATCAAATATTTTACGGGCCTATCAAGCATGCATGTACCATCTGGCTGCTCTCAAAGGTTTATGAGGAAGGATGTTTTGCTTCTTAAATTGGGGCATTTTAGGGTTAATGCACTTTTCACTTTATTGTGGATCTATTTGTTTACGATTCTCCAGCTGTCCATGGTTGCACAGACTTTGTGCCATGCTCTTCTTTTTAAGAGAGCATGGTTGTTTTTAAAACATTTTGAGATTGTATGAAAAGTGCACCCATGGACGCAGAGCACTGTGTGCATTATTATTGCTGTAGAGAATGTAACTGTGATCCCTTTTATTCACTTTGCCTTTCTTTTCCCTTGTATCCCTTTACCCCCTTTTTCCCTTACTATTGCTGCTATGCACTTTTGCGCTTTGTACAATGGTTACGCACTAAGCACTTTAACTTGTCCTAATGCAGCTATTTTTGCTTGAATAGACCCGTATTTTCCTCAGCACATACATTACGCTTACGGCATGTATTGGTATATTAAGATTACTTATGATTAAGGCGTATGCATATATGAAACTTAACCCATTGCACGTTCAAAATTCATATTGTGGGATCATACTGAGGAGATGGCAATATATCGGAAAGTGCGTATATTTTTGGTGTAGGTTTCGTATATTTTTGTTTGGTTGGCATCTGCAGACTAGGTTTTTTATCTCTTTTTTCACATACATATTATTGTTGATACATTTTTAGAGGCATGTTCCAGTCTTCTCCTGCCATTGTTTCCTGCATTTGCAGAGGGAACCTTGCATTACTTGTACATGGTTCCTTTTTGACAACGGTCACTTCTTTGACTGTTCCTGTGCATTAGTGACTATTCTGCCTTCCTCGTGGTATATGTCATCCCCTTTTAGAGTTCCCTCTTTGATGAATATTGTGGCACCCGTGGCTATATATTTTGAATTTCAAGATGTGATTTTATGTCTATCTCACAACAAAATGTATTAGATTTTACTGTGAACATGGGAATACGAAAACCCTGGTTCACTACAATATGGCCGCCTGATTTACCACACATGGAAATGATGTGCTGAATGGAACACTCTATGCATTGCAATCACAGAGTTTTAATCACATTTTAAGGAGTCCTTTGTCCGTGTTCTCGCTACTATCGTGAACAAGCGGTTGGACGATCGCGAAACGCGCCGGTTGTGCTTTTCAGGTTCCCCTTTCTAATGCACTTTTAATTAAGAAAGAATATTTGGTGCTGCCTGATTTTGTTGTCAAGCCCATTATTTGCTGAAGATTGGATTGACTGGACTCAGCTGCTCTTGGGGGTGCAATCAGCTGGTTTTGCCCTGTATAGGGCTGAATTTTCGTTTTGAAAAAAAAAATAATAATATATATATATATATATATATATATATATATATATATCACCATATCACCGGGCCTGCTGTAGAGGCCCTGCAGGTATAGTTAAGTCGGTCAACCAATTAGAAGAGCACTTTCTGGGCGGCTTCTAACTTCGCCCCATAGCCAAATCCTCCCCAAACTTTGGCAAGAAAGTATATCGCCCCCTTGAAATGATTGTGCAAAGTTTGGTGCTGTTTTGTAATGGTGAAGCAAAGTTAAAGGGGGGGTCACAAAATGTGAGGAAATCCTCATATACGAGATGGAAAGAAATCTTGGCTCACGTCTACAGCCCAAACTGCTGGATGGATTTTCACCAAATTTGCACCAGGAGCAGCGACTTGGTACCGAAAGTGTGCTTTTGTAAATCTGGTGTAATTCCATCCAGTAATTTCTTTTAAAAAACTGGCAAAGATAGGTACAAAAAAATTCATGATATCCAGATCTGGTCCACAAACTCACTTCCCTACTCAGATTGCGGACAGCCCCCTGGACCAATCAGGTTCCTGTGTGATGTCTACGGACATCAGACATACCCAATGATTGGATAATGAAAAGCGTGAGGTGCATCATATGTTTTTAAACAGTCTGTATGTTGGATCCGCAGACAACGGGCATTTCTGTGGATAGCGGGGTGGGGGAAAAGTCTGGAAAACACATTTGGGGTAATTTGGTGGCAGAAACAGGGGCTGGAAAGGGTGGGGGACTGGAATAAAGTAGACATGTGGCTGTTTTTGTATGTAAAAAGGGGGTTTGTGTGTGTCGCTGAATCCGCAGACATCGCCACTGACCGGGAACAGCGAAGTGAGAAAAAATGCTGGAAAACACCTTTCAGGTTATTTGGTGGCAGAAAGGGGAACTGGAAAGGGTGAGAGAGTAGAATAGAGTTGACATGGGGCAGTCTTTATAGGTGGAAAAAGGTGTGCCAATGCCGCCAAGTCTTTGGTCAATTTTAGTGTCCGCGGATATCATTTCGATGGAAGCGGGGTGTGACTGAGTCTTGTTATTTGAAGGTGTATTGTACATACTTTTTATTTGGTTTCATTATATTGTGATGGTTGTGGTCAGTGGATGCATTCTTGGAGGCATGGCTATAGGCCATGCCCCCAAAATTCTGGCCACTGGCAACACATGGTATAGTAATATGTGAATAGTAATTATATGTAATGTAGGGGGGAGTATACAGTATTTGTAATCTGGTGAAATTATATAATTAAAGTGTATATGGCATTTATGATTGTAGTACAATTGAGGATAGTGCTAATTGATGTCTCTTCCGCCTTTCACACTGTGAGCCATTGCATCCTCATGAAACAATCCAAGTTTTTTAATAATGCATCGTCTACCGAGGGGACTGTGGAGACCATGGATTGTTATAAAGGGCCATGGAATATGGTGTTTGTTGTATGCTAGAGAAAAGTATTTGGAACAGAAAATTGCTTCTGTGCTTTTTTTCTTTTTCTCTAGTTTACAATTGCACATTGTTTCCATTAGCATAGTATAAAATGCTAATGGGAATGTTGGAAAATATTACTGAGTCTAACTACTTTACTGAAAAATATTCTATACTTCGATTATTAAACTGTTAAAGATGGCTCCTAACAAAACCTTTTTTTGTGTTTTCTGATTTTGTATTCTTTTTTTTGCCGGAGAGGTTAGGAAGTAAAGTGGGGGGAAATAAGTGAAGGGACACCAACCACAGATATAGAGGGGCAAGTGGACAGGAGAAGGTGTTGGACGTGTGTTCATTTTAAGGTGGGAGGCAGTGTTTCTCATGCTCTTTGATTACAGGCTTGAAAGTACTTTGAAACTGCTCCCCTCTGCAGAGTGGTGTGTTGCAGTATTTACACAGTATTGTTGTCTTGGAAAGATATGGATCAACAGCTTCTTTTATGGCTTGCAAGGTAGCTGGTGGGATGTTCTGCCCCAAAGGAATAGGCTGTGTGGTGGTAGTATTGGTTGAGGATGATGAGGTAGAGGTAGACAGCCTGCTACTTCTGAGAAAGGAACAGACTTTCTGAGAGCATTGCGGTGGTTGGATTTAGTGTAGCAGTGCATGGAGGTGGTCTCATAATAGTACTGTCCAGGTTGTCCAAAACTGAGTACAACAGTGCATTTAGTCAATTTCACATTGGTAGACATAGCCTTTGGTACACCCCCAACAGTGGTAAAAAACGGCAACACCCATGATTCTCTCTGGGTGCTAGAGGTAGCAATTTCCTCTACTTTATCTTTCTGGTCCTCTTGAAAGTTTTCTGCATGATGGCACTTCGTCCCTTGTGTAGGCCTTCCAGCTGGTGATGATGGTGCTACCTGGGGAGGAGTGATAGCAATAGCTGATGCCATTTTCGAAGATATATAGTAGTTCTGCTAATCATTTTCCAAGCATGTGTCCTAGATTGCAAATGGATAATCAGTAAAATAGGTCTAGGAGCTGTGCAAGGGTAAATGTGCAGCTCAAAATGTTGTAGATCCGCTAAAAATGCAGTTTTTAACTGTTGGTGAAGCACAGACCCATTTGCGAAGTGCTGAGCCATTCGCCAACAGGTCAACATATCGCGCATTGTATGACATCAGTGATGTCAACAATGACATTTGTGATGTCATCTTTGTTAGTCTTAGCAGTGCTCGGTGGTGGCGCCAGTTATGGTTGCTTAGCTTAACATAAATGGCGAATTGTTGGGGGGTTTCGGTTTTACTTGTAACCATAACATCCCTTTAACAACAGTTTTCCAATTGAATATATGTATATATATATATATATATATATATATATATATATATATATATATATATATATATATATATATATATATATATTCACTGAAAAAAACTTTGTTAAAGGGACGTCATGGTTTCAAGTAAAACTGAAAAACCCCTGAAATTCGCCATTAATTTCAAAGACACAAACGTGGGAAATATTGTTGTTGGAAATATAACAACAAAGGAAAATACTACACCAAATGCCGCTTTGGTTTCCCTAGACCAGTTACAACAACAGGTCAAGTAAACAACGTCATGTCTTCAGCTAGACATAGTGTCAAAGGTAGATCACCTAAGAATACATATTACATAAATGGAACAGAATAATCAAAATACATCAATGATTACAATGCAATCATTGCTCTCCTATGGAATGCAAACATTGATGTGCAGTACATTGCAGACAATTCCACTGCAGTTGCTCGATATGTCACAGCCCACCTAACAACCAAAGCCGAGAAAACAGAGCTTCAAGACCTCTGGGATGACATATCATCATCTGACAAAACACTGTCACAGAAATTGTACAGCTTAGGCATAAAAATGCTCTCTCATAGAGAATGTGGCTGCTATGAAGCTGCAGACCGTTTAACAGGTACTGCCTTGTATGGAAAATCTGAAAATATAGTATGGCTAAGTCTTGGTCCTGCTAAATCTAGAAAAAGAGTTCTCAAATCATATGAGGACATAGAAACAATAGCCACAAATGATCCCAACAGCCAAGACATTTGGAAAAACAATTTACTAGACACATACTACCCAAACAGGAGTACCACTTTGGAAACCATGTGTCTATACCACGTAGCCCAAAACTTCACATACAAAAATAATATTAAAGCAGATGAAAAGAAAGGTAGATACAGAGTGGCAAATTGTGAAGGAAGCTTAGTGAAACTTACCAAACGCAGTTTAACTAATTATATCAAATTGTCATTAAAAACTCAACATAAAGAACTGTATTACATGTCCCTGCTACAACTTTTTAAACCATGGAGAAAAGAAGATTTACTAGATACCTATGACTCCTATGAAGGCTCTTTCAAAGCAAATGAAACTACTATAACAGATGTAAACTTTACACAGTACAAAACAATGTTGCACAATGAACAGCAACACGAAGAAGAACTCCAGGCCCAACTAGATGTGGACACTCCCGACAGTAGTCAACCTTCTGTAACAGGAAGCCAACAGCCACTTGAACAGCCACTAATAGCAAATTATGCAGAATTAGCCATGGCAGAAGTAGAAAACACCATGGGTCAGTATGAACAATCTACAGAAGACTTTGCTGTACTGAAATCACAACTGAACAATGAGCAGCATAGTATTTTCCAAGAAGTAACAAAACAATTGAACATGGTGTGCAACATGAAAATAAAAACTATACCTGCCAAGACTACACACCTATACTGCTATACGTCAGTGGTCAAGCTGGTTCATGCAAAACATTCTTAATCATAATCATCAGCAAGTTCCTCCAACAATTGCAAACAACAAACTGTAGCTGTTGTAACTGCCCCCACAGGTTTAGCTGCCTACAACATAGGCGGTGTCACTTTACACCGATTACTACTCCATCCAGTAGAACAACAAAACAAATTAGACTATTACAAACTTTCTTCAGAAGCTGCAATGGAGTTTTCAGACAAATGAAAATGCTACTAATATATGAGGTGAGCATGGTCTCCAGCCAAATGTTGGCTTTGACTCACCTCAGATTACAAGAGGTCCTCAAAACAGACTACGAACAGCTATTTGGAGGAAAACACATTATTGTTTTCGGAGATCTTCTTCAATTAACACCAGTGAAAGGTGAACCTATTTATTAAACCTTAGGGCACAAACTGTTCCATAAAACTCTTGGCAGCATGGGAAATGTGAACCTTTGGCAACATTTCCAATGCAGAGAATTATCTGAAAACCTGCGCCAGTCTGCAGACCTCACATACGCCAAAATTTGAAAAAGTATTAGAGTTGGTGTACTATCTCAAGAAGCACAATCGATATTAAAAACCAGACACATCCATGCACTCTATGGGCCTCATTACACGGTATGTGTTAAGGGTTTACCGGTACCGGTAAGGGCACCGGTACCGGTAAACCCTTACCGCCTTACTAAGAGGTCCCTTTGCCTGACCCGACCTCAACAGCTGGATTTACCAGCCATTAAGGAACGGGCCTGCAAAGGGACCTTGGTGCTAATTACGGTACCGCAATTTGCGGTACCGTAATTACCTCCTTCCCCATTCCCATTGAGCTCTATGGGGGCAAAAATGGGAATGGGGAAGTGCCTTGGTGAATGGGGAATTACCGGCCCCGCTCACCTTGAGTAGGCCAGTAATTCCGCCATCCACCAAGGCGGACACAGTAAAATAACGGCAGCAACCATGGCGCTAATAGCGCCATGGTTACCGCATACCGTGTAATGAGGCCCTATGGCCATAACTCAGGTGCTACTGATGTCATGGAACAATTAGCACAAAAAAATGAAAACTGTATGTCCTTGATGCCAACTCCTACAAGCTGTGCACAATTCAAGGCAACAATGTTGAAAAAAGAAATGCAACCAATAATTGAAATTTGTTCCACAAACAAACTGCACAAAACTATATATTGGATCAATAGAACGGGTTGACTCTGGCACAGTAAGAATATATCACATTTTATTTCAAATACTTCATTACAAAAAACATATATATTTAGATTCTTAAGTACTTTTTAAAAATTGAACAATTCATCTCCTCATTCATATCCCACACACACTCACCAATCTATCTAAAAAAACATGTTATACACCACACTCAGTTTTTTGCAGAGCATCCACTCTATTATTGTATTTCATTAATCTGTTCAACAATGACCCAGTCCATAATATCAGGTGTCATTATATGGCTGATATGATGTTTAACCAGATGTCTTGCTCGTAGACAAACGTCGACACGTGTTTCGGTCAGAGACCTTCTTCAGGACGTCGGGCAAGAAAACAGTGCTCCGCCCTATTTTAAACTTGTATGGGCCAGAATTCGATCTAAAAACAATGCAAAGCCAGAATGTCAACCCTATTTCTTTTAGAAGGTGACACATTATTGTCACATATAAGTCAAAATTAAATAGAGACAACCGTCTTACTCACCCCCAAGATGCAATTCTTAGGATCGTGACAAGAGCCAAAAGGATTAATCCTCCACTGGCCTCGGTATCAATGTCGAGCCTGTGGAACCAACACACCATAAAACAAACTACTCAGTACTTAATACATTGGCCAAAACAAGGCTTATAACTGTATATATATCTCAACAATACAAATGATACAAAAACTTACATGTATCCAATGGTAAAGAACACTTTACGCAGGACCTGCACGTTTGTAAAAGCAGGACGTACACTAATGTACTGGAGTCATTAGATCCTCGATGGACCCCAAACAACTGTAACAAAATCACATAAATCCAAATTATCACCCATAAATCACAAGTATTCACTCCGTTCTCTCCTAAAAATCATCAAAGTGCTAACCCCATCTCTTCCCAACACTAAACTACAGGTGCCGTCACCTTAAACATCATAGCCTGCTCGTGATATTCTCACACGTGCAGACACGACATGAGTTCCGCATTTTTAACAATGCGTATACCGTGCCACAGTCACCACGATCGTACCTATTAAAGTTTCTCATATGCATTCATCTCTTACCTTGGTCCAATCGATCAAAAACCACGACCAAAAAATCCACTACTCCGGACGGCGTTCAACTCGCACGTAACCACCGACTATAACGAAAGCGATGGACATAAACAGGGGACAATCCAAAACCCTCAATAGTAAACACAAACAAGGGACTGGATCCACCAAAACGCTGTCTAACCCCTTCATGAGTGGAAAAACGGACACGATCAGACGTGTGTCTATGCAAGCAAACACGTCTCCCCTCAATAGGTTACTGGAATACGCGCATCCACCAAATGCAAGCAGAGAACCACACCATGGTTCCCCATAACAAATACTGTTCATGGTTCCACCACAATGTTTAGACAAAACTAAACCAACAAAAATAATGAACAAAAATAATTTGAACAATACACCAAAAAATCCTAGTAGAAAATCCTAAAGTGATACCTAGGGGGTCTGGCGTACCATGCCTAATTCCCTTGTGCATCTTAACCTGATTTTAGGAACTGGGTGCTTTGTTGGAGTCATCTACCAACTCACACCTATTACATGAATATATCTATATCCAGGTCCTACAGTGGACCTCTCCACCATTCGAAATATACCCATACCATTGACATAAATGTACAAATTTCTTCAGAGCCCATCTTTTTATGTCTATAAAAGTGTATATAACGTTCTGTGGGCTATATATTTTAAGCATCATACAAACGGTTTTAAAAAACCAGTTAGAAAAACAAGTTTGAAAAAACAAATTTCAAAAGACCACAATGGAAAAACCAAGTAGAGGCATACACTGGGGCCACAAGGTAGTTACTTCTCTATCCTCTTTCAGTGTATGCCAACAGACACCAAATTAGTTTGTTTCTTTCCATCTCTGCTTTCTAACATCCAGCACCATTATTATGCAGCAGCTGTAACGAAATGTAATTTGTGCGGCAAAAATTAGACTCAATATTATTCATATGGTACCTGGACATATATTGGCTGTCTTAAACATACACTATTCATTGTAAACAACATATATATAAGTTGGAAACAGCATATTAGTTTCTAGTGACAAGAGTGTTCCACTCAACTGGACATAGATGATATGACACTAACCATGTGTCAACAAGCCACAACAAGACTAAAAACCTTAGAAAACTCTCTCTCAACACAGCTGGTTTGGAGAAAATATTAAAATGATCTTTAAACTGTAGAGTAATGCTTAAACGTAACCTTGACGTGGAGCAAGCACTAGATAATGGAGCACTTGGTACAGTTGTTGGCTTTCAAACATACCCACGTGCCAACAACATTCAGTTTGTCAATATTCTCTTTGACAAACTATCAGAAATTAAAAGGATAGGATGCTCAACAGCCAGCTTCCTTCTTTTCAAAGACATGTATGTACACAGAGAACAATTTTCTCTAACTCTAGCATATGCAGTCACCATTCGTAAATCTCACAGTCTTATCCTATATAAAGCATTGATAGAAATTGGTAGCAGTCTTTAAAGGAGGCATGAGTTATGTAGCACTATCACGCTTACGTACACTTGACAGACTATTTCTAATGAACTTTCAAGCAAGTAAAGTAATACAATAGACTGCGTTCACTCTACACCCCCATTTAAAAACCTATCCTGTTCCGCAAAAAGCAAAACGTTGTAAAAGAAAACTACTTCAGATTGAAACAATACAGGATCTCACTGAAATTCCTCCAAAGAAAGTAAAAGGAGATAATTCTTCACCAAGTACCACAACCAAAGAAGAATCTACTGCTCAAAGTAACTCAACTACCTCTTCAAAGTAGCAACACACACTCCGAACAAATTGCTTCGACAAAAGAACTGTCAGGTCCATTCAAATTTTCAATTACGACTGTTTTGTAAATTACTACGCAAATGTAGAAATAAATATTCTATTCCAATTACCACCAATTACTGACAACATTTACTTACACGGTACAGAACAATTGTGCTTGCAAATGTTAGTCCTTATAAATGCAACCAAAAATCCAGACAACACTTACAGTGTCTCTGGAATAAGGCAAGAATTGGACTACTGTGCTGGAATGGTCAAATTCACTATAAACTCACAAGAAGATCCATAAGAATTTCAAATGTACTTACTACAAGTACTAGAAAACAAAAACATACCTATGAATGAAATCTTCCAGATTTCATACATGTGGAAACATACATGCACTCTTTGCAGCCATGTAGTACAAGAAGAAGTTCCTAATGAATGCTTCGTATTGCAATTGATTTCAATCCGGCACAGAACCAAGTCAAAAGCCCAGCATGTAGTGCACAACTGAAATCCTTATTTATTTTTGTCTATAAGTTCCATATTCTAAACGATATACCAATCTTATCACACCCTTCTCCTGGAACCCCCCCACCCCCCAGTCACACTGAACCAGGAATCAGGCTGGTTTGCAAAGGTAAGTATTTATTTATGTATTTATGATTTAATCACAAATATGTTTTAATAGATAAACAGCAATCACCAATGGGGTGACAGAACACTGAATAATATCTTTAATACACGAGGAGTAAGTAATAGGCAAAACAAATGCAGCACAGAAAAGATTACTTTTGTGTTGGTTCAGATAAGATAGCACTGTGGTTAGCAGTTCCCCCTGAAACACCCCTCAAACCACCAATAGGCAATCTAAAGAGATAGGAGGAGAGAGCAGGTATTCAGGAATAGCGCCAATCAAACAGAATATCAGTCCCAGCAGGTATTCAGGAATAGCGCCAATCAAACAGAATATCAGTCCCACTTTCCCCCAGCAACACAAGAGAAAAACAGAATTGACTTTTCAGCTGTCAGACTGGCTTTCAAGATTGTCTTTAGAATGGACTGGGCAAAAACGCCAAATATGGTCAAAAATACTGAAATTGTTATAAATTACTATGGGAGCCACTTTGAATAGGTGCAAACAATCACCATCAATGATTTAATCATCAGAAAATATTTGAAATCTTAAGGTCCAAGTCGGAAGCAGTTAACAGCTATTTTACACGTGTAAACCTTTCCGATTTTTAAAATTGTGGCAAACTATTCATTTTGCAATATTCACAATAAAGGGAAAATCACACTGATTTGATGTGTGGTTTTGGATAGCTATGGATGTTAGGTGCAAGTAGGAGTTGAAATTTCATTTCTATCACAAAAACTGAAGGAATTATGGAGGTTTTAGTAAAATAGGCGCGAGAATGGAAAACAGGAATGCACTTTTAAAAATGACAAATGGGTTTGCTTACACTAGAGGATGACTATGAAGAAGTGAATACCACACAGGGATATTACAGTCACTGGATCAGGGTGACCCACCTGATAAGGAAACTCGACTTCTTTAGATGAGAAAAGGTAGTTCTAACAATACTGGTTCTGACGGAAAGATAGGATGGGTTGGATAGGGATAAAACAAGCAAAGATACTCCTAACAATACTGGTTCTGAATCAAAGATAGGATTGGTCTGAGATAGGGATAAGACTATGTAAAGTAAGTATGCCTTGGGCCACAGTTCTCCCTATTCATAATCACAGGATACATTTTTAAATGGGACCGATAGCACATCATGCACGGGACTGGATCCTCTAGGCCGGTCGCTGGATTGGCAAAGGATCTGCTCTCCTAGTCTGTGGGTATTTGGATCAGCTGGATGGTGAGTTCCTCAGGTAAGCCTAGTGGTGGCAAGCCAGAGAATTTCTGGATACTGATTCAAAAGGCCTTCTTACACCACACAGCGCTTTACTGAGTGGAGAGAATACATTTTAGGATTGGGGCCTTGCTGGAAATCTAGTCTCTATTGCTCGCAAGAGATTTGGCATCTAGATCTGGAAGAATATTTAAAGCTGGATGTAGGATGCTGGATCAGAATGCTTCCCTGGAATCAGGAAAGTGGCTGGATCTGTGTGTCCCTATGTGTTGTCAGCTGTCTCTATTTATGCTACAGAATGACATCCCAAAGGGGGTATGTGTGCCAGCTTAGCTAAGCTGCCCTGTGAGCTGGGATTGGACCAAACTTCATCTCCGCCTTGCAATTTGAGAGATTGGATCAAGGCTGGGAGATATCACGTTTTATGATTTGCTTTATAATCCTCAGAGACCTCCCTTTAGCCACTGGTCTCAAAATTGGATTTGATACTGAATGTACATTTCTTCATTGGTCACCTTTGTACAAATCAGACACAAATATGCCATATTTTACATAGTAGCTATTCCTCAAAACCCTGCAGTGGTGGGATCTTGTCTCCCCTTTCTACAGAACTTTGCCCTTTTCGCTATGAACACAATTTCCATTTTTTCTGCAAATTTCCACAAGTGTGCATGCTTACCGTAGGGATATGCGTTTACATTTTCACAATTCTAACAGTAATACATTTTGCATAAAACAACATATCTTGCCATTCCTGTCCAGAACATGTCACATGGTTCTGCCGCCTCTTCACACGTGAAGCCAGAAATGAAATTACCAACTCTGTCCTTTTTATATTTTTCACTATTTTGAATAGCAAGTTGTAAGTCTTTTAAAATGTGTTCTTTGTTCATGTTGAGCAACAGATGGTCACTTAGCTCTGCCTCTTTTTGTCTCCCTGCAGTTCAGGGCATCCCACTTCTTGCTTGTTCCTTCCAGAGGCCATTTACGACCCCTTTGACACTTCCAATTTCCTGGGCTGCAGCTTTGTCATTGTTCCTTTGCTTTCTGTAGACAAGATTCTGTTCTAACCTGCAATTAACACCTCCCTGTAAGTTTCAGCTGAGGGGAAGGCCCTCCTTCTGGGAGAAAAACCTGCAAACCACATTTGTTGCATCACATACTAATACATTTCTTTCTTGGCCTTAAAATCTGTGGAATCAAAAACAGAACTAAAATCTTTATTCCTTTTTGGAAACAATCCTGTTTATGTTTGCTAATTCAGCAGACTTTTTAGTTTTAGGTCATTTTAAAGCTTCCTCAGTACTCCTCTGACAGCTGCCATTCAGACAGCCCCGGGTACTGCACCCAGATTTTGGCATAGAGACTGTCAGTTTTCAGACTTTGTATGTTTCACAATCTTTCATTTGATACATGGATTTTAGCACCAGGCAATATTGTAGATGTTGAAAAGTGTTGTGTTATAGGCATTTTGAAGTTCTTGTCAACAAAACAAATATCATTTGTAGGCACATTTTCGGGTTTCACTTGCAAAGTGCTGCTTTTCTCTCTGCACTCTGTTTGCTGGTCATGGGACCAACTGGCACATTTCTGCAGGGTGTGCTCTATTCCACTGCACATGCACCATGAGTGGCAGCTTGTGCATCCCTCTTTTTCTTTTCTGAAGCACACGGTTTTTGTAGGTTTTTGGCGCACATAAGGGTTTTTCCGCCATTGTTGTTGTTTCTTTCCCCATAACTGGCAGGGTGATGCCGCATAGCATAGCAGAGTGGGTCAATACATTCCAAAGAACCCCCCCTTCCGACTTGATTTTGACTGCCCCTCAAGGGGAAGTCGGGAGATTGGGATGCTCTTTTCTTCTGTTCATGTGGAGAAATTCTGCTGCTTCTCCCATCAGTGCTAAAGCGACATGCTCTCCTCGCCGGTTCTGGTCAGGAGTGTGGCTGGTTCTGGTTGGGAGTATGGAGCGGCACTCCGGGCACCTTGGGTCTTTCCTCCCGGTTCCCAAGTGGTCCTCCTTGGTAATCATTTGGACAATTCTTAGTCCAGATGCTAGAAGATAGAACAGAGCATGGTTATGGATATTTTCCCACTACTGTGTCCAGACGTCATTTGGGGATGTCAGCAGTGGGAAAGACACTTGCATTGGTTATAATTGGCACTATTCCCCATCTGGGTTTCAGGTTGGTTCCTCTATTTGCTGCAAAGTATGCCTGGGATGGCAACTCTTCAGCTGCTTTATGTGGACCCACTTGTCTTCCCCTTCTGCCAAACTGCCCTTGGTGATGCGGATTCTGTAGGTGACTGGTGAGATTCTGTCCACAATTTCAAAAGGACCCCACCAACTTGGGAGGAATTTGCACTCTTTGGCTTGGTTCCTTTGGAAATTGTAGAAGTAGACCCGGTCTCCTACTTGGTATTCCTTTTCAGTGGTCTTGAGATCATAGTGAGTCTTCATACTGTCAGCAGATCTTGATTCTGCTGAGCATAGGCAAAAGCATGTTGAAGGTGTTTTCTCAGATTCTCAACATACTCATGAGTTGTGGAGGCATTTATCAAGATCTGCTCTTGGGTTCTGTAGAGCAGATGCTGGGGTAGCACCATCCTTCATTCAGTCATAAGCTCAAATAGAGACATTTTTGTTGCAGAAGAAGGGGTAGATTTGATGGCCATCAGAACAACGGGTAATCAAATGTTCCAACTTGGCCCAGAATCTGCCACAAACATTTTTAATATGCTCACAATAGTTTTATTGTACCTCTCAACTCCACCCCTGGAGGGCGCCGGTAGGCAATGTGTAGTTTCCTTTTGACCCCAAGTATCTCCCACACCTTTGTAATCATTTTGTTAGTGAAGTGGCTACCTCGGTCTGACTCATTCCTTTGGGGTAGTCCAAAATGCGAGAAGATGTGATTGATCATCAGGGCAGCTGCTGTTTCTGCCTTGCAATTTGGGGCCAGGAGACATTACACCCATTTAGTGAACAAGCATGTTACGGTCAACATGTACTTGTTCCACCTAGAGGAGGGAATCACGGGCCTGATAAAATCGACTTGCAAATCTGACCAAGGCAGTGTCATCCCCCTCTTTTGGAGGGGAGCACGGTGTGTGAGTGATGTTGGCTGAAATTGTGCACACAAAGACACCCCTTCAAGTATTGGTCGAGGTCCTGCCCTATGTGTAGGCAGTATGCAACCTCTCACAAGATTCTAATGTCATATGAAACCCCCGATGACCGGCTGTGGCTGCATCATGGCCGTGATTTAACATCAGGCTTCGGAATGAGGTAGGGACCACCCATTGGTCATAGCCTGCTATGGATCTCCTTACCAGCAAACCGTCTTGGATTCGTAACATTTTTGGACATTTCATCAACACTCTGAGGTCCTCTTCCCCAACGTAATCGGTATTCATCAGGGGAAAGTTCTCAGGGTCCTCAATGTGTTGATAAAACTTACCAATTATTGGCTCCCCTTTTTGAGCCGTAATCAAATCAGCATCTGGGGTCTCCTTACTCCATTATGCAGTTGAGAGTTCATTGTGAGCATTTGTCTGGGACCTACGGATTGCAGTGACCTGGATTTCCCCCAACAGGGACTCAATCTCAAGTAGATCCCCTTGGATGGCTCTGGTTTTGGCCAGCTGATCAGCTAGGTCATTTCCAGTCTTGTCTGGTCCCTCTACTTTAGAATGACCCTTGATCTTTTTCCAGTAGATGGTCATCCCATTTGAAGTGACCAGATCATCAATATCTTCTATTAATTGTCCATGTTTTAAAGGTTTATTATTAGCACATAGCATGCCTCTGGTTTTCCAGTTAACCAGGTGCTCCACAAACCCGTTCCTTACATAATCTGAATCAGTGATTATGACGAGTTTGTGGAGTTGGTGTTGGACAGCAGTGAGGATGGCTTGATGCACAGCCATCAACTCTGTCACTTGACTACTTCGGGAACCGATTTTGTACCCAGCGGAGGGTTCTGGGGCATCATTCACCCATGCATTCCCTACGCCGGCCACAAGTTCCTTTTCCCCATTGTTGTCAACATGGTAGGAGCACCCATCCACATAGACAGTGGGCATTCCCTCACATTGGTCTTCTCATAGACTTTGTGTGGGGAATTAATGTATGCCTCCATGTTGTCCTTGATTTTAAGACTTTCGTCCTCGAGACAGTTTTCTCTGGCACAATCATGTAAGTCAGCCAGACCTTGCACGAGGGGACTCTTCTTGTTTTGGCCATATCTTACCTCCACAGGAAAGCCTTGCATTGACAGAATCCAGGAAGTAATTCAGGAATTACTGACATTTCCGGCCCGGATTCTGTCACTTTGAAGATATTGCAAAGGTTGGTGTGGAGTCTCCACTATAATGTGTTCCCCCTGGATAAACGGGCAGTAATTCTTCAATGCCCACACCTTTGCCAGGAGTGCCTTCTCACAATCGTTGAATTTTTCCTCCACAGAGGATAAAGTCTTACTCGCATAGGAGATTACTTTATTGACCTTGTCATGTTTTTGATATAATACTGCAGTCAAGCATGTATTTGGGAACCCTGTCTCCAAGAAGAACTCCTTGTTTTTGACAGAGTAAGCTAGGCAAGGCGCTTGTGAGAGGCTTCTTTTGAGTTGTCTCACTGCCTCAGCTTGGTCTGGACCCCACTCCCACTTGACCCCCCCCTTTCAACAGATGCATCATGGGTCTTGTGATCTCTGCATAATCCTCAATGAACTTTCTGCTGTAAATAGTCAGTCTGAGGAGACTTCTTAGTTCCGGCAGAGTTGTGGGGTCTTTGATTTTCCGGAGTGCTTCTACTTTCTTTTCCTGGGGACAGAGACCTTCAGGAGTTATCTCATGCCCCAAGAAAATGACACTGGTTCTGCACCACTGTGCCTTTTGGAAGGAGAGTTTTGCTCCGGCAGCCCTCAACTGTGTCAGAACATAACAGATCTCCGCTATGTGTTCCTCCACAGTTGAGCTTTTGACTAGAACATCATCTACATAGGCCAGGTTACCCCTTTCACCCAAATCGGGCATGGTCTTATGCAGAAAGATGTTAAATTCATTGCCGGAGTTGATGTATCCGAAGGGAGTCCGGGTCCAAGTGTACTGCTGCCCCCCGAAGGTAAAGGCCAGCTTGTATTGGTCCTCCCTACTGACAGGTACAGTCAAGTACCCATTGGTCATGTCAATTGCAGTGAATACCTTTGACCCCTGGATCTGGGCCAGCCCTTGGTCAATGTAGGGAAGAGGCCATCGGGAAGCATGGACCCGTTTGTTGAGCTCCCTTAGGTCAGCACAGAGTCTCCACTGGGCGATTGGTTTCAAAATCCCCAGCACCGGATTATTGAAGGTGCTTTGGACTGTCGAATTATCCCACGGGACTCAAGTTTCTTAATTATTTCAGTAAGGGACTCCATTGATGCAAGAGGCAAGCGATATTGCTTCACAAACACTGGAGCCATGCCAGGGTCTGTGGGAATTGTTGTTGTGTGGATGTCGGTGCGACCGTAGTCATATGAGTCCACCGCAAAGAGATCTTGAAAATCTAAGAAAACTTGTTTCAATTTTTGCTTTTGCTCCAGAGTCTCACAGGCATCAGCTAGGTTTACTCTCTTCAACCATCTGCCTAAAGCCCGGAAAGACTTCTGGTTTGGCTATCTCAGCAGCCTCCTCCAGCTGGGTGGAGAAGTCCCTGGTCAAAGTACTGACTTGGACTGCTGGCTTCAGGTGGGGAAAGCAGTCCTTGTGGACTTGAAAGATCACCTCTTCCCTCCTGAAGTCACAGGTCACATCTTCCTTACCACAGGGGCAGGAAGAGTACACCAGGAAATTCCCCCCATGCCAGGTGAAGATCCAGTCTGGTGTTGTGTCATCGTCACTATCACTGTCAAAACAGTCCCTGTGGATTGGTCATCAACCGCCATTCCAATAATGATGCCTGCGCCCAGAGTGATACTCTTTAGGTCGCTGTTATCCACCTCTATTGGAATGGTGTCATGTTCCATATTGACTAGTGGTGTTGGTTTTACCCCCAACCCTTGCTGTTGGAAATGAGCATTGAGATGAACATAGGGGTCAGGATTTTTCAGTTTCTGTCCTCTTTTAATTTTTACTCCAAATGAGAATTGTCGGGTCCGTTCTGGGATGGTGACTTCCTCTCCAATCTGAATTTCAACTGCATGTGGCAGCAGTTGAGTTGACCAAAATGCTTTCTCTGGGTCATCAAAGTCCATGGGATTACCCACTAATCGGGACCAGGCTTTGAAGTTTATTAGGTCCAAACTAATGGCCAAGCAATTGAGAATGTCACTGCCTAAATAGAATGCAACAGGGACATCTTGCACGACTCAACAATTATGGACTATGCTCTTGTTGCCTAAGGACATTTTGAGCATACACCTGCTAGGCAGGAGATGTTTGGAATACAGTGTTTCCAGGTCCATTTCCCATTTGTCTAACAGTTTAAATGTGGGAATGGCTGGATCTTTTGGGTGTTTGAAGAACATGGCCTCGCTGATGGAGCTCTTACCGTTGTTCACACACACTCGGGCGAGAACAGAGTCCTTCCCTTCATTTAACTGAATAGGGATGAACAACTGCTCTCCAATTTTCTGAATATCAGCCAAGATTTGAGCTAATTTCTCATCATTTTGGACTGTAGAAGTGGGATTTTCTGATTGTGAATTGGTATTCAATTTCAGAGTGTTCCATTCCGGTGTGGAATGGCACCTTAGACTGGAAGGAAGGTTGATTTTCAGAAATAGAGAGGACTCCCCATCACCAGTTTGTTGTCCTACTTCAATTACTGTCATGTCTGGGATTTGGTTATTCTGGAAGTGGAATTCAATTTGGTCAGGTTTCTGTTCAACCATGTGGCATGTGCCATTTAAACTAACATGGTTGACACTATGTTTCAATTTTATTGGTTGGTTAGTCTGGGTCCAGAGGACCTTGTTTACACAATCTATGAGGGAGACAATCTACACAGGATGTCATTCCCTAGTAAACAAGGTGTCCCCTCTCGAGTCACAACTATGTACGGGTGCTTCACCTTGTGTCGCCCAATTTTAATGTCTAAAGCTGCAGTCCCCTCGACAGGAATTTCCTTCCCATCGAAGTTCTAAAGTTGTCCAGGAAGAGGGGTGAGAGGGATTTGGTATTTCTCCCCCCTTCCCGAATTCAGCTGATCAAATGCCCTTTTTGACAGAAGGGTGGCTTGGATCCAGTGTCCACCAGTGCCAGAATTGTACATTGCCCCTGTATGTGGACGAGGGCATAAAATCTTCCCTCCTTTTCCTCAAGGCGGCAAAGATAATGCACATTTTTGGCCAGTTGGTGGGTTAATTTCTTCGCTTTGGATTCTGACAAAGGGGTGATTTGGGCAGGATTTTGTTTGGGATCTTGGGAACCTGTAAGAAAAAGGTGGCAAATGGATATGGGGAAAGTTTTGGGCTCCCTCGGTTCTGATTCTGGGCAGCCTCCCCCCCACCCCTTTTTGGAGGCTGTCACCAGAATTGTTTTGAACAAGGGGATTTTCTTGCTGGTCATTCTGGGGTTAGATGATGGGCGGTTTTAACTCGGTCCCCACATCTACCCAGTCTTGATCAGGATCTCTTGGGGCCCATTTTTCTTTGGGAGGAGTTCCCCCATCCCTAAAGGAGAAGATCCCTTTCCCAGAATCCTCTGGGGACCCCTCTCCTTCAAATTGGAAGATTCACACCTCCTCCACAAAATGGGCCTTTTTAGGCTCTTTCTTTCTCCTACCCGCCCTCTGTTCCTTAGGTTGCAGACTTTCGGGGGCAGAAGTTTCTGGTTCCGGTTCCTGGGTTTCTAGGGCCTTTCCACAAATGGGTAAGGAAGCTTCCTCTAAGGCTTTACACCCCTCTTCTTCCTGTGCCTCTTCCCTGGGAACCATAGGGTTGTCTGGGTTCTTCCCCCATCATTGTTCTGGAGCACCAGACCCTTTATTTGAGGAGTTCTGAGTCACCATGTTCATTGGAGGGTTTTGCTGCACACTAAACATGCGACCCAGATCCTGTGCCATGTTCTGGACTTGGCGCTTCAGTTGGGATTCCCGCTCTGTCTGGTACGGGGTCCTCTGGTCTACTCTTGGTTGATCACAGGAAGGGTAACTATCCCTTCTCCCATAATACCCCTGGTTAGGATAGTTTTGGTACCCCTCCACCCTTGGCCTCCCTTCTCCCATATTGGGCTGTCTGGGCTCAGGAGAGTGGGAAAAGAAAGAAGGGTTGTTTTGGGGGTTGAGGTTTGGCAGGTACCGGGGAAAGAAATTTAACCCGACATTGGAGGGATTACTGCCCTCCTGGGGAAAGTCAGGAGGGAAGTTTCCTGGGTTGACAGCTGTCTGGTTGGATCCCCCCCTTGGGATGGAGGGGACCACACATAACCCAGGATGGGTCTGTTGCCCTTGTACCGGGGTCTAATGTAATCAGGGGAGTTAGGGGTCCCATTTGTGGGGTTACATCCATGACTCCCTGTTTGGGATTGGCCCAAGGGCCTTCTGGGTATTGGGTTGGTAGGATTCTGTGCAGGAATGTTTTAAGGCCCCCCCCGTCTCCAGATCTAAAATGGGGACAACCTTCACCTCGGCCACCTTGGCAGCAGCAGGGGTGTAGGTTGGTTTTGGGTTTTTGTTAGTATTTTTACTTTCTAGTGGCTTCTACACTTCATAGGTGCGAGTTGCTTGTTCAATGACCCAGTCTAGTGATCTTTTCTCATGGGAGTCCCTCACTAGCTGGGTCATAATGTATTTAGGGAGGGCATGAAAGAAGGTATTGACAAATTCCCTACTGTCTGTGCACACTCTTCTGGTGGTCTGCGCAAAGGCACATTTCAGTTCTTGGACACATTTTTGTGGGGCCTGGTCTTCCCCACATTGCAGATTGTTGGGTTTCCTTGCGGGCCTCTTGAGGGTTTCTATGAATTGAAAAATGCTTTAGGATGTCCGCCCTATAGGTGGGCCATCTTGAATAGTTCTGATCCTCAAGCCCCGCAACGAAGATGGAGTATGCAGGTGAAAATGTCCACTTGACATACTGAATACAGTTTTGGCTGTCCTTCAGGTGGAAACTCTCCATCATTTGCTCAAACAATCCGAGGTGCTCCCAAACTGAATATTTGGCATTTTTGTGGTAGGGCGTGATGATGCTCCTAATAGCTTTGATTTGCTTAAGGGGATCTTTCAGTAAAGCTCTCTTAACTTTGTTGGCCTTTTTAGTTCTGGTCACCCTGGTCCATTCATCCTCTGACTCAGAGGCACTGCTACCAGAGGTGGCTGTCTGCTCCTCTAGGCTCGCCCTAATTCTGCAAGCTTGGGAATGGCTGGCAGAATGTGGGGGCCTATTCTCTTGAGACATGTGGCGGTCAGAAGAGTCTTCTGACTCTCCCTTGCTCCCAGGATTGGTTGAGTACCCCCTCCACTGTCCTAGCTGGGAAGGGGTTTTTAAGATACTCTTAGTGGGCCTAGTCTCATGGAATCCCCCACCAAATGTTACTGATTGATCTCTAGGTAGGTGATATTTCTGAGGATCCAGTTCTCTGATTCTCCCCTCACTGGAGTCTCCCTGGTTAGAGAAGCTGGCCCTAGCATTTGGGAACCTGCACATTGATGCCCGCCCATCCATTTCTGGGAGGTGTTGATGTATCAGTCCCATATTTCCTCTCGTGTTGAAGTCTACCATCCCTGTGGCCTTTGGTTCAAATGAGGCACTGGAAATGGTGGTGGCAGAGTCCATAGAACTGAAGGGATTAAAGTCCCTGATGCCGGGGATCCTGAGGTTATGCTCAGGGGTTTTGCTCTCCCATCTTACCTCATCTCTTTCAGCCCCTACTCCCTGGTGACATGCCAGAATCTGACCCTTTTGGTCCTCTATTAAGGCCTTACTGGTCTCTATGAGTTGTTCTTGCATGGCTATCTGTCTATGGAGCCTGTCATTCTTTTCACAGAGAGCCTCATTGTCTCTCTGTGCTTCCTGCCTGAATTGGGAATATTGTGCCAATTTTTGATGCAGGAGACTCACCTCCTGACTTTGGTCCTTACTGGTCTGATTATTCTTTGCCAGAGCATCCTTCATCCGCCTGGTGTGCTCTAACACCTTTTCATAATCCATTTTGATTTCACCAAGTTCCTGAAGGACCAGGTGATTTTCTTCTAAATTTGTTTTTAAATGGCTGACTTCAGAGTGCCCCTCTATGCAGCCAGGTCATTCCTCTGTTTTTTAAGGGCACCAGCTTTCTGGCGCTCCTCATCAAACTCTGTTTGGGATTCTATGTCCTTAATAATTAATTTATTATTTTCCTCTTTTAAGGATTCTAGGCGGTTTTGTAGGGTGACTACCTGCTCTGCGCAGGCTCTGTTAAAATATAACTGTTGTGCTAGCTTTTGTTGACTCTGTTGCAGAGAATCCAACCTTTCTTGACATTCTTTTTGCAGTGTCTGTACCTGGGCATCTAGCTCTGCATTCTTTTGCAGTAAGATAGCCCGATCTTCTTGGAGTTTGGTGGCATACTGTCTAGCCCCTGTTTCAGATTCCTTTCTATCATGGAGCCATTGCTCCGCAGAGTCCAGATTGCTCTGGATTTTCTGCAGTGCTTCCCCTCGCCTCTTTGTGAAGTCTACATCTTCTGCATACTTTTCCTCTATGAATCCTATGTGGAGGTACAGGTAGGCCGCTATTTTGGCAATTTTGCATTGCTCCTCTTTAATTTTCGGGATCTTGTACAGCTCACTGAGTGCTTGATGTAATGGCTCCTTGTCCTGCCAGATATTAAGCTTGGTTTCAGTGACTTCTTGTTGTATTCCCTGCAGCCATACCTGTGCGTCCTGTTCTACCCATTCACTCCTGACAAACAATTTGTGCAGTATGCGTTCCCTTGCAATATTGATTTCCACTGGGGTCGCCATTCCGGAAATATTAATTTCCTTCTGGCTTATCTCAGGGTTACTTTACTTTTGCAAACAGGCCCAACTCCTTTGAGTATTTCAATTGAGGGGTGCTGATACAGTGTAGCACAGTATGGTAGTATGGTAACCCAACAAGGTATATTTACCCCATCAGTTAGCACGCTGTGTTAGACTGTCACGAGTGGTATGTCTAATTCAGGATCTCACAACGAGCCCCCAAGCTGTAAGTGATTTAAATCCTGCACACACCCAAGTCAAAGCCCAGCATACAGTGCACAACTGAAATCCTTATTTATTTTTGGCTATATGTTCAATATTCCAAATGATATACCAATCATTTCACACCCTTCTCCTGGACCCTCCACCAACAGTCACACTGAACCAGGAATCAGGCTGCTTTGCAAAGTTAAATATTTATTTATGTATTTAAGATTTAATCACAATATGTTTTAATAGATAAACACCAATCACCAATGGGGTGACAGAACACTGAATAATTTCTTTAATACACGAGGAGTAAATAATGGGCAAAACAAATGGAGCACAGAAAAGAATACTTTTGTGTTTGTTCAGATCAGATAGAACTGTGGTTAGGAGTTCCCCCTGCAGCACCCCTCAAGCCCCCAATAGGCAATGTAAAGAGATAGGAGGAGAGAGTAGGTATTCAGGAATAATGCTAATCAAACAGAATATCAGTCCCACTTTCCCCCAGCAACACAAGAGAAAAACGGAATTGACTTTTCAGCTGTCAGTGTGGCTTTCAAGATTGTCTTTGGAATGGACTGGGCAAAAACACCAAATATGGTAAAAAAACACTGAAATTGCTATAAATTCCTATGGGATCCACTTTGAATAGGTGCAAACAAGCACCAGCAATGATTTAATCAGCAGAAAACATTTGAAATCTTAAGGTCCAAGTAGGAAACAGTTAACACCTATTTTAGACATGTAAACATTTCAGATTTTTAAAATCGCAGCAAACTTTTCATTGTGCGATATTCGCGATAGCAGGAGAATCACACTGATGACTATGAAGAAGCGAATACCACACAGGGATATTACAGTCTCTGGATCAGGGTGACCCACCTGATAAGGAAACTCAACTTCTTCAGATGAGAAAAGGTAGTTCTAGCAATACTGGTTCTGATGGAAAGATAGGATGGTTTGGATAGGTATAAGACAAGCATAGATACTCGTAACAATACTGGTTCTGAATGAAAGATAGGATCGGTCTGAGATAGGGATAAGACTATGCAAAGTACATATGCTATGGGCCACAGTTCTTCCTATTCATACTCACAGGATAAGTTTTTAAATGGGACTGACAGTTCTTGTCAGGATTGGGTCTGTTCTAGGAAAGATAGCACATCAGGCACGGGACTGGATCCTCTAGGCCGGTCGCCGGATTGGCGCAGGATCTGCTCTCCTAGTCTGTGGGTATTTGGATCAGCTGGATGTCGAGTTACTCAGGCAAGCCTGGTGGTGGCAAGCCAGAGAATTTTTGGATACTGATTCAAAAGGCCTTCTCACACCACACAGCGCTTTACTGAGTGGAGAGAATACATTTTAGGATTAGGGCCTTGCTGGAAATCAATAGTCTCTATTGCTGACTAGAGATTTGGCATCTGCATCTGGAAGAATATATAAAGCTGGATGTAGGATGCTGGATCAGAGTGCTTCGCCGGAATCAGTAAAGTGGCTGGATCTGTGAGTCCCTTTGTGTTGTCAGCTGTCTCTATTTATGCTATAGAATGACATCCCAAAGGGGGTTTGTGTGCTGGCTTAGCTAAACTGGCCCCTGTGAGCTGGGATTGGACCAAACTTCATCTCTGCCTTGCAATTTGAGTTATTGGATCAAGGCTGGGTGATGTCACGTTTTATGATTTGCTTTACAATCCTCAGAAACCTCCCTTTAGCCACTGGTCTCAAAATCAGATTTGATACTTTTGTACATTTCTTCATAGGTCACCTTTATACAAATCACACACAAAGATGCCATATTTTACATAGCAGCTATTCCTCAAAACCCCAAGGTGGTGGGATCTTGTCTCCCCTTTCTACAGAATTTTGCCCTATGAACACAATTTCCAATTTTTCTGCAAATTTCCACAAGTGTGCATGTTTAACGTAGGGATATGCGTGTACATTTTCACAATTCCAACCGTAATACATTTTGCATAAAACCACATATCTTGCCATTCCTGTCCAGAACATGTCATACGGTTCTGCCGCCTCTTCAGACGTGCAGCCAGAAATTAAATAACCAACTCTGTCCTTTTTATATTCTTCACCATTATGAATAGCAAGTTATAAGACTTTTAAAATATGATCGTTGTTCATGTTTAGCAACAGATGGTTGCTTGGCTCTTCCTCTTTTTGTCTCCCTGCAGTCCAGGGCATCCCCCTCCTTGCTTGTTCCTTCCAGAGGCCATTTACGACCCCTTTCACACTTCCAATTTCCTCAGCTGCAGCTTTGGCATTTTTCCTTTGCTTTCTGTAGACAAGATTCTGTTGTAACCTGCAATTAACACCTCCCTGTAAGTTTCTGCTGTGGGGAAGACCCTCCATCTGGGAGAAAAAACTGATTTTCCAGTTCTTTGCAGCTTCAGCCAAGCTAATTAACTTTTAAGCCTAGCAAAAACCACATTTGTTGCATCACATACAAATACATTTCTTTCTTGGCCTTAAAATCTGTGGAATCAGAAACACAACTAAAATCTGTATTCCTTTTTGGCAACAATCCTGTTTATGTTTGCTAATTCAGCAGACTTTTTAGTTTTAGATCATTTTAAAGCTTCCTCAGTACTCCTCTGACAGCTGTCATTCAGCCAGCCCCGGGTACTGCACCCAGAATTTGGCATATAGCCTGTCAGTTTTCAGACTTTGTATGTTTCACAATGTTTCATTTGATACGTGGATTTTAGCACCAGGTAAGATTGTGAATGTTGAAAAGTGTTGTGTTATAGGCATTTTGGAGTTCTTGACAGCAAAGCAAATATCATTTGTAGGCACATTTTTGGGTTTCACTTGCAAAGTTCTGCTTTTCTCTCTGCACTCTGTTTGCTAGTTATGGGACCCACTGGCACATTTCGGCAGGGTGTGCTCTATTCCCCTGCACATGCACCATGGGTGGCAGGTTGTGCATCTCTCTCTTTGTGTGCTGAAGCACACAGTTTTTTTAGGTTTTTGTAGGTGTTTGGCACGCACAAGGGTTTTGCCACCATTGTTGCTATTTCTTTCCCCATAATTGGCAGGGTGATGCCGCATACCATAGCTGAGTGGGTCAACACAATCCACAGTATATGTATCCATACCTAGCTGTGAATCCATTCCATTTCAGCAACTTGTACAAAATGCCATGGCAGATTATGTACTACCTGCAATTTAGATAATCGCTCCACCTTACAAATACAGACACATAGTAAATAGGTAATAGTAATGCTTTTACGTTACAATGCAGATGGTACCAAAAACAACTGCAAGTTGACTGGATTCACACATGGTCAAGTATCACTTGGTAAGAAAACCTTCAAAACAATAGGAATAATCTACAATGCAGGAGCCACAACCAATGCAGGTCACTACAGTGCATATATAAAAAAGAAATGTGGATGGTTTGATTGTAATGATACTGCCATTACTCTAAAACAGAGATTAGCAGTAAATCTTATTGACGCTTACTTAATATTCTTAAAACCAAAATGTAATAGCTAATCTGTGCATGAACAGTTAGAATATGCCAAAAGGTATCTAACTGCTCTAAAATTCTGCAACAAGCAAACCGATAAATAAATATCACTAAAATCAAACAAGAAATATACAGTTAGAATACGCCAACAGGTGTCTAACTGCCCCAAAAATCTACAACAAACCAACAGATAGATGAATATCAGTAAAATGGAAAAATAAAGAAACAAATAAAATACACCAACTACTATCTAATTGCAACAATACTACAACTACTGCCAAATTAAAACCACACGCCTATTCAATTCCTCCTACTGAAAACAATGAAAGAAATATATTGTAGCACAACATAGAAAGGTTTTTGTTTTTAATCCAGCATGGATATTTTCCCATCAGAGCTTCTAGGATTGTCTACGGTAGGTTTTAAGGGTTGTGCATGATTTCTCTCCTGTTTTTATAAGGTTCTGGCGGAACATTTTTTGTAAAATATTTTTTTTGGTATGGTTGCTTGCCACTACATCAGGATTTATAGGTGCAGTGTTAGCAGTAGTGCTAGCTGAAGTCTTGTTAATCACTTTCTGGTTTGTTTTACATTTTGAAAGAGGAGGCAAAGTTTCTGTACTCGAAGCTTGTTTTGTATCGCTTAATGACTGTATTAGCTGATTTGTTTGAACTTTTTGTACAAATTCTGCTAGAGATGAGGCTTATTTTGGACACTTTTATTTTGATTTGCTCTACTTCTGTGTTGCTTTCGACGGAGTTGCTTTTTGGTAGGCATTCTTTGGGGTCTGCTGGAGAAAAAAAGAAAGTGTGAGTTGAGCTGTTGTGCAGTGTATGTGTGCTTTGTGCATGAGTGAATGAGTATGATGGTAAGGATGTATGTGGAGGTGTGTGATTGTGCAATGGGCAGCTACATCAATTTGGGATGGCTATTCTTGTATTTGATTGTTACTATAGTGGTGTTCAGATGACAATACAAAGTTTGCAGCTGGTGAGGGGAAGCACTAACATTAAATCTAATGGTACAGGGTTAATACACTTGTTTGTTCTACAATACCAGAATTCTAGTGTGTTTGAGTAACAGTTAGAACATTATGGTAGTATTGCACTTACTTTTTTACATGGAAAGAGTAGGTTTCTTCTAAATTCTTGTTCGTACTCCAGACACTGCTGCTTTTCAGGAGAGTGCTCTTCACTGTAATTGTATAAGAAAGAAGTTAGTAAATATGTGTGTTTAGAGCACTGTTGTTAGTGTAGACATTGTTTTTTTTGTTTTTACAGTAGTAGGGTTTTCTGATAACTGAGCATAGTATGTACCTGTACTTTCCCTTCCCTATGTGCATCCTGTATATTTTACTTAGAATGTGTTAGTTGAACATGCTTTACAAATGAGTATAATAGTAAGTGTGCAGAGAACACTTGGCGTGTTAAGGTTGTGTTATTGGATGTTAGGAGATAGAAGAAATAATCATATGCTTTTCTTGCTATTTTTACAGGGTAAATGGCAGGACCTGTACAGAAAAGCATGAAATGTATGCATTTGTGAAGGTATTGGAAATACAGCAGAAGGATTTGATGTAGAGGCAGTGGTGTTTTTTCAGCCGGGAGCCTTTGTAATGATATTGCCTATCTGTGTGTATGAATAAAGATGCATGTACTCATCCTGGCTGCGTATCATTTTATAATACACTACTGAGAATTTTTCCACAATTATACTGTTATTTCTCTCATCTTTTAATATGAAATGACACTTTTTTAGATAGCTCTGTGTGTAAACAAAAATTTGGAGATCAGACAGGTTTGCAATTGACCATAGATCATAGCAGACGGGAGAAATGACAGTAAGTTTATTTTACAGGTTATACAGGGTGACAGTACTCTATTTATATGCATTCATACAAGAGCTGTACATGTACTGTGCAGAAAATATTCATACCTGTAGTTTGTGTTGATGTGTGTGGATGTGCATGAATCTGCAAGTAGAATCTTGGGGAGTTTTATAGTAGTTGTTGCTGTAGGTCCTTTGCAGCCACAGCTCAATTGTACTGAGAGTGATCAAAAGTACATCTAAAGTGCTGATCTGTCATGATGGAGTTAGATGTAGAGTTCTTGCATGTGATTGCTGATTGGTGGATGGTTGCCAATGAGAGAATGGTGGTGGAGTGAAGTGCAAAGGGTAGAAGGGCTGCCCCATTGTTACGTGTTCCTCGGACACCGTGGCTGTCCGCAGACAGGGCGTGCCACATACGTGACTTCTCAACATATCTGGCATGGAAATAGGACTGCAGGGATCAGCTAATCAGGTGTTGAGGTTGTGGTTTGTATTGAAAGAGGCTGTGTGTAGTAAAGATGGCAGAGGTGGAGAAAGCCAGGGTGCTGGTGCTCGGAGATATATTTGTTGATAGTTTGGAGCAGTATGCTAAATGTAGGAATCTAGCAAAGAATTGTGATGTAAAAGGAGTGGAGGTAATGTGGAGTACTGTGCCTGGTTTTCATTTGCAGGCAGTTTTGGAAGTTTGGCAGGATATGGCTAGGTTCAATAGTCCAAATGTAGTTGTCCTGCACTGTGGTGCTGTGCATTTGGGCTATGTCAGTGCCCCTACTTTGTTGCAAGATCTGCAAAACTTGGTTCAGGCAGTCGTGAAAGTCCTTCCAAATGCCAAGGTTATTTTTTCTGCTTTGTTACCTAGGGCAGTATGGGACAATAGTTCTGTTTTTGTCCTCAGCAAAATATTGCTAGGTGTTTAATTAACCAAGGCATGTTTGCTTTTATGATTAGAGCTGGGATGCTCTTTTGCAATATTTCATGGGACATGCTATGCTGTTTTGGAATATAAGGATTGCTTAAAGCTAATGTGAAGATATTTGGAAGAAGATAAGAAATAAAAACCCAAAAATACAAATAAAAGTTGTTTCTGAAGCATCTTCAAATAAACCCAAAAAAAGGCTCTTTTCAGAGCCAGACTCAAAGGGGAAATGTGGTACACTATTTAAATTTTCATTCCCCACTCTCAGATTTTTCAATTTGTCCGCGGACACTGTGGTTGTCCGTGGACAGAACACATTGCATACAGGGATTTTGAGGTTGAGAGGTTTGCAAATAAGACTTAGCAGAGCAAGGGATTGGTCAATAAAGTTTACTGGGTGTGATGTGTAAGGAGAGAGTTTATCAGAAAGTATTTTTCCTGAGAGGAGAGCACATAGCTATGGCTGTGTGATTAGGAAAGCAGATTGTTTGGTTTTTGGGAGATTCATGGATAAATTGGTTAGAGGTGCATGCAGATCGCTGTGGAGTGGCTGCACATCTTGGATTCCCTCATGTGGAAGTGCACTGGCATGCAGAGTGTGGAAAGAAGTGGCTGGATTTGGTACCTCTTTATGCTACTTTGATTACACAGTGTCATCCGGACATTATTATTATTCATTGCGTAGGGAACAGTTTAGGACATGTGTCTGGAAACTCTTTGCAATTTACAATGAAAGAAGGACTTGGGAGAGTTATGAACATGTTTCCAAACTCCTGAGTAATTTTTTCTCGTATAGCGCATGGACAAATGTGGCTGCGTTCTTCTTCATTTGGTCCACAAATGGAGAAAGCGAGGCGCAATGCCAACAAGGCTGTTTGTGCCTTTTTGAGAAATGTTGGCATGCCCTCTTTTCACAATGAAAATATTATGTTCGGTAGCAGAAACATTTTTCGCAGAGATGGAGTACATTTTATTTATGCTGGCAATCAGATTTTTCTGCGAAATATACAAAAAGCAGTGGAACCCTTTTTGGAATCATAGCAATCCATTTTGCAATAGGTGTTGACCATTTGAAGTTTTCGAAAGAAAAATAACCCCACAAAAATTCTCTTTTCAGAGCCACCACTTCCTCCTGGAGAAAAGTGCAATGGTTCTGATAGGACAGCACCCCAAAAATGTTAAAAGTCTGTGGAAAGTCCGCAGACTTCTAAAAATGCACAGGGCTCTGCAGCATTTCATTGACACTTCTATTTTTGAACTGTGAAAGGCAGCTCTGAAAAGAGCCTTTTTTTGGGGGGTTTTGTTGTTTTCTTTGGTTTTTTAAACATGACACACAAGGAAAGGAGGGGAAAGGAGGGCAAAGGAGGGTAAGGAAGGGATACAAACCACGGGAATAAGAAAGGGCAGGTGGAGAGAGGAAGATGTGGGCCTTATTCAGGTAGGTAGCCGTCCTTCTCATGCTCCTTGACCGCAGCCTCGAAAGCACTTTGAAGTGACTCTCCTCTGCAAAGTACATGCACAAGACTGTGACCCTCAGAAGGTAAGCGTCAACAGCATCACTTATGGCCTGTGAGGCAGCTGGAGGAATGCGCTGTCCCACTGAAGTGTCTCTTGTGGTGACAGGAGCAGAAATGGAGGATGCTGCATGGGAAGTCAACCTACTATGTTAATTGCAAGGTACAACCTTACGAACAGCCCCACCATGGAACGATCTTAGGTGTCGCTTCATTGATGTAGTACCATAGCTATAGGAACCTTGTTTGCACGTGATTTTGGTACTCCATCAACACTGGTGAATAACCTCCACACCCAAGATTCATGATGAGTGCTAGTAGCAGGGACTTCCACTACCTCATCCTCTTCATCCTCTTCATCACTCTCCTCTGCATCCTCACGCCTGTTCACCTCTGCAGGCCCTTGGGGAGGTGGTGGTGGTGGTGGAGGGGGTGGGGCGGTGCTGAGACAGCAGTAGCACCAGCAGCAGCCATGGATGCCATCAGGACAGCTCTTAGCAATCAGCAAAAGCAAATAGCAAAAGCAGGTCAATCTTAAGTAGTAGAAAGAGAGAATGAGGACCAATTCTGGGGTGTGGCCTTTTATAGGGGTGCTGGAGCATGCGCCAAGGACACCCGCACTGCCCGCTGACACTTCAGACACCAAGAAAGTGCCCAAAATGTACCAAAAAGTATGTAGATCGTCAGGGACATTGTCTGGGGCATGTGCAATGGTGGACTTTTACTGGAAAATACCTTGGATTGCTAAAAAAAACACGTATTAAATGTTCAGGGGCCCAGACAGTATACACGAACAAGGACCCACGCTGAGTAGGTGCGGTAACATGATGACATCATGGACACGTTCGCGAATGGGACGGCTGTTCGTAGAACACCAAATGCGTGGCGTCGATTGTGCGCATGAGCGTGGATGTTCTATGGACAGTATTCCAGTCCCCGAACTAATTAAAAGTGCAACACACATGCGGCAGACAGTTACGGACAGCCGTGCTGTTCGTAGGGCCCAAGAGTGTGGTACGCATGCGCACGAGTGTTCTACTGACAGTGTTCAAGTCCCCAAATAAAATAAATGTACGTTAGAACTTTGCGGACAGGAGGACGGGATATGTGTTCTACGGACATATTCATTCTGGTTGCAAACATTGCGAACAGGGGGAATGTTCTTAAGACACCTTCATTTGAATAGTTATGGACATGCAGATGGATTTAATGTCCTGCGGACAACCCCATTTTAACTACAAACAGTGCGAACAGGTATAGTGTCCTTAGGAAACTCCCATTTTGATTAATTACGGACATGCAGACATCTTGTGTGTCCTAAGGACACCTCCATTTTGATTGTGAACAGTACAAACAGGTATAGTGTCCCTAGGACACACCCATTTTGGTTAATTGCGGACAAGCAGACATCTTGTGTGTCCTACGGACACCTGCATTTGGATTGCGAACAGTATGAACAGGTATAGAGTCCTTAGGACACCCGCATTTTGGTTAATTGTGGACATCCCGGACAGCCGCGCTGTCCGCGGACATCCTGACGGCCTTATAAAAAAATAAGACACAGGAATATACTAACAACAAACTTAAAATTGTATTATTGTATAACAATATAACAATTACGAAAGCGAAGGGGAAGCAGAAACTGAAACAAATACAGGGGAATTAGGGGTTTGGACATGATGGATGGGAGGGGAGGAAGGAATGAAGTCTCATCATAACATTTTTCTTGCTGGGGAGGGTTTGGGGAGAGTTGACTGGGACATGGAGAGGGGGAACAGGTACATGTGGGACAGTGATATTTAATGTTTTCTTTTATGTTGTCCTCTACAAAGTGTCTTAAAATATGAAATTTGTCATTAATGTATCCATTTTTAGTCCATTTGCTGCAGAGGCTTTTCTAATGTCTTATTATTTTTAGTGTCTGTATGGGCTTTAAAGAAATGTGTTAAGTACACATAAAGTAATGGTTATTAATTGGCTTTTGTAGAGAAATGTTGTGCCTACCATTAGTATCACTGTCTTCACTCATTTCATCCCGTGGGACATTTTCTTCCCGCCATTCCAAAGTACTGGACATTTCTGTGTAAAAAAAATAAATATTAGTTTTAGTGTACCTAATATAGAAAGTTTATAAATATATAACATAAATGTAGTGTACTAACTAGTTTCTTGGTAAATTGTGCTGTTACTGCTGTGTAGGTCTACTGTTGCTTTTTGCTGTGCAGTTTCTGTGAGGTAATTATGTTGGACGCATATTTATTTTGTTTTGGTATATTCCATTCTGGTGCATATGCTATTTAAATGGACGGTTGATGTCTTACATATACAGTTTCCACTTCTTAGTTATTATTAAATGTAATGTGTTTATGTGCTGCTTTTTGAACTTGTTCAGTGTTTCTATTGCATGACACAACAATGTAAGATACCCCCTGAGTTTTTGGATAGTATTGATGTTGTCCGAGTCCGTCCAGGTCCACGGACAGGCGCGTAGTCTACGGACATCAGAATTACTAGCACAGGTAGAGGGTTCAGTATGTTCTATGTTATATGTACATAAACTAAGGGAATCCTAGTAAACATGTATCAAATTTATATGATCTATATCTATATTCAGTGAAAGAACTTTTTAAAGGGGTGTTATGGTTAAATTGCGCTACTAAAAACCTATGAAATTCAGAGAAAAAATGTTTGTTAAACGGACGTTATGGTTAATTTGTGCTACTAAAAACCTATGAAATTCAGAGAAAAAACTTTGTTAAAGAGACATTATGGTTCAAGTAAAATCAAAAAACCCCTGAAATTCACCAGTTATGGTAAGCTAAGCTACCATAACTCGCACCACCACCGTGCACTGCTAAGACTAACTCCCAGGACATCAAAGATGACATCACAAATGTCATTGATGACATCACTGATGACATCACATGTGCTTTTACTTTTCATTAAAAGGCTGTACAAGGGGTTCTCATTGCAATGTTGATAAAAAAAAGTGTCAAGGGTCTTTGGAATAAATATCATGAGGTACGTAGTGCATTAAGCAAGGCATTGATACAAATAGCATTCTATTATGAAGCTCTTTAATATACTAAGATACTCATGTAGTAGGCATTGTGTGGAGCATACATGGTGGAGGTGCAATATTCATAATCTTGCCATGTTGAATAGTGAAATGATAAATGCTTTCTTATTATAGTTTTGCGTTCTGTGAAATATTTAATAAGTAGCTAATAAAACCCAGTTTCTATATAATTACATTATTTCAAACAAAACAGAAACTGACAACAACACATAGAAATATGAGTATATACAGGGAAAATGAAGAAAACAAAAAAAGAGCAGTATTACCAGACAATCTTCATAACCTAACTGATTATCTTCATGCACAGAAATGATTGCTCTGCTTCAAAGCTACTACTTCCCTATGTACAAGCAACACATAATGTGACTGGACCCTAAGGAAAGTAGTGTGAATGCAATGGGCCTCATTATGACCCAGGCGCTAAGTGTTTAACGGCGCCGTAAAAGGCTGCAGCGCCGTTAAACACTTAGCGCCTAATTAGGAGGTCCCTTTGCGGGACCCGACCTTAACGGCTGGTTTTACCAGCCGTTAAAGTAGGGACCCGCAAAGGGACCTTGGTGCTAATTACGGTACCGCAATTTGCGGTACCGTAATTAGCGCCTTCCCCATTCCCATTGAGCCCTATGGGGCAAAAATGGGAATGGGGAAGGGCCATGGTGGCATGGGGAATTACCGCCCCACCAACCTTGGAATGGGGTGGTAATTCCCCATTCCGCCATGGCGGACTCCGGCATGGACCATGGTGCTAATAGCACCATGGTTTAGCGCCGGAGTCCTAATGAGGCCCAATGTATACAAATATGAGCATATGCAGGGAAGTTAAAGTAATAAAAAAACAGCAGAACTATAAAAAGTGTTAATAACCTTACTGATCATCTTCATACATACAAAGCATTGCTGTCTTCCAAGTCTGAGTTTTCTGCTGTGCATATGTTTCATTTGCTGAGAGTGAACCCCAAGTGAATTACTGTAAGAACATATTTGAATTATAAGTCTACAAATATAGTACTTTTTGAATGTTTAGTTCCTGACTGTTACTGGCCTAAATATGTATGTAAAGGAAAAAAGAGGGAGCCAGACATGTGATGTCATCAGTGATGTCATCAATGGCATTTGTGATGTCATCTTTGATGTCCTGGGAGTTAGTCTTAGCAGTGCACAGTGGTGGCGCAAGTTATGGTAGCTTAGTTTACCATAAATGGTTAATTTCAGGGGGTTTTCGGTTTTACTTGAACCATAACGTCCCTTTAACAAGCTTTTTTTCTCTGAATTTCGTAGGTTTTTAGTAGCTTAACTTAACCATAACGTCCCTTTAACAACGTTTTTTACTGAATATTTATATACATATATATGTGTCCAATTTATTTAAAATGAGTCGATCATGTCTACATTTACCTAAAGCAGGTCGTTTTATCCACTGCATAGCACACTTTGCATTTTCGACATTTTGCAAAGCCTATTTGTTTGAACAAAGATGATAGCGAGTTGCTATGATTTTATGTAACACACAAGCAGCTGGGCGATTGTTGCTGCCTACAATCTTCCGATTTCGAGAAGGTTATGAGCATGTGATCTGTCATTAAGTCTGGTATAAGTCAATGTTAGCAGCAGATCATGCTTCTTAATGATTGTCTTGACTGCTGTTATCTTCCAAATGCATTTGGTGATGAATGGTATTGGCTCTTTAATTTGCTCCTGTTCTTGATCTATCACTGGTTCTTGGCAGTGTTTTTGTTGCGTATCCATTAGCAAGTGTGTTCCAGTGCCAGGGGATGCTTCCTCGTAGCCACTCCCTATGATATGTTTACAATTACAACCATGCAGCTACACTTTTTGCCATCGTTTTTGATTCTTTGCCTGTGTGCTGTTTTCATGGACATATGCTTCTTGCACTGAGGAATTCTGCAACTGGAAATTGGGCATTTACCCCAATGAGATCCAACTCTTGTATTCTTCTGTTACTGGTGGGTGCAAGTCTGCAGTGCTATTACGTTGCATCCTGAAGACTACTACCAGTTTTTCATCTGATGTAGACGTGTCCTGTTAGGTGAAGTGCTTGTAAGTGAGAGAATCAAAAAAGAAGCTTGTAACTGCAACATCGTGATGTCAGGCTGTTAGTTGCCAGAAAAACATGTTTCCTGGCGCGCACCCTACATTGTAAACATTGGATAAATTCCACATTTACCTCCAGGTGGCAGCTTTTGAAGAATAGCAGACATAAAAGGAAACACAAATTGTATTGCAAGAACTGTGTGCATGTATTTCCGGTTTCTGCTGAGTAATATATTTTATATGTTTTACATAAAGGATGGGGTGACGGTGGAGGGATTTAGTCCTTTTGAGGTCGTGTTTAACACAATTTGACACAGCATCAACTGCCTCTGGACTGTCCCACTTTACGATAAAATAGATAAAGTGAGTTAAAAGTAAATAAAAAAAGAAACATGAAAGTGCATTGTGGTTCATCTGTTAGCACTAAAAAAGAGTGTGAAAGGCCAGGTAGGGCCGCAACATGCAAGGAAATTAGGAGATTAGGATAGCCTGATGGCCATTTAGATGACAACATGTTTGTTGCAGTGTGTTTATATATCGTATAATAAAGGTATAATCACAAATGTTATTTATTTTGGCTTTTTTTATTGTGAAACAAGCTTCAGGACACAATAGGGCTGTGTCCGTTGCTATGGGTTATAGGCATAAATGGAACAGTCCTCAGCATAAATGGTATTGCTCACAAATCATTTAGGGTCACAAGGAATGGTTGATATTTAGAGTTAGTGAACGACATCAGTGCTTAACGCGAGCATGGGCAAGGAAAAGGGGTTGAGTTATCCATAAACAGTGGCAACCAGGAGGGTACTCTGCTGCTCTCACAGAGTGTGAAGAAAGTGATCCTAGAAGAGGAGTGTTTTTACTTCTTTCCTGAATTGCATGAGCTCGTGACTCATGATGATCGGCATAAGGTTACACAGTTTGGGGGCACAGTACATGAACGTTGGTTTGCTAGTTCTTTCTTTTTTGCACTTCTGGTGTTCTGGCCTGGCCAGGTACGGTTTTCTGGTGAGGTGCAGTTCACAGAGATGGGCATATTGCCTGCTAGGTAAAAGGATTTGTGTATGGTAACAGCTTTGTGTATGATGCAGTTTGCTTTCAAAGTGATATCCAGTGAAGCCTGGGGTAGCCTTTGAAGCACAATGAGCTTGGGCATTATTTGGTTATACCTGTGTAGACCTTTGATGAGGCAGGCAGCAGTGTGGAGGACATGTCTTATGGGTGCGCTAAAATGGTGTTGTTAGCCCGATGTGCAAGGCATTTCCTTCATTCAAGGATCAAGGCTTGCATGGTGGATTTTGGTCGGAAGGGCATCATTTACTACAGAAGGGATAGTTGGAACTGTGCTGGATGACATTTCCTCAATATCTGTGTTTGGAATGAGAGGTGATTGTCTATGTGGAATCCCAGAAAAGTGGCACAGCAGGGTGTCAAATGCAGGATGGTGACCTTGAAGCCCATGGCAGATATCTAGGTCTAATGGTGGGGTGTTTGGGATATAGATCCCTGTCACACTCTACAGGTGATGGGTAGAGGTGGTAATCTGGTGGCATACATCTGGACAAACCTATGGCAGTCTTCTAGGTAGGAAGTGAACCAGCAAAGGATATTTTCTCTGATGCCCAGGATGTATTAGGGGGCTTGATGGGCTACTGTGTCACAGGCAGCAGTGAGATCAAGGCAAACCAGGAGTCGCAGGTATCTGTATTCTATGATCCAAAGTATATTGACTACCATCTAGATGGTGACTATCTCCGTGTTGCATGTGTGTTTGTAGCATGATGGAGGTCTCTAAGAGGACATTGGCATTGACATAAGCATGAGGTTGGGGGGCCACGCACAGATGTTGAATTAGAGTGAGAAAAGGCTATATGTTTGCACCAGGCAGAGTTTTCCCAAACTGGGTTGGTGGTGATGCCTATTAGGCAGTAATATTTATGGAGTGACTCACAAAATACTTTATTGTTTGCATGTGCAAAAGGAAAACGGCAAACAATGCACATCTGTCCATTTTCAAAGGCACATCCAGTCCAGTGTGCAACTTTGTGATGCACACAAGAATACATCTCTTTCAAACCCATTGTGTAAGTATGCAAAACAAGCCTACTCAGGTTGTACTCTCACATTTGTGAAAGAATGTGACCAAATGACTTGACATTGCCTAATGCCTGTTCCAGTAGGGTTAGTGGACTAGTGGGATTCACAATGTACAGACGTGTCATTCAGGACCCTCTGTGATGTGCCCTCATCCTACCCATGTCCTAAATATATGTCTACCCTGCTCAGGGATAGACATTCTGGCAGAATTGGTTGATGGAGTGTTTTGACTGCTAAATTCTGTATCTGAAGGAATTTCGAATGGTGGAGCTTTCAGCAAAAGTGAGACAATTATGTTGAAGCACAAATTGTACCCTGCGTACACCATTGTAGCTCTCTTCCCTCCTAAATGCACATTACATGATTGTGCCTGTACTGAACTTGTTCAGAATGTCCAGGCACAATCCACACAATAAGACAGATGCACGTGAACTCGGTATCATCGTGCAATGCCATGCCCTAGTCCCAGACTTCAGACAATATGGAGGCTATAATAATATATTGTGGCCAACCAAATTAACGGGGGAAATGTACTGACATCTGAGACATGTTTTCTGGGGGCATGTGGAGGTTCTTATTCACAGACAATGGGCCTCAGAATTACCGTTACCATCATGGGTTACGGCAGTATTTCTGCTGAATCATGGGTAGGTGTATTGGCGCACCACCCATCAGCAGCAACGGTAATTACTGCCAAAAGACATGTCAAAGTTAATTCAATTGAAAATTAGTGGAATTACTGTTTCCACCATACATTTGGCTCAAAATCCATCGGCAGAATTACAGTTGATGGAATTGCAGTCTGCAATTACCATTGGCACAAATAGCATCATCACCAGAACGGGAAGCACTGTGGTGGCCATCTTTAAAAACAGAATCCATTCAAAATCTACTTGACAGGAGTGCCATCCACCCCCCAGAGGAAAGGCCAATCATTTTGGGAGGGAAAGGCCAGGGGAATGTCCCAGAAATGCACATGAGGATACAAAAATATACAGACCAGGAGCTGACTGTCCTAGCGGAGCAGGTGGTGGCCCATTCTGAAGAATTGTATGGGCCACAATACCGCAAGACCACTCAGCAGCAGAAAAATACCATATGGACAGACAGAAGGGACAAGGTGGTGGCTGTAGGCCATGTTCCACAGCACTGAGAGGACATATGGAAAAGGTGTAACAAACTGAAGTCATGAATCTGCGCCCTCATTTCCATTCATTGCCGGGAGAAAGCTGCCACAGGTAGAGAAACAGTTGACCCGCTGCATTTAAACCCATATGAGGAGACGGTCAGCAGCATCCGCTACATGGTGAACCTGGAGGGTGTGTGTTCGGCGGACTTCAGAGCCAGCTGCCAGGGAGAACCCGGTGAGTTCATGAGTGAATGATGGGTCCATTGCAGAGCAATTCAATAGCATGTTGACATACACAAAATTCAACACATCCAGGTGACAGTAACCCTGACAGTGCATGACCCAACTAGGTGACACTGCAGGCCACTATATCATGATTTGTGGAAGGTGTGAACCCCCTTAAACACACCCCAAGTAGGATGAGGAGGGCATGAGATAGGACGCAACTACAATTGAACTGCAAGTAACAAGGTCTATCACACATTTGAATGACATACCGCCACCACCCTTTGCCAGCACACTGATCACTCATGTACAAAAACATCAGCCAAAGTTCAAGGAGTGAACACCACTAGACACGTACCTCAGGCTAACAACCACTGCAACAGACCAGTAGCTGCAAGGACCCCATGAAGACTGAGTCCCACCTAATATCACTTTCACACCACCACAGCTAGCCGGGAATCCCTCAGCTGAGAGTATAACAGGATACTTAAGCAATATTTGTCGAGGACATGAGATAGGACACAACTACCATTGAACTGCAAGTAACAAGGTTTATCACACATTTGCATGACATACCACCACCACCCCTTGCCGGCACAATGATCACTCATGTACAGAAACATCAGCCAAAGTTCAAGGAGTGAACACCACTGGACGTGTGTCTCAGACTAACAACCACTGCAACAGTCCAGTAGCTGCAAGGACCCCATGAAGACTGAGTCCCACCTAATGTTGCTTTCACACCACCACAGCTAGCTGGGAATCCCTCAGCTGACAGTTCAACAGGATACGTAATCAACATTCGTCATGCCATACATGGGCACACGTGACCCAGTACATCAGTGATGGACATGCCTACACAGTCCAAACAAGGCAAGAATCCCACACTGAACATATGCATTCCCATCAACTATAGCAGTAAACAACCATATTGTCCGCCACATGAACTATGCCTTCCCGAAGGGCTAGGGCCCTGTGACATCATGGTGCACACAACAATACAAGTTAACACACCTTACACATCTTGATCAAGGGATTTATACACACTTGCATGTCTCCCATAGGCACACACCACACCCAGGGACCCTTGGAATATGCCAGGACCTCTGGCACACTTGCATCATCAATTGGTAAAAAGGCCACAGGCCATGCATCAACCAGGAAGGGGAGTGTCTCAAAAACACCACAGTCCAAGGGCAGAGTATCAACCACCTCCATGGGCACTCGCACACCAGACACAATTGCACAAACTACTCAGGGAAAGATGGAGGCTGCTGCTTTACCCGCAACTGAGGCACATCACACCATTGCTGGGGACTCAGGGGACAAACACACCCACACAAGTGCCACCGAAATCCAGGCACGGGCCCAGCCCATTGCTGCACCCACGGCCCAGCCTGAGTCTGCCTCCGGTGACTCCAGTCCTGCTGCATCCGATTGGGAGGCAGTTCTCACTGGAATCTTCCCCCATGTCCAGCATCTCACCCATATGGTCCTCCCCTCTCCCTTGTCCTCTCACAGTGGCCTCTGTTTTGACCACTCCGAGGACACAGTAACCACAAGGAGCAAGCAGGTCAGGCATCCGCCAATGAGGGAATGGGCTCCCAATCATCTCCTGGACCAGTGTAGGCCCCCATGTTGCATGCCATATGGGAGCGCCTCAACTTCATAGAGCAATGAGAGGCAGAAATGCATTCAATAGCCTAGGAGCAATTGTGTCATTCACAGGCAATGCGAAATATGATACAGGGATCCTCCAGTTAGGTGGCCACTTCCCTTGACCATCTGTGCAGGTGAGCAGTAGAGTCAACATCCAGTAACACCCTCATTACTCAGAGGTTGAGGAAGCTGGCTGAACAAATCTCAGCCTCACATAAGACCATTGCCAGGGGCAATAATTTGACAATACAATACCTCCTGGGCAGTGAGAGGGATCCGTGGCCAGCACACCACCAAGGAACTCACAGTGTTCCCATGCCCACGCAAAAACAGGGAAAGAAAAAGAGATAGTGGACTCACACATGGAACATACGGGGATGAGAGTGTGGGGTGGGTGATGGCGTTGGGGATTAGGGTATGGGATGGGTGATGGCCTTGGGGATGAAGGTCTTTCAATTTAGATTAAATCACTGTTGAGTCAAGTCAATGTTTAACGTGTTTATTCAATGGCAGTGATGAATGTGCATTCAGTGAAGTGTCACAGTACTGTGAGAGGTGCATATGTGCAGATTCAAAAATAGTTGACCATGAGGTCCTGGTGGACAATGCGTCCTTCCCAAACCTCCCCAAGGTGTCCTGTTTTCACCGGCAATGTCTTCATTATCAGAGCAAAGGGGGGAATAGTCCTCATCTGGAGGCAATTGAATGTTCCGTCGTATACACATGTTGTGCAGCATGGCACATTTTATAATGATTTTACCAACTTTCTCAGAGTGCAGCACTTGTCCGGTGAATGCACCTGGATTTAGCCTTCAACAGTCCGAAGGTACGCTCAATACATGTCCTGATCCTCCTGTGTGCCTAATTATGGGCTATCTCTTGCCGTGTACCAGGTTTCCTTACAGGTGTAATCAACCAGAGTAACTGTGGGTAGCCTGAGTCACCTACAAGAAATAGGATGTGCAGTTTTAGACATGGCCCTTATGCTGGTGAGGTACATGTATGTTGTCCTATTGTGCTGGTGGCCTACCTGTGCTCATCTGTGCATGTGGATGATGCACCTTGCATCAATTGTGGTGGGGGCACTGGCCCAAAATGTGAAAAGTTGCATTCATTCACTGTGTATGCAACATCATGTGTTTTTCTATGTCCTGGCATCACCCATGATGTTGACACTATGGAGATGGAGCTAGGCCATGTACTGCCCTATCACCATGCATTGGCAGGGAATAGCTTGAACAGGAGTCTTGCTTGGTGTCATTGATTGTGTGTCTACCAGGAAGCCCTGTGGAGTCACCTTAGGTCATGCAGACTCAGGAAAGTGGATCATGGGCCACAGCCTATTCATTGTTCTCTTGGTGATGCATTATGGGATTTGTAGTTTGATCACATGGGTTCTCATTCTGTTCTCCATGTGTGCCACTGTGCTATGTCACTGTGAGATTGACTACTACTACTTACCCACAAGCCAGGATGCTGTCCTCTGTTTGTTTTTATGTACACTGGTAGGGTGATATTCCTCAATATCATGTCATAATGTGTGGTGCCAGGGATTTTGATGCACAAGTGGCTGATGGTGAAGTCAGCATCACATGTCATCTGTCTATTCATGGAATGGAACTGCTTTCTGTTCCGGTATGCCTGCTCCACTGCCTGGGAGCCACTAAAGCCACATATGTGCAATTCAGTGCTGCTATTGAGTTGGGCAACTGGGTAATGGCATAGAAACGTGATTTGGCTGTGTGCACCTGCGCCTAGGTGGTGGGCATGGAGATGCGCTGATGGGAATTCCTCATAAACCCCTCCAGCATCTTTGAGAATGTTGGCTGGGACATCCCATGCAGCATCCCAAAAGTGTGCTGTAATCTGTCTGTGGCACAGCAGCGTAAGACGCACACAAGCTTTACCAGCAGGAAATGGCAGTGCTGATAGCAATGGCGCTGTGGAGATCAGCACCAATCAGGGTCAGCAGGTCTGTGATGGTTTGCCAGTCCAAGCTGTGAAAGCAAAAGAGAATATGGAGGCTGAGTACCCTCAAAAGGAAATATACCAATCGCGGGCTATAAAGATACACAGATCTTTATTCAAAGTAACTGAACAGTTTTCAAAAGACAAAGTAACAGATAGCTACCAGGCCCTCAGTACAACACAGTGAATACCAGCCCTGTTCGGTGTGTGAAGTGAGGGGGGCTGTACATCAGAATATTCGTGCCTTTTATAAAGTTGTGTAACATGATGTTCAGCCCCTCTGTACGTTAATAATTCCCAGTCTAGGGTTCGTGCCGAGTTCACCTCTGACTCGCCCAGCTATATGCATATGGATTACCTTCAGTTTACATGTTCAACAAATCGCAGTGGCAATAGTATATTCTCGGATCTAACATAAGCCTGAGTACACATTTTAATACAATACAGTTCAACAAGTGTTCACGTTTAGTATTTACACAACATTGCACTTAATATATGTTCATGGATTAGTATCGTTGGCACAGGTAATCCTCTATCCACAGGTCAACGAAGGACAAGGTCTCATTACATGACTCTGACATTTGGCCTACGGGCAGTTTAGGCATTAACATGCATACAGAGGTCAATACGCCCATGTTACTGACAGAAGAACACTGTCCACCATTTTAGAACACAGGGTGACTTTGGAGCGAGAATCAAAATGGCAGATGAACCTAAAATGGCGGCTTTATCGATCTAAGGTCAGAACCATGAAGCACGGATTTCATCGCAGATTGACTGGGCTTAGGCCAATATATACAATAAAGAAGGCACAATATGATTTCCCGTTCGGCATACCTTCCTTTTGGCCTATGCCAAGCACTATACTATTTCTAGTCACTTTACGAGTAACTCCACGTCTCAATGTCCATACATCCTGAATCACTATCACAGATGTCAATTGCCATAAGATCGGTTACTAAGATTTCTTTCAGCACGTATTCATTGGAGTTCTTCTCTGGGGCGTACGCCTTGCGTCCTAATGCACCCATCACTTGTGCGCAACATTCCCCTGGCATTGAACATATACCAGGAAGACATTGTATACAACAACAAAGAAACAACACAATTACTAAAATGATCAGCAAGACCGAAAGTAGCTTCCAACCCCAAGATTGCAAGAAGTCCCATAACCAAGCGCTAAGATCCCAGTTTCCCTCAGGAACATGCACTTCTGAACTTAGGACATGCAGATTCTGTATTGCCTTGAAGATAGTTGGGGAGGAATCTGGCACAAAAACACAGCAAGTGGACCCTACTAATTTACATACCCCTCCACGTTCAGCCAGGATGACATCTAATGCCATCCGGTTCTGAAGTGCTACTAACCTTATTGCTTTCTGTTCTAGAATCATATTATAGAGTATGTCAGTGGTCCGGTTGATGGTTCTCTCCAGTACTCTCACTAGTCTCCTGATATCCTCAGAGTTCATTATTTGTCCCCAAAATGGCACAAAGGACTTAGCTACATCACTCAGAATCTGTGCTGAAGTGTCACCACCCTCGTCCCGCTGTGGACGAGCCTTAGAAACATCTACAGTACTGGCTATGAATACCCCGGGTAACAGGATCCCTAAATAACAAGTTCCCTGCCAATCCCTGGGCAGCCATTGAAATACTACATTACCGCAAACAAAGTAGACAGGTTCGCCTACATACAAAGGTCTGATCTCACCAGTCAAATTCGCTACGTTGGAGCAACCTTTAAAATCACCCATTGACTGAGTACCATTCCTCTGTATGCACAAAGAAACTGAATCGGGGTTATGATTAACAGTGTAAGGAGGCATGGGATCCTTATTACCTATAGGAGCCATCTTGAAAGAGATCAAGGATTGAAAAGGACGGACAGTCTATCGGAAGGCCTAATAGAAGCAACGTTAAGATTACTCCTATTTGCAAAGAGCGAACATCCGAAGGGAGTCAGAACACATTTTTCAAACTGATTCAAATTAGTCCCATCAAAGTTCCCTGAGATGCTATCATTCCAATGACCAAAGAATAGTTTTCTAAGAGGAGCATAGCATGCAGTTGTCAAAGGTAGAGGATGAATATACCAACCTACCCCCTTATCCCCGTGTTGCGGTAAATGTGAACAGACCCAACAATTAGATTTGTTAAAAATGGCATGTGTTGCATTCATAATGAGTAATAGTGTCTTATTATGATATCTCTGTCTGTGCTGAGAGTCTCTAGGAGATAGAGTGTGCAGATGCACGAAAGGAGTAGAAACAGTAGGTACATTTTCAGTCAGTAACAAATTATCAAGCAGATGTACTTCTTCTAGATACCAAAAACCTAAAACAATGACTATTATAAAACCGATTAACATTATCACAAGACAGCAGTACGTTTTCGGGGCCCACGTCATGGATTGTCCATTTTCACAGCTGGTCACACGTTCTTTTATCAGTCCTGTACGAGCGGGAGCGGTTGCAGGCATTGTAATCTTCAAACGAAAGCACCAATGTTAGTTTGCTGGAGACCTCTAGGAAAAGTGTCTTCTCAGTCCTTCCACAAACCCTAGCCAACAGAATCCCCTTTCAAACAATTAATCGGGCCAAAAAGGCAAGCCCTTGATGACTTTTTTTCTTCTTTGAGCGCACAGCCGAACCGTGCTGTAAGTCTATTTGCTTGAACTCAGATCGTACCTTGTGATCCCTGGTAGTGATTAATCCGTGAAGAACGTGTCGTCACTTCCCACTGGAAGCGGTGAATCAGGAGTGGAATTGGATGCAAGATCCGGAACAGCTTCCAGAAAAAAACTGTTGGAGAGTGTGGAGGCAAAATGGCTGTTTGCCCAGGCCCCACAGACTCAGGTAGAATCCCTGACACACTCTTGATGCTGTTTACTGCTTCGGGATCGTTGGTTGCAGTACTGATGAGGGGTTCTGCTTCTTCTGTATCGTGTGGCACTGGGTGTGGAATCTTCTTAGTGTGTGTCGCATGGATCCAATTCTTCCGCCCTGCCACCTGCACCGCAGTCTGTGTGACCAGCAGGACTTGGAAGGGGCCTCGGCAAAGAGGTGCGAGGTAAGAAGATCGCTCAAAGGACTTTACGAGGATCCAATCCCCAGGTCGTATGTGTGGGCCCTTGTATCGTACAGGTAAAGCCTCTTGCACCTTGTGATTAATCAAATACAACTTTTTAGTCAACTGGCCACAGTAATCTGAAAGAAGTACATTTTCAACATCTCGCAAAGAACAACATTTTGGAACGTTCCAAATATTAGCAGGCCTCCCCATAAGCACCTCAAAGGGAGAGAGCCCAGTCTTAGTTTGAGGGGTTGTTCGCATTGATAACAACACGATCAGTAAGGTATCTGGCCATTTTAGTTTGGTGCCGGCACACATCTTAGCAAGCTTATTTTTGATGATGCCGTTGGGTCTTTCAACTAGTCCAGCACTCTGAGCGTGTCTGGCCAAATGGCATATCAATATCAGCAGCGATAAAATGTGGACCATTGTCCGACCAGATGACCCTTGGTAGCCAGAATCTCGGGAAGTACTCTTTTAACATAGTCTTTGCACTAGTCATGGCTGTAGCGTCTTTAATAGGAAAAGCCTCAACCCATTTGCTAAAAGCACAGATGACAACTAACACATACTTTAGATTATTGCAAAGTTCCATCTCAATAAAATCAGAATGGATGACCTCAAATGGGACAGAAGGCGGACCAAAACTACCCCTGGGAGTTGATGTGCCTTTTCCCACATTGTGCTGCAAACAAATCATACATTCCTGAACTAAGCGTTCAGCTACTTTAGAGATTTCATCATTTACCCATACTTTTTCCAACGTTTTAGCGATTTTATGAGCACATACGTGTGTGGGACCATGAGCCATAACAGCCATCCTCATAATGTACGCGTCGGGAAGTAGCCACTTCCGTTCAACTCTGTCCACCCAACACCCATCATCATCAAGTTTCCCCAAGCCCTCAGCCCATTTCTTAGACTCTTCTAAGGTGGCATCAGCTTGGATATCACTTACGGAATCAATACCCTCATCCATAGTACAGGCATTTCTGGCCTCCCTTGAAGTATACATGTCTGAAGAGAGATCAGTGGCAGTCTGTTTAGCTATCTGATCAGCAAAAGCGTTCCCTTTTCCTACATGTTATCTTGTGTTATTCAGATTTATAAGGCGCCAGAGCCTGCAGGTATCCAGGCGACGAAAGACAGAAGTGGTGGAGAAAACTAAGATAAATCCTAACTAAACAGAATAGTCTTTAACTGTTTGCGGAAGAGAAGATGGTCATCAATTTTTCGTATCCTAGTTGGTAGGGTGTTCCAGGCTTGTGCACCCCGAACATGAAAAGCCCGCCCCAGTCCATGAGATCTTTTTGTTCGTGGCAGTACAAACAGAGAGCCCTCCATTTATCTTAAGCATCTATTCGGTTGATAAATATTAATCCTCTCCTTCAAATATGAGGCATGTAGTAAGCAGTTTAAATTCGATACGAGCTGCCACCGGGAGCCAGTGGAGTTTTTTTCTAGCAGCGCTAATAGGTTCGAAACATTTCATCTGAAAGATGATTCGTACCACTGCGTTTTGTATTTTCTGCAACTGTTGGACATTTGCCTCACTGGCTCCTCCTAACAGGGCATTACAATAGTCAACACATGGCAGAATTAATGCTCTTACAAGTTTTATGCGGTTTTCCACCGATACTAGCAGGGCTACTTGGCTACATCATCTACAATCTTCTGATGTGCTGCGCATTTTACTATAGCTAGCTGAGTATTGAGTGCAAGCGCTAAGAGTAGCCGTACTATCAAGGAGCCTTGCTGAATTTTTGTACCATGTGAGGTCAAGAACCCTATTTCTGACCAAAGTCTCCCAAAGTTGTGAACCACCCCAAAGGCATACTGACTGTCAGTGTATATATTCACGGTAAGCCCTTCGGAAAGTTCACAGGCGCGGGTCAATGCTATAATCTCTACAGCCTGCGCGGAGTTATACGTGATTCTCTTGGTTTTACGACTGTGCTCAATGTAGTGATTGCATAAGCAGCTGTGGATGTACCATCCGGAAGTTTGAAGCAGGAGCCATCGCAAAACAGCTCCCCTTGTGGATTGTTCAAAGGAGTATCTTTCAGATCAATTCTACCCTTTGTCTCTTGTTCGGTAGTGTAAAGGCAATCAAGTGACCCTTCGACACTGCAAGCAGTACCTTGCGGGAAAGGTAAGAGCCGGATTAAGAACACAACACCTCTTAATTTGTATGTGTGGTGCAAACAAGATCAATTCATATCTCGTTAACTGTGCGGAAGTGAGGTGTTGCATTTGAGTTCTGTTCAATAGAACATCCACAGAGTGAGGTACCATTAGGGTTAAAGGATGGCCTAGGACCCTTCCCTCGCTCTGTTTTACAGACGCTGCAGCAGCGACAGCTCGTTAAAATCTTCGCAAAGCGCATGCTACAGGATCAAGGGCGGAAGAAAAGTAGCCGCACGGCCTATTCTTCCCTCCATGTTCCTGCGTTAATACAGCCAAAGCACATCCATCACATTCATGCACAAACAACACAAAGGCCTTTTCATAATTTGGTGTGCCCAAAACCGGTGCTGAGCACAATGCAGCCTTGAGCAAATCAAATGCACGCTGAAGCTCCATGTTCCACGGCAATGGCGAAGCAATGCCCTTCTTCGTCAGAGCCAACATCTGCTTAATCACTAGTGAAAAGTTGGGGATCCACTGGCTACAGTAAGAAGCCATTCCTATCAAGGCTCTAACTTCCTTCTGTGTATTTGGGACAGACATGCCAGAAATTAGTTTAATCCGTTCAGGCGTCAACCTTCTTCCCTCCTTTGACAGGATATATCCTAAATAGGCAACCTCCTGACAACAATATTGAAATTTTTTAAGCAAAGCTTTGTGTCCATGTTTAGCCGGGTGAATGAGTAAGAACACAGTGCCCTCCTTACAAGCGCTCTCTGAGTCAGCAGCTAAAAGCAAGTCATCAACATTTTGAAGCAGTGTGCAAGTAGAGGGCAACTCAAGGGTATTAAGCTGCTCTTTCAAAGCCCTACTATAAATACTAGGACTTTCCATGTAACCTTGAAGTGCACGGGTGAAGGTAAATGAGCGTCCCCCTAAGGTGAACGCAAACAGGTATCTACTGTCCTATGTATAGGAATACTAAAGAAAGCGTTCTTTAGATCCACAACACTAAAGTGAGTAGCCGAAGCCGGGATCATAGTTAATATCGTCGTCACATCAGGCACAATTGGAAATTGTGGGGCGACAATCTTATTGATGGCACGTAGATCAATTATGAAACGAAAAGGAATTGCATTAACACCTTTCTTGTACACGGGCAAAATCAGACTGTTGCACAAACTACCTGCAATTTCCTCAATCACCCCTTGATGCACAAAATCAGAGATGATGCATTTCAAAGCTTGCTCACCATCAACCGAGATCTTATACTGTGGAATACGTGGCAGCTTTACTCCATGTTTTAAGACAATTTTAACAGGCTCAATTTGCAAAACATCGACATCATTGTCGTCAGCTGCCCACAAACACTCTGGAACATCACTAAATTCCAGCGGCAAAGGTCTGGTCAAGAATTGAGGGACAGAAAGTTGCCGTGGTGAAATCATCACACGCACTCCATCAGAAGAACAATGAATTACCGCATTTAATTGCTTCAACAGATTCAACCCCAACAAATTCTCTCCACAATTCGAAGTCAAAAGGAATGCACAATGGTCTGTAAAGGGACCTAAAGAAACAGGTACTGGCAAAGAAACCGGACAGACGACTGGTGTGCCAGAAAACCATGCATAAACATTAGTTTCCCCTGACAGTGGAATGTTTGGAACCCTGAATGATCAATGGAGCACTTCTGTGCCCCTGTATCTATCAAGAATAGATGTTTCCTATTGCCCACCATCATCTCAACGTAGGGACCTTTCTGATTAATGGGAATAGGCGTTGGTTCCAAACCCTGCTTCGGGCAATCCTAGCGAAACAGAATGTCGTAGAAAGGAAGTTCTTCAGAGAGGTAAGCGGCAGAAGGATGATCAAAAATGTTTCTAGTATCCACACCTGATGCCTGATTGTCCTGTGAAAAAGGTTGCTGTGAATCCTGTGAAAACTGACCTCTACCAGGGCCCCCTACACCCGGGCGACCTCTGGATCATCTACCCATATTCCCAAATGTGTTATTTGACCTCTGTCGGAGGATCAGGCATTGTGCACGCCAATGACCCTCTTGCCTACAATAGGCACACTGGTTAATGTTTACAGGACCCAAGGGCGCATTACCTTGCGGAACATACTGACCTCTAAATTGTGAATTACCCCCTCTAGGGCCTCTAACAATTTGCTGCAATAATAGTTTTGTCTTCAATTTTAGAACACAGGGTGACTTTGGAGCGAGAATCAAAATTGTCGGATGAACCTAAAATGGCGGCTTATGCAAGTGTAATACGCCAAAACAAATTATCAGGATACTTAAGAATCGGGTCATGACTCACCTGATCAAATCCTAAGGAGGTCCGATCAGATTTCAAACTTTTCTAACAAAGTTTACATCATGTTTGGTGATTTAGGGAAATCTGCTCGCCTCGATATGTAGACCCTCGTCAAGATGCCGACTCGGACCGCATGCTCACCATCCAGGGATTGGGCCGTGCAGCGCTGCTGAGGTGTCGCTTCTCATTCAGGAAAGGGGCCCCCTTTACACTGTCCGATCCCGAACCGATAGCCGCGTCAACCTTCAACGAGCAGGCCTCAATCTTGAAGGTCCCCATTCGGGCAGCATCTGTGAAAGCAAAAGAGAATATCGAGGCTGAGTACCCTCAAAAGGAAATACACCAAACGCTGGCTATAAAGATACACAGATCTTTATTCAAAGTAATTGAACAGTTTTCAAAAGACAAAGTAACAGATAGCTATCAGGCCCTCAGTACAACACAGCGAATACCAGCCCTGTTCGGTGTGTGAAGTGAGTGGGGCTGTACATCAGAATATTCATGCCTTTTATACAGTTTTGTAACATGATGATCAGTCCATCTGTACGTTAATAATTCCCAATCTAGGGTTTGTGCCGATTTCACCTCCGACTCGCCCAGCTATATGCATATGGATCACCTTCAGTTTACATGTTCAACAAATCACAGTGGCAACAGTATATTCTCGGATCTAACATAAGCCTGAGTACACATTTTAATACAATACAGTTCAACAAGTGTTCACGTTTAGTATTTACACAACATTGTGCTTAATATATGTTCATGGATTGGTATCGTTGGCACAGGTAATCCCCTATCCAAAGGTCAACGAAGGACAAGGTCTCATTACATGACCCTGACATTTGGCCTACGGGCATTTTAGGCATTAACATGCATACAGAGGTCAAGACGCCCATGTTACTGACAGAAGAACACTGTCCACCATTTTAGAACACAGGGTGACTTTGGAGCGAGAATCAAAATGGCGGATGAACCTAAAATGGCGGCTTAATCGATCTAAGGTCAGAACCTTGAAGCGCGGATTTCATCGCAGAGCGACTGGGCTTAGGTCAATATATACAATAAAGAAGGCACGATATGATTTCCCGTTCAACAAAGCGATAGAGTGTCACTAATTGGTTGTCCATCAGTGTCCGAGGGGATGGGCAGACACGTGGTATGGGTGGCCTCTGTAGCGCATGTCTCCTGCATCTTATAGGTGCCTCTCTCCTTCCCTGCTGAGGCCTTGCATGCTGCTTTAGCTCAATGAATTGTAGCAGGTTGTGGAGTCCATAGTCGATGTCTGGTTGTGGCTGCATGTTGCTTGGATGTGTGTTTGGGGAAGCTGTGGGCATTATCTACTCCTCCTTAGTGGATTGGGTGCAGCTGTGACTTGATTTCCATCACCTGCATGCATTTACCTCCATCATTTAGGTGGAGGTAACTGCACTGTGTTTTTGGCTGAATTAGCACAGTGATTTAGCTGTATTTCCACGTGTAATACAATGGAAATACCACTTATGTTTCTGTTGGTAATTCCACAGAGAGAATTCGCTTTGGGGCTAATTCTGTCATATTTCACTGGTAATTCTGCCAATGGTAATTCTACCGGTGGAATTAGCACCAATTTTCTGGAAAGCAGAATCCATTACCCCCACTTTATCCACTTACCTCCAAACTCGTAATGAGGCACATTGTTAGGTACATCCATGCACTCGAGTGGGCAATGAAAACAGTGAAAGATTGGAAGTTTAAGGAGAAACTATGAATATATTTGTCTAGGGGATTGTTGCTATGGCACGTTGGTTCTCACCCTATTTTCCTGAGACTTATTGTTTCGCTATGCAAACAATATGTTCCAATTCCCATTCCTTGTTAAAACAGGTCAATGAAATAGGCAACATGGAGTCTCAAGCGCTGTAGAAAAATTCATGTTTCATTCAATACTATTCCTTTGAAATTAAAATGTCAGCTTCCAGTTCGTATAACAGTTCTATCGTTTATGAACATTAAATCCAATGTTGTTGATACGTGAAAAACACCCAACACTGAAGTATTATAACATTTAAAAAAAAAAAAAAAATCAGGCAAAGTTATAATGCTAAATCCTACCCTGCACTTTGTCATACAGTATCACTTGAAAAACAAAGCTCTGTTTAAGAATAGCAGCACGCCTATAATTAGTTGGTAATCGATAAATGGTAATACTGCAGATCTCTGGACGCCTCACGTTAGGATGGATACATTATGCAGGGCTTAAATCGAGCTCTTGCCACAATTAACATGAATCATTCAAACTTCCTCTTAGTTAGTCAATTCTTGAACGGTGATTAAAATGAATTAAAACTGCCAGTCAATTATGCATCAGGACCTTTAAGCAAACAATTGCGGATCACAATGAGATTACACAGCAAGAATTCAGATTGCAGAAGAGATCAATGGCCGAGCCCTGCCTTAAACTGGGGCATCATTCGAAGAAGTGATGTCCCAGGGTCCCCCTGGGCTTCTGACATTAATGAGTGCAACTCAAGGCTTCTGGGAAGCAACAGCTGGAGCGGTGGACTGCAGTGTCATCGTTATGCTAATGAGACTCAGATCTATACTGAAGTCCTTTGAGAGCCATCCTGTTATGACTGTGGGCAGCCCAATCGCTGACACCTCATGCGACTATCTGAGGAAGAGCTGGATGCCTCAGTTGGAGACCTTTACGCTATTCCAGCTACCTCTGAGTTAAATGACAGAACTAATGGAATAGGGAAGCAAGCTATGGATCGGATGAATGCAAGACCTTTAAAACAATACAAAATTCAAAATGTACCACTGTTCGAGGATCATGTTGTGCTTTTCTAAACCTTTAACTGTCCTTTGTGCGCACGCGTGAGGGGTCGCGCGCGCGCACACACACACACACACACACACACACACTCAGTGAAAGAACTTTACTTACAGAGCATTACGGTTAAGTTGGACTAATAAAAACCTATGAAATTAATTAAAAAAACATTTGTGAAAGGGATGTTATGGTTGCAAGGTAAAATCGAAAAACCAAAGAAATTCAACAGTTACAGTAAGCTATGCAACCATAACTAGTAAGACTAACACCCAGGACAACAAAGACGACATCAGAAATAGCCAGAAAACAAATTAATCTCTACAAAAACACATTATAATAGATTCAAAGTCTAAAAATAGAATGTTAAAAACAAGTTTGCATTCCTTATTGACTCCATCTACTTTATACTGATGCATGAAGCAGGTTGAGTCCATCATTCCCCAGCATTTCCATCGGCATTAAAATCCATGTTGGTGGAAATACTGGAACATTTATATAGCACAAAGAATATAGGTTGTGTAATAAAAAAGAAAAATCCAAAAGCCACGATTTGCAAAAATAGCAACATTATTTGTCTAATAAATACAAAACTATTGAATAAATCAAGAAAAATTGATTCCGAGCAGGAAATTGAAAAACCATTTATCTCTCACATCTGTACTGGACAACATAGTTCAGTACCGACAAGCATGCCCATATCTGCATCCACTCTTCACAATAAAACACACAATTAGCTAAACAATAAAAGAACCGTAACAATACAACTAACAATCCAACTAACAGATGTATATGCATATCCTAGACTGGATAATATTTTATTTTCGTAATCCCATTTCCAGGCATTTGGATCAACCGGTTTCAACATATTTGGCACAATTTAACCACATCTTCATCAGGGACATACAATAATCCTGAAAAATATCACATAAAACACTTCATTAACCTGCATAAAATACATGCTAAATTACCATTTAAAAAACATGAATAGCATTTGACACCATTTAAATTTTTCAGGTGCTTAGGAACATATGGTGAATCACAATGGCCCCCGAAAAACCTAAGAGCCACAATACCAATCGCCGACCCAAAGAACCACCGCAAAACAACGTGAGGCCCAACACCAAGTCCAAATTTAGTAAATTAGTTGAGTCCACTTCTACCAAGAAGCATACATTTCCCAAATCCTCTAGTTTGTGTCCCATTTCCATGAAATGAGTTGCCAGAGGGGCATTTAATGTCCTTGTGCGGATTTTGGAGTGATATTCATTGATTCTTAGGTGGACTTCTCTTGATGCCTTACGAATGTAGATTTTTTTACATGGACACAATACTGCATAAACAAAATGTTTGTTTTCACAGCTGATGAAAGTACACAGTTGCCATACTTTCCCCTCATGTTCATATTAGTGTGTTTTCAATGACTATTTACAGGCTACACATGGGGTATTTAGTATTTAGTTTATTTGTATAGCGCGCCTGGCCCAAAGGCATCTGGGCGGATTTCTTACAGTTTACAGTTTACAGCATTTCTTAAAGTTTACAGTTTACAGGTAAGTAAGTCACAGTAGGGTTTTACATAGTAAAATAAACTTAACATAATGTACAAGTCAATGCAGGGTGAAGGGAACATAAGAAAAACAGCAATACATTTACTAAGAGTTATGCAGTATTATTACAAAATGTACAAGATTTACAATGGATTATGAGGTGTATTTACAAGATTTGAAATGCGTTGTGCAAAGAATTGCACAGTAAGGCACATATTAAAGCAATGGTAATGTCCAACCAATGGAACATGGAACATGTCAAAGGTGGTTGCTCTTTTTGCAGACATTCAACTTGCTTTTGGTAAGTTTCTGTTTAAGGTTTTTGCTTTTTTGAAATGCAAATATGTTTTTTTTCTAACTTAACACCCACTGTACTCCAATTTTTCAAAATAGCTCCCTGTATTGCCACACTATGTTGGCAAAACGTGGAAGTGCAGACCAACCAATGGAGTTCTGGGATGTGGAAGAGAGAGGTGGCGGTAATGCAAAAGATTACTATTAGGGTACTGGGAGGAAGCGGAGGAATGCAGCAGTAATGTAATGGATTACTAATGTGCTACTGAGAAGAGGAAGAGAGAGGTCAGGTAAATTGATTACTGAGACAAAGAAGAGGCAGGTGGCAGTAATTTAACATTGCTAATGAGTTACTGGGATGAGGGAGACAGGGGTGGGGTTAACACATCAGCCTACTATTGGGTTACTTGTGCAAGGAGAAAGGAAATGTGGGTTATCCAATAGATTACTAGTCAAGTACTGGGACAAGGAAGAGAAAGGTGGCAGTAATTTAACAGGTTACTTATGGGGTACTGGAACAAGGAATAGGGATGTGGGAATAATGCAATGGGTTACTTTCGGGGTTCTGGGACGAGGGAGAGGGAGGTAGGGTAATGCAATAGAATACTAATATAGTACTGGGACAACGAATAGGGAGGTGTGTGCAATGTGGCAGATTACAAATGTGGTACTGGATGAGGAAGAGGAAAGTGGGGTGAATGGGGTACTGAGACAAAGAAGAGAGAGGTGGGGTAATGAAGGGACTGCGATGAGGAAAAGGGAGGTGGGTGATGTTATGTATCACTAATGGGGTACTGGTATGAGAAAGAGGGACGTGGAAGTAATGTAGCCTCTGATCTCTTCCCACCACTTGCATCACCTAATACTAAAATAAATGTACACCTTCTGCCATTCCTCCATTTCTCTCTGACCTACAGTTCTCACTCTCCTCTTTCACACCTGATGTCTCTTCCAATATCACTGCCTCCTCCAGCTTACAATTCCTATTATATGATTTATTCTCCACTCACTTCCCACTGCTAACTTTAAGTCTCAGCATCCTCAAACATGGGTCACCCAATTCATATGCTGTCTTCGCACAGACATACATCGGCTGCTGTGAAAATGGAGATGTACCCACTCCCGTGAGGGCCTGCAGCTCTTCCTCTCTGCACTGAACTCAACTCTTCACATAAGAAGGCGAAAAGGGAATTCTACTTCACCCTCAGTGACTCTCACTCCGAACATCCCCACAAGCTACAGGGCACTCTAAACTCACTCCTCATTCCTCCTCAACCTACGTCTATCAACACCATTCTCACCGCTAATGACCTAGCTAAATGCTTTGCTGTAAACATTTCCAAAATTAGAGACTCTCCCCTGACCTTCCTCACACTACCTCCTCCTACATTCTACACTCAGCCTTCTCTACCATCATCCTCAGCCTTTATCTCCCACTTTAGTCACACACATATTGAAAAAGTCCTATCTCTACTGAGGAAGGCTACCCCTCTTGTGCCCCATCCAACCCTCTTGATACTCAGCTCACCAACGTGTCTGCCCCTTTAGTGTCCTCTCATCTCTCTGAACTCTTCTGAATTTTCCTTTGACTCTGCTTGCTTTCCCCATATTTCCCTTACTTTCCCTCTATTTTCAAAACAGACACACCCCTGAATTCCGTCCTGCGTCTTTCCTTCTGCACCACTCTAACTTGCTTGATCGAGTTGTGTTCAACCATCTTACCAATTTCCTAGACATTCACTACCTTTGATATACCCTACAAGCAGGTTTCTGTGCCTGTCACTCCACGGAAACTACTCTCCAGAATGTCTCCAACTTCATTGCCTCTGCTAAGCACTCCACCTATCCCTATCCTAGTTCTCCTTGACATGTCCTCTGCCTTTGACACTGTCAAGCACTCTGATCTCCTCAATACTTGCTCTTTTCCTGGGATTCAAGACCGCTGCCTTGCCTGGATTTAATCCTATTTTCAGCATGAATGAAAATCCCAGAGACACCGCGCCACAATGAGTCAAAGTTAAAATGGAGCAGATAAGGAGATTCATAAAAGGCAACCGTATAGCAGCAACAAAAAAAAGTCAGATTCCAAAGTCCATTAGCCACCAATATTTCAATCACAGGTCCTCAACCAGGGGTACAAGGAGCGGCAAGCAAAAGCAGCGGAGACACACCACTTCAACCATGCTGACTCACAAGAGCCGCATATATACAACAACAACTATTGAATCAGAACTAGTGAATCTTATTTACAATCTCAGCACATACCCTCTCTCTTTAGTAGAGCAATCAGTACTGAACAAGGGTCTTTCGTTTTTACCCTCAGCTTCCAATAATTCTGTGGATATTCAAATTGATATTTTTAAATTGACTCAGAAATTGAAACTTAAAATATTCTTCACTACTCAAGTTCAGAATTATATTCCTCAACCAATTATACCACCTCCCTCACAAATTTCACTACAAACAATGTTGAGTACCCATATCCTAATGAGCTTGGAAGATTGTGATCTTCAATCACAGTCTAGCATTATGAATGTGTTGTCTTATTTGAACATTGTATAACAGAATCTCAAAATTAATGATCTAAACAAGAAATCTAAGTTCACGCCTATTTTTCCCAATGACAATATTATTGACACTTTCCATCAGGCTGTAATTAAGGCTATTCATCAACTAACTGACACATCGAGAAAGCATCCCCCGATGCAAAAGTCTAATTTTAGCAAAGCAGAATACCTCGCTATGCAGGGCCTTGCAGACAACCCAGATTTGATTATCAAAGAGGCAAACAAGGGGGGGATGTGGTCGTGATGGACAAAGAAGACTACGTCACCATGGGGCTCAGGCATATCAATATGGGAGGCTGTTACTTAGCATTACCCTCTAACCCATTGAACCAAATTAACATTTTGGCTAAGCAATTGATTAACAAATAGCAAAAGAAAGGCCTCCTTACAGATGTGGAAAAGCAATTTTTGTCAGTGGAGGGTCCGGCTATGCCCACGGCATACTTTTTACCTAAGATACACAAACCCTTTAATGATATACCAGAAGGCAGACTGATTGTGAGTGGAGGAGGTGGGATATTGGAATCTATTTCAGTATATGTCAATGAGTGCTTATTACCGGTGGTACTAAAAACCCCTACTTACATCATGGATACTATGCACATTTTAGAAATACTTGATAAATTAGATTTCTGTACTAATTGTTGGTTAGTTACCTTAGATTTGAAGGCACTTTATACTTCCATTGACCATCATAAAGCTGTTGACAGTGTTAACTACATATTACGTCAATCATCTGCATCTTTCTATGAGCATATTGAAATGATAAAGCAACTGTTATTATTTATTTTACAGAACAACTTATTCCTTTTCAATAACATTTATTACAAACAACTAATCGGTATAGTGATGGGGCTAGCTTTGCTCCGGCTTTTGCTAATTCTTTTATGCACCATTTTGAACAGGAATTTGTATTCAGCAATTTAAGAAATTCATTCATCTTTGGAAAAGATTCATCGATGATGTTGTTATGATTTGGACTGCTACAGAAGTTGATCTGACTCAGTTTGTAGAATTTCTGAACAGCAACAAGTGGGGAATTCAATTCACCCACACATATAGTTAAACGCATATTGATTTTTTTGGATCTGACGATTACAATTTCTGAGAATGGTTTTAAGACTAAAACATTCAGTTAAAGTACATCTGTAAATGCCACTATCTGTGCTAAAAGTTTTCACAAGAGACATGTTATAGTTAACATACCCAAGGGAGAATTCATATGTGCTAGAAGGAATTGTTCTGAAACTGCATATTTCGAGTCAGAAAGCGCTCGTATCAAATTCAGATTTCAAGCAATGCGATATGCTAATCAACACCTAAATAAGATTGAGAAAGACTTACACTCACTTAAGAGCGAGGACTTGCTAGTCCCTCAATCACTTACTGGTACTACCTCACTAGATACAACTCAGACAGGCATAAAGTTTATAATATTGTAAGAAAACTCTGGCATCTACTTCACCTTGACAAAGATATCACTAATTGGATTGATTTGAATCTGAGCTTCACATTCAGCGAGGGACGAACTCTGAAAAATAAGCTCTGCCCCTCATTTATGAGTAACCCTATACACAAACCTTGTTGGTTAAATTTGGCTCAACATAAAGCTTTTCATAAATGCGGGGGTTGCTCCATGTGCATATATGCACTTGAAACGTCAATTGTTCACTTTGGTCCTTTGGGTACCATCTTATTGAATGGTTTATAAATTGTAACTCTAAATTTGTGGTGTACTGTGTTATTCGTGTACGTGGGCTAAAATACATAAGCAGTACCATTAGACTGCTTAAAATTACAATAAGAGAGCATTTATCCACCATAGGTAACCAGCAGGCAAAATACCCTCTAGCCAGTCATTGGCAAGCGTGTTATCAAATAGACTGCAAGGATGACATTAAATTTGTGGGTTTAGCTAAAGTCTCACTGCCACAAAGAGGCAGCAACGTAATATTAAAACTCAGACAACTAGAGGCTAGATTTATTTGTAAATATAGGACTGTATATAGGGGTTTAAACTCAGATCCCGAATTTGCAGTTTTTTTCTGTAAATTCTTTAATATATGTGTTGTACTCACAATTTGGATATGATTAACATATCATAAATTTGTCTGGTATGCAAAAAAGAGGCTAGAATAGTATGCCAGGATAATCTTACAATGAGCCTATTTAAGTAAAATTCACTGGGAATTGTTATCTGATTGTTCATTGTTATTTCCATATATTTATTTATTTATTTATTTTATTGTGTTCTACAATACCACGGTACTTTTAACACATATACAAAATACACAATCCAACATACATATATCCAACATTTATAAAATTACTGCAGCTTTCCTTAAAAATTCTGAAACATGTATGGTCAAGCTTAATTCATTACAGTTCAATATCCTCCTCCATAATTCATTCTCGGAGGAGAAAACCAAGCCTGCTGAAAAACAAGACCGCAAATCCACCAGCTTAGGGCAAGTCACACACAAGTGTTTTAACGTCTCAATATTTTTGTTACAATGCCGACATAATCTCTGTTCTTGTGGAATTTCCACACGGCGGCCCAATACTTCTTTTGTTTGGAACAAATTCAACCTAAGTCCTAGCACTTGTGACCTAAAGGATCTCGACGGATGTCTTTCAAGGTAAGGAGCTGGAGTATTAAAACTTTTACATGACCAGAGAAAGTGATCCCCAAAGCATTTATACTCCATTATGTCAGTTCTCAAGTTAGACCATACATATCTACACCATCTTAACTTGGCGACCTTCGGTGTCAGCTCCAATTCCTCCATTGGAATATTTGCCTGTTGAAGCATCAGTTGACAATTCAAAACCCAGTCCCCAAGAACCCTACAGCCACCCTGAACTCTTACCAGGTTTAACTGTTCATATATTGACGCCCCTGGTGGGTTCAGTATTTTAACCAACAACTGAAGCTTACCCCAATCCACCATAGTCTTTATAGGTAACAGACCTAATTCAAACAAGATCCCTGCTAAAGGAACTGACTGCGGGAGTTGAAGCAGGCCTTTCCATAATGCCCCCTCTAATTGTGACCAGTTAATCAGCTGACTCCGAGTTTGGGCCCCGTAAATTAGTTTTGGGATTAACTGTTGTTTGTATAACTTTAGGGCTGGTAAAAGAGAGTATGTACACCTGCCCCTGCAAATTTTACCCTTAAGTCTTCCTGTAATTCCGGACCTGAGAGCTTGTCATAAATTACCAGGCCTAAGTATACAAATTTATTTACAACTTCTAATTTACCGTTTATCAAATACCAGGGCGTTATTTTACAACGTTTTCTACCCCCCTTGAACACCGGAACCTTTGATTTTGCAGTGTTTAATGTTGAGTCTAGTTTCTCTAGAAACCCCTCCACGGCTACTAATGCTCTTTGGAGCCCAATAGCTGTAAGATCACATATAACAATGTCGTCTGCATAAAGCAAGTATTGGACAACCATAGCACCCAATCTTGGAGGGAAAGCTTTTACAAATTCCATACAACCTCCTATTCCCAGTAAATACAGGCAAAAGAGAAAGGGTGCCAGAACACACCCCTGTCTTAAACCCCTATTTGTCTGTATACAGGGGGAATAATTCCCCAATTCATCCAACCTTACTCTAATCCTTGGATTTGTATGGAGAGCCACCAAAATACTCAACAGAGCTGCCGGACACCCCCTATCATATAGTTTTTTCCACAAAAAAGCCCTATTAACCATGTCAAATGCTTTACTGATATCTAAAAAAGCGAAAAACACTGGCCGTGCTTGGACCTTTGCTTGGTGTGCTAATAAATCTAACACCATACAATTAGTAGATGTACTCAGCCCTTGCCGAAAACCTGACTGAAAAACATCTAGGGAATCAGATTCCACCGCCCATTTTTGCAAAGCTTTCAGCAGCATTTTCGCGAATATTTTGTTAGAAGCATCCAACAAGGATATAGGTCTATAATAACGTGGAGAAGACCTATCCCCGCCTTTAAAGATCAGGATTAGGGTTGCTGCTGACCAGGTAGAGGGGAACGAATTGTTAGCCAAAATATCCGAAAATAAGGCAGACAGTACCTGTGACCATACTACTAAGTTACCTTTATAGGTCAGATTAGAAAGACCATCTGGGCCCGGTGCGTTCGAAGACTTGCTTTTCTTTATCAAGTTCTTTATATCCTCCAAGTCCCATTCTAAGGCACCCTTCCAATCCGCCTCTACCCAGGTGACTGATTGGTCCAGACCTTCCACCCTATACAAATCAGTGAAATGTTTCACCCAACCAATGTCACTGACCGCATGTGCCTGAAGATAATCTTGTGTACCTTTTGGTTTAATTAGGTCCCAAAATATTCCAGGCCTATTCCCTAGCATACAAGCCAGCATTCTCTCAGCATCCTTAATGTATAGCAGAAACTTTCTACCTTTTACCCAGTTCCTATGTGTTTGTTTTAGATTCCGCACCTTTTCCATGTAAAAAAGTGGGAACCCTTCCTCCTTGCCACCATCTTGGTTAAACCTCTATCTGTTGTTAACCTACCTAACAACTCCCTCACAGTCGTAGGGAATCCCTCTGCTGTACATAGACGGGCCATCTTATTTACTGGTAAGTTTACAATTTCAGACAAGAATGCTGATGCAATCCTAGGAATCCACTTGACCTCGTTCTTTCCTGAATTTATTTCCACTCCCACAATGTCAGTTTCAACGTGTTTTATCAGGCTGAATAATTTAAATTCCAAAAGGGAATGATCACTCCATATCAGAGGTTTTACTTCCGGGGATACTCCTCTTATGGCTAGATCATGAGAAGTGAAAATATAGTCTATTGTTGATTTCCACAACCCATTCTGCCATGTAAAAGCTGGCGGAATATCCATCTGTGTATTACCATTAATAATACTTAAGTTCCACACCTCAAATTCCTGGATAATCCTCTTTCCTCTCTCCCGGGATTCCTTACAGACAAACTTTCTATTATTCTCTACATACCATTTCTCTTCTAAACATTCTGCATTGAAGTCTCCAACAATTATCACTGAAGCCCCATCATCCGGGAATTCACCCAATAGTGTAAAAGAAATTGCTGTCAAGGCGTCTTCCAGTTTGTCTTTTAGGGTACTAAAATAAACATTTACCAAAAAACATTTGCTTACGAGACTCTCACCATCTTCCTGCCACTCTAAGAGTACAAACAGGATGTCCGACCTGTCCACATCAATTACCTGCATGGAAAGTCCCAAAGAACGTTTAACTGCTGTTAATAGTCCACCAAATGGCCTACCCTTTACTCCCCGTCGGGCCTTAACGTAGACTGTATTAAATCCATCTATCATAGGTGTATCTAGCAAAAAAGTTTCCTGCAAACAAATTATGTCAAAATTCGAGAAAAGTTCATGATTATTCATGATGTTCTTAAACCCTCTCGAATTCCATGTAATTAATGACCAATTAGACCATCATGTATGTTGGAATGGCTTTTCGTCCCTTTCTTGATTTACCCCTCTACCAATAGGAACTTGTGTACACCCTCTGGAACTATAGATCTCCTTGTTGTATCTTTCTCTTTCATCTTGTATCATACCCTTCTTTGGCTGATAAATGGGAGCCAGAGTTGACAATATTGAAGGCCCCGTATCTGTAACTTCAAAACCAAGGGCTAGGAAATGCTCTCTTTCCCCCATTATTATTTCCCTTGTTAGGTGTGACCTTAAATGAAGTTTTACAGTATCTAGACAATCATCGTAAACAAATTCTACCGTCTTAATGTTCCCTGACGATATCAATTTCAGATTTGGGATTTCCTGCATCAAAGCCAGGATATAATGTCTATTTACAGGATATCTATTTGAACTTTCGAACAAACGATTCAGAAAAATACATAGCTCACCGTTATCTGGCATCGTTTTTCACAAATTGGACGCTTGCCTCGAATTCCATTTTTTAGGCGATCTTATTTGCCCCGTACTCTCCCCCACCCCCTTCAATGAATCCAAAAACGTACTCTTTGGAATCCCCAGACCCACTTCCTCCATTAATCTTGGGGTCGGTAATAGCACTGTTAAGGAAACCCTAGGTGGAGGCAACTTCCCCAAGTCCGCCTTCACCACCACAGGTTTCGAAAAAATTGCATATAATTTAGGGGCCATTGGAATTCCTGTTTCCGGGACTTCCACCAGAGGATTCACCAATCCCCTTCCTGCTATTGTATGCGGTGGAACCAACAGTCTTTCCTCTAAATTACAACACTTGCCAACTCCTTTACCTGCTCCAAATTCAATGTTTTTGGGACCTCTAGTTCCTTCTCAATCCCTTCCTCTTCCATATCTACTGGATAAACAGATATATTACTTAGATCGAAAGAAGGACTATCCCCCTCCTGTACATTTTCCAACACAGATGAAACCCTATCAACTTCCTTGAACCTTACTTCCTTGACTTTACCCCCTTTCCTGTTTATAAAAAAGTCTTTCTTTCTCTGATCTAGTATGTCTCTATCAATCTGCATATGTTTATCCACTGCCAGCCTTAGATTACGGAGGAATTTCCGTGACCCTTTATTCTGTTGTGAGGGTGGAAGCTTACAGTTTTTGGATTTTTTTTCCTGTGAGTTCAGCTTGTTAGGACAACTTGTTTTTTTTACCTTTGGGCTACTACTCAACATCTTCTTTTCCTGAACCTGTTCCTTCCCCAACATTGATACCGATGGGAGGACTATTCCGGATACCTCAGGTACCGCCAAAAGACTTTCTCCCTTTAACTCAACATTCTCCCCCTGTGTTTTCGTATTTTTAACTTCCATTCTCTCACCTTGTACAAACACAGCCCCTTCACTATCCACCTTTTTCAGACTTAAAGTATTGAAGACTGAGGCTGCCATTATAAAGTCTTCCAATAGATGCATTTTGTTCAATACTTCCTTCATTGATTTCCTAAGCTCCCGGATTTCATAGTTCAATGTGTCGTAGCCTCTATCCATGGAGTCCATAATTCTAGAAAGGACTGGGAATGATAACTCATCTACTGGGGGTAGCTGGTCCTGTTGAGAGACTTCTTTTATCTCCTCAGCCTCTATTACTTCGTCCTCAATCTCTGGGTCCCCCACTATAAGGTCATCATCCCCTAGTTCGACACCTTCACTAACCTGAATTTTTGGCGAGGTGGCCTCATCCCCACAACCAGTTTCCCTCTGTTGCTTTTGGCTAAACTGGTACTGTGACAATTTTTCCTTATAACCCCATTCTTTAGGTAAAGGGACTGAGGTTTCTAAAACCTTTCTTTTAGGGTCTCTTGGGCCTTGAACTTTCCTGGAAAACGCATGAGTTAACAGTGGGGCTAATATAGAAATATCTGATACTAAATCTCGCTCCACCACCAATGGTTCATCTGCCAAAGAGTTCACCTTAGATTCAATGTTTAAAAAAGCCCGATTTATGACTCCCACCACCTCTGCCATTGAATCCACTTGATTGGTTTGCTCCGGTCCAAAATCCCCAGGGACCTCTATACCCGGAGGAGTGGAAATTCCCTGAGGGACTACCAAAGTGTCTACTACCATAGAAGAAACTGAACCCTTGTTAACTACTTGTGTCACTTGAGAAGGATGTGAAAGAGAAATTACCACCTGTGGCTGGACTCTACCCCCTGAACTATATATTCATCTGGGATACTTCCCATACTTCTGAGTGTGACTCCCATTATAGGGACCCAGAAGAGTCACCACACTTTATGATTACTGGCCTACTCAATCACTTGTTTAACCATATGATAATCTCAATACTAAAAGAGAAATACCTTAACACGCTGCAGTACTAAAAAGACGAGTGCTGAAAAAAAGATAAAAACAATCCCATACAGGTATGTGAATCAATCTGTTTAAACTGAATGGTAAAATGCTATACGGATTGTCTGCTTAATAGATACCCCCAATGAATGGTTACAGACACTATACCCTTACTTGACCTCTGCACAATGTTTCACAACTTCAGCCCCGCCAGCTCCCAACAGCCGCACAACAGCCAGCGCCCTTTACTCCTCACGGGCTTAACGCCGCAAGGGTGGCTCGAGCGCAGCTTTGAATGAGCTGCCGGTCACGTGATCACCCACGTGGTCTGTGCGAACTCCGCCTCCACCAGGAAGCGGAACAGAGCAGGCAAGAGCCGAGCTCGCAGTGCCTGCAAACAGCTAAGTTCCAAGGAGCACCAGAAGGAAGTCTGCTCCACACACAAACACACTTTGTTTAGCAGCAAAGAATCCGCCGCTCGGGCGGCTCGAGCGCAGCTTTGAATGAGCTGCCAGTCACGTGATCACCCACGTGGTCTGTGCGAACTCCGCCTCCACCAGGAAGCGGAACACAGCAGACAAGAGCCGAGCTTGCAGTGCCTGCAAACAGCTAAGTTCCAAGGAGCACTAGAAGGAAGTCCGCTCCACACACAAACACACTTTGTTTAGCAGCAAAGAATGCTAATTTTCCATATATGGGCAACGCGACAGGATTGGTTAAACTGCCAATTCAGGATTTTATTTTTGAGAATACAAGCTAACATTAATTGGTGGGGTTTTGCTTTTGCCCACTTAATTGAGAGCAATTAGTGGTAATCAGAGTTTGCTAGTTATCAGAACTATCAGCAGAGCAATTAAACTCCTCGTGCTTACAGCTATTTCAGATCCTAATTGTGCTCAATATTTATTTAAATTGTATATGTGTTAATCTTAGACTATTTGACTGGACGGTCATCTCATTTAGAGAATATTGTTATTCTGTAAGTATTCATGCAGAATAACCTTCACCCGTAAGTTAGTGAATGACTTATACCCACTTAAGATGGCAGAGCGCTTTTGCCTTGACGTTTGCATTAACAAGTATAGGTTTAGTCTAGGAAATCAAGTCGTGCTATCACAGAAGGTTCATTTGTACACCTTTATTTTTTGAATTGGCAGGGTAACTATCTGGTCGCGTTTACCTAGTGGAGTTTATAACTAATGAAAATGTTTTTATATTTTTTTTTCTTGTCTGCCTGTTTGTTATTTTGTTGACTACATTCTACATAACTTGGTTGCTGATTTTTATGCTTTTCACAATATTGTGTGTATATTATGATGTGATATTTCTCATTTGTACATCCACCTAATGTCCTTTGATATTTTCTGTTACATTGTGCAACCGCCCTTATGTTACATACATGGCGGGGGAACTGTAATGTAATTGTTGTTTTCATTATTCATGTTAAACTAAATTACTGAATGTATAATCATGTTAAATCAGCCTCGGAAGAAGAGCTGGATAGCTCGAAACACGTGTCAGGCTGACTACCCCTTGATAATAAATGCAAATTGGCATTTTAACTTTGACTCATTGTGGCGCAGTGTCTCTGGGATTTTCATTCATGCTGTTAATATACTGTGGTGTATATAGGCAGTATACCCACACCCCACAGTGACCCGCAGCCTTTAGTCTATACTTTTATATTTGTGTGTGCAAGCGGTGGGTAACTCTTTGGCTTCTTTGTGCCGACAGTCTCTCCTCTTGGATTTAATCCTACCTTGCACCTCAGCAATACTCTTTCTTCTGGAACAAGAACACCTCTTAACTCACTCCTCTAGCTGTTGGCTTTCCACAATGTTCTGTCATGGGTCCTCTCCTCTCGCCACTCTACAACCTTTGTCATGGGGCCCTAATCTCTGGCTTTGGGTGCTCGTAACAACTATTTGTTGATGACCACCAAATCATAATCTCTTTTCCCAATTCTTCATCTGATCACTCTATAAAAAATATTAAACTGCCTCTGTGTCATTAAATATTGGATGGCATTGATCTCTCCAATGTTAAACTCTACCAAAACGGAGGTGCTCTTCTTCCATGCCAAATAGACTCTCTCATCTCCTCGCCTGCATATCTAGTTCAAACCTGACAATCTCCCCTAATCCACTTCAGCTAGAAACCACAGCATCAGCTATTACTCTTCTCACACCTTCTCTACTTTCAGCTCAAAAACTGCAAGGGTGGCTGGCCCCAACCTCCAAAACATTGGGAAAATCATGAACCTCCTTCCTTTCAACAACCAAGCATTTCTTAACCACTCTTGACTTCTCTAGATTCGACTTCTGTGCCAGCATCCTCATTCTTCTCCCCAACTATGCTTTCTGTCCTCTCAACAAGATAATTATCTTTGCTACCAGAACTCTCTTTGAACTCGCTCACTTCACATCTATTTCCTCTTACCATCACCATGCTAGATGGCTGACGATGCATAAAAGGGCCAGTGTGATGTGTGCCGCTGTGTGTTGAGTGCAGTTTTGCAGGGAATGCTGACGCTGCTTTGTTTCTTTGGAGCGGTCCTGCATTCTACTCACCTGTTTGGAATTAGAGGGTATTCCAATAGCACTTTAAAATCTGTTCCTATGCGCGAAGTGCATGAAAAGTGTGCTGCTGTGTGTTCAGTGCAGATTTGCAGGGAACGCTGGTGGTGCTTTGCTTCTTTGGAGCGCTGCTACATTCTACTCACATGTTTGAAATTGGAGGATATGCCCACAGGACTTTAAAATCTGTCCCTACATGCGAAGCCACTGTGTGTTCACTGCAGTCTTGCAGTCTAGCGGCAGACGGCAGTGGCAGTGTGGCTGACAGCTTATTACAAGTAAGTTTCTTTCTTGTCTTCAGTGCCGTGACTATTTCTCAGTGTGTACCATCTGGCTGCGCTTTTTTGTTTACTTACAAATGATGTATAATTTGCTCAGCCAATCTGTTCCTGATAATTGTTCGATTGTTGAGGATCATTCGCAATTACAGTGGACAAACATTGAGGATTACTCTATTCTAGCCGAAAAGACCACTCCTGCTCAACAAAATGAATGTCAGGCCCCATATCCCTGCAATCCCTACATCACAAAATGGCTGCAACAATAAAAATAGGAAAATCTCTCCTAAATTCCCTGTAATCTTCATGTGTCCAAGGAAGAAGCTGAGAAATCAGTGGCTAGCAACGGGTTCGATATTTCTCACGAGGCCATACCTTGATGCCTCTTCTACTAGGAATTCCCCCATAGTTCATCATAATAAGAGGGCCTCCACCCAAACAGTGTCTCCGTGTTCTGCATCTGTCAATGCTAATCCAATTGAGTTGATGTTGTCTGTTGCATCTGGAAAAACATTTTAGCCCAACAAACTTACAATAATGTTCAACCTAGGGAAAAAAACACCCCTCTCCTGAGCACGTGACAAATGTTGCACCTAGTAATTTCCCGAAGCCTTTAAACAAGCTTAATAGAATGCCCGTGGAAATTGGGCATCTGCCCTCATCACGTGCCCCCCCTTACTGGTGCAGGCACCCAAATTCAAGCACAGATGGTTTCAAGTTTGCTCTTGAGTGGTTGCACTGTGCAGCTCATAATGGCTTAGAAGTGACCATAAAATGTAATCCGTCTCTAGATTTTCTGCTGGGGGTGTAAACAAACCTGTCGAGTTTTCTCGAGAATTCAACTATGGAGTAAAAGGTGACCACATGTATGGCATCACATTTTGTTTGCGAGTCAGGATACTGCTAAGGGCAAATTTTAATGCCAACTAGGATTGCGTCATCACTGCTTTGACCATCTAGTGCTTGAGAAGAAGAGGATTCTGAGAAGGAATCTTAGAGTTTTAAACAACCAGATCAAATCGGGGATGGATTGCTCCCGAGAGAAAAAGACCCTTAAATTAGCATATTGTCAAAACGTGCATATGGCGTGGACTATGTACCTCTGTCCGCAAGTACCACCCAGGGAGAGCGAGACGACTCACTGGCCGATCTTTGGGCCACAGGTGGCTGGAACGACAGCATTGGGCATCCAGATGGCTGAAAAGGAAATAGGACAAGTAAGTGTCAAAACAGGACGTACAATGGTCATAAAACAAGTAACCAACCCTTTTGACCTAGCTAGTGGTAGTCAGGAAAGGGCCCATACGCGGGGAGCGTGAGCAGGACTCCTGAGGGGCAGGAAACGCTTCCCCACCCTACGTGGTGCAGGGAGATGAACACCTGATTCCAGTGACCTGTGGGAGTGCCGGTGATTGCAGGAAGATCGAAGTCCTAGGATGGGAGAAGAGAACAGCTCCAGTATATCACACAGTTACCAGTTCAAATGAATGTTGAAAGGGCAATCCAGTAAGGCAGTCCGTTAAAGCAGTCTGAGGTCAGAAGAGGAGAAAATCCAACAAGGCAGCAGATGAGGCAGTGGGGAAATCCATAAGCAAGTCCAAAGTCCAATGCCAGAGATCCAAAAAAAAAAAAAAAATCCAGGAAGCAAGACAAAAAGGCAGGAAACCACTATCCAGCCAGCGTCACAGCTAGGAAGCGGTGTCTGTAGCGTTAGATCCGTATTTATGCAGGCTGCCATGGTAATGGGTCACGTGACAGCCCGTCCTTAAGTCACTATGGCAACCACCAATAGGATCACGACTGGAACCACAATGGAAACGGTCTCCAATGCGGTAACACATGCCTGTGTTGATGTGCGGTACGGGCTGGGGGTGGGGGTGGGGCATGGCCAGCAGGCACATGGAGTCGGCAGAAAGGCGAACTTTGGAGATAAATCTGAGATCGTGTCTGTGACGGGAGTGGCAGCATGACAGAGTCCCCCCCAATGGCCCATGACCATGTGGGCACGAGGGATGCTCCCAATGGAAGCGAGAAGCCAGGGTTGGGGGTATGGACATTGGCAGTGGGCTCCCAGGTACGTTCCTCAGGGCCATACCTCTTGCAGTTGAAAAGATACTGCAGGTGACCCCTGCAGATGCAGCAATCCAGAATGGCATTGACCTCATACTAATCGGAGGCAGAGCCCTGCAGCAGGGGTGTGGGTGGCAGTTCTAGTGTGGAAACGGGGCAGGGTTTCAGAAGGGACATATGAAAGACAGGGTGAATCCACCAGGAGGTCGGCAAGGCCAGATGGTAGGAGACAGTGTTGATGACCTTGGTGATTTTGTATGGGCCAACGTACCTGGGTAAGAGTTTGCGACAGCCTGGGACATTGAGATGTTTTGTGGATAACCACACCCTGTCACCGACCACATAGGTAAGAGCCGGGCTCTGTTTTCTGTTGGCTGAACAGCATATGGGATCCTGGACCTCCTGTAAATGACCAAGGGTTTGCTCATGGATGACTGTGAGGTCTCAAAGACAGGCATTAGCAACGGGAGTGGGGGAAACCAGGCGGTCGGACAGGGGCAGACCTGTGGATGTTGACTGTAGAGAGAGTAAAAGGGCGAGAAACCAGTAGAAGAGTGGGGAGCATTGTTATATGCGAACTCGGCGAGGTGGAGGACTTGATGCCAAGTGCTTTGATACTTGAGACAGAGGCAATGCAAATATTGTTTGAGTGTTGGTTTACCCTTTCCGTCTGTCCATCTGTTTCTGGGTGATAGGATGACAAGAATCATGAATCCGTGAGAGCCCTCCAGAACTTGGATGTATACCGAGAACCTCTATCGTATATATCAGGATGGAGGGAAGGCCAAAAAAATCACATTGGTGAAGAACCACTTGGTCAATGCCGGGGCGAAGGTACACCAGTGCAGAGAACAAAGCAAGTTGTGGATAGCTTCACAAACTTAGTGAAGCTATCCAGTATGACCCAAACAGTGTTTTAACTCTGTACCTCTGGTAGATCTGTGACTAAGCCCATGGCCATGGTGTGCCTGGTTCTTCGGGAATGGGCATGGGTTGCATGAGTCCCAAAGGTTTCCCTTTCAAACTTTACATTGGGCGCAATGGAGCAGTTATCGATGTAGTCTGCCACATCCCGCCGCATGGATGGCCACCAACAAGAGCGTTGGAGAAGAGAAAGGGTGCGTTTTTGCCCAGGATGGCCATTCACAGCGGTGTCATGGGACCACTCCGGAGCCTGTAGCCGTGTATTGATAGTGGGTAAGAACAGTCAATATTGAACAAAAGAAAGGCCCTCAAGGAGTACAGGATTCCAGTCCTGGACCTGTTCTGGTTGCTGGGAGACCCACTGCCGTATGTCAGTGAGCAAAGGTAGGGGCGGTGTCCATAAGCAAACAAAATGTGCTTTGTCAAGAAGAGTGTCTGGGTATGTAGGAAGCCTGTCACCTCTTGCCATACGAGAAAGGGCATCTGCCTTACCATGGGCCGTACCCAAGCGATGCCGGATTACAAAGTCAAAGGCGGAAAAAAACAAGTGCCAACGGACCTGGCGGCTGTTAACAAACTTCAAGGCAGCCAGAACTTGTATGTTCTGATGATCCGTCACTGGCCACTTGGACCCAAGCAGATGATGCCGCCACACTTGGAATGTGCCCTTAACCGCTAGCAATTCTTTCTCTGTGATGGTGTAGTGTCTCTCGGTAGGTGTGAATTTGCAGGAATGGAATGCTACTGGTTGTAATAGGCCTGTTGTGGGGCAGGATTGAGAGAGGACTGCTCCCAACGCAAAGGAGGAGGCATCAGCCTCTACAATGAATGGCTGGTCTGCATTGGGATGTTGTAAAATGGGGGCTGTGGTAAGCACATTTTCAGGGTCTCAAAAGCTGCCTGGTGTACAGTGGTCCACTGAAATGTTTTTTTTCGGACTAGTGAGTTCTGTGAGGGTGGCGACAATGGAAGAGAAGCCAGAGATAAAGCGCCTGTAAAAGTTCACAAAACCTAAGAAGGATTGCAAGGTTTTAATGGTTTTAAGGGTGTGCCAATACAAACCAGTTTGACCTTAGTGGTGTTCATGGACAAGCCGTGTGGCATGATGTGGAATCCTAGGAAGTCTAATCTCTGTCACATGAAAGAGGCATTTCTCAAGTTCGGTATACAAGGAATTAGCTTTGAGATGGGTAAGTACTTCGAGTACATGCTCTACATGGGTCTGGTAAGAAGGGGAGAATATGAGGATGTCATCTAGATATACTAAGGGATACAAATCAATTATGCCGTGAAAATAGAATTAATAAATCGCTGAAATATGGCGGGGGCATTGCATAGTCCAAAGGGCATCGCAGTGTATTCAAAGAGGCCATGACGAGTGCATAAGGCTGTTTTCCACCCATCCCGCTCCTAACTCGGACTAGATTATAGGCCCCACCTTAGATCAAGCTTAGTAATGATAGTGGCGTGGCCCAGTTGTTCCAGCAGGGGGGAGATCAATGGAATAGGATACTGGTCCTTGATGGTAATCAGATTCAATCGTCGGTAGTCTACACAGGGGCGGAGGTCCCCATCCCGCTTAGGAACAAAAAATATAGGACTGGCAGCAGGTGACTGGGAGGGCCTGATATGGCATAACCTGAGAGACAGGGCAACGTAATACTTCAGGACCTGGTCCTATGTTGGTAACAAGGAGTATATCCTACCACAAGGGATCGCAGCCCCTGCTACCAAATCAATTGGGCAATCAAAAGCCTGGTTGGTGGAAGAAATTCTGCACAACCCTTATCAAAGACCTAAGCAAAGTGAACATATTCCAGAGGGATGTCAGTATTATGGCGCCTACTAAATGGGTATGAACAGGGCAAGGTGTATCTGCTTCAGCAGTGTCTGATGTGTCCGTGTGAATGGCAGCTTCAAGAGCCTGGCAAGGAGAACGAGGAGCTGTATCTTGGGGAAAACAATGTTCTTGGCAGTAGGGAGAATCAAAGGAGAGGCTACCTTGAGACCAGTCAACAAGGGGGTTATGTTCATGTAACCAAAGAATGCCTAAAATAATGCCAAATTGGGGAGTGGTGATCATGTCAAATGTTATTGTTTCGCTGTGGATACCGTGGATGATCAGTGTGAGTGGCACAGTGTGTTGTTTGATGGGGCCTGAAACCAACTGGGTACCGTCCACCGCCTGCACCGACTCAGGTTTGCTCTTGTTCTGCACTGGTAAATTCAAGGAAGAAGCCAGTGCAATATCGATTTAGCTGCTCGTGGCTCCTGAGTCTACTACCAAACGCACCTGGTTGTCTGTTACTGTTGGGTGACAAGAGAAGGGCCTCTAACGGTACGGGAGCAGTGCGAGAGAAGGTGGAATTGGTGTGTGGGGGCATCATAGCTGGGCTCATCCGTGCCCCCTCCTCTAGGGATGAGCCTTTGGAAAACCTGTGGGCCTTTTGGGTCATTTGGAACATTCCTTTACATAGTGGCCATTTAGTCCACAGTAAAAGCAGGCGTTGGAAAGACAGCAATGCTCCTGTTCTGTAGGGGTCAGGGGTCCACGGAACCCTCCAATCTGCATAGGCTCCCCTGATGTCTCAGACGAAGGAGGACGTGCTGAAAACAGGGATAAAAGGGATCTGCCAGGCTCTGACTTTCGCTCGACCTACGGGCATCTACTTGCACAGCCAGATCAACCAGTTCGGGGCACTTGACGAGGAGTGTGGGTACCACGGCCAGAGCATCCTTCATAGGTACACTAAGGCCTCTATAAAACACCACAGACTTTTTGTTCTTGGGACAGGCGGTTTTAACAGAGAGTTGGTTGAACCGCATGATGTATTGAATGAGGCTGGTTTTCCTTGTACTAAATACAGTAACTCGAGATCTTGGGTTTTCACCATGCAGCGCGTATCAAAAACCCGAGTCCTTTTGGTCACCAGTTGATCAAAGTCATAAAGCACCGGGCTATTGCTTTCCAGAAGGGGGTTGGCCCAAGCAGTAGCTATGCCACTGAGAAGTGTCAAGGTGAACGCGGCTTTGATGGTAGAGTTAAGGAATGCCAGCAGGCGGCATAAGAAGTGTAACTTACACTGATTAAGAAACTTACATTTTCTAGGATCTCCATGGAATCTATCTGGGGCGGTGAAAGGGAAATGGCTTGGTATGTACACTGGGTTCTGGGGCTGCATATTGCTGGATGCAGGGGCTTGGGCAGGCGGATCCCCAGACTCAACAAAGGATCTGCAGGAAGAGCATGACGCTCACTTTGAATAGCGTCTAAACGCTGGTGTATGGCAGTGGTGGCGTCGGACATATCCGCCCTTAGGACCGTGATGGCATGTACTGGAGCAGCCACCGGATCCCCCGCTGCCGTCTCTATAGTCCATGCAATAAAAGGCTTCTCAGTCAAAACATGGATGTGGCATGGACTATGTACCTCTGTCCCCAAATACCAGCCAGGGAGAGCGAGACGACTCGCTGGCCGTTCTTTGGGACCACACGTGGCTGGAATGATAGCACCGGGCCTCCGGATGGCAGAAAAGGAAATAGGACAAGTAAGTGTCAAAACAGGACGTACAATGGTCATGAAACAAGTAACCAAGCCTTTTGACCTACCTAGTGGGAGACAGGAAAGGGCCCAGAAGCAGGGAGTGTTAGCAGGATTCCTGAGGGGCAGGAGATGCTTCTCCACCCAACGTGGTGCAGGGAGATGAACACCTGGTTGCAGTGACCTGTGAGAGTGCTGGTGATTACAGGAAAGTTCAGAGTTCTAGGATGGGAGAAGAGAACAGTTTCAGTATATCACAAAGTTCCCAGTTGAGTGTTGAGTGTTGAAAGGGCAATCCAGTAAGGCAGTCCGTTAAAGCAGTCTGAGGTCAGAAGAGGGGAAAATCCAACAAGGCAGCAGATGAGGCAGAGGGGAAATCCATAAGCAAGTCCAAAGTCCAATGCCAGAGATCCAAAAAACCACAAAAATCCAGGAAGCAAGACGAAAAAACAAGCGGGAATGCCACTTTCCGGCCAGCGACACAGCTGAGAAGTGGCTTTTGTAGCGTTAGATATGTATTTATGCAGGCTGCCCTGGTAACTGGTCACGTGACAGCCCACACTGAACATGTGTCACCGCAGACGCTCTCTGAGTGTCCTGCAGTCACCATAGCAACTGCCAGTGGGATCGCAACCAGAACCACAATGGAAACAGTCTATGGCGCGGTAACCCACGCCTGTGTTTATGTGAGGTACGGGTCGGGGGCAGGGCACAGCCAGCAGGCACATGGAGTCGGCAGAGAGCCGAACCTTTGGAGATGAATCTGAGTCTGTGTCTGTGATGGGAGTGGCAGCAAGACACATATACAAATTGTCTGAGGTCACATCACTACCTCATGGCCCAAAGAGATTCTAATTTCCTCTAAGAGCACCTGCAACTTGTGGTCTTTAATAAATCAACTAAATAACCCCAAGTCTTCAATGCAAAGTAATCATGTGGCGGAAGATTCATTGAAATCCCATTTTGAGGAGCTACATAGAATCCTGAAAGGTCAGGATAAGATCTCTTTTCAATGTGTTCAATGGTAATTAAATTACAATGTGGCAGACATACTTTATTATCTGAATAAGGCATCAAATTACCATGCTGGCCCAAACGGCCTTTCAACCCGTATTTTGAAAAGTGATAAGGAACTTTGATCTAATATTCAATCTTTACTTTTCCGAGACATTCGTAAAAACAGACAAGACAAACCATTGTGTCTTGGAAAGCATCTATTATTGTTCCTAACTAGAGGAAGGGCGGTTAGACCAAATCCACAAATTACAGGCTGATTGTCCTTCTTGATGCGGATAGTAAGATTTTTGGTTTTAAATGAGCTGGAAGCTTGGGAAAAGAATACCGGTAGGATGCAGAATCTACAAACAGTTTTTAGGAAGGGTATGTGTGCTGATTTAAATGGTCCGATATTGAGTTGTTTGCGTGATAAAGCCTGGAGTAAAGACAGTTATCCTCTGTATGTAGCCCTAATCGACTTCTCACAGGCTTTTGACACTGGGAATCGTGGCCTGTTATAGCAGAAGTTAAAAACATGGGGTCTACCATCTTCTTTGTTGGCAATTATCAAGCATCTTCATTAGGATACTATGAAACAAGTGAGATTGGATGGACAAGGGTCCCTAACAATGCCCATAAATACGTATAATGGGCTTCGCCTATTCAATCTATACCTGTCAGATATTGGTGACTTTCTGGAGAAGGCCGCTTTTGTAAGTGCAAAGGTCGCCTCAGTGAAACTAAGTTGGCTGGCATATGCCGATGATGTGGCTCTAGTAGTTATGACTCCCTTGGGACTCCAACGGCTTCTGAACGCTATGAAGCAGTATGCTTCTGACAATTTACCTTATCATGAATGCCAAAAAATAGCATTTTATTCCTTTTGCTAAAAACACGGGTAATCCCTATGTGTTTATATGGCAGCTAGAATCCGCAGAAGAGATTGATATAAAGAAAGTAATATATTTGGGCTTTGAGATCTCTGTCTCTCCGAAACAGAATGTGAATTTGACAAGATTGCAAGGTAAAGCTGATCAATTAATCTTTCAAATGTGGATAATTCTATAAAAGCACTGCAGGTTTACAATTAAGGTAAAGGTGGTCCCTTTGATTCTCTATGGCACATTCATCGAATCACAGTGTTATGGCCTAAATTGGGTACGCCTCAAGAGAAGAATTTGGAAAAAGCTTTTTAAATTCCCATTCGGCGTACCAATAGCCTCTGTTCGCTTTGAATTGGCTTGATTTTGTTAGAGGCCTGGTTTTATTGGAGGATATTAACATTATACAGGGAGGTGCTTTACCCTCTTGATCAGTCAATGCTTTTTGATCTTAAGAACTTAATAAATGTGGATAAAAAAACTATTTTAACAAAGATTGAAATCTTGGCAGATTTAATTTTAATAAATTGTGGACGAACAACAGATGATTTATAGATTGGATTAATATGATGGATAAAATGCGCAATTACATTTTGTATTGTTCCTTCTCAAAAATGGATAAGCCACTAGGTTCTCTGCCTCAGAATCTACTTATTTATATAAAGGCCTTTTGGAGAAACGAATTTGTAATGTTTCGTTTAACTCTAATCCATACTAACGAGGTGCTACAGAGAAGGAAGCTGTGTGTCAATTTTGCAATGGATCGATAGAGGTCCAAATATTAAAACATATTATGATAACCTGCCCTGCTCTTCAAGATAAATGTGGGCTTATATTTGAACAATTTGTTGACAGGTGGAAATGTTTGACTACTGAAATCTTTTGGGACAGGTTACATTCAGGTCAGGAAACGGAAACTCTTTTAACAACAGTCGTTTTAAAATTCTTTAACATGACCATTTTGATGAATAGTAGAGGTTAGGACTTAATAAATTGGTGTGTAGTTTTGTTTGATATTGTATTTAAAATGTTCTGTATGTGGGTTGCCAAAAGATGGTTGGTAAGGCACCACCATATCTATCCTCCTCTTTCCAACTATACAAGCCATCTCTGCTCTGCCTCCACAACTGCCGTTGAGGCAACTCACCCTCTCTTTGCTTCCTCTAACTTCCGCTCTTTCTCTGTTCTTGCTCCACTTGTATGCAATTCTTTCCCCCCAGACATCCGAGAAACAGTACACAATTATTTGTTCTGATCCAAATTGAAAGCATACCCGCACGCCACTGAGTTATCCTCTTAACCTACCTCTTATCTGCTTTCACACTAACATTATTTCCTCATCTCTAACCTGCCTCTGTCCCGCACTTTCTTTGCCTCCACTATAAAACGTATTGCATCCTGGTAACATCCCTAACTTAGCTGGCCGTACCACCTACCTGAACATAAACATGTCTAGTATTGATTCTCGTCAATCTAATTAAGTCAACCCATGTATTATCGTTGATGACAGTTCAATTTACTATCCATCTCAACCTCGTCAGAATGCCACCTGAACTCACCCCATTGTAAGTAGCTCACTTCTTCCTGTCAAATCTGATATCTTATCCATTTTATGTGCGTTTGCAATCAATCAAAAGAGCATTGTTCTTCCCTGCATATAACAAATAAATAAATACATAAATGAATAAATAGGTCGCTGGTCCACCCCCTACCAACATAGAATGTCACCCCCACGCACATGCATGGCTAAAAAATTATGAATTCTGCCTGTCACTTCTGAAAGAAATTGTGCATGACAGCCTTATGCTTGGTGATTCTAATCATCCCATGCCATAAAACACATTACTGCCAGACATACAGAATCTAGCTAAAAATACACACTACCAACAGCGCCTTACCAACAGGGGACACAACATTACTAGGACCACCAGATCTCAGAGGCCACAACATCCCCTGTTCACACCTTTGACCATCATGTTGAACACATGTATGAGGCGCCATGAACATGAACAAGCATAAAAGTACCTATGTCAACTTCCCTGTAAATGGAATACATTCAAAGCTACAGCAACCCAAGAGAGGGAAATAGAATACATTAGGTGAATTTATTTTATTTTTATTTCTTGGGTATTTATTATACACCTATCCAGGAATGGTGTTTCCAGGCACAAGACAGAATGGAGGGGAGGCATATGAAGACTAACAAAAATACAAAAAAGGTCCTACTAGGCCTTGTGTTTTATGGATCGCGAAGTGCAGTGACGCGAAGGGCAGGGGAGTGGGCAGGTGGGAGGAAGTGCAGGTCAGAGCGAGGGGGAAAAGAGGGCCCCTGGGCTAGGAAGGTGCTACGGAGAGGCCAGGTGGACAAGTGACAGTGTAATGCAAAGAGTGCATGGGGATAAAGGCCCACATGCTAACTGTGAGGAAGGGGCTAGATGGGCTCAATAGGGGTGCAGGCCCAACCAGGCTAGTGCACGTGGAGGGAGCCTGGCAGAGCAAGTGCAGGTTAGGTGGGGTCAGGGGAGACTGAAGTTCTGGGGTAGACTGGGCTAGGAGGACCTTGTGCCATGTATGAATCAGGAGGAGCCAGGCAGACAGTCAAAGCGGCAGAGTGAGACATTAGCAGGGTATGGGGAGAGGAAAGGAAGAGGATAAAAGGGGGGTCTTGAAAAGCTTCTGGAACCTGAGAGGATCTGGCTCATGTCGGAGAGTGGCAGGGAGGCCATTCCAGAGGGAAGCGTCTGCAGAAGAAAGAGATCTACCCCCCACTCTGTGCTTGGAAATGCATCTGATCTGCAGAGAGTTAGAGCTAGAGGGTCGAAGAGCTCTAGCAGGGAGGTATTTAGGGAGCTGGAGTGGATGTAGCGGGGACCAAGGCTTCAGAAAGCCTTGTGAATAATGAAGAGGGTCTTGAACCTGATCTTTGCAGCAAATGGGAGCCAGTGGAGAGATTTTAGGGCTTGAGAGATGCGGTCCCTGGGCTTGATGCCAAGGATACGTCTCACAGTCCTATTCTGGATTAGTTGAAGGGGACGAAGGGATGATTTAGGAAGATTGAGGAAGAGCTGTTGCAGTAGTCCAGCCTAGCGAAGACCAGAGCTCTGTATACATTGAGTTTCTGGGGGAAGATGAGGAAAGGGAGAATGCCTCTGATGAGGTGCAGCTGAAAGTAGACCTTCTTGGCAAGGCCCGTGATGTGAGGAGAGAAGGAGACAGAGGAGCTGAAGATGACACCAAGAATTTTAGGGGCAGTGGAGGGGGCACATGTAGGGTGCCCAGAGAGTGGGAGGGTAGGAGGGAGATGGGGTCCCAATGAGAATGTTCTCTGTCTTATTGGCATTAAGGCAGAGATCATTAGCAGCACACAATGCCTGAACAACAGTCAGACCATCAGGAATGAGATATGAAGATGAGGCAGTGGAGGGAAGCTTGAAAGAGAGCTACATGCCATCCACATACCAATGGAAGCGAGGAGAGAAGGTAGAGATCATGTGGGCTGGGGGCCATGTAGATGTTGAAGAGTCACGGTTAGAGGATAGAGCCCTGAAGGACACTGCAGGTGGAGAGCATGATAGAGGAGAGAAAAGGGCCCAGTTGAACCTGGGATGGTCGATCAATGTGGAAGAAAGTCACTGAGCCCAGTGCCAAGTCTGTGATGCCAGGGGTAGGCCATGATGTAAGTGACAGATATCTTATATGTGATGGCCAGATCTCTCCCTACATGAGTTATGTGCCACGCACAATGATCATGGCTAATGTGCTATCATACCCTTAAGCACACTAAAAGTGGCAGCATGTTCATCTCTCCCAACAGGAACCCAAGGAAGCCCAAGAGGGGAGGAAGTTGCAAGCACATCAACCACATCAGTAAATGCCACCTCCAATATGGACCAATCCTCCAGGGATGCATGGCGCCGTCCCACCAGTAGCTGGAAAAAAACAACAGCTCAGTAAATGACTGGCACCCACTTGCCCATGGCCACCACATATGCCTCCAAAGAGTCTGTGCCGACACCAACCACTGGCGACATGCCCACCATAATTATCAGAGCCACAAAGGCTCCACAACCCACCGCTGCTTCCAATGGCAGCCTTATGGAGGCAGCTTCACCCCCCATCACCACCACCATCATCGATCCTTCTAGCAGTTATGAGAAGGCAGTTCCAATAACTGCAGAGGAGATGGCCACCTCATCCTCTCCTCTGCCTTCAATTCATCCTCTCCTCTGACTTCTACAGCGTATGAACTGCAGTACGTTCAAGTCTGGACAATCACTCGCTGGACTCAATTGCCACCTTTTCCCCTTTCCCAATCCACCCTCTCTCTTATCCACTGGCCATGCACAGGAGCATCAATATCTGCAGGGACACCAATGACACAAATGACTATTAAGAGAGAGCATTGCATGAATTAGCACCCATTTTCTGAAACGCTTAATTTGACAAAGTGGTGAAAGTGGAGGTAATTCCGTTACTTCCAGTTTTATACTTACCACCGACTTTATAGTGAGGACAACTATCCATAGACCCCAAACCATCACAAATATGAATCACGTACCCTGCCCACGTTCTCCCCAGCCTCAAAAGTATCATATTCACTACTCTGATTTCGCATTTTGGGCCGATTTAAGAAAAATAATGTAAATTTGAATCTCCACTTTCGAGATGGGGGATTTGCAGAAATGAAAATTCTTGGATCCAGCAATGGGAAATATGGCTAGCTTTTTGGGTACAGGACGGATTTATGCCAGACCCACAAAGTATTTCCGTATTTGGCAAAAATCCATCAAACGGTTTGGGCTGAAAGCGCAAGGAAAAAATTAGCATTTTTCCCGTCTGGAAAACCAATGCAAAATGTAAAAAACACAGCATGTTCTTGACCGATTATAGAATGTGAATCTTAATGCACATTTGCATGGAATGTTCCAGTTTTGGGGGGACAGACATCCCGTTTTGAAAGTTTGAGGCTGATCCATGTTAGGGTTCAAAAGTTATTAGACATAGAATTTTCACATTGCCTACGATACGTTTCACCTTAACCATTTCAAGCATAATTCTAAAAAATCACCACAGTATATTTCGGTGCATTTTACCCAATATGGAAAATTACAGAATTTTTCATGGACGACTTCATATTTAAAAAAAATTATGTTACAATTGCATTTTCAACATCCTTTAACATAGGGTTTCCCACAGGGAAAAGAAAAATAAACGTGTCTACACAATCTCAAAATGGACCATTTTGATTTTCTAGATTTTTGTGAAGCACATATATCTTAACAGGATTTTGTGCACTGAAAAATACACTGAAAAACAAATTAAAATTGAGCTGGCTCATTCTGAGATTATCAATGTATCATGCATGGGCATAATGAATGGGAATCGTCTTTATGAACTGTACACGTACTTGTAGGAGAAGAACATTTCATACATGCACACTAATATACCTATGAAAACTTATATCAAAGTCAGAACTGACTATAATGGGAGTTTCCATATGTATAGGAGTTGCAAACTGCATACATGTACGAAATGTAAAATTCCTATATGTCCCCTACGTGTAGAACAACTCACATCAAAATCAGACCTCAATTTAATGTGAGTTTTCATATGTATAGGAAGTGTATAAGACATGAGCAGAATGAATGTATATCTTATAAATGAACTGTACATGTGATTATAAAGCAGGCTGACACATAGGTACAGTCTCAAAAGATGCTTTAATTATTTCACAAGCAGGTATCGAGTATGTGGGTAAAAGGGGCCCTCAGCTTCTCCAGCTCCAATCAACTACACAAGCTGCCCCTTGCCTTCTACATCCTGCCCACCTTATCATCATCAAACATCCCATCCCACAGGCTCCAGAATATAACACATTCCCTCATGATGTCACAGCCACACAACTAACTCCCACTTCTAAACATTGGAAAACTCACATAAAAGTCAGGACTGAATTCGATGCCATATTTCACATGTATGTGAGAGGTACAGGTGATGTAATTAGTGCCTCCTATATGTATATACATTTACCTCAAATCAAACCTTTCTTTAATGTGTGTTTTACATATAGGAAGTATTTAGGACATGTGCATTTTATATGAGTTTACACCAAACAATCGTTTACTATTTAAATACCATACGCTCACATGACTTGGGCCCATAGGCACACGTAGGCCATACACTCCTACACCACACACTCATGTGCCATAAACCTATAAGCCATACCCTTGTATGCCATCCATTCATACAACATAAACACATACATCATATGTGTTTATAATACTAGCTAACTTAACATAATGACAGAGAGATGAGAGACAGCCTTATCATGCTGAAACAATCACTGATAGGAAGACAACCATGTCTAAATCGCCAAAGACACACAATCGGAGTGTGCCTTTCTCCGGATTACAAGGCTACTAACCAACCCCACAAAAAGTTCAAAAAACCTGACCACTCCTCACACACCTCTCATACTCTAACTAAACACAACCACACCTCTTAACCCGCAGCAATCTGCATGCACTTCACCACACCACAACAACAAACACACCACACAGACCTTCACACAACAGTACACGACGGACTCAGACCGGATACCACAATAACATGCTCAGCGAACGGTGTTAACCGAACTGAAGCTGCCAACAGTACATCACAGCTCCCTTGCTCCTCTTCAAACTAACACATCCCTAACCTATCCCCATTTTCTTTCAGATCGGCCAGAGTGCCAGGGAACCACTCTGGTGGTGATAGTTCGTGGTACAAATATCCATTACCATTAACATTAACATATACTCACCCGCCATACAATAATATGACTTACACACATGTCATACACTTACTCGCCACACACTCATAAGCCATAGACTCACATGCCATACTCCCACACACTGTAAACCTGACACTCATATACCACACCCTCATAGCCAGATATTCACATACCAACACTAATGCATCCCTTATACAGCATATGCTCGTGTGCCACAGACCATATGCCATGCAATGATATGCCATACATTCCAGCAGCATACACACAGATGATATAAACACATACAATATATTGACATACCCCATGCACTCACATGACCTATCCCATAAACTCACATGTCCTATGTAATTCAGCCATACATCATTTTCTCATACGCCTAAAAATTAATTTGTGATACATTCATACAGCATCCATATAAGACATATGCTCATACGGTAAATCATCCATATGCCATATCTTTATAAGAGATACACTCATACGCTATATACCATCTCCCCCCAAAAAACACTGAAATAAAACATTTAAAAATTTACAAACAATAGATTCCTTGTAGTAGATGTATATGTACATATTATATCTAAAGTGAGATTAACATTAGTTCTCACATTATTGTGCCTATAGTACATATAGGAAAAGTATTGTAGTATACATCTTGTGTAGAGATCCAAAGTCAGAGCCAAAAAAGTCCTCACTTTCATGTTCGTATCGAAAATGTATAAGAATATGCCAGTTAGTACATTCATGTCTTGGTCTGCTCGATTTTGGACCTTGTTAGTGCATCAATTTATGATGAGATCTAGGTGCACACCAAACATCTTGAACATCAAAGTAGCCAAGTTTGTGATATTTAGGCCTGTTTTCTTTTACCTTTGGGAAATCCCATGGTAAAATCTGATAGTAAAACATCAAAAGGAGCCCCAGGTTCAGGTAGAGCCCAGGCATGAGTCTACTCTTCTCAAGGAATAATGATGCATTACTTGGTATGTTTGCACATTTTGAATCTCTAGGCTTAGTGTTATGTGGCAACGATTAAGCGCACATGCGTGAAGTTCTTGGGTAGGGGCTTATTTTTTGATGGCATTGACAATGTAGTGATTGGTGTTTGTGAATATTTTAAATGTAGGTATGGGGTGTAGAACAGGACAGGCCTTGTGCCAGGGTCCTCTTTTCTGTGGCCCTGTTAATGACATTTTTGCTTTGTATGAATATTAGAAAAGTAGATCATGGGCATGGTAGAGGCTGGGAATGTGTCCACTATTATTTGATCATACACTGATTTGTGTGCTTTGTGCATTTTGGAGGTCTAGGTTTAGTGTACCTGGCACTGATTAGGAGCATGTGCTTCTTGGGTGGAATGCTTACTTTAAAACAAATAGAAATGCTATACTGTAGTCATGAACAAATGTGGAGACAGTTTTTTTAACATTAAGCCCAGATGTTCCAGTTTGTGAAACAAAGTTTTGAGTGTTCCACATTTGTCTTTGAGTAATTCCAAAGAAGATAACTATAACTAGTGGAACATGACGCACCAGAGCTCTAAATGTGGTAAATTGCAAAAATGCCCAGTAAGATATCGACAACTATTCCATTCACAATGAATTATCCTCATCTGTGGGTGTATGCAATTGATTGTGTGCTTACACATTGGTAACACTGGATCCCAAGTTACACTTCAAACTACATAGCTCAAGGCCACATAATAAAAGCAAGGTCATGAAAGGCACAAGGCTCCTTTACAAATATTTCTAACCAATTAACTCATAACTCTTCAATCTCCAATCACACACACAGTCTTCTTGTTCTGTGACATACATTTAGCAATACACAGAGTGAAATACATTTTTCTTTTTCATTTCAATTTCCACTGCTCCTCCAGAAAGAGAACACATGTTTGGCCCTCCTGATGTCCACGGACAGTCGCGAGTGTCTGCCAACGCAGCAGTCTACTTTCACTCTATGTTATGATAAAGGTATGACTTAGTGATTGGATGGTACATGCAATCCATCTGTGAACATCCCAATGTGTACATGGACATCGAGCAAGGGGCACACAACACAAGTTTACTTCATCTCTTTAAAGACACATATCTCTAATTCACTTTGATGGGCTGCATTGAAGCAGCTACAGAGGTGTCTATACATCACATACTCACACTCTCAATCTAACATTTTCACTTCATCCCAGCAGTTCGGATGTCTCCTTTAACACTGAAAGTGCATTTGTGCTGTGAATCAGAGTCTGCTGTATCACAAGCGGCCTGTCCAAACCTTCATAGCTTTCTCTTAGAAAATATACAGCCATCACATCTAAGAAGACATTCTGAAAGTATGTTTTTATGAAACTATTTCGAACAGTTATCATATGTTGTGCGTGTTTGTGAGTGTGTGTACGCTCAATTTCCATACAAACACATTGATATCCCAGCACGTATTGTAGGAGAGCATGCCCAGGGCCAGAGACAGACCTTTGTATCATTAATAGGGAGTACCCAGTTGCAATCCCTCCCTTGCAGTGTAATCAACATGTGGATTCCAGCAAAACCAATAGTGAAGGGTTTAATTTGGCTGTGCCACTGCATCTCACAAGTACATTGACTCCCAGGCTAACAATGTACTATTACTCCATTCATAAGGGGGCAGCATCAACAGCAAATACTCTTGTTCAGTGTTTTTGCTCTCTGTTAACCCTAGCTAATCAATCTTCATTGCAGCATGCACATTGAATAATGAATCATGAAATACAATATGCAGTACAATTCATTCAGTACACACACACACACAGACACACACACACACAAACCACACACACACACTGCTTCCCGTGATTGTGTGGATGTATTTATATGAACATACACAATTCAATCTTCAAACAATTTCTGAGGACCTTGTTAAAATACTATGTGGATGGTTGTAATAAGTGGCACAATAACTTATTTAAAAACAAATACACTGGTGAACTGGTCTCAATAGTCCAAGATGGAATTGGCACCTTTTACAATTATAATTTTCAAATATCACTTGATGGGTCATTCAAACTACAACTTGAAAGGACATCCACAGAGCCAAGTGCAACAACTTGCCTACTGGGCTCTTCGGGAAAGGTGCCCATTTAAGATATGACAATTTACATATATGCCAGCTTACTGCTGGCAAGGGAGTGGGACGCAACACAAATTCAGCTGCATGGTGTAGAGGGAGCTATTCTGTGTTGATAGCTGGAGGAGGGGTGAGGATTGAGAAGTATAGGAAGAGAAGTCGAGTCCTGCATTTTTCAGGTATAGTGAGAGGAACGAATGAGATGCCTAAGGTGAAATTGAAAGACATCCTTACCATCAGGTGCCTTCAGGAAGAGGAAGGCACACATGTCAGGTTAAGCTGTAAGTGACGGTCACAGCGCCAGGCCTATCAGCTCTTGGAAAAACACATATTCTCCCTATGAACCACTCAGTCATGGTGAGTGAGTGATGAGTGTGCTCTCTCTATGTGGTTAAGAGAGCCCAATGTCTGTTTTTCCTGTTAAACACAATTGCTTCTTGGAGCTCTATCAGTTTCGTGTCTAGCACAGTAGAGTACAGTGTTACCCTCTATTCCTGCAATACATATATTTACAGGTTTAGTGCTGTCAACAGTTGTTATACATGACAGAAATTGGGCTTTCAGGTAGGTATATGTTTTGCAGTGGACAGTGGTTACTGTTGGGTTGTGAACAAGACAGCATGGAACTTCATGCGGTTCACTTGCTTATGTTATGCTATATTAAAAGTTCTTATACTGCACACTGTTGCCACCTATGTGGTTTCCTGGCACTCTGGCAGATCTGTAAAGCAAGTGGGGGTAAGGTAGTAGGACAGAGCGCGAGAAAAGAGCAAGGGAGCTGTGGTATGCTGTTGGCAGCCCCAGTTCGGCTGACACTGTTCACTGAGCATAGGAGTGTTTTTCGGTTGGTAGCCGCCATGTGCTGTTCAGTGAGGTTATGTTGTTTCGTTGTTGTGATGTAGTGAAGTGCATGTGGTTTGTTGTGCTGTGGAGTTTTGGTTGTGTTTAGTTCAGAGTGTGAGAGGTGCAGAAGGATGAGGTTTTTTAGTAGGGTTAGTTAGTGTCATTACCCTATCCTACCCCCTCTGTTCAGATTGAGTGTGGCCCTTATCCCTTCCGCTGTCATACATTCGGGTATGCTACAATTACCATTATGTTTTGAGAAGAGGAGTGGGTCCTCAATAAGGCTATTCAGTGGCAGTCGGAACACTGGGGTAGAAAAGCTACTAAGTGCAGCCCATATCCCTCCCCCTTTAGTATATTTTGGTGTGCAGAAATTGCCATCCCACGGGTTCCTCCAGGGGGGTTTGGGGGGGTTCCCTGTGCCATGTGGTCCATCAGTTCCGATATTGGGACACTTCTCTCTCCCCCTTTTATTGTAATGCCCTCTATCATTGGTCCAATTAAGTTGGACCCATCTCTCGCCCCTGTTTTCCGTTTGACCCTCTATAGGGCAGGGAACACCTAGTTCTCCCTTCCATTCAGACACCTCTAGTATGCCCTGCACTCCACTGTAGTCCGGCCCACTCCCCAGTCCTTGTCAGTTGTGTGTTCAATTCATGGTGCGTGGATGTTGTTCATTCATTTTTCGTCCCATTTGGAGAGCCAGGTATTTCAAAGTTTTATGAATTTTAGATGGTTCTTCATACTTTGTATTTCTCTGGGGAGGGAGTTCTAAAGTTTTACAGTTAAGAAAAAGAATGCTGATCCACCATGTTTTTCCTTGTGTACAGTTTAGGTTCTAGGCAGATGTCATTGCAGGATCTGAGTGTTTAGTCGGCTGGCAGATGGTGATTTTCTTTTGTATGAATTCCGCTCTTAGGCCGTGGATTGTTCTATGTGCTATTCACATTGTTTTGGAGGTGATTTGTTTTTTGACTGGGAGCCAATATAGCATCCTTAGGGCTGGAGTGATGTGGACCCTTCGTGAGAGTTTGAGGAGAAGTCTGGCAGCTGCTTTCTGTATACGTTTCAGTTTCCTCAGTAAGAAGTCCGGCATTCCGAGGTATAAGCTGTTGGCATAGTCTATCCTGGACATGATGAGGGAGATGATGTCCAGTGTTATGTGCATGAAAGAGAGGAATGGTAGAATCTTTTTGATCGTGTGTAGATGGAAGAAGCATTTCTTAATTATCACATTTGCTTGTGGTTCTAGGGTTAGCTTTTTGTCCATTATGATTCCAAGGTTTTTGACAACAGTGGATGGCGTGGGTGCTGTTCCGAGTTCTGTAGGCAATGGGATGTACTGGTTGCTTCCTTGGTTGTTGGATGTAATCATGATTTCTGTCTCTGTCTTGTCCAGGTTGAATGTGTTCATCCATTAGTACAGTTCCTTGAGACAGTTTATAAATGATGTGTTCTCCTTTTGTTCATCGCTGATTTCGTAGATGATTTGGGTATCATCTGCATAGTTGTAGAAAGTGAAGCTTTGTCTTTTCATGAGGTTTATTAGTGGTGTCATATATATGTTGAATAGGAGGTGGCTGAAAATCAGGTGGCTGATCAAAGCCATGGATTAGGGCAGATTACTTTCGGTTGCCTCTTCTTTTATGTTTGGTTCAGGACAATGGTCAAAAGATTTGTGTTGCTTGAGTGCAAGACATTGTTTGGAAGGTACATTTTGACATCTTGGATGTGCAGAATTTTGAAGGATAATTTTTCTCCTACTGGCAGCCGGTGGTGGCTTCTGCTGTGGCTGAAGATTAGTCTGGTAGCCACGTTCTAGAAATTGTACAGCCTATTTAGCTACAATTCAGGGAGCCCAGCATATAACATGTTACTTCAGTTCAGTTTGAAGTTGACTAAGGTGCCCAGTAGCTTAGGATGCTTTCACATTGTAGATAAAACAGAGAATTTGCCTCAGTCATTCGAGTTGGAAAAAGAAGTACTTGGCAACCATCATCGATATTGAGTTTGTATTTGTATTTATTTGAAAAACTGGCATTTGATCAAAAATGGACTTACGATAGAACATTTATAGCTGGTGGAAACATTGCCTCAAATGGTGCCTGTACAAAAGCACAAAGAGTAGAGCAAATAGTGAGCCAGTTTATGAGCGTATAACAAAGTGTGTCATATATAAGGGACAAAACAAGAAAAAACTGAAAAAATATGTATGAGAAAAGAGATAACTTACAAAGATAACATTGACCTAAGGGGGCAAGTGATTTAAACTAACATGGAGAATTGTGTGTATAGAAAATTACAATTTTGAGTGTCACTGGAATGCAGTGGTGGGATTATGTAGGATGGAGATCCACAGTTTGGCTCTATTTGATTGCTGTGGGCACTGGATCCATTGAAGAGGGGCATGCAGGGAGAAAGAGCAGAAACAAGAAGCACAGGGAGGGTATGGACAGTGAAGGTGAGTGCATGGAAGGAATGGAGGGAGAGAGAATGTGAGTAAACTATGATGCTATCAGACAGGCACTAAGGAGCAAGACCATGAATAGCTTTGCCGAGTAGGAACCTGAAAATAGAGTGGTTGTGCAAGGAGAGCAATCCAGTATGCTATTGGTAACCCAATTAGGTTGCAGAGAGTGCAGCCAGCAACGTGTAGAACTTTGTCTAGAGGGAGGAAGGAGTACTGAGAAATGGCAATGAATAGGCTTCAGCGGTAGTGAAGTTTGCAGAGCATGAGAGTGGAGATTTTTGTAGAGTACTTAGTAAGACAAGGACACATTTTCTGAATTTTCAGAACGTTAAGACGATCAACAGAGGTGTGGTAGTGATTTGCTACGATGTTTGGGTCAGCACAGGGTTTCTTTAATCAGGGTAAGACAGTTGCAGATTTGAAGGAGGCAAGGAAGAGTCCAGTGAAGAGGGAGAGATTAAAAAGTCCAGAGAAATAAGGGCAAGTGATCATTTGGAGAGCAAAAGAGTCAATAGAGGCACAAGATGGGTTTGCACTGTTATGACTGGGTGCTAATTCAATAGGCTAGAGTGTGGAGAAATAGTCTTGAGTCGAAGAGGTAGGGGGAGAGGTGTGGACAGAAAGAGGATTGGGGAGGAGAGAGTGGACTGAGTAAAGTCATTAGCAGAAGGCAAAGAGGCGATGGATATTGGTTCGGGAGTTGTGAGAACATACTGAAAGGTAGATTAATGTTTCCAGGGGTTATTACGAAGAGAGATTAGGTGTGTTAAGGATTTGGCAGAGTCCAACACAGAGGTTAGTGCAGCAAGTGAATTTCTGTAGGTAGGGTAGAGGTCCTTAATTTACACCAGCCTCGTAGGTCACAGTGCATGTTTTTATTTTAGTGCCTGAATTTTCAGAGGTGAGGATAGTGTTAGTCAAATGGAGTAATAAGTGCATAGTTAAAGCCAGAGAGAGTATGCTGAATGGAAGAGTCATGAATGTGGGAAAAGGACAGGAGAGAGGACCTCACATCGTCAAGGTAGGGGGCAAGAGAGTTATGCCTGCATTTCCTTTTAGTCATTGAAGGGGGGAGATGAGAAGAAGGTGGAGGCACTGAGATATTAAAGTGAACAATAGAGGGACAGGGCCCAATGGAGAGGCCAGTGAAGGCGAGTCAAGTAGAAGGAACGGCAATATCAAGAGAGTTACCACCATAGTGGGTAGGCTGGTTGTGGAGTGAGTAAATGGATTGGTCAGAAAGTAGGGATTTAAGTTCAAGGCAGGTGGCTGCAGAAGGCTTAAAGTCCGCCAGTATGACAATGAGGATTTCAGTAGGAATTGACTCAAGGAGAAGGTTTAGGTGAGGGAAGGCGGAGTACAGTGGTCCAGACTATTGATAGAGAGCCAGAACAATGAAAGGAGTAGGAGTAGGAGGGATGAGTTGAAAAATGGCATATTGAAAAGAGAAAGCAATGATTTATTTTTATTTATTTATTTTATTTATTTCATTTTTTATACACGCCCAGGTTCCGGAGGTATCACAGCACTAGATTACATACAGTAGAGCATAGGTAGTTACATTACAGTCCAGATAACAGTAGTTACATAGTTAATCATGCATATCTGTTAAAAAGCGTGGCTTTGACTTGTTTGCGAAATGGCAGGTAGGAAGGTTTGTTCCTGATGGTGGGGGGGAGGGTGTTCCATAAAGTGGGCATGATGACAGTGAAGCAGGAGCCCCCTGATCGTTTTCATATGTCAGAAGGAGGTAGAAGGGCAATGTTGAGGACCCTACTTATAAGGAACCCCACACCAGATTGTGTCCTCTGTAATTGTACTTGTTCAAATATAAATTGCATCTGTAAAATTGTATGATTTTCATGTAAAAAATGTATAGCAACTGGGGATTACTCGTTACAGGTACACATGTTAGATTTGTGTTCAGTCCATTTCACTTTGGCTTTCCTGGGAGTCGTGCCCACATAAAAGATGCCGCACGGCCATCTTATACCATATATAACGTTGTTCGATTCACAAATCAATGAATGATTCTGTTGAATTTGTTTACTAGTCTATGGTGGACTAATTATGTTGTTTCATATGATATTATGGCAATGTTGGCACTTATTACACTGTTGTGTCCCATTTGCCAATTTTCTATCAACCTTTTATTGTACACTGCCTGCGTCTTTTAGAAAATGTCTTAAGAAGGGACTTTTCCTGTATTCAAATATAGGTGGTTCTCAAAATAACTTAATTTAATGTGGGGTCTAATCTCTACATGTTCTGATCATTTTTCACAATCCTTTTAGTGCTGTGACTCTGTAATGCCTATGTTTACTCTTTACTTTCCATTCAAAATTGCATACACGGAATCCAACAGCACAGAAGTGCTGATGTCAGCGGTCTCATGCATGCAATGTGCACTTTTTGTAAATGTACCAACTAAATGATCTGAGCGCCATTTGTAAATGGTATCAAATACGTATTCAGAACATATGAATCCTATTATGTGTTACTTATTATGGAACCATGTACGGCTCAATTCATTGCTTCTTTAAATGCAAAACACAAGATGCACTGCTATTCACAAAGAGTATTGCATGATAAATATGGTGTGTCCTATGTCATTGTTTTTTTTGTATATCTCTTATGACCCTCTAATGATCTCTTCATTGATCATCAGTAGCCAGAGGGTGGTTCCAGGGATAGATGGGCTTGCACTCGTAGCGCTGATCTCTGCTGGAATTCGGTACCCAAACTCGGAGGGCTCGAAGTAATTTTTCCTGTTTGTGATTTGGCAGGACCAAGGCAACTAAGACTCATGACCTCACGCCACACCTCTATCAGACACCCTGAAGACAATGGCTGGCACATAATTCAGGTAGGCCCGGCGGTCCTGGGGGCGGAAAATACCTACAAGTAGCCGGTTGTAAGTGACCTCTATGTATTCCCTTAAGAGGAGGGTCTGAGTTCCTTGATGAACTGCAGGAGCATTGGCACAATCCAGAATGTGACTGGGATGCTGTGCAGATAGGCTAGAGTGTAGTAAGAGGAGGTCCTTCTCCTGGTTTTCTCTTTGCGAGCATCACAGTGGTCTGGCTCCTACAGGAGCGCTTCTGACATGAGCCTGTGTGTTTTGTGGCTGGGTATGCCGCTGTTCAGGCAGTAGTTGACCTATATGTGATGCAGTCAGTTTTGAAGAGTTTTCTGCCTGGGTGAGTGATTGACGTAATTCTCTTAGGATGGCGAGATTTCTCAGTTCCCATTATCAGGCATGCAGCAACCTTCTGCACAGCCATAATGGGGCGTGGGGGGTCAGGTGTGGGCCCAGGATGCCAGTGAGGGGAGCATAGAGGTCACATTGTTGACTCTCACAATTTAAATGTATGTTATCGAGGTGGTTTCATGTTTTTTAAGATATACGTTGGATCTATTTGACTGATGTTGACAGTTCCCTCATATACTGAAACTTTCATTCAAATGAATTGCTTTGCCAGGCGTTGAGGATTCCCTGCAGGTGTATCTCATGTGATAATAATAATTATCATAAATAATATTTAGTTATTTTGTTTTTAGTTGCTATAAAACTAATATGTGCAAAAAACACTAAGGGGTTGTTTATAGTAAACAGAATACTGTCCCATTAGATCAGTGGTCGGCAACCTGTGGCTCTCCCGATGTTTTGCACTACAACTCCCATGATCTCTCACTGTTGACTATGCTGGCTAGGGGTGATGGGCGTTGCAGTCCAAAACATCTGGAGAACCAAAGGTTGTAGCCCCTGCATTATATTGAGCCTGATCACTGGAATAACGCAAGATCCAATTGTGCATGAACTATTTCAATGTTTACAATAAAAATAAGTGGCGCCACTTTGGAGATAACAGCAAGCATTACATTTCATGACCTCTTTCTTCTGTTATTGCTGAAAAGTATTCAGTAGAGTTAGAAAGGGCTAGTTTCTTTTTTCTTTCTTGTATTGTCAATTTTTGTGCCATTAACTATGAGGTTCTGGTCTCAAAATTCTTTCACACATATGACATTGCTGATTTTGCTTTTTCCTCTTATTTTTTTATAATTTTAGTCACTGATGTATATCAGGACCTGTATTGTATGTTCGTATGTTTTTCCTTTTTTTGTGCCATCAAAACAAGTTGTACTCTCCTGGTTATAAATATTATTCTAAATTCCATTGTTAGTCTCTCTTCACAGCAGTCCAGCTGCTGGAAACTGTGGTGTATCACCAATGTATTGCATTTCGGTATGCTCTATGGCATTTGAAATTGTTCAGACGTTGATGCTGAGGCCAAATATACATGCACAATAAATAACATTAAACGACAGCAGGCCAATGAAGTTAGAGCAGACTGTTTGCAACGGGCTCTTGGCAGCCGCCGTGCCACGGCGCACATGCCGCAGCGTTCTGCACCATCTGGGGCTCTTGGGCTAATGTCAGAGACATCTATACAGACATTATGGAGTCTACTTTAGCTAAGAGAAATGTTTAAATTAAAATGACAGCATTTCACAGACACAAAGTTACAGAAATAGTGAACTCATCAATTCAGTCCTCTTGATGTGCAAACACGTTTCTATAGTGTTTTGTATTGAATTTTCCAGAAATTAGACAGGGTGGGCAAAGGAAACAAGATGGCTGGCTTCAGAGGAGGATAGAAAGTTCTCAGCCAGGCAAATTGGATAACAATGTAAAAATCAAATCTTGCATGTTATATGGCAACTTTCTTAAAAAATTGAATAAGAGGTGCAGGTAGTTCTTAAAGACACTTTTTATGCCTTTGTTGGATTCTAGGACTATGCGCTGAGTCTGGTTAATCATGTCGTCCTGTTGGACCTATCCGCAGCATTCAACACAGTGAAAGATTCCTTCTTAGCTCAGATGCTTATGGAAGTGTTCCTCGTGACACCAATCTTTCTTTAGATCATTTCTGGATCTTGTGCAAATGGGTCCATTCCTTCCCACGCCTGTGACGTCATCTGGCGAGGGCTCCACAGGGGTCTATCCAGTCACCTGTGCTGTTTAACACCTACCTGCTGCCACTTTTTAACATCTTGAAAGGTCTTTCCTGTAGCAGGAAAGAAAGACGAATTGCAAATGATCCCAGATTTTTTGGATGCTACTTTGGGCTGGAGGAATGATGATTTGCTTCAGCACAAGAGGACAACAACATTAGGCTTTATCTTCCATTTCTGTGCCTGTACTGTCTCTGCCAAAAATAAACATCTTTCGTGTTTTCCCGTGTTATCCTCGGTTATTTTTGATGATGAAATTGCGCTACTGTCATGAATAAATGCTGTAGTTAGTAACTGATGCCATTCTCTCAAAATGTTTTAAAACGAACTGTTTACTATCTCACAAAGGACCCGTTGGTGGAGACAGCAGCTATTTCCAGATTACAGTTTACGTAGAAACGCACTTTATGCAAGTAGTCCTTTGGCATTACAGCTGTTCTGCAGACTCTGTTGGCAAGGCCTCATTACGAGTTTCGCGGTAAATCCGACGAATTTCCATTATCTTTACAACCACTTGGTCGCATGTATTTTCTGCGGGATTACAAGTGCTTGTACGGAGGTTTGCATCAACATTTTTGAAATCCATAGGACTCAACTGGGATTTTGGCAGACTTATGGTCGCCAGTAATTCTGCTGGAGTAATTTCACCATTATTTGTCGATTTTTGGCAGTAAAGTAGCAGAGTTACCTCAAGCTTTTTGCTGGAGGTAAATCCTGCACTTCACTGTGGTGCAGTAATGTGGCACTCATGGAATTACTGCCACATCACAACCGTCTGTACCCGTACTTGTAATCAGGCCTACTTTCCAATGCTAGCAATCTGTGCATTGATTCAATGTTGAAGGCAAAATTAATTTAATGCTTCCTTGCATCACTTTTAAATGTGTATGCTACATGGCCCTGAAAAATTTCTATTCTGGTATCACTCACTATGTGCCATCCCGCAGTCTTAAACGTGCTTTGAAATCCCTACTAAACCCAGTCTTCGAGACAGTCTCTAAAGAGAGGTGCCGTTTTGGGGTTCAGGCCCAAAATATTTGGAATCAGCTACCAGCCCATATCCCCAGCTCCATCTCTGGTGCTTTTCCACTTCCAATATGTCACAGCGATCTGCTATCCTGTCAGTTTCTGCATCGCTAGAAAGTTAAACACATTTTTGTCATGCCACAGTTTTCAAATTTCACAGTGCATCCAAAAAATGGCTATGCTAGTTTCACATTGCCCTCAACAAACTATCATGCTAGTTTTACACAGCCCAAAAACACATTTGTTCTCAGTTTCAAATTAGCCCAGAGATGTACATTGCTTTGACACTTCATGGCCATCTACAATTACCATGCTAGTTTCACATTACCCAATGAAAATGACTAGGTCAGTTTCACACTGACTTTAGAAGATCAATGACCCCATTCCTGCTCCACTCATTAAAGCCATTGTCGAGGTGATGTTGCAGCTATGCTTACCACTGTTAGCTCCCTTTCCCAGTGAGTCTTTCCCAAAGAGCTATAGGTCTGATCCAGTTACCCCGCCGGTAAAAATAAAATGGTATAAAACCATCTGGTCATTGGAGACCATTCCAACTCTGTTCCCTTTACCAATTTCCCATCCCAAAATAATCTCCTGGAACCGTGTCAAACATAAACTGCTGAAGCACCTTACCAGTAACTTCTCTGTTCCTTTGAATCTGAGTTTGCCTGGGCCGGAGTGTTGAGGTCGCCATGCTGCAGGTGGTTGATGGTTCCATTCACATTCTGTATTGAGGGCTTATGCCAGTTCGATTGTGCTTATGATCTCTCAGTAGGCTTCTTCATGGTGGCCCACAGGTCATTTGTTCCTTCCTGACAACCTGCATTGCTCTGCGTAGAGATGTCCTGAAATGTGCTCCCCTACAGTTGCAGCATGCTCGGCTAATATGTATGCAATTGTTCACCCATGTCTAACACCAATCCATGCAGTGTGTTGTGTCTCAGAGTTGTTCAATCTTTGCTCCCATGTTGCTTTAAAACTGCCTGGAGCTGCTGGAGCACGTGGCTTTAGCCTCAGGGAGAGGATGGGGGGTGGTCTATACACACTAGTAGTGGGTGACACCCAACTACACCTGAAAGATTCCTCAGCCACAGATGTCCTCCATCTCAGGAAGTGTCCCAGTGCTATTGAACACTGGATACCTCTATTTTCACAATGGTCGAAGCCTTCTAAGATTGTGCTTATTCTACTCTCTGATCTATTTCCCTGTATCACGGTCCAGCACTGCAACACAACATTGACCCTTCTCATCTCCCTGACTCTCACCTCCCGTGTTCAATTTCAAGGACTTTACACTTGACTCTTTAGTTGCGTCCGATCTCATTTTTCCTTGATCTGCATATCCAGATGTTTCTGTATTCATCTTCTGGAAACAATGAAGCTGTTTCTCTCCCCATCTAATTTCCTTGCTCCATACAGGTCGGCCGGCTCTATGGACTGAATGTGGATTACTCTATTCTGTCAGCACCCCCTGCATCTTCGGTTGCTCTTCTTAGCACAGTCCTTAACTTTAATGCTGTTTTACCTCTGGGCCCGACAATGTTTGACACATTTTTCCCATCCTTTCCTCAAGTACACATTGTGTCTGTTCACCTCCACATCCAGTTAAGGCTGTGCTGCATCTTGTTCAAAGCGCTTACACATTGGGTCCCCATCTACCTGGCTGAGATGGTTTTAGTCTCTGCTGGTTTCAGATGTGCCAGTAGTTGGGACATCCTTCATTTGCAACTCTTTAAGTTTGGCCAGTCCATTTTCACAGCCACCCCTGGACTGTCAAATTCTATTCACCCTTATGTCAGGCACATCCCTATTTTTTTAGTCCTAAAAACATGTTCCATCATTCTTGCTTTTCCTTATATTTAGTGGTCAAAATTCTGCAGGCTCCTAATTAGTGTTATCCCATGCTGAGACATTTCTCTAGACACTACCTTTCTATCACAATCCTTCTCTACTCTTTTAATCTTATATAATAGTATTTCTATTCTTCTTTCCTTGTCTCTTTTACTTTCTAGATCAGGCAGACCTATTGTCTGTTTTCATTCAAATCTTTATTAGCTTTATTACCTATGCAGTCCTTTATACACTGCCTTGTTTACTCATTGAGTATGAGCCAAATTAGAAATGCACTATGTCAGTTTCACATGAAAACAACATATTACCCCACATGAAGGTAGCCACACGCTCACATCCACTGCTTGCTATGTGGGGGAATTGGGGGCGGGGACGGACACACACACTCTCTCTCTCTCTCGGTCTCTCTCTCTCTCGCTTTTAAAAATATGCATATTATGCTTGTTATGCTTGTTATGCTTGTTTTACATTAATTCTAGAAGGATGTGTGTGGGTGACTACCAAGAACCACTGTTCATTTTCATGCTGTAGGGTTGGACTTTCAATAAAGGTGTTGTCCATCACATTTCATCATGTAATGCAGCTTCCTGTGATGCTTCTGAGAGGTCAAAGGTCATGTGATGTTACTTGCACAAATGTACGATGGTGAAGAAAGGATGCAACTGATTTCCGTACCATGCACTTTCCCCTGTGCATGCTAGTCTAGCGTTTTCTATTTGTTCTCTTTGGTGTGGACATTTCTCTCTGAAAACGTACGTTCCTCAATTATAGTGTTTGGTTCCATGAAACATGGCACCACTCCACACATATGAGTGTCCAAATGTGCCAGGTTGGAGTATTATCTCAAGGGACTGACGAAGGAACACAATGTACAGTACCCTCTGCAAGCCCACCTTTCACCTCTATATTTTCTCCAGCTTCCAGCTGCTGCAGAACCATCGTCACTGATAAATAGTGCTGGTGTTGAGGCTGGGATAGGGTTTGCTAACAACTAGTTTTGAATTATCCGGGGACAACTTAAGGAATGTTGAGTTTTAGCTAGAGGAAGGAATTATATTAAGGGGGACAGAGAGCCTGATTCCTAAAGCTTTGAACTTGAAGAAATGAGGAGATCCACACAATCATCTCGGCTTTGCTCCTCCTCACTGAAACCTGATCCACAAAGCCAAAAACCGGCAACATTCGGGTGATGCTTGGCACATCTCTGAGATGTTCTTGAGGAAATCCTAAATCGCATTTGCATGTGAGCATCTCAGCGATACGCCAGGCATCTACAGATATGATCCAATTATAGGCTTTGTGGCTCAATCTTAGGGGAGCAGGTGCAAATCCTAGACGCTCCGGGCTGCTCCTCGTTTGCACACATCTATGTGAGTCAGGCCCATAGTGACCAGCTCTGCAAGCATTTTCCTCTTTAAGGTGGAATCCAAAATACGCCTGTGTAGCCGCATTGTTACTTGTTTGTAGAGAGGATCTTTCTTTTGTATCAGGAGGGATATTTAGGTGACAACAGGCCATCCTTTTGTTCTGAGTAGGATGTCTTCCTGCAATGTTTTGTGGAGAGCCATTAGGGCAGTGGGCCATTTTTTCGCGTAGGGGAAGAAGGGCAGGGAGGGTAAGTAGAAAAGGGAGACTATTTTTGGGAGTTTAAAGAGTGTAGGCATAGTAAAGTGCGGGCTTAAAGGATCCCTTTATTAGGGAGGGATGCACACTGGAAGCAGAACACATTTTGTATTGATTAGATGGTCTCAGGAGGCAGGAAATGAGATGCAGGGGAGTTGTTTGTGTGGGGTCAATGGATTTATAGTGGATTTGCTAGTGAGTGTGTAAATGCATTGGAAATGGGATATTGTATGAGCCGCGTCTGACTAATTTGTCACTTATGAGGAAGAGGCAAGATGACATTCTACGTTTTCCTATGATATTTGTGGTCGTTTTTTGGACATCCGCGATGCACAAGTCTCTTGTTCTGTGTTGGTAGGATGAGAAAGCATGGCAAGGAATACATAATTTCTTAAGTTATTGGCAGGAATGATGAGAGATTCAGGGGACCAAGAGTAACATTGTTTCTGTCTGTGGGGGTGTAAGGTTAAACAGCTGGCAGACTCGAGCATCACTTTATTGCTGAGGGTTCAGAAGTCATGTGGGCTCAGCAGAATATCTAATGATGCAGCTGAGGTTGTTGTAAGAACTCTAAGTGGACGGTGGGTGGCCATCACCCTGAACTATGTCTGTCTTTACATGCTCTGTGTAACAACTGTAACCTTTCCATTATGTAAGAAAGTGCCCAGATGCCTTTGGGCTTGGCGCGCTATATAAGCTTCAAAATAAATAAATAAATAAATAAATAAATAAAAGAATCAAATACTTGGAATAGGCCAGGAGCAGGGGCTATGGGGTATAATGTTTGGAAGAGGGTCAGGAGTCATGGGTGGTAAAGCAGACATACCACAGACCTGCAGGATTGATCTCTTGAACTCCAAGTACAACTATTTTCTTTTCAGAGTGTCAAATAAATTTAAAAAACTCCACACACTAAATCGTAAGATAAACATCATACTTAAAACATAAACACATATTTAGATTCATCTTACAATATAAAAGCAATTGAATTTCTCATTCCTGAGACAAAAATGCAATTATGAGATCAATCTGTCTAACACCCACTGACCCTTTGAACTCCGGGTACTCTTGGCAAGTTGCACCCTCGTGGTCAGGCCCCTCCCTGCACCATCCATACTTGTGTAACCTCTCTATTAAGGGTGCTTCCAACCCACAAGATAGACACCATGCCCCACTCTGCCCAATTCAGAGCTGCACGCTGGTGCGCCAGCATGCCCAACAATGCCCCCCCACCGGACCCCACACCTCTTCCCTGTACAGCCCAAAATCCCAACCCTTAATGTCATGCATCCCCCTCCTCCACCCTTGTCTCAAAGGTATACACTCCACCTCCACCCTTGTTCAATCCCCCTCTTCCCCATGCTCCAACCTCCTTGTACGTCTTACCCCGCCCAAGCCAGAGCGGAATGTAGGAGAGCTAGAGTTGAAAAAACTTAGCACCTGAGCATCCCGCTCCGTCCACCACCTACCCAGTCCATCCTCCACTCACTCCCAGAGCTCTCCCTCTAAGGAGGCCTCCCCACAATGAAACTCTTCAACCACTGGCTCTCCAGTGCCCTCACACCCCTCACTGCAAAAAATACGGACCTCTCAGTGATAAGGCCCCACACCCAGGTTGTACACGACCCACCTGAAATCTCTAAAAACCCTCAAGCACTGCCTGGAACGGACCTGGAGAACCAATCCAACCCCTCAAAACAACACCCCCGTTAAGGCTAACAAGGGCCTACAGAAAGAAATCATAAAAAACAAAAAAGCAGTCTATGGGAACAGAATCCTGAACTCCTGCAACCCAAGCAAGGAACTACATAAAATCATCTCTAAATTCAAATCGCCAGGGTGCGCAACCCCTCCTCTACCCAACTCCCAATCCCTTTGTGATGCCTTTGTGCTCCAGCACCTTGAAGCGTTTCTTGTGCTAGATGGGATTACCAATAAAGAGCTCAGATCAAACAACCAGACACACTCAAAGAATATGGCAAAATGCTACTTTATTATAAATTTACTAAAGCAAGGAAGACTGGCAGACATCGGGTTGATGCTTGCACACACACACAAACTTGAATACACAGAGGTTTTATACCCCAATATGCACCATCTATGACATCATTCTATGTGGCCAACTGTAAAACCTATTGATAGCAGGGATGGCTAGCGGAACATATCTACTTATAGAATACATTGGGGTTAATACATCATTGTTGCCTCTTATCTGGAGGGAACGCCTCAAACTATCTCTAAAAACATATAATACTGATTATAGTGGACAAAATGGCAGCAGAATGTTCTATGCAACATTGTATAGCAGGTTACACCACAGGCCCACTGATTGCTTGGCATCCCCACCTAACCTTGGATCTTTGGCTCGTTAGCAGCATGTAAGCGAAACAAAACCCAGGTGCTTGCATCACGTCAGATTACTCCCCACTTTCCCAATTGGTCCATCATTACTCATCAGCCCGACCATGAGCCAAAGTTTCATGTCTGTAGTTGACCTTGTAACCTGCTCTCTGTTCTAGGACATTCAATGGAGTGTAAGCACATCACTATCTTCATCCACAGCGTAATGAATAGCCCTTGTTTTTTACTTCTGAATCACGTGTGAAGAGACCACAGATTTGGCCATTTCGACCTCTTGCTTACTGTTATTTGATTCAATTATGCTGGGTGTCATTGCTCGTCTTGGCCTCTAGAGACTTGCTCACTCTATCTTGTATAGACTTCATACATTTTCAATTGTCCAATACTTGACTCTTGTAAATGTTTTCTTCTTATTTTAATTGAAGAAAAATATGTCTCTCATTCATGGCTTATCCGTCGGCCTCCCTTTGCGCTTTGCAGCTATTCCTTAATGGCATCCTTGATCCCAGGCCAACATAGACTCCTCTTTGTTTTGCATACAAAGCTGTTTTCCAGTGTCTCCTGACTCTGCAACCTTGGTCTGTCTCTGAGGTAGCTGGATTGAATCTTACACGAGCCAACGTCCATCTTCAAACTATGGCCGTCCTAGCCATGTTATATATTCTTCTATAGCAAGCTTCTATATGTCTTATCTACCTTGTGTTACTGCATATTTACATTAGTTGGTCAGCAAGTTACTTTGTCTTCTTTTGCATATATGTTTACTATTTTATTTTGTACATGTTTCTCTTGTCACTTCAGTTACATCGTCACTCAGTATTTTCATATCGTTTCAGTATGTCTTCGCACATCTTCTTCATGACATCATTTTGCCCTCACATTCCACTTAGCGCTCCATGATGTCCAATAGTGCGTGCTGACATCCTTCAACACAATATCCTTCCACTATTTCAGTGCGAGGATACATTCGATATGGTTGTCTGAGTGCATATCGTTCCAGTATGATAGCGAGGTGAGGGGGTGGGAATTAGCGAAAAATGCATCCATCTGCTCCTCCATATTTTATCAGAACATTTTGATAACATTACTTTAGTCACATATTCTCCCATCCTCTCTGAAATAGAAACAATGCTGCTACGAGTTGACCGCCCACCGCCCATACCCTGTCCCGCCTCCACCCTGATGCAAACATTCGCTGCTTTCTCCTCCAAAGTCAGTGGAAGTGGTCATTCATGCAGTACAAAATGACTTTTCACTGACTTTGCACTGCAAAAATACACTTTGCACAGTTGCATGAATCATGGTTTGTTTCAGCAGTGCAAACTCACTTTTCAGCAGTGCAAAGTCACTTTGAACCATGCAAAAATGCCATGAAACGGGCTCTGTGTCTCTTCTCATGATCCATTTCCTTGCCTGCTGCAAGACAAACAATGTTTTCAATTCAAGTTTCACATCCTTAATTAATCTTGCCCTCTTGAAAAATGAGATGACGTGTTTAAGTTGGGATGGATTTCGCCCTTACTTTGTGCTGGGTTTACACTTATGTAATTGAGATAGACATTCTGCATTAAATTGTTTTGTTCTTTTTCCATTTTATTTGCTAATTAAAGGTTCATGGTTTTGTACTAATAGTGGTAATTTACATGTCAGTGTTTTCCAGCCCTGCCTTTCGCCATTATTTAAATGCTTATTAGACTTTGTTAAGCTTTGTTATGTTCTATATTAAGAGGATAATTTAATGTAATTAGTCGTTTATTTAATTAGTGGCTGAATTGAGCCATGTTTTGGTGTGTACCTAAACTCTATCAGAGATATGTTCTATTCTGAAATGATACTGGATGTCTAGTAACTTCTTACCATCACATTTGTGGAGCTGTTGAGTAAAGCTGTTCTAACCTGTCCTGTCCTGTATAATAATATGAAATGATGTCACTGCAGTATTACTGATTTGTAAGCCTTAAGTGGCTACATTCCTAGAAGGTTTGAACCTGGACAAAAATGCCTCTTAATGTCATTACACTTTCAGATTGAACATTATCATCTTACTCCTGGCTAACCTGTTAAGTAGCTCAAAGACAAATACTTCGAGACGCCAGGTGTAGATGATACCTGTCTTAGTTTTAAAAGCTTTGGTGTACTTGTATTTGAATTGTAACCTTTTATGGCCTGCTCTCTGGATACAATTTTTATCTCAGTTATATAACTATTTATGTCTTGTCTGAGTATATTTTCTAATTAATTGTCACGTTTAAACTATGTTGACTTGCTGTTTAAATAATTACGCATCTGATTAACAAAAGTCAATGGATCACTGGAAGTGTGATTATTTTGTGTAATGAAACCTTTTAGCTTTATAATGCTGTACACCTTTATAACTCGGAATTCATTTTTAGTATCTTAATTACTTCTTATACTTTAAGAATCTTAATCACTGTGACATTGAACTTATCTATTTGTGATAATATTTTATCTTTTGTGTGCATTAAAATTGAATGGTTAATTTTATTTAACCATATCAATAAAAAAAAAAGAAAAATAGTTGCTATTGCAACCCAACTCAATGTCACTCATTTTAGACACTTAGGAAGGACCAAATGGGCTTGCGCTCTATTGGCATTTGATCCTTTAAGCAGCAGATTGCGCAGATTTCTTGATAAAATGTATTCGCAAACTTAGTAACTGTACTGCCAGGTTTTTTCAAGTTTCTCTTTCTCCTGAATGTCCTGTATGGTCAGTATCACTTCCTTCCCGCCTCTTACATTAAGCTCTGGGGGATGCGGCTGAGTGGGGCGTTCTTGATAGGGTTCTCTCTATGGGTCCTCTGTATGCAGTGTGTGTGTATGTGTGTGAGACGTGCACGCATGCATGCGTGTGGTTGTGTGTGTGCGGCGGGCGCACCATTTCACAACCTAAGCTTGCAGACTTCTAGAGTTTTACCCTCCATACATGTCACCCACAGTTCCTGAACGAGACCCGTTGCCTCAGCAAGTGACCGTGATTTAATTATTTTTCACATCGTCAATATGCCTGAGAGAAAATAACTGCACATGTATCTTTACTCTCTCCCCAGACTCAATGCACTATACAGAAGCCGCACTGTCCACGTGTTTGCTGAACCAAATTCGTAATGACGTACAGGGATGTGCTAATGCACCTACACATTTCTATTGGTATTTTGTTGTGGGCGTTCACTACCAAAACGGGTGGGAGCACCTTTCTCCATCCATCAATGCATTTGTCATTGCCTTTTTTAACTTGTTTATTTCTAGATTTAGATGTTGTTTTTTAGTATAAAATAGTCAATAATGGGTCAAAGCCTAATCTGCAACCAGACACAGAAACAGACACAGTTTAGCCATAATGAATCCTGGAATAGTAGAGTGCATTGTGATTGTCACTTAGATGAGTGCACAGTTATGTATGGCAATGTGCTCATGCGCCTATAAGCTTTTCCGGGCTTGAATCCTGGTCGGAGCGTTGGTTGTGAAGTGGTAAGAAGCCATCAGAGCTGAACTTGACTCTCGCTTTCTGCATGACCTTTTGAAATTTGACTTTTCCAAATGTATTTTGAGGCTTCTCTTTTCATGTTTGCAAACTATACAAATAAAACCAAGACAAAATACAGAAACAACTCATGTAGCAGAATCCTACTGACGTTTATGCATGATTTGAGCTGCAATTAACCGCAACAGCTTGGATGGCCGAGGAGATAGGTCTGTACACTTGTGGCCCATACAATTGTAAAGGCCTGGTAAAGTTGCAAAGTGTTGACTGCTATATTCAAGATAGTAATCGGTGAAACAATTAAGGTTTTACACACTTTCTGCACTCCTCCTCCTGTTAGACCCCATAAAAAAGACTCAATTTTGATGACGACCATGCATATATTATTTGTGCATTGTAACTCATGAGCTACTTCACCTTCTGTACTTGCTACAGTGTATCTCTTTCCCTGCAATTCCTAAGTACATAAACCCAGAGATTGGTGCCAAGCTGAGAGCATTTTGACACACAGTATTCCATTATAGAAATTCAGCAATGGCTTGACACTATTGGGATTTCCCTCACTCAGTCTGATATCTGCTAATACACCAATGACAGAGCACACCCTGAGAAGAATGACTGGGAATTGTTGACCTACCACTTTGTTGTCTCCACCCCCAGTGGTAGACAAGCTAGGCCCTGGAGATGTGGCCACTTAAATAGGTCTGCTATCCTCTCAAATAAATTCCTTCTCTAGCTTGCACTGTACCACCTCGGGATTGGGCAATGCAGGTACTTGGCAACTTGGCACTAAACCTCCAGCCACTCACAATAGCGGGATCCGAAATACGAAACTGAAACTGTCCTGTAATAGATTATCAGCCCTCCTATTGGGACATCTTGCCAACCAATAGAACAGCACCTCACGATGTCCTGATAAAGGCGTCTTATCCCTCCAACCACTACTCCAAAACGCTCTGAGAACACCCAATTTATTTATTTCCCCTCTCTCTTAAACTTTCTGGCCTCTGGTCTCAGGTTGTGATGGCAGCTCACAGAACAGGGGCGCTTGAACACACAACTTGCTGCATCTCTATCGCAGGAGTGCTTGTTAAATGCCCACTGAAACCGCTATTTTCACCTGAGAAATCTGACACCTAAAAGGAATGCTGGTATCTAGGCACCACCTGTCTGGCCGTCAACTTTGATAGCCAACCTGACAACTCGGTCTGAGACCACTGCATGCTCACCTGTCTGCCTTCATCCTGCGAAGCCTAGAGTCATACACTAACCAAGCCTCCACAGCAAATTCTCTCTGCCCTCCAGGGTTCGTCTACCACTGCATATCGTTGAAGACACACAATTGTTGACAACATTCAGAGTTGTTTTTCAAGATGACTAGCATATTTACCAAGTTCCCTTGGAACCAATTTACTCGCACCCTTTTGATTGAAGGCTTCATGTATCTACCCCTCCTTGCTTTGGGGCCTTTGTAGCTGTCAAAACATAACCCTTTGTCAGCCAGTTCAAAGTCAACCACAAACTGTGACTTCAAAATATTCTCTGTACTCTCAGTCAAGTTAATGTTAATGTTAAAGGATATTTGTACCTCACACTATCACAACCGAAGTGGTCCCCTGGCGCTCTGGCGGATCTGAAAAAGGGAAAAGGGGGTGGGGTGAGTTAGTGGATTCGAGCGGGGAAAAGTGCAAGCGAGCAGTGATGTGCTGTTGGCATCTTCAGTTCAGTTAGTACGGTTCGCTGCACTTGGGTGTGCTTTTCGGTTGGTAGCCGTTGTGTTCTGTTGTGATTTGTTTTGTTGTTGCAGTGTAGTGAAGTTTGTGCAGTTTGCTGTGCTTTAGGGTTATGGTTGTGTTTGGTTATAGTTTGAGAGTTGTATGCAGAAGGGTGAGATTGTTAGTGGGTTGGTTATTGGCCCAGCTATCTGGATGTGGTACGTGTTAATGTCAATTTCTTTCTAGATGTGGCAAGTGAATATCTCCACATTTCTATCTGGATGTGGCATTGGGTAATATTCCCAATCCTGTCTAGATGTGAAGCAAGCTAATATTCACAATTCCATCTACATGTGGTATTGTCTAACATTCACAATCCTGTACAGGTGTGACGCAGGTCGACATTCATGATTATATCCAAATGTGGCCCTGGCTAACATTTACAATCCTGTCTAGAGGCGACTCGAGCCAACATTTACCATCCTGTCTAGATGTGACCCTAGCCAATATTCACAGTCCTGTCAATAAGCAACACAAGCCAACATTCACAATTCTATCCAAATATGACACTGGCTAGCATCTACAATCCTGTCTAGATGCGACACCGGCCATTATCCATCCAAATGTGGCACTGGCTAACAACCACAATCCTGTCTATATTTGACACAAGCTAACATTCACAATTCTATCCAAATATGACACTGGCTAGCATCTACAATCCTGTCTAGATGCGACACCGGCCATTATCCATCCAAATGTGGCACTGGCTAACAACCACAATCCTGTCTATATTTGACACAAGCTAACATTCACAATTCGATCTCTGGAGTGGCACTGGCTAAAATTCACAATCTTGTCTAGAAGCGCCGCAAGCCACTATTCACAATTCTACCCAAATGTGGTGCTGGTGCCCTGATAGGGTTTTCGCTCGTGGTTGGTTCCACCTAGCACTGTTTCTCTAGTTCTTGTGGCAGTTTTCCCTTTGTAGGTTCTAGGTGTTGTCTGAGCCATCATGGGTTCTGTCAGCCTGTTCTTTGCATTTCCTGTTTGATTGTTTCGGTTGTTTCCATTTGGTTCCAAGGTTTCTTATTCCTTTCGGGAGGTTGTTCCAGGTTTTTGCCACCAGGTGGGAAAAAGAGGCGCCCGCTAGTTTTTTCTTGGCGTATGGATTTGGTTCCAGGCAAATTTCATTGCTTGATCTGAGGAGTCTCGTTGGCCTGTAGATTATTATTTTCTTTTCTAGGAATTCTGCTCCCTGTCCCCTGATTGCCCTTTGTGTTATGCTTATTTTTTTGAACGTGATACGTTGTTTGATTGGAAGCCAATGAAGCATTTCTAGTGCTGGTGCAATGTGATCTCTTCCGGATAGTTTGAGGAGGAGTCTAGCTGCTGCATTTTGGATGCGTTGTGATTTCGTCAGGAGGTGTTCCAGGATCCCGAGGTAGAGGCTGTTTGCGTAGTTGATGACGAGGGCGACGATTGTCAGTGTTTTGTGGATGAAGGACAGGAATGGTAGAATTAATTTTGTCGAGTGAAGGAGGAAGAAGCATTTCTCAATTATCGTGTTTACTTGCGGTTCTAACGCTAGTGCATTTTTTACTACTTTTGATGGTGTGGGTGTGGTTCCCAGTACTACCGGCAAGGGTATGTAGGTGTTCTCTTGGCTTTTGGATATAATCATGACTTCTGTCGTTCCTGGGTTGATTTGAGGTTGTTCGCGTTCATCCAGTCATAGATTTCTATTAGACATTCTCCTAGAGTTGAGTGATCTGCTTGTGTATCTTCGATTTTGTAGATGATTTGAGTGTCGTCTGTGTAGTTGTAGCACATAAGGTTGTATTTTTTGAAAATTTGGATTAGCATAGTCTGGTAGATGTTGAAGTACAGTAGTGATAGTAAGGATCCTCGTGGTATTCCACAGTCGTTAACTCGTGGAGTAGATTTCAAGGGTTTTATCCATACAGTTTCTGTTCTGTTTGTTAGGAATGATTTGATCCAGAGTAGAGCCATGTCGGTTATACCTATATCTTCTAATCTCTTGATCAGAGTGTCATGGCTTTCTCTGTTGAATGCTGCCAAGAGGTCGAGCAGAATCAGGTGCGAGGTTGTGTTGGAGTCAGCGTTTGTTTTAAGGTTTTAAAGAGACAAGAGACGCTTCAAGGTGCTAGATCACATGTTGGTAGTGGTACGTATTGGTTCAGGTCTAACCAGCCTAGGCCCAGATCCAGATCTTTGGACTTTTGGCTGCTCCTACAATTAGCCAGAAGACCGCAGAGCTTCCTGTTGAGACTGGCATGAAACAAAACATGTATAAAAAGATATGTTTGGCAGGTCCCCCTTTGATGAAATTCCTATCCGGTCCCTGCAGATGCCCCGTGGACGGAAGGCGAGCTGGTCGGTTGAGAGAGAGTCGATGCCGATGGACTCAAGCTGAGCCACAGACGTAAGTAGGACATTGAAAGTGGCAAAAATAGGGGGAGGGACTGCGTTGTAAATAATATTTTACAGGGCATGCGGCAGCAGCCATATAGTTATGGATAAATTGCTCAACCCATAGGAAGAGCACTTTGTGGGCGGCTTATAACTTCACCCCCCCTGGACGAATCCTCACGTAACTTTGCAAAAGAAGTATATGGCCCTGTCAGATGTCGTTAAGGAGGGGTGGGGGAGGAAGTTATAGGCTGGTCCCAAAAAATGTGTTTTTTTTCCATAGACGCAATGGAAAAAATATTTTGCAAATGCCTACAGAACAAACCGCTGGACGTATTTTCACCAAATTTGCAGCAGGAGCAGCTGCTTGGTCCGAAAGCTTGCTTCTGTAAATATGGTGTAAATCCATCAGGTAGGCTTTTTTAAAATGACCAAAATGTAAGTACAAAATAATTAGTGATATCTCTGTTTGGTCAGCGGACTCACTTCCCTGTTTGGTCCGGGGACTGGCCTCGGGTTGGCCCAGAGGGCAGTGAGAGGTCCGCAAACATCAGACGCACCTGCTGATTGGATGGTGAAAAGCGTAAGATGTGTTATATTTTTTCGAACCGCCCTCAATGTGGAATCTGCGGACAGTCACCAGTGTCGGCAGACAGCGCAGTGAAACCATATAAAAAAACACACCATCGCACTTGTCAAACTAATGAAACAGTCTGTGGGGAGGTGAGAGGTGATGAGGATGGGATCGGATATGGCCATAGAAAGCCAAAAAAAGGGAGAGTTTCTTCTCTCATGTCTGTGAACAGTCCAGGGCAGTCCTGTGATGTTCCCGAACATCAGAGATGTTCAGGGACATCTATGTTTACTTGTGCATTACAGGGTTGGTGAAAATCAGTTTTTGGATGGTTTATAACTTTGGCGCCACTCAGTGAAACTGCATGCAATATTGGAATGTCATTCTAGACCTGACTCTGAATGGTTCTGTAAAGTGTGGTGCTGTTTTGTCAAGAGGGAACAAAATTAGAAGGGTGTCCCAACATATTTTACCGGCTTATAAATGTAGTGCCATTTAACAGATCTGCACATTAGTTTGCAAAAATATTGTAGAGCTAGAAATTAATGTTTTTTGGAAAGTTTGGTGGGATTTTGTGGAGAGGGGGCAAAATTAGAAGGGGGGCCTCAACATTTATAGATGGCTTATAACTTTGTTGCCGTTTGACGAATGTGGACAAAAGTTCTCAGAAAGATTATAAATCCAATATTGAATATTGAATATTTGTGCAAAGTCTGAATGGATGTTGTCAAGAGGGGGGCTAAGTTATATGACTATTGTATGCACGTACATTCTGACACTTTTGAAAAATAAAACATGGCCAGATCATGGTTTTGCAAAGTGTCCACGCTTTATTTTTTGCAAAGTGTCATAATGTAGGTAAAAAAAATTGTGACTGAGGTATAACCTGTGGCAGTGGCCAGATATTCTGGGGCATGGCCTAAAGCCATGACCCGGACAATCTGGCTACTGGCCATGACCACAGGGGACCAGCAATGGAGTTAAAGTGGGCATGGCCACCAGGTACCGGCTATGTGATAACATTTTTTGAACTTGGGGTAGGTTTGAATGGGACAATAAAATCTGCTTGTGGGTACAGGTTGAGGTGCTGGATGGCATTGCAGCAATATGCACAAGGAGGGTCAGCAAGGACTTGAAAGCATGGTTTTGCAAATATGTCCTGCGTTTTATTTTTTGCAAAAGTACACAACACAGTGATATAACATTGGTGTCTGGGCAAAGGGCCTGGCTTTTAGAAAGGATAAATGTGTGTTGTCATTTGGTTATTGCGACATGCAACATAGCCGAAGCGGTAGCTTTGAATGGGAAAAAATATTCTGCTTGCAGTTATAGCCTGAAGTGGTGGACTAGATAACAACAAACTTGCGCGACAAGCATTAGCAAGTATCTGAAAGCATGTTTTTGAAAATATGTCTTGTGTTTTATTTTTCAAAAGTGTAAGAATGTAAGCAGAAAAACTAGTGATATACATTTAGTGTGTGGGTAGTGGGCCTGATGCAAATGTACTCTGATTTGCTTATTGGGGAATGCAGCATGGCCGAAGACTATGCCCCATGGATTTGGAGACTGGCCATAGCTTCAAGCCATGAGCACTGGCCATTGGTTACATTATTAGGGTATAGTGGACACTCAGCTAGGATGCAGGGTAGGTGCAGGGAATAATAGGGGTGGTTTGGTTTGGCTGGGCCCCTGTTGGAGCCTTATGGTGTAACCGTTTGAACAATGATTTCCACCGCCAGCATGCGCTGCTGATAATGACAGACATAAGTATGTGTTGCAAAAAATATGTTTCTTAAAGGAAGTTTATAGTTCTTTCATATTTATGAAAAGAGGAATTATTAATAACTTATATACGCACACAGGCAAGTACCTGCTCAAGTACCGCTTTCCTGCTGTATCACGCTGCTGCATTGTACTCCTGGACCTGGGGACTGTGAAACTGCGAGCAAGGAAAGAAAGTGATTCCCCTGTGATTGCTTCCGTGATTGACATTGCACACTTGCTGTTTGTTTTGTCCCGCCTTGGATTTGTGGGGATTGGCTCCTGCGCTCACCTGTCACTGCCTATATATTGCCCACGCACGCGCACAGTGCACGCGCACACGGGCAAGTACCGGGCCAAGTACCGCTTTCCCGCTGTATCACGCTGCTGCATTGTACTCCTGGACTTGGGGACTGTGAAACTGCGAGCAAGAAAAGAAAGGTGACTCTGTGGTTGCAAGGCATTATTTGTGTGGCGCAACCCCATTGACGCCCATTGACGCCGTACTTCTCTTTTTTTTTTCCACAGTGATTCCCCAGTGATTGCTTCCGTGATTGACATTGCACACTTGCTGTTTGTTTTGTCCCGCCTTGGATTGCGGGGATTGGCTCCTGCGCTCGCCTGTGACTGCCTACATATAGCCGACGAACGCGCACAGTGTGCGCGCACATGGGCAAGTACCGGCTCAAGTATCGCTTTCCCGCTTCACCGCAGCGTTGCGGCTTGGGGCGCATAAGATCGATTTCCCGGTACAATCTACTCTGTGGAGGTCTGTCGTGTAGTTTCTTAATTTGTGTGCTAACTGTGCCTAGTGTGTTTTTTATTTTCTTTGAAAAGGCGCACTACTGAATTAATAGAGTTTGAGTGCTGGGCTGTCTGTTTGTTATCAGACGGTTTACACATGTATACCCTGAAAATAAACATGCCGCCGTCCATCAAGATGCTCACTGGAATAGTGGAAGCCACTCTGGTGCAAACACTCTGCTCGAGTCACACCGCAATTGTGCTTACTCCCTATAACAGTAGAGGACCTGTGATAAGCGCTACCGGAGTGGCCCTGGCACCTACTTTCATTAACTCTTCCTCTGCCTGCTGTCCCCGATCCACATCAGATCTAGGTAACAGGCTTCCATTATCCTTCCCTCTTCATACTCGCACACAGGATAAGGGGTCTCCACCTGGAAAGTCACATAAGAGTGGTCATTTGTCAGACCAAACAATTTTAGACTCTGTTAAAATAGATTGTGCTCCTATTGCCAATTTCTCAACAATAGCCTTGTTGCCCATACCCTTTCCCATGGACTTGTGCGACAATTCAGCTATATCAATATATGCCTCACCATGTGAGTCACCTATTTCTATCATGGAGGAGGTTGAAGTCTGCAGGAGCATGATAGAGTCCATTTCCTACTCCATCTCACTCTCACAATCCTTTTCTCCTTCTTTTGTGCAGCCCACTCCCAGGGCAGGCCGAAATGTGAGGCTACCTGTTGAACAACTTCCCCCCACTCCAATTAATTCTGCTATGTTGGAATTGGTCCTTTCTGCAGTCAACACCTCAGTGCAGAGTCTCTTCAGACTCTTTGAAACACTAGATAACAGGCTTGATAAACAAACCTCTCTTTTGGAGGAACTTACATGCAGCCTGGTGTCCAATCGCAAACTTCTGCAGGAGCTGAGCCTAAAATGTTTGGGATTGAGGGAGACTGATTCACCTACAAGTGGAATGGAGGCCAGCCTAGTGTATGACGGCTATAGGGCCGTATTAGATCTTGCCTCTCAAAATAGAGCTCCGGTCCAGCTTTGCCAATGATACCAGAAATGATACGACCCATAGGGGGTTCTCCATTGACTTCCCTCCCTCAGGCGGCCAAAGACTCCTCATACATCAACCTCTTGGTAGATGAGGCTGAATTGGCAACCAAGGGTTCTGAGGCCGTGACTAATGTGCCCCAATCTCGACTTAACCATCAAACTAAAAATCCCTCCCAAAAGAAAACCCTCAAGCGCACAAAACTAAAAGGGCCAAGAGCCATTGCCAAGAAATCAAAAAATATGCCAAACATTAAAGGGCCAAAGAAAACTCTGAATACCTTTTTCCAGGCTATTGGTGGCTCGATTCCACCTTCGCACACACCTACAGCCCCCATCCATCTTGATACTAATGGCACTGATCCAAACTTCCAACAGTGAAAGCGCCTAGTATATCTAACATGAGTGTTAACGCTTCTGAGAAGATAAGTGCCCCTCTAGCGTGCCCTCCTGTTCATTCGCCTCTGAATCAACTTGTAGACTCCTTGAGGACGGCTAAACTTGACGATCAGATTTCTGCAAGTTCCTCGTTATCGAACAATGTAACGATGAGGCTTGCAGAGCCCAATACAAATATAAATCCAAAAGGTGATCAAACACAGAACATGGCTGCTTCCATCAAACATATGATAGACATGTATCTATCTGAACATGCAGCCATGAATGCTACCCCTCTCTCTCAAATGGAGTGCGATAACCACGCAACACAAAGAGAGAGAGAAGATAACACCCGGTCCTCGCTTCCAATGAATGGGGTTGTGTCTACATCTGAAAGTTTGCACAATGGAAGGTTGGCTTACATGCAACCATCTCAGATGCACAACACTCAATTTGGTGCTGTCCAACCGTCTGCTCCTAAACCATGCAATCAGAAAAAGGGTTCTTCATATTCCTTTATTATGAAATGTAGAGAAGGAGACTTCCCATTGTATGTGTTGAATCGAAGAATCTTCAGTGATGTGAGAAATATCCAAGATGTGTCATGACATTGAACAAATAGAATTTATATCAGATTTTACTAACTCTGTCATTAGATTGTGGATACATTCAGAAGTCGTTGCTAATTTGATCTGGAAAGAAAAAATGAACCTCTTTAATATGGGTTTCCTATGGCAGAAGAGTCTGAGCAATTGCCTAATAAAATCAATCTGTGATCCCGAAACCTAACATTTACCAAAGCACTTTCAACACTGCAGGTCATGAGGGGCGGTTTCCAAGGGAGGGTCAATACTAACCACAAACAAAGTCTATCCCCCCCCCCACCTTAAATCTCGCAAGCTGGAATTCCAGAGGTCACTCTCATTTTCATTTTTCTCTTAAACAATTTGCCGTGAAATTCCATATAATTGCGCTCCAACAAACTTGGCTGGCTTTGACCCCCATCTGGGATGGCTTTGATGTCATCCTGCTTCCTGCACTGTTAACAGGAGGGGGTCCATCATCGGGGCTGTTAGTCGCAGTGAATTTAAAAATCGGTCTTTTGATTAACGAGTGGGCCACAGAGTGTGCATACTTGCAGTTAGTAAAAATCTAAATTGGAACATGGAACATAGCGCTAGTCAACCTATATCGAAATCCGATGGCCATGTCAGATGAAGCTTTCTATAGCGCTCTAAATAGAATCCTGCATTTAATCAACATCACAAACAATATAACTTATACAATCATTTTAGGAGATCTAAATTTAGATTGTTGGGCCCTAAATCGTCAAACGAAAGAAGTACAAAAGTGGATATCATATATGAAAGAAAGGCAGTTTTTGATGGTTAATGGTGCAGTAAACGGTGATGTGCCTGCTCACACCACTTGGTTTAGAAATAATAGCTGTAGCACGATTGACTACATCTATGTGGATTCACTTCTGTTTCAACGGGTGACGAGCTTGATGGTGTTCGAATCCTCAAATAGTGACCACAAATTGTTATCACTAACCATAACAGGCCGTGTTTACATCAGGCGGTGTTGATTAATGCCGCCAAGTCTCGAATGAAATGGTCTGACATGAAGGTGGTGGCGTACAGAACCTCTGTGGTGAAAAATGCTAGAGCAGCAGTGCCGTTAAACTACACAGAGCTATTACAACCATTTATTAACACCTTCTGTGGGCCCCCTAAAGCTTGTGTCAAGCATTGGCACATTTTTTATCAAGATATCCAAATTGTACGCGTGGCCTATCGGAAACAAAGAAAATCCATCATAGCTGCAGGTTTGGCAACATGCCAGAAAGATCTAAAGCATGCTAAATGTGTCTACAAAAATTGGGTCAAATCAAGAAAGTATCTAATGTACCAACATGATAGTGAGCACATGGCACGTGCCATGGCCAATAAAAACTCGGCCCAGATGCGGATACTTTTGAATAACCATGCTGGTCCCTCGCAAGCTGATGCTCAACTGACGGCCATCCGTGAAGACAAATGGGTTGAATATTTTGACAAATTATATGCCAATCCTGATTTTGCGAAAATACAATCTGCTACACCTAGAGTAGCTGACTGGTCTCTGGAGTTCTCACCATCAGGTATTGAATCGATGATTCAACAAGCAAGTACCTCCCGAGCAGCTGGGCCTGACGGCATTACTAACATGACACTAAAACAAATGTCCATGAGTGGGCAATCATATTAGATCAGATCTTTCAACTTATAGTGAAAATGGGCCAGGTGCCAGCATCATGGAAAACTTCAATCATCATCCCTGTATTCAAAAAAGGTGATCGCGCTTTACCACAAAATTACAGGCCCATTGCCTTACTGGACGCCCCAGGCAAGATTCTTACCAAACTTGTACTGCAGGACTTCAATTCTTGGACCAAAAATCTACGTGATCCTTGCCAAACAGGCTTTGTCCCGGTATGGGAACACATATGAACTTGTTTTGTTTAAATGCTATCAAAGCCAAGTGTCAAGCCATGAAACAACCAGCATACTTTGCATTCGTAGATTTGCACTCGGCATTCGACTCCATATCAAGGGTGCTATTATTTAAAAAACTAGCCAGAGATCAATGCCCTTCTTCGTTGCACGACATTATCTATGCGTTGCATTCGGACACATCCATCCGTGTCCGGCTTTCATTAGATGGAGTTTTGTCCACTGTCCATTTTTAATTATTTCATCTATGATTTGAAAAATGTGTTTGCTGAGATTGTGTCAGACGCCCCAAAACTGGGCTTGTACACCATCGAGGCTCTGATGTATGCAGATGACTTGGTGTTAATCTCGAAAACTCAAATGGGTATTCAAAATCTTTTGACAGCCTTTCAGACTTATATCCAGCTGAACCAGCCGCGAGTTAACACCAAGAAAAACACAAACTGTTGTCTACTCCCCAAAAAGCTCAGGTCCCAAGCGGTTTTTGTGGTCAATCAATCATGTGGAATTGCAAAGAGTGCTTCATTATACCTATTTGGGAATGTGCTTTGAGGGCGCAAATAATGTTAACACCCAGTTGGAGTGGGTGGAGCGGAAACTCGATACAGGTATAGCGCAAACCAAGCTAATCATGTCTAAATATGGAAAGTTTTCCATCAAGCCTGCTTGGTCCTACTGGAAACAGAAAGCGATACCGGCAATGCTATAAGGCTTAGAAACTCTCCCGAGTACTACCTTGCTCCAATTCGATCATTGGGCAGCTACATTTTGGAGACAAATTCTTTTCTTGCCAGCTTGTGTGCCGCACGCATTGATTAGGTATGAGCTGAGTCTTGTTTCCCTTCAAGCACCCCATAACTGGAGACTTTGTTCCCTGCTTAAGAAATGTCTTATGTCGACTAATGATGAGGTCACTTTGCGATCACTAGCTGCATATATGTTTTCATCTAAAGATAGGTTCATGTCAACTTGGATAAATAAGATTTATCAAATTATGGGCAACGCCGATCTATCTATTGAATTGCTGGTATCAAACCCTGATAAATCCAAAGAGAAACTATATCGGGCTGATTGGATCAACACTTGTGATAAATGCATGCAATATCAAGGAGGAGATCATAACAGATTTCCACCAAAGAAATTACAGATTTTGCCGCCTTATCTGTTGAGATCCCCCCACACCGGCCTATAGATCTGCCATTATGCGATTACGATTTAACCTTTGGCTCACACGGGAGGTCTTAACAAAACGGCGCCTCATGTCTCCTAGTGATAATGTTTGTCGTTTTTGTATCACAAGAGGGGTGCCTGAGACATTACAACACCTGATAACTCAATGCCCATGTTTAAAGTCCCTTAGACAAATGCAATTAATCCCAGATCCTAGTTCCTAGCGTACTAGAATTTTTGGTATACACTATCTGTGGTTGCTCGTTTAAGCAATAACAAGTTCACTCTACAGATGATAGTACAAGCTGTTGACCTACTTTAGGAATGCACTCTCATAGATCTTATTCCTGGCCTCAACTTAATGTATGCAAGGGCTGAACTTGGTCGTCTGCAAATACCCATTGGTGGAATGTTACCTTAATGAATATGAGGGTCGGAGTCAATCATTTGTGAATAGTCAATAGTTATTTGTTGTTATATTCCTAATTAATGTTCTAGTTTTTTAGTTTTTATCAATAGTTGTTTTTCTCTTATCTCTTCTTTTCCTTCCTTCTGGTGTTGTTGGTTTTTCTTTTATGATTATCAAATGAATACTGACATATGGTCTTGCACAATAATGAAATAATGAATTTGTGTGAATTTGAAATTGTTCTGTTTTAAATTATGAATTTGTATACTAGTTTTTTTTAATATCTTGATATTGTAAAGTTGATTAAATTCAACTAATTCAAAAAATAAAATAAAATAACTTATATACAGTGATGTAACACCATGAAACATTTTGACAAATAAAAACCTATTAAAATGACAGAAAATAATGTTTTAAAGGGATGTTACTGTTAAGATGCATCCCACCCTTGGACTCCTCTTCTCCAGTAGTTAGCCAGGGGTGTCCCACTTTTGCATCCCTTTGCATTTACGTCTAGGGTTCTCATGAACACTTGTCCCTTCATACTGCCCCTTCTATTTATGCACTTCTCTCACTGCACAAAGCATATGTGCATTTATAGGACATTGTGTACAATTTCTTTGTATAGGTAAGGGAAATGCAGATGCAAAAGATTTGTAAAAGATTATTTAGTGGCAGTTGGTGTGTGCAAGCTTAGTATGGTCATAGTACAGTTTTTGGAAGTGATTGGTGGATGGATGTGTGACTGTTTGATAGCAGGCATTGAGGAAGTGTTACGAATATACAATTAAAAAGGGTAGAAGGGCTGCCCTGTACGATGGTGTGCACATGCCATCCAGGTCTTTTAATGATCCATTTCCTGGAATGGGGCTGTGGGGCTTGTGGATAGTTATAAATGTTCATTGCTAGAGAAAAGTATTTGGGACAGAAAATTGCTTCTGTCCTTTTATATTTTTCTCTAGTATACAATTGTCCATTAACACCCAGGGCAGGGGAGCCAGCCAATCAGGTGGCTAGGAATGCGGTTTTTACCGCCGGTACAGGCCCACGTTCCAAGCTGCCTGATGGCTGCTCTCCCCGCCACCATCTTCCCCCCCACTCTCCATCCCATTTTATTTTCACCCCCACCCCACCTTCTTACCTTATTCCGGCGGCGGCAGGGGCCGCTGCCGCATTTGCTCCTTCTCTTCGCCTCATGCAGGCTGCCATGGAAAGGGAAGAGGGGCTCCGTATGGAGCCCCGCCTACCCTTTCCATGGTGGACAACTTGGAAAAGGATATTCCTTTCTGTAGTACTACAGGAAGGAAAATCCATTTTTTTTTAGCCCCCCGGGTTTCCCCCCGGTTACCGTTTTGGCAACCTGGGGTGCTAATGGCCTTCATCCCACGACAGGGGCTGGAACGGGGATAACGGCCCAGTGCCCTTGTTATACGCCTTCGCTTCGCGTGGGCAAATAACTTGGACTGCTGGGCCGGTATCCCTCTTCCAGCCCCTGGAACAGGGGATTAGCACCACATTATTCCCATTTGCATAACACAAAATGCTAATGGGAATTTTGGAGAATCTTATTGAGTCTATCTACTTTACCGAGTAATGTAAAGTAGATGGAGTCTATGAGATTGTTATTTATTTGTTCTTTTTTTAACTGTGAAAGGTGGTTCCTAAAGGAACCTTTTTTTTATTCATTTTATTTTTTTCCAGGAGAAAAGTAAGGTAGGGAGAAAAATGAGGGAAGATGCAACAACTACTAATATGGAGGGGCAGGTTGACAGGGGAAGATGTTGCAAGTGTGTTATATCTGGTTAGATAGTGTCTATAAGGGTTCCAGAGTCATGGATGGCCGTAGCTGTAAGATTATCCAGTGTCTTGGTGCATAATTGTGTTGTTGATGTTTTTATAGACTATGTGGGGTGGTTCATTCTAGGTGTGCTTCAGTATCTAGAGATACTGGGTGTTAGCATAGTATTTATTCTTGGTGTGTTTATCTGTAATGTGGCTTGCCCAAGGTCTGGTGTAATGGCATCAGTTATATTGGAGGAGCAGAAAGGGGAAATGGGTTAGTAAGTCTGTCGGTTTATTGGAGCCTCTGGCACAGCTCTTTGCTTGACGCTTAATGGTATCAAGCCAGGTTCTTGGTTGTGGTTCTTTGGCCCAATTTACCTCCACTCTAGTTGTTTGTCTGTGATATTATTGTTGACGGTGTCGCTTCGAGGTTGTCATTGTCTTTTGAATAGCCAGGCTTTGAGTCGTTTCCTGAAGGTGATGTGGTCTTCTGTTGTTCTAATTTCTTTGGGCATGATGTTCCAGAGGTTAGCAATTAGACGTGAGAACGCTGTGCCCCCAAATTTTCTTTATTCATAATGTTTTGCCTCTATTTGTAGGTTGTTGCTGGATCTTAGGTCCCTACTGGGGTGGTACTGGCTAATCCTGTCTTGTAGGAATTCAGCTCCTTCTCTGTGCAAGGCTTTGTGGGTGATGCAGAGTGCTTTGAATTGATGTGCTTTTTTCACTGGTAACCAGTGTAGGCTTTTCAGTACTGGCATGATGTGGTCACTTCTGTTTAGTCTTAATAGGATCCTGGCTGCTGTATTTGGCACCCTTTGAAGTTTTTTGGTGAGTCTTTCCAGCATTCCTAGGAAGAGGCTGTTTGCCTAGTCAATTATTGTGAGTATCAGGGATATGATGGTGAGGGTTCTGTGAGGGAAGAAGAGGTAGGGGAGTAATCCCCTGAGTAGTCTTAGGAGCAAGAAGCATTGTTTGGTAATGGTGTTGGCTTGCGGTTCTAACAATAGTCTGTTGTACATTAGTATTCCTAGGTTATTTACAACATCAGTAGTCTCCGGTTTCATTCCCTTGCTGGTCAGCCAGTACAGTTGTATGATAGGATAAGATATGGCATTTATAACGTGCCCATACACAAGTGTTTCAAGGCACGACGAGGCAAGGGAGGCGGAACAAAGGGAAGACTTACTTGACCAGGTGACATTGAGGTCGTGCAAGTGCAGGGGAGGGAGGGATGGAGTTACCTCTGTCGAATCCTGTGGGTGAAAGCATTATTTCAGTTTTTGCCAGGTTCAGTTTAAGGTTGTGCGTTGTCATCCAATTGTAGATGTCTGTGAGGCAGTGATTGATGCTGTTATTTTGTTCCTGGGTTCTGTTTGTTTTCACAATCAGTTGTGTTTCGTCCATAGGTTTGAATGATTTTCTTCAGTGGACACATGTAGATGTTGAAAAGCAGAGGAGAGAGGATGGATTGCTGTGGGAATCCGCAGAATAGATTTATGGTATTTGGGATGAACAGTGGTTGGTAGGTTCTTTCAGTTCCGTTTGTTAGGATTGTGTTTGTTAGGATTGTGGTAAGCCACTTTAGTGCAGATTTCTGTATGCCACATTCCCTCAATCTTTTTATTAGTATATAAATGGCCACCCTTCCCTCTTCATCTGGGAGCCGCAATGGATAATGGCCAATGTCCTCCAAAAACAACTGTGCATCCAGGGAGGAGTGACTATACTCCCTCAGCATGAACAGAGGCTGCACCAGTGCAAGCAGGCCCCTTTGTGCCCTTGATCCTTTTAAAGCTCTTGGGCATCAAGCAGAGCTCATCACCACGCAGATGCGCTGATGTCTGTTTCCACCTATTAATGGTGAGTGTTGGTGGAAGGCGGCATCTGCATGCCTATCTAATCTGCCCTCCAAGGTGAGGGGGCACTTCTTGCAGAGGAATTCATGGCAAGGTGGTGTGCATGTACTGGGCGGTGGTATTGTGAGGCTTTACAATCTATACTTTAGTATGGGGGGGGTCGCCCATATAAGCCAAACATCCCTATTAAGAAAGTACTTGCAAAAAGTACACATTCTCCTAATAGGTTTTGTAGACAGACATGATAACACTCTCCTTTGTTGAAAATCAATGATCCTGTAGTTTGCTGTTCTGATTCGCTTATTGCTTGATGTGCTTTGCACCATGAAGTACATTGCACTGAGGATGGGTGCGTGTGGATGGCATACCACAAAGCAGATGTTGGGGGAGGCGAGAGTCAGAGTGCTACTGCAAACTGGGACCTTCTGTGCTCTCTCCATCTGTTGCCTCATTCCGGCGTGGTGCTGTTCATTGCGGTGCAAATATCTCGGAAGCTATGCATTCTAGGGCATTGAAATGTGGTGTTTAGACCTCGAGTTTTGGTCCTCGTGTCGAAACCGGTCCTTTTAAGACCACATCGATATTTCACAAATTTCAGGCAACCGTCTCATGTGTGAAGGTGCTGAAATCTGGGGAAAGGGGTGGGGTGTCCACATGTCATGTAGCCAATAATGGCTGGGAGGTCCTAACAGTAACTATGCAAAATCTGGTGCAGATTGGTGCAACGATGTGGAATTGTATAAGGAACAACGCTTCACAAAGCCAAAAATGGTATGCAGTGATTATAACGAATAACAAAATAACTAATCCCATTACAACGATTAGAAAATAAGGAATTCCAAAATAACAAATTTTGAAAAATCTAAAAATGGGCTTGGGAGTGGGGATAGTGGTTTTGGGGGTGGGAAAACATATTAGGAAAAAAACAAAATGGGGTTTGGGTGGGTTCCCGCTCCAAAAACAACGTAAAATGAATTTGTTATTTGGGAATTCATTATTATGGTATTCATTATAATGGGATTAGTTATTTTGGATTCATTAAAATCACATGTAACACCACAAACTGAAAGACAAATTTAGAGTTTTGCTGAAATCCGAGGAAAGGGGTGGGATGTCCAAGTGTCATGTAACCAGTAAAGTCCGGAGGGTCCTAAAAGGTAACTATGCAACATTTGGTGCAGATTGATTAAACGGTATGGAACTGTATAAGGGACAAAAGGAACCACGCTTCGCCAAGCCACAAACAAACCCACACGTTTTCGCTTTTATAAAAATAGATTAGTCCAGCAGTTAGGCTCACACACCACCAATGCTACTGTACAGTACAATTTCCTTTTGTGTGTAATTCACTTTACATATCCATGACCTATGGGTACATATGATTGCTAAATTGCCCTGAGGGGACTGTGTTAATTTGCATTTAAGTCCAAAAGGTCCTCACCATTGAATTTTGGTAATTTCCACAAGACAGTTGTGGGGATCCGATCCTGCGAGATCTCGGACCCCCGAGTCTCGCGGGATATCGCACACGAAGCGCACAGAGAACAGAACAACTGGCAGGCGAGGAGCAGATCCGGAGGGGCATGGACATTCCCTGGCGCTCCTCCCAGAGTCAGGCTTGAAGCCTCCAGAAGCAGACAACCACATCCTGGTTGTCCAGGTACTCAATTAGCATAATTCCATGGCTTGCCATCTGGAGCCTCATGGGAGCTCATGTAAGCATGTTATAAAAGTGCAGCAGAGATTGAGCCATCAGTGCAGTGACTCTATCTGCCCCAACTGTCCAGAAGACATTGACTGTGAGAGTAGCCACCCCTCTGCATTGTTATGTGCTCTTAATAAAGCACCATATGTTCATCCAGGTGTACTGTGATCATTATGTAACCATATCCTTAAGTTTGTAACAGCGCCTAGCTGCCTCAGAGCTTTGTGCGCTTTATAAATTAATAAATAAATGAATAACATAAATAAATAAATTAGGCCACCTCATAATTGGCGATGTGGACCAGAGACCCACACACGCATCTACCATGCAATGAGCCATGCCGCCTCCTGCTTTTCTTCAGTTGCCAGGCAGGCCTGCTATTCCCTTGCAACAGTGGGAGCTGTTATTTACCACTTACTTGGAGGCTTTTGGAGGTACTGGCTAATCAGCCACCAGGTAGAAGGCCATGCTGCTCAACGCAATGGGGGTTGGAAAGACAGCGCATTCTTGCGTGCCTCAAGACTGCGCCTGCTGTGGGTGAAGGAGACGATGTGTACAAAGATGCGGTTTTCCGCATCATAAAGCGCTTCTCCAACAAGGAAAACCTGATCCTGCACAGGCTGATATTTTACACAAGGAAGCTAGAAAACAGTGAGCCAGTTGATGACTGTATTACCCACATGAGAGAGCTGGCTGCCTTAGGCTGCTTCGGGGACAACGTGGAGCAAGTCATATGTAACATGTCGGTAGTGCATACCAATTCCCAGAAAGTTCAGGACAAATTCATCCAAGAGAAGGAGCTAGACCTCGATAAAGCAATCCAGATAGCAAGGGCTGAGGAAGAGATGTCAAGCAGATGCAAAGAGATGGGGGGTTCACGCTGGCCCCTGAGATGGCGCCAGTCCAATGGAGGTGACCCCGGGATAACCAGTTTTATGACTCCACCAAAGAGAATGAGCCCAAATTGAGAGAACCCCAGAAATGCCACAGGAGCACTTAGCCAGTGATAAAGCCTGCCCTGCAAGGAACAAACCCCATTGCATCGTGAAAGTGAAAGTGGACAGCAATGAAACCTAAGTAATTGATTACTCAGGGTCTGATCTGACAATCCTCCCCATACAAACCTACAAAGATATGGTGGGGCGAGACTTGGTGGAGATCAGAAGCACCAAGCACAGACCCAGAGTCTTTAGGGAAGCCACAGTGGACCTCTTAGGTTACATCAAGGCCAAACTTGAGTTCAAGGACAGACACACCACGAAAAAAGTGGACTTTTCAAATGAAGGCCTGGCAGTGCTGGGATGGGACGATCAGCATAAATTGAGTATTCTTGGACCCCAGCGCAGATGACAAAGTGTTGTTGGTCTTCAGACCTGTCCCAGCAACAGTGAGAATGGCATTAGAGTCTCAACTGTGCAAGGTGGTCGAGGAGGGCACGATTGAGACTGTGGAGTCCTCAGAATGGCTAAATCTCGTTGTCCTCATCAAGAAGAGATGGTCCAATGATTTAAGAGTGTGCATAGACCTGCGTAGCCTCAACATGGAAGTGTTTAGTGACAGCTTTCCCTTGCCAAGCATCAATGAGATAATTCTGATGGTGAAAGATGTGAAAATCTTTTCCAAGATAGATATGCAAGATGTTTATCATCTGATTGACTTACATAAAACATTACGTCCTCTCACAGCATTCATCCCGTCTTTCAACACATACATACCTGCATGTCGTCGGGTTGTCGTCAGCTGAATCAGCGTTCCAGAGAATGATGAACTCCTTGCTCCATGGCATCAATAATTTGTTATATTTCCAGGACGATATCCTGGTGTATGCCAAGGATGTGAAAACACATGATGAGGTGTTACGACAAGTTCTCAACAACCTCTGAGATGTAGGAGTCCAGCTCAGCTATGAAAAAAAATCATATTTGGGGCACATGAAGTGGAGCACCTGGGCAACCGGATCTCAAACAAAGGGGGAGCCCCAAAAAGGACCGCCTACAAGCCATTGTCGAGGATGTGCCCTGATGTATAAAGATGAGCTTTGTTCGTTTTTGGGACTCTCAGAGTATTATGCCACATTTGTACCCGGATTCTCTGAAACAATGTCCCAGTTGAGGGAGCTGCTGAAAAAAGGCACAAAGTATGCATGGGACACAGCACGTTACAGCATTCAATGAAGTCAAGAGAAGGATTCTGCATGCCCCATGCCTGAAAATATTAAATTCTGACGGGGATAAGTAAGTGACAATGGATGCCAGTGCCTATGGGCTGGGGCCCACGCTCGCCCAAAAGAAGGAAGACACAAAAAACTGTTGCATTTGCATCCGAAGAACTCTCTGATTCACAGAATAATTACTCCACAGTCGAGAAGGAGATGCTTGCGTGTACCTGGGCTGTGCAGTATTTCAGATAATTTGTGTGGGGCACCAAATTTCAGCTGTTCACCGACCACAAGCCCCTAGTACACATGCTGAGTCCCGGAGGGACGAAAACTGCAACACCACAACTGGCAAGAATCGCAGCGAAATTACAGGAATACACCTATGAAATCACACACATCGCTGACTGGAGGAACGCTCAGGTGGACTGTATGTCCAGACTACAAGAACGCAAAACCCAAGGCACCACGTTACTTGAGGACTAGTGCATCGTGGTGTCCATCGGAGGCCTAAGGAACCGAGAGTTAATGGAAATAAGTGAGTCTCACTGGAAGGAAGAAATTTGACTAGATGATTCCTTGAGCAGAGTAGCTGAATGGCCGTGCAATGGATGGCCCATCAAAAGGGCAGTCCCGGAATGGTTACACCCATTCTGGAAAGTCAATGAAGAGATTGTGGAGATGGATGGCCTGGTGATGAGGGACGATCAGGTGATTCTCCCCAGAAGTATGCCGAAGGTTATATTATGCAGAACCCACTGTGGAAACAGAGAAATTGACATGAGGCCGGGAAGCCCAAATGGAAACACACCAACACAGGTTACAAAGGACCATATAAAGCGCTTTATTTCAAAGTTACAAAGTTACCAAGTTATCAAAGTCAATTGACATGCGAATAGCTATTCGGCTCTCTGACTCACACACGAACCTCCAATGATAAGGTTTCGCATCGAAAGTGGGAGAGACCGAATATCTGGATGCTCGGGTTTTTATACAGTTTGTACCACATTGGCCAGCCCTCTTGCGAGTTAACCATTCTTGGAACCATGGCTAGGGTTCGTAGCCAGGTCGAACACACAATTTACATACATTAGATCAGTTCCGCTGATACAGTTACATATTTACACAAAGGTTGAACAGAGGGCAGGGTCTTAGTTCATGACCCTAACAAGTAGCCTGCGGACATATTATTCATTCACGTGTGCGGAGGTCACCATGGCCGAAGTCTTACTCGCAATGTCATTCGGCCTCCATTTTGTGATTCGGGGTGACTTCCACACTGCAAGAATACCTAAAATGGCGGCTAGATCCAAGATGGCGGCTTTACACGATACATTAAGGTCAAGACCTTGCCGCGGAACCTATGTTCACAATATTCTTTAGACAGCTTGGCGTAGGCCAACATACATTTAAACAATGCGATTGGGGTCACAATATTATATCGATTTCCACAGACCCTCCTTTTGGCCTATGCCAAGTGCTAAAACATAGTTTTCTAATGCTTTTGAAAATACTTGAAGGCATTATCATTCATAGGTTCCGCATCATTGTCTGAAATATCAATAGCCATAAGGTCGTTCGTAAGAACTTCTTGCAACATGAACTCTTTAGATGCTGTCTTCGGAGTGTATATCTTATGCCCTATTGCGCTCATTACCTGGGCACAACATTCCCCCATCATTCCGCATATACTCGGGAGGCATTGAAAACAACAGCAAAGAAATAACAGAGTCCCTAAAATACCTAAAATGACAGAAAGCACCTTCCACCCCCAAGATCGTAGAGAATCCCAAAACCAAGTACTAAAGCTCCAGTCTCCTACAGGGATATGGACTTCAGAACTAAGAGTGTGTAAATTCTGAATTGCTTTAAATATTGTTGGTGAAGAATCTGGTACGAAAACGCAACAAGCGGACCCCACTAATTTACATACTCCACCTCGTTCGGCTAAAATGACATCTAATGCCATTCGATTTTGCAGTGCTACCAATCTTATCGCCTTCTGCTCTAAGGTCATATTGTAAAGTATGTCCGTGGTCCGGTTGATCGTTTTCTCCAATACCCTCGCTAATCCCCTAATGTTTTCTGAATTTGCTATTTGTCCCCAGAAGGGGACTACTGATTTGGCTATATCCCCGAACACTTGTCCGGGGGTATCTCCATCACTATCTCGTCGCGGGCGAGCCTTGGATACCTCTAAGGTACTGGCTATAAATACACCTGGTAACAATATCCCCAAATAACAAGTCCCCTGCCAATCCTTGGGCAACCAGGGAAAAGCTAAACTACCACAAACAAAATAAACGGGTCCCCCTACATACAAAGGCCTATTTTCCCCAGTCAAATTTACAATATGTACACAAGGCTCAAAATCTCCCATTGGCCTAGTGCCATTTCTTTGTACACAGAAAGGGACAGAATCAGGATTATGATTTACAGAATAAGAAGGAGGCATGGCATCCTTATTGCCTATAGGAGCCATCTTGAAAGAAACTAGATTTTGGAAAGGAAAGGAAAGCTTATCAGACGGCCTAATAGAAGCGATATTAGGTCTACTCCTATTTGCGAAAAGCGAGCATCCCAGGGGAGTCAATTCACGTCTCTCAAATTCATTCAAATTAGTGCCTTCGAAGTTCCCTGAGATGCTATCATTCCATCAGCCAAAGAAGAGTGCTCTAAGAGAGGCATAGCAGGAAGTCGTTAGAGGTAAGGGATGTATATACCATCCCAGTCCCTTGTTCCCATGTTGTGGCAAATGCGTGCAAATCCAACAATTACTCTTATTAAAAATAGCATGCGTAGCATTCATCACTATCATCAGAGTGTTATTATGATATTTCTGTCTATGCCGAGAGTCCCTAGGGGACAGAGTGTGAAGGTGTACAGAGGGAGTCAAAACAGTTGGTACAATTTCAGTCGGTAACAGAGGCTTCAAAGGATAAATTTCTTCGAAGTACCAGAGTCCCACGGCAGCAGTTGCAAAACTAACAATAATCAAAACAAGAACACAACAGTACGTTTTCAGGGCCCAGGCACATTGTCCATTGTTCGATTTGGTCACCCCCTTATCTAATAGTTCAATACGAGGAGCAGCGGTGAAGGCGGCAGGCATCATGGTTATCCCGATCGACGGCCCCAATGTTCGTTGCTGGCGGCACTTCGGCCACGCGACTTCTTAGTCCTTCCCAACCCTAGCCAACAGAACCCTCCTTTTCTGTGTTCCAAAAAAGGGAAAGACAATAGTATTCCAATCACTCCTTTTTCTTCCAGATGCACGATACTCGTGCAGCGATTTTATTTTCGTGGTCGAAGGTTGTACCTGATGGTACCCAAGTTTGTTCAATTGTCGCTCCCTGAGGGGAGCGTCACGTCGGTGGCGACGGAAGTCGCAGAACTTGAAACAAGAGTTTCCGGAAGTGATTGATCAAGGGAGTGCGGAGACAAAATGGACGGCTCCCCGAGCTCCTCAGGCTCAGAGAACTTCTCCGACGCACTCACAACGCTGCTTGCTACTCCGAGATCAGAGAGTGTAGCATCAGCAAGGGGTTCTGTTTCTTCTGTAACGTATGGTGTCGGGTGAGGGATCTTCTTGATGTGTGTCGCATGTATCCAGTTCTTCTTTCCTGCCACCCGCACTGCCGTCCTGGTGACCAATAAAACCTGGTAGGGTCCCCGCCAGCGAGGCGCGAGACAGGAAGACCTTTCGTTGGCCTTTACCAGGATCCAGCTGCCGGGCAATATATCGTGTCCTGGGCCCGTAAACCGTACAGGTAAGGCGACATTCACCTGGTGGTAGATGAAATACAGGTTTTTAGTCAATTGATTACAATAATCTACAAGCAATACATTCTCCACATCCCTCAGGGCTTTAGGTTTAGGGAGGCCCCAAATATTAGCAGGCCTTCCCATTACTACCTCGAATGGAGAAAGCCCAGTTCTAATCTGGGGTGTGGTGCGCAGAGCTAACAACACAATAGGTAAAGCATCTGGCCATTTTAATTTAGTGTCGGCATATGTTTTTACAAGTTTGTTTTTCAAAATACCGTTGTGTCTTTCTACCAACCCCGCACTTTGAGGGTGCCTAGCTGAATGAAAACGTTTCTCAATCCCTAAGGCAACACATATTTGCAATATTACAGCTGCGATGAAATGCGGGCCGTTATCCGACCAGATTATCCTCGGGAGCCCAAATCGAGGAAAATATTCTTTCACCAAGATCTTTGCGGTGGTCATGGCGGTAGCATCTTTGACGGGGAAAGCCTCGACCCATTTGCTAAAAGCACAAATGACAACAAGAACATACTTCAAGTTATTACATCGCTCCATTTCAATAAAATCAAGGTGAATGGTTTCAAAGTAATATCTCCGCAATTTACTGGGCACACACATGTGTTGGACCGTGTGCCATTGTGACCATTGCTAATACATAAGAATCAGGAAGCAACCATTTCCCGTCAGATGCGTCCACCCAACACCCTTCGTCATCCAATTTCCCCATGCCTTCAACCCATTTCCTAGATTCTTCAACAGAGGCATCAGTCTGAATATCTCGCACAGACCCAATGCCTTCATCTATTATACAACCATCTCTCACTTCCCTCGAGGTATACATGTCTGTGCTAAGGTCTGTGGCTGTTTGTCTAGCTATCAAATCTGCAAAAAGCATTTCCCTTGCCCACATCGTCTATGACCTTCCGATGTGCTGCACATTTCATGATTGCTAGTTGTTCAGGGAGTGAGAGTGCTGAGAGTAGTTGTACTATTAAGGGGCCATGCTGAATCTTGGTCCCATGTGAGGTCAGAAACCCTCTTTCCGACCACAGTTTTCCGAAGTTGTGAGCCACCCCAAAGGCGTACTGACTATCCGTATAAATATTAACTCTATGCCCTTGGGAGAGCTCACAAGCACGAGTCAACGCTATAATCTCTGCGGCCTGCGCAGAGTTATGCGGAATCCTTTTAGTTTCTACGATCTTGTTCAAAGTAGTAACTGCATAAGCAGCTGTAGATGTGCCATTCGGAAGTTTAAAGCAGGAGCCATCACAAAACAGCTCCCCTTCCGCATTCTCCAAAGGAGTATCTGAGAGGTCTATTCTGCCCTTCGTTTCTTGCTCGGTGGCATACAGGCAGTCATGTGATCCGTCATCGCCGCAAGCAGTAGTTTGCGGGAGAGGCAAAAGTTCAGCCGGATTGAGAACACAACACCTTTTAATTTGGATATGAGGAGCAAAATAGAACTAATTCATACCTGGTCAACCGGGCAGAAGTAAGGTGTTGTGTTTGAGTTTTATTCAATAGAATATCAACAGAGTGAGGTACCATCAGAATCAAATCGTGACCTAGGACCATCCCCTCACTCTGTTTTACAGACGCAGCAGCAGCAGCAACAGCGCGCAGACATCGCGGCAAAGCGCATGCGACAGGATCGAGGGCGGAGGAATAATAGCCGCACGGCCTATTCTTCCCTCCATGTTCCTGCGTTAACACAGACAAAGCACATCCATTACATTCATGCACAAACAACACAAAGGCCTTATCGTAATTTGGTGTACCCAGAACCGGTGCTGAACACAGCGCGGCTTTGAGAAGCTCAAATGATCGTTGATGTTCCGATTCCCATGGCATTGGCAAAGAAATGCCCTTCCTCGTCAAAGCCAACATCGGTTTTACCACTAGGGCAAAGTTCGGGATCCACAGTCTACAGTAGGACGCCATCCCTATCAGGGCTCTGACTTCCTTCTGTGTTTTTGGGACAGACATGCCAGAAATGTGTTTTATTCGTTCAGGTGTCAATCTTCTCCCCTCCTTTGACAGGAGGTAGCCTAGATAGGCAACCTCCTGACAACAATATTGAAATCACTTAAGTGAAGCTTTGCGACCATTTTCAGCTAAATGAACAAGCAACAATATAACAGGATCGATGTGCAATATCCCGACATCATTATCGTCTATTGCCCACAAACATTCTGGGACAATGTCAAATTCGGGAGATAGAGGTCGGGTCAAGTATTGGGAGTTAAAGGGTTGAAACTGTTAATCTTATTCCGTCAGGGGAACAATGAATCACTGCATTCAGTTTCTTCAACAAATTCAACCCCAGCAATTTTTCACCACAGTTTGAAGTAAAAAGAAAAGGGCACTGGTCTGTAAAAGGACCCAAAGAAACGGATACCGGCGCAGAAAACCGGACAAACAGTTGGTATGCCAGAGAACCCTATAGAGACATTTGTTTGCCCTGACAGTGGGATGTTTGGAACCCTCGAATGGTCGATGGAGCACTTTTGTGCTCCAGTATCAATCAAGAACTGATGTTTCCTATTCCCCACCAATAATTCAACATAGGGGCCCTTCTGAATAACGGGAATAGGTAAAGGTTCCGAACGCTGCTTCGGGCAATCCTAATAAGGCAGAACTTCATCAAAGGGAAGTTCCTCAGAAAGATAGGCGGCGGAAGGGTGATCAAATATATTTCTCGAGTCCATACTCGGGGTCTGATTTTCCTGTGAAAAAGGTTGCTGGGGATCTCGTAGAAGCTGACTCCTATCAGGGCCCCCTGCTCCAGGGCGGCCCCGTGGTCGCCTACCCATACCTCCGAATGTGCCTCCTGACCTCTGACGGAGGGCAGGGCACTGTGCTCGCCAGTGACCTTCCTGGCGGCAATAAGCACACTGATTAATATTTATAGAATTTAGAGGAGTATTTCCTCTTGGAATGTACTGACCTCTAGTTTGTGTCGTACCTCCTCTGGGGTGCCTGACAATTTGCTGCAACAATACTTTAGTCTTTAGGTCACCCCTTCTTTTTTCGATTCTCTCTTTTTCGTTATTAACCCGATTCTCATAATACTGAGCCATATGCAAAACCTCTGACTGAGATTTTGCCTGCCAAGCGCTCTCTGAGGACATAATTTGTGACTGGATGTCGGGCAACAATCCATGCACAAATTTGTCCACAAACAACCTCTTCCCCGACTCTGTACCCAAATCCTGTCCACTGAAGTCGGAGAACACTTGTTCAAACCTATTAAAGAATTCAGTGGTACCTTCAGTTTTTCCTTGGACACAGGCCGTAAGCTTGTCCCAAATAATCCTTTTTTCCGGAATTATAGTTTTCAATTTGGCAACTATTCTATCGGGTAAAGTGAGTATTACCTGGGGTGGTTTCTCACCAGCTGGTCTTTCCCCATCTATTCTAGTCAAATTTACCCATGTATCCCCTAACCCCGGCACATCATCTACTGTCCGTACCTGCTTCCATACATCAACAAGCAAAAGCACTGGAAACAATAAATCCATGTCACTTAAGGTGAACACAGAAGACTGCAAAACGGATTCTATTTCTTTATAAAACCCTATCGGGTTCTTCCTAATATCAGGGACTGATTGTCTGATCGTGTTCACTTCCTGTCGAGAGAACGGGAAGTGAACAAACTGTGATACGTAGTGTGCTGGGATATCCACCGCGGGAGCACCAGTCGCCGCGTTGGCGGGGATTTCTACTTTTGGGACAAGGGTCGGAGGGACCTCTCTCATAGGCAACTGAGATATAGGGACCTCCGACCGCTTACTGAGTAATAAGGCCAAATCAAGCGCTAAAGCAGCTGTGGAAGTGTCGGGCGAAAAAGCTCTTTTACAAATACCTAATAACTCTGTGGGGCAATCAACCTTCTTTCTTATACATTCTTCCTGCAAGTGCTGTACCATCACTTGAATTACCTTCCTTTGCATTTCTACCGTATATTGACTATATGTATCGTATACCTCATCCGGCGGTATTGATGAATCCGAGATCCATCGAACCGCATCTCTAGTACAAATCCGTACTTCCTCGGGTGCTGATCTTCGGCACGAAAGGAACCGTTTCTGCATATATATCCTATCGTCCTCATCATCCTCATTTTGTAATCTTTCAAAATCCTGTCTAAACTCAAACAATCTATCAACATGCCCATATACTTTCTGTTCGGTATCCCTTGAGAGTGCCAAAGCGTTCAGATCTCTCACCCCTTGTGGGAGATCCGAAGTCTGCAATCTACCCCACATTACACCTAAGTGAATCCCCAGTCCTTCAATAAAAACGTTTTTCTCGGGAAAATCGTGCAAATTAGATAATGTTGAAAATACATCAGTTTGATCACCTTTTTCCATGCAATGTTTAGCCCAAGCAAATAGTTCCTGTTTCCTGCCCGCAGGAACAGTACTACGAGTCACAATTTTCGACCCTGCACCAGGATCTGATTTAGTGAACACAGAACTCCCCGGAATCGAAAGTGTAGGAGAACCTAACAAGGGTGCAGGGGAAAGAGATAATGTAGTAGACGGAATAGACAGAGATGCGACAGTCAAAGGACTGGAAACAGCAGACTGCGCAGGGGGAGTAGGAATAGCAACAGGAACAATAGGAGGAACGGGCAAAGCGCCCACAACAGGAGCATATGGAGGTGGCGCTGAAGAATCAGGCCTCCGTTCGTTTAATATTTTCTCAATAAACTCCTCGGAAACATGGAAATCTTTAGAGGGGTAAATTTTCTGGACCCCGAGCGAGAAAGCTCTATCCATCTTCTAGGTTTCATCTAATCGTTTTTCCTTGTCATACAACAATGTCTTTTCGGCATTCGTTGTATGACATCGTGTATTTTTTTTTTTTTTTTTATCCCTACTTTTAAGCTGTTGTAATGCTTCCTTTTTCCAATTTTGTAACACATCAGAGGCTGCTGGCCTAGCCTTTTTCTTAAACAAGATCGATTCTAAGTATTCAATACGGGGGATCTCAAAACTACCATTGATTGGCCACTGAAATTCGGAGGCATTTCTGGTCTGTCTGTGCCAAATGTCATTAAATACAATACTACCAATGCCATACTTACAGTACATAGTACACGCCGGCGACCCCTCCTGTGGTGCCGGACGGCTAAATTCAAAGGATTGTCGATCGCTGCGGAACAGAGCCCTAAAGCAGCTAGACAATTTCCCAGGCATTTCTCAAAGAATTGGTGTTACCTGGTCCAATCATTGTGTCTGCAGATACAATACGCCAAATTCAAATTGTCAGGGTTAAATTAAGAGCCAGGTCACGACTGCACCTGACCAAACCTAAGGAGGACCGTACGGTTTTCAAAGGACTTCAACTAACAAATTTTACCTGCGTTCAGTGGTTTCGGCAAATCTGCCCGCCTCGGATTTGGACCCTCGTCAAGATGCCGTGTCAGACCGTACGACTATCGCCCAAGGATCGGATCGTGCAGCGCTGCCGAGATATCGCGTCTCGATCGGTCGGGCCCGCAGAATCACACCGTCCGATCCCGATTCGATAGTCTGCGTCAACCTTCAATGATCCGGCATCAATCTTGAGGGTCCCTATTCGGGCGCCAACTGTGGAAACAGAGAAATTGACATGAGGCCGGGAAGCCCAAATGGAAACACACCAACACAGGTTACAAAGGACCATATAAAGCGCTTTATTTCAAAGTTACAAAGTTACCAAGTTATCAAAGTCAATTGACATGCGAATAGCTATTCGGCTCTCTGACTCACACACGAACCTCCAACGATAAGGTTTCGCATCGAAAGTGGGAGAGACCGAATATCTGGATGCTCGGGTTTTTATACAGTTTGTACCACATTGGCCAGCCCTCTTGCGAGTTAACCATTCTTGGAACCATGGCTAGGGTTCGTAGCCAGGTCGAACACACAATTTACATACATTAGATCAGTTCCGCTGATACAGTTACATATTTACACAAAGGTTGAACAGAGGACAGGGTCTTAGTTCATGACCCTAACAAGTAGCCTGCGGACATATTATTCATTCACGTGTGCGGAGGTCACCATGGCCGAAGTCTTACTCGCAATGTCATTCGGCCTCCATTTTGTGATTCGGGGTGACTTCCACACTGCAAGAATACCTAAAATGGCGGCTAGATCCAAGATGGCGGCTTTACACGATACATTAAGGTCAAGACCTTGCCGCGGAACCTATGTTCACAATATTCTTTAGACAGCTTGGCGTAGGCCAACATACATTTAAACAATGCGATTGGGGTCACAATATTATATCGATTTCCACACCATGAAGGTCACCTAAGCAGTAACATGACACGGCGCAGAGTGCAGAATGCATACTGGTGGCCTGGCATGGATCAAGAAGTGCCACAAATGTGCCAACAGTGACAGAAGGCTAAAAGTAAGGCATGCACCAATGATCCCCATGGAAATTCCACTGGTTTGTGGCAGAAACTAGGGCTGGACTTCATAGGCCCCTTGGACAGCATTTCAATCGACGACAAGTATGGAGTTATCATGGTGGATTATCTGTCAAAATGGGTGGAGGTAGAATTCATACCAGACACTACCACCACCACTGTCATTGACGTGCTCAACTCAGTGTTCCAAAGAGAAGGGTTGCCCAAGGAAATTGTAACAGAAAACGGCGTCCAGTTAGTTTTGAGAGATATGGACAGTTTCCTCAAGAAGCACAACATTCGGCAATTAAGAGCAAGTCTCTACCACCACCAAGCTAATGGTCTGGTGGAAAGAGATAATCGATTTGTCAAAAGAGCCCTCCAACTAGCAAGTGCAAGGGGATGAACCCCTATAAGTCAGTCAAAGAGGCCGTGGAGACCCACCGGCTGACCCCCAATGCCATCACGGGTGTCTCGCCCTTTCAAATGTTAAGAGACAGAAAGGCCGCATCCACGCTGGTACCCCCGTGTTTACACAAGGTCAGACAGGATGATGACATTGACATGAGAGAAAGAGCATGGAGAAAACAGAAGAGCAAGGCTATAATGAAACTGCTGGGTTGGTATCGAGCGGGTGAATCATGGAAGAGTTCATGGGGATATTACCCAGTGGATAAAGCCAAATAAGGTATGGGGTTTTGAGAAGAAGGTGGGAGTCTTGTGGATTAACTAGGGTAAAGGATGAGTTATTAAGACTGTTGTGGATTGGAAGCAGTTGTTAATGAATAAGGGCAGTCACCAATGGGTACAATCAGGTACTCTGGAGTGGTAGCAGTTGGTTGCTTTGAGGGGATATAATGTGTTTGTGTGTTGAAATTAACACTGCTATGCGGGAGGACAAGGAGAGCAGTGTCTAAGTCACCTACTCAGCCCAACACTACAACTAATCTCACTGCAATCTCAATCATAAAGGTGAAACTGACACAACCCGACAGGTATACTTCCTTGACCTCTTTTGGCAACATGGGATGAAGGCACGCTCTCCTGTTCAGGATGAGTGTGAACAACAATAGTATTGTGGTACCAAAACAAAAGAATGCCCATCCCAGGTTCTCAAAAAATAGGACCGTCAATATAAACTAACAATTCACGCATCTAATTAAGAACACTTAAGACCCACCTCAGAAATGGAAACTCATAGAAAGCCAAGTTAGAGAATTAAGGGCACTCTGGGTTGATAGACAATGGTGATCAGGATAAAGATTTTAGCAGCAAAGTCAGTCTTAAACAATTTGCCTTAAAAGGGCTAACAAGTCACAAGGTACTTTAACGTGGGCCAGAGGGACAAGGCTTCTACAAATACTTTTGGTTTCTTTTTTTGGGACTTAATATCATCAGGCAGGGCAACTAGGTACTTTACAGCAGCCAAGCCGGCGTTGAGACAGTCAATTTGTGCCTTCCCAATGCTGAGTCAGTTTCAGGCACAGACTTGTGGTTGGTCGAGTTGATGGCATTGTCCTTTATATATCGATTTATGCAAACATTTTCTTTATGACTTTTTGAAGGGTTCTGGATGCAGGTAATGGAGTCCTGCCTTTCTAATGTTATTATCAGTCAGAGATGTCACCAGTGCTTTTACATTTGCTTGTTTTCTACATGTTGCCTGAAAAAGAAGATCTAAGTTGGATGGATCAACCTTGTGATACTTTGTTTATATTACCATTATGAAGTGTTTTCTATTATTAATCTTTGTAATATGGATGTTTCCCGACTGTGCTTTTAAGGATGTGATGTTGAAGCTGATGTTTTTATGTGCCCTGGGGCTTATATGTATGTTTTATGGACATCACATATCCCAAATAAACACATTTTATTCACTGGCTTCCAGCTGATGAGTCGACAGTGAAATAATTCTGCTGGATCAAGTTGACTTGTGAGATGGGCAAGTGCGTAACTTACAGCAGGTCAAGTCGGCTTTCGAGACAGTGATAGGGTCAAGCTGAGGTTGTCCACTGCAGTGGGTTGAGTCAGTAACTGGATGGCTCAAAGTGAGTCAAGCACCCTCGAGCATCAGCAATTTAGCTCACAGATCTCTTGAGGCAGACTGGGGGGAGGACAGGATGCAAGACTTGGTGAAGTGTAAAATGGAGGTGGATGGTAGAAGGAATGAGTGTTGAGGAAAGGCAATAGAAGAGTAGGAGGGGTGAAAGTGGTGTGCAGAAATTTAAATAAATTATAATGACTTACCTAAACAATATCTACATATTTTGTACATAATAGGAGTTCAGTTAAGTAATGGTTTATTTTGTACCAGGCATGCAAGAAAACATTGTTTCATTTAAAACATTTGAGAAAATACAATAGAACACTAAGGACCTCATTACAAATGTGTCAGTATTCCAGCGGTTAATCCCCCAGAATACCACCAAACGGAATTACTGTTACCACCCTTTGGTCTTTTCAAATTACCACCAGATTACAAGTGGTGGTATGGCATTGTAATCCCCATTTATGGAGTCCATAAGACTCCATGGGGATTTCAGTGGAATTACCACTGGCTGTAATTATGCAGGCAGTAATTTTGCCATTTTGGCCCCAACATTTTAGCACAGTGATACAGTAATGCAGCGTTAAAGCAGTAGTATCAGGAATGGGTTTACCCTGAGAGAGGGGGCCGAGACTTGGAAAGCATCATGGCTCCGGTGGCATCCAGTGAGCTCTCACTGATCCTTGGAAATTTGGGGGAGATGGTGCAAATTTTGTGTCAGGCCGTATCCATATCCGCAGAATGTCTCAAAGGTGAACAGCCTCTGACATGTTGGAATAATATAGGTAAGGGAAGTCGGCAAGTCAGCTCCTTAACTTCGGGATAAGGATTGGCTCTAAGAGCTGGGTCAGTCAAGGTGGGCCGTGACTTTTCAAATTACCACCAGATTACAAGTGGTGGTATGGCATTGTAATCCCCATTTATGGAGTCCATAAGACTCCATGGGGATTTCAGTGGAATTACCACTGGCTGTAATTACGCAGGCAGTAATTTTGCCATTTTGGCCCCAAAATTTTAGCCCAGCGGTGCAGGAATGCAACGTTAATGCAGTAGTATCAGGAATGGGTTTACCCTGAGAGAGGGGGCCGAGACTTGGAAAGCGTCATGGCTCCGGTGGCATCCAGTGAGCTCTTACTGATCCTTGGAAATTTGGGGGAGATGGTGCAAATTTTGTGTCGGGCCGTATCCATATCCGCAGAATGTCTTGAAGGTGAACAGCCTCTGACATGTTGGAATAATATAGGTAAGGGAAGTCGGCAAGTCAGCTCCTTAACTCCGGGATAAGGATTGGCTCTAAGAGCTGGGTCAGTCAGGGTGGGCCATGAGGTGGGGTTTGGTGCGTGCTGCAGCTGGATGAGGCATCAACCCCCAGGGCACGCTGATTCTGGACATGAGCCAGACCCTTCCTGTGGATCACCCTAGCTGCGGTGGTCACCTATCTCCTTTCCTCTCTCAGGGTTCAGCGCCGGTGTTCTGCCTCGGCCGATGCTAAGCAAGCTGACTTAGAAGTGGTGCACACCAGGGAACGCCAACTGTTTAATTAAAACAAAGCATTACGATGCAGGTGTTGATGCAATGTGATTTCTGCCCAGTGCTCTGAATGTCAAAGTGATAACTGAATTTTTTACTGCACCACAGTACTCGCAATGAGGCCCTATCTCTGGTAATAGCAACAGTACATAACTAAATTAATTTTAACATAAAACATTATTGTCACCAATATAAATTATACTTATCTAGTGCACAAGTACTATTGTCAAAGTCTTGAAAGAAATTAAGGTAAAATAGTTGTGCCTATCTTAGGCAGACAACATAGTCCTCCAATGACCTGGTTTGATTACATCTAATCGCTGATACCATTATCACCTTCAAAAAGTGGAGAACAAAGTGAAAGAAAGCCAAGAATTTGGAAAAAAAAATCTCGAATAACAAAAATCTCGAAAAAAAAGGCAGAAAAAAAAATATCGAATTTTTTTTATGTATTTTTTGGGTCAGGTAAGTAAAAAAAAGGGTTAAAATAAAAAAAAATAGAAAAAGGTGGGTTGGGGGGGAAATTCGATATTTTTTTTTTCTGCCTTTTTTTCGAGATTTTTGTTTCCGAGATTTATAAGTTCGGTATTATGACTATAAACCAATCAGAACCATATGACCTAGAATCAAATTGAAATGTGTGTTATAACCATGTGCCCCCCCAATCAAATGAATCAACATTTGTGGGATCATTAATAATTGATCAAACCAAAAATATTAATAACTCGTTTATATTTCAATGCACAAGTTCATGTTGGGGATCCCAGTCTTTGTCAGTCCCAGGGGAATCCAGAAATCCATTTTTCTTCAATGTGTCATATTGCAATGAAATATGAAATAACAATGGTGTTGTATTAAAAAGTATTCATAGAAAGCAGCCCAGCTTTTCATGTGTATTGAAAATATGCTCAATCTATGATGATTGGGGGTGTTGTTGTTTTCAAGTGTCTAACTATTAAGTAAACCAATGAAAAGACTAGACCAATCAAAAGAGAGAGATAAGAATGACACAGTCTGGGAAAATTAGCATTACAAACGTAGAAACTCACAGGAAATAGGAGAACTGCAGTTCCAAAAGAATGAGACCTGGGCTTGGAAATATTTTGGAGGATTGGGGCTTATTCATGAAGAAACTTGTACCTTGGGCAGACCTGCTTTCCAAGAAGAAAGATAATCTGACTGGGATTTCCTTTGAATAATCTTGAGGATCCATCCAGGCTCAGTGCTTTTAAAGAATTATTCAAAAATAAGTATGAATATTCCCCCACTACAATTAGACAACAGTGCCTCTAAGACCAGTCCTCTGCTAAGTCTCACCTCGGAGGTTTGATGGCTCTTTCTTTGAGGTTCCCTCTGTGAAGTATTCTTTTCTTGATGTTCGTGTTCCCTTATATTTGGAATAGAGGCAGTCGTTGAAGAGATAGGGTCAGTCACTTCAAGTTGCCACAGTGCCTGCCTAATAAGACAGGTCAGACCAAAGGGGAGGTGTGAGGGGCAGGCCTCCTGGGGGGGAAGCCAGAGCAGGCAGAACACCCCCCCACAGGAAGACGGAAGATGAATGTCCGAAGTCGTGGAGAATCCAAGGTCGAGGTGGGTCCAAAAAAGGATCCAGGGAGTAATACTGAGACAAGTAGAAGGAGAGGTAAGTGATGATGAAGCGGAGGGATGTGGCAAGAGAGGAACAAAAGCAGACTGAGCAAGCATGTAATGTGGGGGGTAGGTACACCCAGAACAGCAGACTAGCTAAGGGTTTCAACGCAAGGTGCGGCCATTCCTCAGGTATTATAAAGGAAGCACGATTGCGAGTGCCATCTTGGAAAAGATTAGACTGGCAATCTAGATTTCCAGTCTAGCATAATGGCACATGCTAGTGTCTCTGTCACCAGCGATGCCATATAGACCAACAGGTCGCAATGACACTAAGTCCAAGGAGTGGGTGGACAGGGATGTGGTTTCCACAAGGGTGGAGCTCATTCCAAATAGTATATGTTGTTATTTTAGTGTGTGTGAAATGCAACAGTGTTTTCTCAAGACATTTAAAGGTAAGTGAGATTTGATTTCCTGTAGAAAATATTGCATTTTTCTGTGCATAGAGCCCAGAGGCTGATACAGAATGAGAATAGGATATTGTAGTTTGTTAGTTATATCCTGCTTCCACTTTACTTAAAGATGAGTGAGATTGCATTTAAGAGTGCAGCATTTTTGTAAATCCAAACTAAACAGAATCCTGCACTTTTTCAGTTGTAGTCCACACCTGAATTGATAGCTACACTTCATACCCTAAAAGAGAATTGATAGTTTAGGGAGTTTGTCATTTTCATTCCTATAGAAAAGATACACTTCCAAATAAATGCTATGACTTGACCAGTCATCTTGTGTAGAAGTGAGAGAACCCTTAACTAATTACACCCAAAATGTTCAAGAGGATTAGTGGTGCATGGTTGTTCTCCTTTCAAAACATTTGAATTTTGGGTGGCTTTCTAGGTTAGATACTTCAACTGCCTGTGCATTCTAAATTGATAGCACTACTTGCCTAACCAAACTTGCAGAATTAGATACAACTCATTATTGCCTGTAATAAAATTGCATGCACATACAAGCCACTGAGAACACCATATTCACATGGTTTGAGAAAGTATATTTACTGAATGGCAATATTGTTGATATCTATACAACCTTTCGCTGGTTCCAATACTTGTCATTGATACAGGAGAAAATAAAATATTTTAAAATGTGTGATTAATTATACAGACATTAATGTGATGTGCAAACCTTCCAAATTATTTGAATATACTGGCCGGAAAGTGGCTTGTAAGGAAATGGAAGGGAATTATGTTGCATAGGAATAGGCATTTAGAAATATATCTATCTCATGAAAGGACCGATTGTGTGTGTGCCACCTCCTTGCGGTTCCATGTCATTTTATCGACAACAGTTGTTTTGAAGTAATTTGTTTTCAAAGAAATGTCTTTTTTCACTTCGAGATTGGCACAGGCAGGAAACATCTATCACCATTCATGCATCTTATTGTGGTAGCTTCCACTGATTAAGTAACGGTATCACCTTTGATTCAAGTATTAACTATACATACAGCATGTTTCTAGTCCTAGAATTGTGTGGTAAGAATGTATATCAGGGATTGTTAACTAAGGGATTACCACTTAGTGAAAACAGTGACATAGCAACAGATACTAATAGATATCTCAACAAGTATATAAGGGAAAGAATAGCAACCCATATTGTTGGCTCTCTATCCAGGATTGGCAAAGCAGGCATTTATATGGTTGTGCTTTAATTCCATTAGCAAGTGGCAGCTGCTCATGGTAGGGTGTATAGGTGGAATTTGAGAGGCATCTTTCGCTTGTAAAAAAGTTACTTCAGATCTAAATATTCTTCAAACCTTTCTGGAAATTACATTCCATGTAAAGATGTTCACAACCATTACTCCAGATGGGAACAAGTTTTTTGTCTACCCTGTCAATGAACGTTTTCTTCACCTGAAGGTGGCAAGCTGCATTGATGGCTTCAAGGTCTGACCCGAGATAGTCAAGGTTTTGAAGCCAAAGTATGTCTTTGTTGTGTCTAAGTAAAAGACCAGCTGCAAAATTGCCATTTAATCATAAAAGCAGCTAATAACATCAATGTTCCCACACATAAAGGCAAAAGGAAAATGCCAATTGGTTGCCCATCCAGATGGTAGCCTGACAACTTCTCCAATGCATTGAAGCCAGCAACCTCCTTCAGGCCTATCAATCTGGGTTCAGACCCAGATGCAGCACAGACACGGCTACAACCAAGGAGATCCACAATGCCCTTAAAAACCTTGACGATGGCCATCCTTGCCTCCTGTTTCTTCTTGACCTCCCAGCAACATTTGACACTATAGACACCCAGACAATCTACATCGCCACATGGGGATCAGCAAGATCATCCTCAGTTGGATCAAATCATACTTTGCTATTTGCCACCAGTTTGTACAAATGGATTCCCCCAGATCACCAACTCTAATCATCACTTGTAGAGACATGCAAAGATCCATTGTCTCGGGAGGATAGCTCAGGGGCAACGTGCTTGCCTTGGAAGCAAGATGACACAGAGCAAAACAGGTTCCATCCCCGGGTCCGCACTTAGAAACCTCTGGGTATTAAGCACATTATAAATAACCTATTATATCATATCATATCCATCCTCTCCCCGATGAAATTCAATCTTTACATGGAACCGCTTGTAACCCTTCTCACTTCACACAACATCAACATCCACCAATATGCAGATGGCACGCAGCTCTACCACAAGATATCCTCCATCGAAGACATCCACAGACTCAAGGCCTGCTTCTCATTGATCCAGTCATTGATGGCCAGTGCCTACCTGAAGGTCAACCCTTCCAGACTGAATTCCTACACTTGACCAACAGTATGTTGCACATTGAGGGCTTCACAATCCAACTGGCCACCTGTACCTCGCCTTCAAAAAGTACATATAAGGGAAGACACAGCTTGGTACCAACTTTCTCTCCTGCGAGCCCTTCATCTCAGAAAAAAAAAAAAACTTCTTATCTGCTGTTCAAGCTATGACCCTGTCTCACCTGGATGATGGCAATTGGGAGCAGGTGCAAGTGGATCTAGATCACTTGGCCTAAGCCCCGCCCACCTGGTGCCTTCCTGCTTGCCGCTCTTTTTCCTACTTAAGTAGCCCTCCTGTCTCTTTTCCTTTGCAGATGGGGAGCAGGTGCAAGTGGATCTAGGTCACCTGGCCTAAGCCCCGCCCACCTGGTACCTTCCTACCTGCTGCTCTTTTTCACCACTTAGCAAGCCCCGACCACCTGGTGCCTTCCTGCTTGCCACTCTTTTTCACCACTTAGCAAGCCCCGCCTACCTGGTGCCTTCCTGCTTGCCGCTCTTTTTCGCCACTTAGCAAGCCCCACCCACCTGGTGCCTTACTGCTTGCTGCTCTTTTTCCTACTTAAGGAGCCCTCCGGCCTCTTTTCCTTTGCAGATGGGGAGCAGGTGCAAGTGGATCTAGGTCACCTGGCCTAATCCACGCCCACCTGGTGCCTTCCTGCCTGCCACTTTTTTTCACCACTTAGCAAACACCGCCCACCTGGTGCCTTCCTGCTTGCCGCTCTTTTTCACCACTTAGCAAGCCCCGCCCACCTGGTGCCTTCCTGCTTGCCGCTCTTTTTCCTACTTAAGGAGCCCTCCTGCCTCTTTTCCTTTGCAGATGGGGAGCAGGTGCAAGTGGATCTAAGTCACCTGGCCCAAGCCCCGCCCACCTGGTGCCTTCCTGCTTGCCGCTCTTTTTCACCACTTTTCACTCTCTGTACTCTCCTCCTTTCCCTTCCCTCCTTTTCCTATCTCCTCCCCTTACTTTCTTTTATGCACTTACTCTATCAGAATTGTCCCTGGACCTAATATGAAATTGAAAATACCTCAGAATTCAAAAAAGAAAATTGCAATCAATCTGGCGACACTCGCCTACTGAGGAGAACAAAATTAAGCTAGCTATCCACGCCAAACAGTACAAAAAGGAAATTATTAACACTAAAAAGAATACTTACAATGACAGAATAGCCAAAGCTAAATCTGACACTAAGGAATTATTCTCCATCCTCCGGGAAATGGAATCACCCATTCCGCAAACTGATAATACTCCCAAAAATAAGATCTGGTGCACTAATATTCAAAATGCCCTTGCAGGAAAAATTAGCTCTCTTCAAACTAAAATTGCAACCAAAAAGGCTGCATTGCTATTGCCAGCGGCGCCTACTCCTATGGTACATCCTTCCCTAAACAAGACTAATAACACTCCTCACCCTTTTAGCTTCAAACAAATATCTATACTAGAGACAGAAAAAATTATACTCTCTCTAAAGCCTTCTAATTGTAAAGGAGATAACTGCCCCGCCCAAATCATAAAAGATGCCGTGAGAGACCTAGCTCCCTTCATCTCCAAACTGATTAACGCCTCCTTTAAGACTAACCTAGTGCCCAACAACCTTAAACAGTCTTGGGTGCTACCGTTGTTAAAAAAACAAACCCTTGCCCCTTCCATCCCGACTAATTACAGACCCATCACTACTGTCCCATTCTTACTTAAAATCATCGACAGGGTAGCCTACTTGCAAATTCAGGACTACCTTGAAACCAACAACCTTCTAGGCTCATGACAATCCAGCTTCCGCCCCCCTTCACAGCACTGAAACAGCCCTGATTGACCTTATGACTCAAATTGACGAGTTGAAGGATAATGGAAAATCAGCTATGCTACTCCTCCTTGACCTCTCGGCAGACTTTGACCTGGTAGATCATGCAGTATTATGCAGTCACCTTGGCTCCGCTTCCCACTTTTCAAGTGATGCCATAACCTGGCTACATTCCTTCCTTGCTAACCGGACAATGAGAGTCTTCTCCCCCCTAGCAGCTGCTGATCCCATACATGTCTCCTGCGGTGTCCCCCAAGGATCATGTGTGTCTCCCACTATGTACAACATCTTTACCAAACCTTTGTTTGACAAGTTGGACAGAGTGGGAGTCATCTACACGAACTATGCAGATGGCACTCAGATCCTTATCCCCCTTTCGGGTAACTTCCTGGAAGACTCACCTTTGCTAAACAAGATATATCTCCTCATTCAGGCATGGATGGCATCCCATGGCCTCTGCCTGAATGATGACAAAACGGAGATTCTGATCCTCGGCACAGAGACAGCAATTAAAAAACCTGACCAGAATTATGCTTCGTTTAACATTGACAATAATGTCATCAAAGTGTTGCCTGCCGTCAAAACCTTGGGGGTTTATTTGGACTCAGCACTCACTCTTAAGAAACAAATTAATTCCCTAGCTTCCTCCACAGCCTATACTTGTAAACTGATCCGAGCATGTAGACCATTCCTAACAGAGGCTAGCTGTATTACCTTAGCTAATGCACTTATTATATCCAGATTGAACTACTGTAATGTACTATATGCGGGATCTAACAAGTATATCCTTAACAAAATCCAAACACTCCAAAATAACGCTCTTAGAGCAGCCTTAAGCATTCCTAACAGAGCCCATGTCTCTACTTCCAGAAGGAACATGCACTGGCTAAAAATTAAAGACAGAATTACCCTCAAAATTCTCTCACTCACGTCCAAAGTTCTTAACAATATAGCTCCTCCCTACCTAGCAAATAGAATTATCAAAAGAATCTCAAACCGCCCCACAAGAATGACTAACGCTTATACACTGATGGTGCCTAGATGCAAAGAGAGCACAGATGGCGGTGCTAGCTTTCCAGTCATAGCAGCCCAAACATGGAACAAACTCCCCTTATAACTTAGAAAGGACCGACCTTATCCAAGTTTCAGGCGCAAGATCCTTTCATAGATATGATCGAATGACATCTAACGTAACCACCCTCTCTCACCAGAAGCGCTCGTACTGAGTGTCACCCCCGTCTATGCCCTTTGTTAAACCTGACCCCCTGTAGGGACTTCCGTCTACTACTGCTAGTATCTAGGAATCTCACTGGATCCTCTGGGACTACAATACTTTGGCTGATTGTTACTTAGCACTTCATGCTCCTGACACCTGGCATTAATTGTTACGTAGCACTTTATGCCCCTGACACTTGGCATGAATTGCATTGTATAGCATATTCAGACTGTAACGTTGCTGAACTGTCCCACTGCCTATTCTGTTTTCTATTGTAACTAAGTTCTCAAGTTTCCTTGTAATGCTTGCGCCCGGCTACCTGCGGGTTTGGTTTTTGCGCTATATCAAATAAACAAACAAACAAACAAAAAAACAAACAATATGATAGCAACCTCGTCTGTTTCCTCCACCCTCCCATTACTGTTCTTTTTCCTCCCCACCACGCCTCCAGCACTATCTGAAATGTCGTCAGGCCTAGTATGATAGTCGCTTGTTTTGTTCCTCCCCTCCCTTTCTGCACCCCTCTCATCACCTTTTGTTTTCTCTGGATCTACCAGAAATGTTGTCAGGCCTAGTACCGTAGTCGCCTGTCTGTTTCCATTTCCTTCCCATTCTCCCCCTCCCTTCCTTATCTATCTCTTAGCTCTTGCACTATCTGAAATGTCGTCAGGCCGAGAACGATAGTTAATTTCACATCCTTACTGTTCATGGCCTGTAAGAATGTCATTGTTTTTTTCCCTTGTTCCCTCCCTTGCCTTGAAGAGCTTTGAAACACATTGTGTATAGGCGCTATATAAATAAACTATCATATCATATCAATGCCCTTTTGGAAGACCTTCTGGCAACTACCATGACACCCCTGAAATGTGTCCTGCATGCTGCTGCACAACTAATTTAAGGACTCTGCAAAATTGACCACATCACCCCGACCCTCATTGAACTGCACTGGCTCCTGTTGCAAGCCTGTATCATATTTACATCCTGCTGCATCATTACACGGCTGTCATGCTGAATTTTCCATGCTATTTCACTGAGAAACTCAGCATCACTGGAAGTCTACAATCCACCAGAAGTAAGGACATGTGCATACTTGAACTCCACTGGTTCCAGAAAGAAAGAACCAGAAAACAGGCCTACTCTGTCTAAACCCCAAGACTCTGGAACCTCATCCCTGTCAACATTAGACTCGCCCCCTTGTTTCTACAGTTCAGGAAGGTACTCAAAACACTCCTCTTAAAGGAATGGCTCCTCCTCAACACCTAGATCCACACACTCTCCACTCCCAACCATACCTGAGACTGTGTGATATGATTCCCCACTGTGTCCTTCACTGTTTGCTTGTAGATCCCTTGCTGACTAATTGTCCACCCTCCACCTCCCCTGCGGTTAGCTCCCAACTCCCTTGTTTCTATGCTCCCCTCACCTTGTCCATTCCACTGTGGTTGTAAAGCGCTCAGTTGCTTCTCGAAGATAGGTCGGCTCTCATTAAATACCCTAATAATAATAATAAACATGGTGCATTTACACAAATGGGTAAAAGGGAGATACTTGCACTTGCAACTATTGGGCTGTATGTAGGTCATTACATCCCCCTACATCTTGATTTTAATTTCTCCAACTTAAGCTACCCCAAGTGAAAGCATGAAGATAAGAGTAATCATTGTTTTTTGTCACTTTTATCTTAGGTTTCATCTTAGTTCACTTCAAGGTTTCACTTAGTACAGAGAGAAGATATCGATGAACGAGAGAAGCAGTGAGAGAGCAAGAGGGAGAGAGTGGGGTAGTCTCAGACAAATCCGATTCTCACTCTTCCCAATAGAAATGTACCAATTTTTCCCTGCGATTCATGTTCAGACTGAAAGGAGAATATCTAGGCCAGGTGATAACTGGAAAACCTAGATACAGTTAGGTTTGTTCGTTTTCAAGCAAAAGGTCACTTATGAGACACAATTAACTTAGGCAATAAATCAATTGGAGCGTTTATCATTACACCTCTTTGACTAACTGAATAATCCAGGTTTATAGGGGTTATTCAACTCTGAATCCTCCATATGTACTCCTTTAAAAAGATTCACTGGAACTCAATTCACAATAATCAATTCATTGGGTTGATTTAAAAACGTTTAGCTGTGGATAGGTTTCAACGTAGCTTTGGACCACTGCCTTCATCAAGGCCACTCTCCTGGGTAAGTCCTCCTCAGAGAGCGGCATGCGTGATATCTCAACATCACAGTAATGGATTCCGATTCCTGCCTTTGCCATATTGACTCAGCAGCCATGGGTATAATTACCCAGTAGCGATTGCTTGTCCTATCCGGGATTGGGGCACTGCTATGTAGTTACTGACCTCATTGATGCAAATGATGGCCCTGCCGGTACTTATGCCTCTGTGGTGGCTAACACAGGGCTTCCCCTTGGTGCATTGGTGATCAACAATTATAAAAGACTGTTCCAAGACATAATTAAGACTCTGACGCCTTGGTCTGCCTCCATGACTTTAACATCTCCAGTCTTTACAATGCTTTCAAATGCAATATTGCCTTTTATGCCATTAGTACCACCCATACTGTTGATGTTTTCTATCCCATTGATGTTTCCCATCCATTTCTTTCCAAGGTGTGAATTGCTTCCATTGCAGATGCCTTGTTATGTCTTCCATGTCTTTTGTAGCCCATGCCATCCATGCTTTTAAGCTCTCTCATGTTGTCTATAATGCCTACCATGACTAGTCATGCCTCCCATGTTTTGCTATGCCTTGCAAGCTTCTTGTGCCTGTATGCCTTCCATTTCTTCTGATGGGTCTCATGCTTTTAGGATACCTGCACACTGGTTGCACACACCTTTTAATGCCAGACATGCTTTTAAAGCCCCGTTTGCACCTTCTTATTCCCCCTATGCCTTTTAATGAACTTGTATGCTGCAAAGCCCTCAATGACTTTAATGGGTATGCTACAGCACAACACACAGCATACCACCACATACAACATCAGACAACACAATACACATAACACAACCTTCACAATATATCACGTGCACACAAACACTTCACAGTTCACATGCAGCACAACACACTCAAAAAATATCAGTACATAATACACATTTTTACCATATCATATTAAAGAATGCAGACACCAAAACAGACAGAGCCAACACAGTAACGAAAAAAGGCACATACCACCAGGCAATACAATGGACAGCATCAGAATACACACATGCCACACTGTACCATACATGCCACAACACAACACAGATCCCACAGCCCCAGGCAAGTAGCACATCTCTCTTGCACGTTTGGCTCTTCCCTTCATCTACATCTACCCTCTACATTTCCTCCCTGTCCTTTTTCCTCTCACTCCTCCGCTCTTGTCCTCCTTCTCACATCCCTCTTCGCCTTGCTTCTCACTCTATCACCCTTTCCCCCTCTCCTCCTCACTCTCTCTGTCCCTCCCTCTCCTTTCCACTCAACCATTCCTCCCTTGTGCCACTTCTACTCAATCATAGGCCCGCTGCTCCTTCCCCCCTCACCTCATGCACCATCGCCCTTCTTCTCACCTCTCCTTGCTTTCTCCCCCTCTCATTATCCTCTATCCAACTACCTTTCTTTTTTTATTTACCTTGCACTGCTCAACTCTCCCCATAGTGCCTTCTTCTATTTCCGGTTCTCTACTTCACATTCTCCCTTTCTATCCCTTCTCTCTCCCTGCATTCCCTTTCTCCTTGTCCCTCTCTCTCTCTTCCTACTGCTACCCACCTCCACGTCTCCTCTCTCCTTAGTCATCTCTCTTTTCTTCCTCTCCCTCCCCCCAGCTCTGCACCCATGACACACACCAGCACTCTTCTCTGATGAGATGGGGACTTACAGGATCCCAGTCTCTTGTCCCAACACACCTAGAATGGGAGCCGACTCGATGGGCCAATAGCCATCTGATGGGAAGCACATTGGCTAACAACTACAGTCCGGTACGAGACTGATTGGACCTAAAGGCCTCCGACAAACAACCCGTCACAGAGTCCGACTGTAGGATGGGCTAGTAGATTCCAGAATCTCTCTCTCTCTCTCTCTCTCTCTCTCTCTCTCTCTCTCTCTCTCTCTCTCTCTCTCCCTCTCTCTCGCTAGCTCTCGTTCACTCTCTCTCTCTTCCCCTCTCTTTGTCTATCCCCCCTCTCTCTGTCTTCACCCTCTCTTTCTCTATCTCTCTGTCTCTCTCTCGCACACTCAGCACTCAAAATCTTCGGACTAGTAGGGGACCAATGACCCATTGCTAGTTTGACAGCCCGCATATCCAGACTGGGGGATGTTCAGAAGGGCTGCTAGGTAGCTTGCCACTCTGCCAGGAGTGTCCCCTCACACACTTCTCAGGTAGTATACACTAGATTTATAGCTCCTGCTACGCCCCCTCAACTTACTGACCAATCGGTTATACCCCAAGATATGCAGCCACGAATTGGGTAGCACCACACGTTAAACTCTGCCTCCCACCAAGAATAAATGCAGATTGAAATCACCCTCTGGCACATGTGCACACACAATGAATATTTTGTAACACATCTTGACTAGGTGATCACAGATAAAAGCAGTGTCTAAAAAGTGTTAATTGCAGTAGGCACGTTTTTTAGGGGCTACGGTCACTTGTATTTATTTATTCACTCTTGATTTATACATTTATATACAACGAGCAGCAATACAGAGTTACCTCGTGGCACCGTTTTGGTCTCTGAGAGCTGCCATGTGCCCTGGTCATTGACGATAGTGTCTAGGGCTGTTGGGAGTTGTAGGCCAAAAGGTATCAGGCCCTATTCTATGGTCCCTTTTTTATAATGCAGTCTCATTAATATGACTGTCTCTTCTAAAACATTGGTTACGACTATTTCGGGGTTAATCAGTCCACTCTGGGGGATAGCTCAGGGGCAACGCGCTCGTCTTGTAAGCAAGATGACGCAAAGCATCACAGGGTCAGCGCTTAGAAACCTCTCGGAATTAAGTGCGTTATAAATAACCCATTACAATTACACTCATCTTTCCTACTTCTGTTTTTTTTAGAATCTTGTATTTCCTTAAATGGCTTTTCAGTGGACGTCATGGGTGTGCACTGTTTTCCAAACACACAGCAATGGTGTTTTGAAATCTCTTCCTTTGAGGTAACACTCCAGATCAGAGGGATATGCTTCTAGGTTGGATATGACTCAGACCTGTTGTGCTCAGTAAATGATGCACAGCAGCTATGCAGCGCCTGAAGAGGCAGCGGGGGAAGCATATACACAATACAAATGTTTCCGCAGGAGTTAAATGAATTGAAGAATGTTTGTGATCATGTGTTTGTGTTGTTTCCGACAACTACATTCCTAAGTGCAATGTTGTGGCTGTGCGGCTGCTGTAGCTTCCAGTGAACGGGCCTTATTGACATTATACGACTGTCAAATAACCGGTCATGCTGCAAAGTGTCTATCTTCGGTTATCAAACCATCAAAGGCTTCCCCTGCCCAGCAGCAAACATTTTCTCTAAAAATATCATTGCATATGAATGGATGAAATGTAGGAATGCGATTGAACGTATATCAGACACTGTCATCAGGCCACATTCCCGGCTATGCAGCATGTTGCTCCTGTTGCATGGACTGTGAAATAACTTGCTATCATCTTTATTTTGGCAACTAGAACCATGGCCAAAACCACATGGAGTAGAAACACAGGGCATGTGAAGAGTGTGTAAGAAAGGGTACTAACAAATCTAATAGGTGTGCAATGGGGCATGGAGAATTGGTGAGGCAACGGGAGAGCAAGCAGTTTTGCATAGTCCTCCATAGCACAAGGAGACTTGGTGAGGCAATGGAAGAACAAGCAGTTTTGCATAGTCCTCCATGGCAAAAGGAGGCTTGGCGAGGCAATGGAAGAGCACGCCGTTTTGCATAGTCCTCCATGGCGCAAGTAGGCTTGGTAGGGCAATGGAAGAGCAAACAGTTTTGCATAGTCCTACATGGAAAAAGGAGGCTTTGTGAGGAAATGGTAGAGCAATCAGTTTTGCACAGTCCTCCATGGCACAAGGAGGCTTTGTGAGGCAATGGAAGAGCAAGCAGTTTCACTGAGTCCTCCATGGCAAAAGGAGGCTTAGCGAGGCAATGGGAGAGCAAGCAGTTTAGCATAGTCCTCCATGGCACAAGGAGGCTGTGTGAGGCAATGAAAGAGCAAGCAGTTGTGCATAGTTCTCCATGGCACAAGGAGGCTTGGTGAGGCAATGGAAGAGCACGAAACGTTGCATAGTCCTCCATGGCACAAGGAGGCTTTGTCAGGCAATAGCAAGCCATTTTGCATAGTCCTCCATGGCACAAGGAGGCTTGGTGAGGCAACAGGAGAGGTGGCAGTTGTACATAATCATCCACTGCATAAGGAGGCTTGGTGAGGCAATGGAAGAGCAAACAGTTTTGCCTAGTCCTCCATGGCACAAGGAGGCTTTTTGAGTCAATGGAAGAGCAAGCAGTTTTGCATAGTCCTCCATGGCACAAGGAGGCTTGGTGAGGCAATGGGCAAGCAAGCAGTTTCACAGAGTCCTCCATGGTAAAAGGAGGCTTGGTGAGGTGAAGTGGGAGAATGGAAGACCAGGCTCCCGCCCTTCCCCTCTCGCGCTTGGCCTAGAGGATCACGGCCTAGGCATCCGCCACGAGAGGAGTTTGCCTATCTACCAGACGACCAAATACCCTGGTACAGGAGCATACGGATGTGCCCATCTACCTGCCCAGCAGCCCGCTCTGTCCATGCCGACACCTGCGGCACGGACCAACTCGACTAAACCTACACGTCGTTAGAGATGCCATGACGACCTAGCCAACGGTCAGCACACCTGTGCAAATATACACACCGGACACTCCCGCACCAATCTACACGAAGAATATACTCAGTGCTATGACGTAGGCGACAGACATACTCACGGACGTGCATCTTTATTATTTTCCACATAGACTCTCAAAATGCAGAAATGCAAGACGCATCATGAACTTATCTAAAAAGGCTTGCTCACGCTTCTTCTAAGAGCCATGTACCATAATGAAGAATATAACGGGGACACGATACTGAGGATAAAGCAATATGATACCGTAACCTAAACCACCCTGCATCAAACGGTTCCACCTATGCACCAGGCCCAAGTAGGCCGCAAGCAAAAGCTTCCATGAACATTGAATGAGCAAGAACTGGGTTGCTGACCCTGCAAAATGAGCCCGGCGAAAGCACACCGCCAAGGGCACGATGTTGCAATCTCGCACGCTGCAAGCCAACGCCAAGGTCGCACCTGCAAGATAAACCAGGCACACAGTAGGAAAAACAATATTAATTGTGTTGAATTTTGCCTCAAACACGGTCCCACCTCACGTGACAAAGCCAAACCTGACAAGATGCCAAGCCCAGGAAGAAGGAGACGCCTGAATCCCACGTTTCAAGACACAGGCAGATACAATTAAAAGACTCATTGGACATCTGCAGCAGTGGGAGTAGTCAACCTCCCAATAAATCCTCACATTGTTTACACCTACCCATATTAAAACATTGTTGCAAATGACAGGTGCACCGCGAGCTGGGAACAGCGATAGTCCCAGACTGGGAGGCTCGCGAGCGGACCAATTAGAACATGGGGTTCTTATCACTGACGCCAATTACATTGACCAATCCTCAGAGGTCTTCATATAACAATTTTCATGTATCAAATTGAAGGGACAGCCCAGGTATACCACCTGACTAACCCTCAGCCACTAACACCGTTCTCTATATGTGCGCTATACTAACCCTACCACTCGAGTAACCAATCCAGAGTGGAGATAGGTTTTTTGCTAAACTTTCCAAGTGACGCAAGTAGCGCGTCATACTAAGGTAAAAAGGGCCTGCGAGCCCCACGATTGTGTGTGTGTCAGGACGGACGCGTACGCTCCTTGACCCACCCCTGCCATTTTGTCTAATAAACAGCAGAGTCACCTTGCTTCTTGCGTGTGTCTCATACTCTATCTCTTTTGGGATATACGGGAGGAGTTGGGGCCTCCCTGCCCGGAGGTCTGCGGACGGCCCGGCCGACCCCGGCAGAATTTCCCCCCGACAAGTTGGAGGCACTGCTGAGATCTGTTTAAGATCTGCTTTTTATTTTTACTTTTTTCCCGGTACTACCGTTGTGAGGAGGCCCGGCGGCGCGGCCCCCTCTGCCGTTGCCCCCTTCTGAGGACTACAGGACCATCGCGGAACTGCGAGAAGACCGGACAGCGCAATCTGGATATTGGCCTTCGGGAGCCGGTTGAGAAGTATCCCGCCCGCGGTTGGCGAGTGTCCAGACGTGGTCCAGACGTGGGGAGGTGGCGAGCCGCTTGGAGGGGTGCACGCAGTCGAGCGGCCCCGCATCAGGAGAACTTGGTGAGCATGCCACGCACAACAAGCAATGTGAAATTGTGAGGGAGTGTGGTTTCCTACGATTTGGCATTTATTGATCAATGAGTAGATGAGGATCCCTATTGTTCGAGCAAGAAACTCGATAGGCAGATGACGTTTTCCTGTAGGCGGTAGCTAGTCAGTTGCCCAATACGTAAGATAATTGGCTGATTAAGCCCTCCTGTCGAGGGGCCTATCACACGCAAGGCGACGCAGTGTGCGCAGTCCGATTATATTATTGATTACCTTGTTCCAGGAGTGACAGGAAGACAGCTGTGAGGTTATCGGGGGTAGATTGCAAGTGTATTTTGAACTTAAAGAATATATGAAGAACTTACCAGTAGCTCGAAGAGATCGGTGACGTCACCAATAGGGCTTTCATAGGATATCCCGAGCACAAGGCATCCTTCCTTCTGAGGGTGGTGGGGAAGAGAACTGTGGTAAGGGAGTGGAAACGGAGATAAACGGTAATGAATTGACCAAGGAAAGGCGAAACGGGGGACGTGGCAGCGCACGGAGAACGCCGGCCACGGCAAGTGTAGAAGAAGGAGGAGGAGCAAGTGAAAATAGGACGACTGTATAAGAATGTCATAAGGGGTACGCAGCCGCAGGGGGCTACGTGCGCCTCGACCGCAGGGGGCCGTAAGGGTGTCCTGTAAAGGAAGAAAGAAGAAAATAAAATATACAAATGTAAATACTATATTTTTAATAATTTTCCTTAGCGGACTATCGCAAGTCCCCAAACTTACGGGGCCAGGTAACGATATAAGGCTGTATATTGTAAACTGCTAGTGAGATAACCGCTACCAAATAGGGGAAGGGTAACAAGTGGAGCGCTACTATGTCATACGGGACAGGATCAGGAGGGTGGGGGAACACCCTCACTACCCCACTACAACACATATGTACCACACTGTCACCCCATAGGGAGAAACTGATTAAATATAGCATAGAATGGACCCAGGGGACAGACAACAAAATGATAACACCATGGCCGCCTAATGGTAGCTTCGATCCATATGCCCAACATTCACTATTAAACCATCTGCATAATACATACAAAGAGAAGAAGTTGGCAAACCACGTGGAGGTGTTTAACTTATGGAGGATGTTCCAAGGGTCCCGACCAGGACCAAATGGAATGTTCACTGTGGGGGAAATACCGGAAGAAAAAGAGATTAAGGAGGAAGGAGAGGATGGGAAAAAGGGGAGTGGAGACCCAAAGAACACGGGGAACGGACAAGAGGGAGGAGAAAAGAATAATACCTCAAATGAAATAAAAAATGAACCGAGCAACGATATACCCCTAGCAAAGGGAGTGAAAACAGAGGGAGGGGGGTTGTACCCTTTAAGGGAGTTAGGAGAAATAGGAAGAGGTCAGTTAAGGGCGGCTGAGGGGTACTCGAACCCGGCATACAGTCCTCCACCATATGTGGCTCATAGGAAGATGCCAGCAGGGGAGGGGAGGACTGGAGAAGAACAAACTGTGGAAATAGGAAATGATGAGTGGGTAGCTGCACAGATACTATTAAAATTACGAGGTTCATTAACAGGAGAAGAGAAGGAGGTTATAAGGAAAACAGACGAGGATAATACCAGGGAGAGTGAAATGAGGGGGGAAGAGCTGTTACGACAAAACGAAGAGATTTTGGAGGAATGACTAGCAGAGTTAAGGGATGAGCAGAATGAACTGATCAAACAGCTCGAGAGGGAGGAAAGAGAGAGAGCGAGGAAAAGGAAAGAAGGTAAGAACGAATTGGAAAAAATAAGGGAACGAACTGAGGAGCAAAGGAGAGAAGCTGAAAGGGTAAAAGCAGCAGCAGAAAGGGTATCAAGAGCAGTGCTGCGAGAAAAGAAAAGGGAAGAAGAAGAGAAAGAAAGAGAAATGGCAATGTGGAAGAGGAGATTACTATCAGAAATGACTAAGAAATACGAAGAAGGGAGGGTGATAGAGAGTATATTAGAAAGGGAAAGGGTGAAATGGGAAAGGAAGAAAGAGGATGAAAGAATACTTGAACAGATGAGTAGTGAAGTAATGGAGGAATTAAAAAGGAAAAGGGAGGAAATGGTAGGGAGATGGAGGAGAGAAATGAAGGAGAAAGAGAAGATAGGAGAAGGGAGAGTGAAGTATGGGGGGATGTATATAGAGACACAGAAGTAGCAACAACATCAGCGCAAAGGGAAGCGGTTGATAAAGGAGAAAAAGGAGAACTGGACCTAATAGACTTAAAAACAGTAACAATCAAGGGGAAAAAGACCGAGTGGGGGGTGCCGTTTATGACTGACTTTTGTAGTGAGGAAGAAGAAGGAGTGGAAAAGGAAGGAAGAAACAGTGAAAGGGAAAGCCTAGATAAACTATACATCACCCAGACCAACACAGACTCAACATGGATCCGTAGGAGAAAGGATGAACTGGAGAGAAGTGAGGAGGGAGAGCAAGGAATAGCGGAAAGACAGACACATGAGGCTGCACCGTCCCCATCACGCCCTCTCCCATCCCACCCTACATGCTCAACCACCTCACGCTCGTTACGCACAATAAAACTTGCGCCCTTCACAGACGAACTGACACCCTATGCATGTCGGCTTTGGGACCTCCCTAGACGCAGGCAGGAAGGACGAATACACATGCCCACATTAAATACAGGAAATGATGGAAGAAGGGGAAAGGATGGAGAAGAAAGAGTTACGAGCAGGGGAAAATACGGCTGAAATTGACGATGTAGAAGAAAGGGAAGAAGAGGAAGGGTGTGAGGACTCGATTTTATGGAACACAAAGGGTAAAACGAGACATAACTTAATGCCACTTCTGGAGAGGGGAGGGGTTAGACCACAGTATGTCCCTTGGAAGCATACAGACAAAGAAAATATAAAATGCAGGCTCCCATCATTAAGTGGAGGTGCGGGTAAGTGGATATATGAAATGGAAAAACACACCGCAGGACAGAAACTGGCAGTAGGAGATGTAAAGGGCCTTCTAATATCGATATTAGGGGATGCAGCGGATGACATTTAGAAGAGAGCGGGATTCCTTGGGGTAACAATAACAAAGACATCGCATGATGGGGCACCATTCGCAAACTGCAGACATGCACTATGGCAGGCACTGAGGGTACAGTACCCAGACACATCAGACATAGGAGCAATTACCTCACGCAAGATGCGTGAGAACGAAGATCCTGTTGATTATATCCAGGAAATCCAAGAGAAGTGGCGCATGGAAACTAGAGAACAATGGGACAAAACACCAGCAATATTTTATCATATACTAGTACAAGGGCTCCCAGAAGGAGTTCAGAAACAACTAAAGAAAGTAGTGGGAATGGAAGCAAAAGCATGGCCAGAAATACAACTGACTATAGTGCATCATTGCAGGACATGGCAAGGAAAAATGAAACAAAAAGAAGAGGACAGGAAAACGGAAGAGGCTAAACTAGTACAGAAAAAGCTTACTAAATACACAATGGAAGGGGCACTAATAACTACGCCTACAACAATGACCCAAAGCCCCACACAAGTAGTGGCTGCACAAGATTCCTCCCAAATACCACCTTCACAGACTATAACACAACAGGTGCCGCCACTCCAACCATACACGACCAACATGGGAGGAGGATACCCAATGCCAGGAGCTGGGTATTATAATTATAACAGGGGGAGAGGAGGAATTATGAGAGGGAGAGGATACGGATATAACACCCAACAGCAGGTGGGAGGACTTAGAAATTCCTACCCCACAGGACAACCAGTATACCAGGACACCACAGGGAGCTTTCCATGGCAGAGTAGGGAACCACCGGTGTGTTGGAGTTGTGGATTATTAGGACACATGTCACGCACGTGTAGAGTTAGACCAGGAACACCATCATGGAGTGAACAGGGACAACCAAGGCCCACACAGGAACAGCAGGGCATACAGCAACAGCAGACGTTGCAACAGGGAAATGAACAGCAACAACTAATAACACAACAACAGCCACAGACACATTCACTGCCACAACAACAGGTAGCGATAACACAACAACCCCAAGTACAACAAACACAACTGGGTAGGGTGACGGTCCTGGGACACAACCCTTACACAGGAAATGGCCAATCGTTGTACCCTCAATAGGACAGCCCACAGACAGCCTTGGTGTGTCCCATACTGTCAGTAACACCTAATAGTGCGGAGGAACCACGCATAGAGGAAAATTTATCATTCCTTGTTGACACCGGGGCGACCCGGTCTTGCATAAGGGAAGGTAAATTTAAGATGTCAGGCGAAGCCATGAACACCCAAGGATTCTCTGGGGCTAGAGGGTTGGTTACTTTTACTGATAACATTCCCTTATCTATAGGAGATTATGACCTGTCAGTTCCACTTCTATATTATAGTGCCTCACCAGTAAATATACTGGGGAGAGACATAATGAACAGGTTTAATATGACGATCTCCTTTACTGAGGACGGCATAATTTGCTCTACTCCAGGGATTAACATGCTCACAGCACGACAGATTATGCAAGCATACTGCGGACAGACAGCGATTAGGGCGGAGCCAGTAGATGGCGCACTCTTCCAGTAGGGGACAGACATGGCATTTGCATGGATGCCAGGGATAGAGGGAAAAATCTGGAGGAGGCCAGCAGCCTATCTGTTCAGACCAGAAACACCAGTCAATGAACCAGAAGGAAAGGTGGTTCCAGTGGACATTGAGAGCATTATAGCAACAGCTGATTACATTGCTGTACATGCCCAAGACATAGAAGGAAGAGCATGGAGGGCAGTGATAGCACTAGCAGAAGGATGTAGACTCACCCAGGTGTCAGATGAGGAGCTGTTCTCAGAAGAAAAGGAGGAAGGTGAAATGGTGTTTATGATGAGTGTGGAAATATGGCTAAGAGTGGCGTACAAACAAGTAGCACAGAAAATTGCAGTGGCACTTGAGGCACCCGCATGCACCCCAGTCCCCTTCTTTAAGGAGGATATGACAAAGTTACCCACATCATTGTGGACTACTAGCCCCTATGACGTGGGGTGCATAAAAAGTATAGGGGGAGTAAGGATAAAATTGAAAAAAGGTGCAATACTCCCCAGATTGAAACAGTACCCACTATCAAAAGAGGCAGATGAGGGCATATATGAAACCATAACGGCCCTTATAAATAATGGCATATTGGTCCCCTCAGAATCACCATGTAACACGGCTGTATATCCAGTGTGCAAGGCTAAAGGGGGTTCTTGGTGCTTCATACAGGATCTCAGGCCCTTGAACAACATAGTAGAAGCAGAATACCCCATAGCAGCAAACCCGGCCACAATATTGTGTGGCATTCCAGCAGAAGCATCACGATTTATAGTGATCGACCTTAAAAATGCATTCTTCTCAATACCATTGCACCCAGACTCACAAGATCTGACAAGCTTCACTTACAGAAACACAAAGTGGAAACACACCAGATTGCCACAAGGGTATTGCGAATCACACTCAATTTTCAACAGAGTAATACAGATGGATTTGGGTAACATTGAAGTGGAAAGCACAGTGTTGCAGTATGTGGATGACATAATAATTTGCAGTACAAACGAAAGAACATGCAGAGAGGACTCATTAAAGATGTTGACAATATTGGCTGAGAAAGGTTACAAGGTAGACATGGAAAAGCTACAGTACTGTCAAGAACAGGTACTTTACATTGGTCAGCTCATATCCCAACATGGAAGAAAGATTGCACCACAAAGAGCACAGGCCATTTCAAACACACCAGTGCCACAAACAGTGAGGGAACTGCAGCAGTTCCTGGGGCTGTGTAACTACTGTAGAGCATGGGTATTTGATTACAGTTCATACATAGGACCCCTGCTTGAGGCGTTAAAGGAAGCTAATAAAGGGGAGAAAAAGCTGGGGTAGACAATGGAAATGAAAGAGGCTTTTAATGAATTGAAAGATGCGATATCAACTGCTCCGGTACAGGCATCCCCAGACTATGAGCGACAATTTTTTATATTTTCTCATTGCAACTCAGCAGTAATGAAAGCAGTGTTGGCCCAAAAAACAAGCATGGGCTACAAACCAGTAGCATTTTACAGCGGCCACTTAGATCCTGTGATGCTAGGTCATTTCCCTTGCGAACAAGGTCTCGCCGCAGCTGCTTTTGCGGTAGAGAAAGCATCAGCAATCACCATGGGGTGCCCAACTACACTGTTTGTGGAACATGCACTATTTGCCATATTGAATAAACCTAAGTCCACCCTAACCACACAAAGGGCATCAGGTTATGAGATCATCTTATCCAGAGCTGAACTATCAATTGTTAGATGTAGCACGGTCAACCCTGCAAGGTTCCTAGCAGAAGTAATTGAGGAGGGAGATTATGCCCACGACTGTACGCAAATAACTGACATGTACTCATGTACTAGAAAGGTTGAAGAAAACGCACTAGAGGGAGGTGAGCTCTTGTTCATTGATGGGTCATCAACTATCGACCAAAGGGATGGTGTAAGGAGGACTGGGGCAGCAGTGGTAAAAATGATGGAGGTACCGGTGTGTGTGGCCATGAAATGTGTACAATTACCACAGCATTACTCCACTCAAGCAGCGGAATTAGTTGCACTGATCTTGGCGTTGATGGAAAGCTTTGACAAACGAGTGACCATATATTCCGACAGCGCGTATGTTACATCCACTGTCCACTCAGGGCTGTCGAAATGGAGAAGAAGAGGGTTTAGGAGAGCTGATGGCACTCCAGTGCAACATGCCCTCCTATTGGCTGAACTAATTGAAGCAATAAATGACCCCCAAGAATTAGCTTTGGTCAAATGCACCGCACACACCAATGGTGAAGACCACATCTCAAAAGGGAATGCAGCAGCAGACGCACATGCGAAGTATGCTGCATACTTTGGTGAGATATGGAACCCCCCAGAGTCACAGAGAGGGAGAGGGAGGGGAATGGCTAAGGAGATGTTGATAAGAGAAGGGTACACCCATCTCCCAGCCACACAGATTATGGAGCTACAAGCGGCTGCACCAATGGCCGATAAAGAAATATGGGTAAAAAGAGGATGCACAATGTCACCAACCGACGCACTATGGCGCCAGGGTGACACTGGAAAGGTTGTAATACCATTGGCACTTTTGAACACCGCCCTGAGCCAACTACATTACCCAGCCCACACAGGCAAGGAAGTAATTGCAGCACGAATTAGGGAAGACTGGTTCTGCCCCGAGTTAAATTCTCATGTGTCAAATGTTATCAGCAATTGTCTCACATGTCAACAGTTTACGGCCGGCCACACTCTGAAGGTGATAAGAGGTACTATACCCCGGCCAGAGGGACCGTTCTGGCATCTCCATATTGACTATGTTGATATGATCAACGTATGTCAAGGAAATAAGTATATGATTGTAGTAGTATGCCCATTTTCAAGGTGGATTGAAGCAGGGCCCTGTTCACACCCAGATGCATTTAGAGCAGCTAAATTCCTAGTGAGGGAGCTCTTCCCCAGGTGGGGAGTGTGCGAGGTACTGAGGTCAGACAATGGCCCACATTTCGCAAACAAAATGTTCCAGCACATCACATCCTTGCTGAACATCAAGCATAAATTTGCATGCGCATACCACCCACAGGCCAACGGTGTATGTGAACGCCTGAATGGCCTACTAAAGGAGGCAATTGCAAAGATACAGCAAACAACAAAGAAGAGTTGGTTGTATTGCCTTCCATTAGCCCAATTTGAGCTAAGGAATAGACCAGGGTCCGACCACCACCTCACCCCTCACAAGGTGGTTACCGGACGTCAAATGCGCCTTCCCCTAACGCCAACATCCAGAGCATTTACCGACCACGAGAGTACTGCGAGTGTTCTTGGTGATGAAATGTACCAATATGTGTCTTCTTTGATTACTAGTGTAGTGTTTGTGTCTCAACAGCTCGAGCGCACGCGGGGCGGGTCTAACAGCAATCAACAAGAAGACGTGGATAAAGAATTGGAAAAGGAAAGGCTGTGCAAAGTTGCTAAAGGTGACCACGTACTACTTCGCAATTTCAACAGAAAGTGGAACAGTCCACGATTCACTGGCCCCCATCTGGTAGAGGAGGTATCAACGAGAGCTGTAAAGTTACAGGACAAACATGCTTGGAACCACCTACACGACGTAAAGATCTACAAACCCCAGACCTGCCCCAGCGCCACCGACAGGGCCTCTGGAAGAACAACAACAGTGTCACCAACGGAGGAAGAGACTTCTACCACAACTAACAGCCTAAGTGTCCCCATACCCTGCCACCCCCCAGATTCCCCAGAGACAACTATTAGAAAAGAAAGGGGTGATCCCCATACCGCCCACCCCATGGTTACACGATCAAAGGGTAAAGAGACTTCCGCCAGTTGAACCCCAAACCCTCTGCCCATTGACCCCCTGCCCACTGTAGTAACAATTGAACTGAAGGACATTGTTTTTGCACATATACACATGTAAACACCTGAATGTTCTCTTTCTTTTCTCTCGCACATGCAGGTACAGCGTATTATTGTACTGTTAAGAAAGTAGATAACTAACCAATTCACTGCCCAGGAGTAGATGGTACCCTCAGACGATAATTACCTGGAAGAATTGTCACACCAATTTGTACATGAAGTAAAAAGTCCAACGTACCTGAAAAGAAGAAGGGTACGTGTCTACTACACAGCATTCCTCTTGGCCATAGAACATTCAATGCCTCACCTCCAACCATACTTGCCTGCCCTGAGAGATAGATCACTTAGATTGGCGTGGGAACAGCTCTTCGCCTGGGCACTGAATGACTACTTGATAGGGAGAGCTTAATAACAATAACTAACCTTAATAACGAGCATATTAAGAATTTTCAGGCGGGCAACTGTAACGTCGCAAGAATAAGCTGCCGGACTGCAGCAAGGTAAGAGCAAAATGCCGGTGAAATTAGCATTTGTAATAAAATTGATAGGGATTTTATTGATCACCGGGTTCTTGGCTGCCTCTGTATGGCAGTACAGCTATGCTATCAATATTACTGCTGTACCCAAACCTAATGCACCCCCAGCTGCAACAGGTGTTATGTCAGGTGGTACTAGTAAAATCCCACACAAGGAAAATAGAGTTAAACGCAGCACATACTCAGATAATAAAGGCATTGACAACTACGTACAAGATTCAGCACACATCTCAAACAACATATGGTATCAACACATGACCCACATAGGTAAGCAGGCAACGGAAGACAGCTGCTACGTTTGCTCATTGATCCCATACGCTATGAGCGCTTCTCGAACATTTGTTGCCACGGAGATAGATGGGAAAATAGCACAATGTATAGTATACCTGGCACTGTTCCAGACGAAAGAAAGATTTCAAGGGACAGTGGTGCATCTGGTGTGGAAAACACGAGATACATATCCATATGAAAACAACTTCCTCAAGACTTATTTGAGTTACCACAAGAGCAGTTTACATGCTGAAGGATTCAAATACATAACAAGTGGTCCTGAAAAAGGAGAAACAAAGAAGGTAACACTGCAGTACCTACCATGTGATTGGTACGCCACTGAAGTCCCTGGTAAAAACGGATGTTGGGAAAGACCACTGATGATAATAACAGGGAAGGTGTACATGGACAACAAATGGGACATAGGAGTGGTTGGCAGCAACATGGTAACAAGAGAAAATATTTCAACTATTGATGGACATAACCATAGATGTTGGATGACTTGGATCAAGTACGTACCCATGCTCACGTGGATGGAGAAGGATGAAGACCCAATAACAATACTGCCGCTAACTGCGCCTAAGGTATGCTACCAACATAAAGGAGAGGTGGATGTAGGATACAATACCAACTGTGAAAGCGTGATGGAGTTACCTGAGGGGGGAGCAGGAACAGCAGTACTAATGGACCATTACTGGGCCTGTGGAGACAAGGCGTATCACACACTGCCCCCTTTGTGGAATGGTGTATGCACTATAGTACACGTTAATGTACCATCACTAGTGGTACCCCAGAAGCATGTGAATATGGCGAATTTCCCCAAGATGGATGAAGGAAACAAAAGGAAGAAGATATCTGCACAGCCTCGGAAAGGGCCAGAGAACAGACGCAACGGCAACAACACTGTCCTCAACAGAAGGAAAAGACAAGGAGAACCTCTGACAGGAAATTACATGTGGGGAAGGTCGGAAACAGCACTGACCTCAATCCCGCCGGAACACAGACTATTCAGCAGAGCAGCTATGTTCTTCTCCTCAATAATACATCCTGGACTGCAGGCTTACGCAAACGCAAAATGGCTCCAGATAACTAGGTGGGAACTAATGATGACAATTAACTCTACAGTAAATGGATTCAACGCAATAAAAGAGGAATTGCGAGCAGTAAGAATGGTTGCACTACAGAACAGATATGTACTGGACCTCCTCACAGCAATGGAGGGAGGAGTTTGCGCGAAGATAGGACAATCATGCTGCACATTCATTCCTGCTAACGATGCTGACAATGGTACACTCACGGAAGCTGTATCACAATTGGCCCAAATGCACTCAAAAATGATGGATGAAAGTAAAGGTGTGAAAAAGGATGAGAGTTGGTTTTCAATATTATGGTCATGGATGCCATCTTGGCTGTCAGATGGACTGAAGATTATAGTTGGATGTACTATTCTGGCTGGAGCTACACTGATCATAATAAGATTTTGGAAAGCCCGGAAGGCACGCACCACAGACGAGATGATAGAAATGGTTGGTATACACCTCTTGATGCTAACAGATGACGGCCAACACACAGGCACAATCATAAAAGAGAGAGAGAAGTTGTGCAACCAGATCATCACCAACCATCTGGACCCACCATCTGTGAAGCTCGGAAACCCAAGAAACCCAAGGAGCTACATAGGGAAATGGGTATACTGCACCCCTGGAGGAACCTGTGAATATATGTATTGGTCATTCGAAGACCATGTTAACCACTATGGACATTTGGGAGGAATAACTAAAATATGGAGAGTAAGAGGAGATAAAGAAAAGGATATGTTTGTGGTCGACAAGTCGACCAGAGGGGGGACTGAAGTGGGAGAATGGAAGACCAGGCTCCCGCCCTTCCCCTCTCGCGCTTGGCCTAGAGGATCACGGCCTAGACACCCACCACGAGAGGAGTTTGCCTATCTACCGGACGACCAAATACCCTGGTACATGAACATACGGATGTGCCCATCTACCTGCCCAGCAGCCCGCTCTGTCCATGCCGACACCTGCGGCACGGACCAACTCGACTAAACCTACACGTCGTTAGAGATGCCATGATGACCTAGCCAACGGTCAGCACACCTGTGCAAATATACACACCGGACACTCCCGCACCGATCTACACAAAGAATATACTCATTGCTATGACGTAGGCGACAGACATACTCACGGACGTGCATCTTTATTATTTTCCACATAGACTCTCAAAATGCAGAAACGCAAGACGCATCATGAACTTATCTAAAAAGGCTTGGTCACGCTTCTTCTAAGAGCCATGTACCATAATGAAGAATATAACGGGGACACGATACTGAGGATAAAGCAATATGATACCGTAACCTAAAGCGCCCTGCATCAAACGGTTCCACCTATGCACAAGGCCCAAGTAGGCCGCAAGCAAAAGCTTCCATGAACATTGAATGAGCAAGAACTGGGTTGCTGACCCTGCAAAATGAGCCCGGCGAAAGCACACAGCCAAGGGCACGATGTTGCAATCTCGCACGCTGCAAGCCAACGGCAAGGTTGCACCTGCAAGATAAACCAGGCACACAGTGGGAAAAACAATATTAATTGTGTTGAATTTTGCCTCAAACATGGTCCCACCTCATGTGACAAAGCCAAACCTGACAAGATGCCAAGCCCAGGAGGAAGGAGACGCCTGAATCCCACGTTTCAAGACACAGGCAGATACAATTAAAAGACTCATTGGACATCTGCAGCAGTGGGAGTAGTCGACCTCCCAACATATGAATAAATCCTCACATTGTTTACACCTACCCATATTAAAACATTGTTGCAAATGACAGGTGCACCGCGAGCTGGGAACAGCGATAGTCCCAGACTGCGAGGCTCGCGAGCGGACCAATTAGAACATGGGGTTCTTATCACTGACGCCATTTACATTGACCAATCCTCAGAGGTCTTCATGTAACAATTTTCATGTATCAAATTGAAGGGACAGCCCAGGTATACCACCTGACTAACCCTCAGCCACTAACACCGTTCTCTATATGTGCACTATACTAACCCTACCACTCGAGTTACCAATCCAGAATGGAGATAGGTTTTTTGCTAAACTTTCCAAGTGACGCAAGTAGCGCGTCATACTAAGGTAAAAAGGGCCTGCGAGCCCCACGATTGTGTGTGTGTCAGGACGGACGCGTACGCTCCTTGACCCATCCCTGCCGTTTTGTCTAATAAACAGCAGAGTCACCTTGCTTCTTGCGTGTGTCTCATACTCTATCTCTTTTGGGATATACGGAGGAGTTGGGGCCTCCCTGCCCGGAGGTCTGCGGACGGCCCGGCCGACCCCGGCAGAATTTCCCCCCGACAGAGGCAATGGAAGAGCAAGCAGTTTTGCATAGTCCTCCATGGCACAATGAGGCTTTGTGAGGCAATCGCAGTTTTGCATAGTTCTACATGGCACAAGGAGGCTTGGTTAGGCAATGGAAGAGCAAGCAGTTTTGCATAGTCCTCCATGGCACAAGGATGCTTTGTCAGGCAATAGCAAGCCATTTTGCATAGTCCTCCATGGCACAAGGAGGCTTGGTGAGGCAATGGAAGAGCAAGCACCATGGCACAAGGAGGCCTGGTGAGGCAACAGGAGAGCAAGCAGTTTAATGCAGTTGTACATGGGGCAGAGAGGCTTGGTTAGACAACGGGAGGTCAAGCAGTTTTACACAGTCCTCTATGGAAGAAGGAGGCTTGGTGAGGCAATGGAAGAGGAAGCAGTTTTACATAGTCCTCTATGGGAGGAGAGTAGGTAAAGCAATGTAAGAACAACCAGTTTTACCTAGCCCTCTAGGGCACAAGGAGGCCTGGTGAGGGAATGAGAGAAGAAGCAGTTTTGCAAAGTTCTACAGGCACACCTTTTCGCAAAGGCTCTCTGGATGTGAACTTGGGACATGTCAAAATGCCCCCAAATTAAGTACAGACTCTTGGTGATTTTGCCAGTGATGCTCCAGGTGTATGTACGTGGCAGACCTTACGGCTGGAATGTTGATTAGTAATACACACACGTGTGGAGGACACAATGTCTTAAACAATCTGGAATTTGGACAGCAATTAGGGCAATACTTAGATCCGAAATGTATTGAGCATCTTTTTCGCTTCTGGTCTGCATTTGATACAGCAAACAGAGCAACTGTTTTGACTAACCTGCGTGTGCTTGACATTGGGCCAGGACTTCTATTAATTGTCTTGCTCTATAGGCTTGTGTAGTGCCCAGTCAATATCTGTGTGGGCAGGGCAGGGCTGAGAGCACCAAGACAATCTCCATCTGGAAAGGATGAGCAGTGTCACATGCTGGCTCCTCACTTATTTATGCTAGTACTGGTATACCCTTCTTTGTTCTTGCTCTACAGGGGCTTTGCTAGGTTTGTAAAATATATGCTGCTGGAGCCCATGGGAAGTTTAGATGTCACATAACTATATCATATAAAGGCAAGTGCTGCATTGCACTTTTGAGCGTTAACATTGCATACTATACTGCGCTAACATGTAGCTATACTGCCATTCCAAAGTGTGAACATTCATCCAATTGTCCTAGGTAATACTTTATTAGGTTATAGAAGACAAAGAAAATCCTTTGGACAGGAAAGGCAAAGACTTACTGTGGATTGAGAAATTGCATTAAGGAGCAGCTGGAGAGCTACCTGTTTGCCACATTAGCCATACAGTTGCTTGCCGCCGATTGTTGGGCTAACAAGCTGACAGGGGGTAGCTAGTGGGCGTAAAAAGTGGTGGGACATAATTCATGTAATTCTAGAGCGAGCAAGCGCAGCCACCTGATCTTGGCCAGGTGGGTACGGAGGGGTTCTACCTCGTGAGAATTTCTTTGAAAAAATCCTGTCAAAATCACACATATTTCAGCACAATTTTTCCAAACTAATAAGAAAAGTACATGTGTCTCTTAATCATATAAAGGGCTACTGAATACTGTACTGCTAATAAGCTGCGGCCAGCGGCAAGCAAACGGGATGCAAATACCAAATATAGCATAACATACTTGTGCCCAAAGACCATCATGGGGCTTTCCTCATCAACACATTCCAGTGTTGCACCCACTATCACCTTGGTATGACCAAATACAATTGTGTGAGTCCCCAACCACATAATATGCTAACATTCCCACTGCAAAGGTTTTCCTGCTTCTTGTGCACAAAGACCACCATGAGGCTTGCCTCATCAATATATGCCAGTGGTGCACCCATGATCAACTTTGCATGCTCAAAGACAATTTTGTGAGTTCCCAACCACATCTTATTCTATATTGCCACTGCAAAGGTTTTCCTGCGACTTGTGCCCAAACACCATCATGAGGCTTGCCTTATCTAAATCTGCCAGTGGTGCACCCACTATCAACTTGGTGTATAACCTTGAAGGCAGTTTTTAACACTTTAAAGAAGTACTGAAAGTCTTCAATTAAGTGGACGGTCAGTTCATATAAACAAATAGGCCTGGTCTCTTAACTACCTCATCATGCTATGCTGCTGCACTCCATTGATCATTGTGATCAGGACTCATGCACAGTTCACTAAACCAGAAAGAGCAGTTTCTCTTAAGAACCTTAATTGCACCATGTGCTAGACAAAAGCATTCAGTATGAAAATGCTTCTGGAAAAGCAGAGGTTGCCGATTGGCTCAACTCCCTAATATGAACACCATCATCTAAAATTCGCAATCCCAAAATATCCCAAAAACAAATAGATTCACTTACCCATTATTAAAAAAAATTCAACCAGCCCCAAACTTAACGACATACCCACCAAATTACAAATACAATATAAAGATACTTAAGGGCTGATGTGAAGATGATTATGCAATATGCTCCCAATATTGAACACATGTAGTACTTGGAATTGATAGCAACGGTCGCCAGAACACCGCTGCGCTGAACGAAGGAGCAGCACTGCCGCTACGGAGCCATTTAGTTCCTGAATTTCAGAGTAAAACCACCTATCAAGCTACCCTTTACCTGCCTTGAAAACACTACTATACCAGAAGACTAAGGAAGCACCATTCTACCACAGTACGAAGTCTTAAGGACTACTCTGGAGACTGCGACACTAAGAACCTATGCAGTACCTAGGAATTACTTACCGACATTAAAGAAACGGTTTGGCCTGGCTCTTTCATCTTGCATTAAGAACAAGACTCTGTGGGAATATGTCAATTTAGATTTACCCACTAGGAACACGATCAAGGACTCTACGCTGCCACAACAGTCACACCGAGTTCAGTTCTATCAAGCCACCATCTTGACTCAAGCTGCGGGCGTGTTCCGTCCCAGCTTCCACACCCCCCGGAAGAAGTTCCTAAAACAATTCCCAAGGACTATAGGAACGAAACATGTAGGGCTACTGCAGATACAAACATTAAGTACCTGAATAGGGATTAAACCCGCCAAGGTATATCTTAGGTACATTCGAACCAAAGAACCATGTTTTGAGACATTCAAAAAGGATAGGTCTCAATTGTTGTATTATGTGTGGTTTTTTTGTTTACTTAAGCAAGTCAAAGGTTTACTTTCTCTTGAAGTTTCTATACAAATGTTGTCAATAAATACATGTAAACTTAGAATTCTTCATGTATCCTAAAGTGAGATACAGCTCAAGTATGTATGTTGCACTTTATTAGCAATTTGGTGACTAGCACACGGCACTTTATTTGGAAGCACTGGTCACTTTGTTAGTTTTTGTACTTATTACATTTTATGTATATGCTTTTAACTTTATATGCTTTGTATTAAAATTGTTTTTAACAGATTTAGCAATAAAGTCAGGTTGTATTTTCTATGAACTTCTAGGTGTCACTGTTCTGAATCATGGTCTAGTGTGACAATTCCTAACCAGCCAGTTAATTAAGTGTCCAAACTCTTATTAGGTACGGGAGCCTCTATAGTCTATTGCTTTCTAATAAAATATGTCGGGTTTGCTCCCGGACAACCTATAGTATACCTGATTTCCCTTTAAGTGTGTCGTACTTGGAATTGAAACACATTATTCTAAATGTTTAAGTCTTTGTGAAAAAGGGATAAGGTAATTATCAAAATCTCAGAAATTGGTATAAACATATGGATATCTGCATATTACAGACGATCTCCACAGAAGACATTCAACCTTTGAGCTACCCCATTCGTTTCTCTCTCCTGACCTCCTTGACATAGATGCAGGCTGGGAAGCGATCATTTGAGCTACTTTGATCGCAGACAAAAAATGTCTAATTTAAGGCCCTTCTTAGATTAATCTCAGTCTTTTGCATGAAGTGTAAGTGATGAGTCCAGTAAAGCAACTCATTCAGATTCACAAATATGATGAGTCCTCTGGGATGCTATTAATAAATATAGAATTCCTGTGAGCCTCAGACTGAGGCTCGAAAATAGTTGCATACTTCACTTTCAGATTAACTTCTTTTCACTGCAGGTGCCTCTATTTAAAGCTAATTGGGGGTATCCCTCTTCACTTTCTTTACAGCCCAGTTCAGATGAACACACACAAAAAATGAAGCATGAAAGTACACAGTCCCAGGCATAAATTCATCCCTTGCTTGATGACCACACGTTTACATGGCCACATGAGAGGGCCCAGTCAGGCAACGTTGCATGTGGCTGCCGCCGCCTGCCCTGTTGTCCCTCTCCCAAGTCAAGGGACAAGTCGAGACTCTAGAGCGCTGCAGCACCATGCACTGCTACTGCCCGGCGGGGGGAAGGGGCAGGCACTGGCAACATCACGGCACCACAGTGGGCTGGTGGTGGAGGCCGCAGCTGAGCAGCAATGAGCCTTGGCCTGCGCTTGCAGTCAGGACTGGCCCATAACCACCCCGTGAACCCAATCACGCAACACAACAAAGGGGTACTCACTAGTTACATGTGGCACTTAAAATAACTCCTGAAATAAAATAAAAAAAAATAATATGTCTATAGGACTTTCCTTCTCTGGCTAAAAAAGTTTGAGAGTCTGTTTGCAGGGTCACACACATGCAAATTCTAAATTGAAATAGGGTCATCATTTTCATTTTCAGAAAACAAAAACAACACTGAGATGGCAGCATGCCAAAACCACCACAGTGCACGCCTGGAACCGAGTTGAAACAAGATCCTGCACATTTCTGATTTCTCGTTAAATCCTGTCTCCACTGACCATCCATTCCTAAGGAACAAATGTATAATATAGATACAAGTATTTACATTGCCTATACAAATCGTACCATCTTAGAGTAAATCTCAATTTCCTCTGATTCATTTCTGTCTAAACTGAAATCACATTGCAAAAGCATAACAATGTAAACAAGTCGCGTATACATCTATGTTAACTTGCGTACCTCTTGGGAATGAGCTCAGGCTCGCATGGGAATGTGCCTAAAGGCAAGCTGCACCAGTTCCTGCCATTGTTTTGGTGATGGTGTCGCAGCAGCATGAAGGCCTTTACCATCTGTCTTTTTAATGCTGATGCTAGGCACTTCCTGTCCCTCTCCCAAGCCAGCCAATGCATAGGTTTGAGGGGCGGGTCATGAAATGAGGTGGCCCAGCCTTGCTAAGTAGCAGGGGGAAAAAAATGAAGAACGTTTTTTTGTTGCTCATCGCTGCTAGCTTATGTAAAAGTAGCCCAAATGAAACCCAAAAAAAAGCGGCTGCTGTCCAAAAAAAAGGTTCAACCCATGTTGCAGGTGTTGCACCTGGAAAGCTGCTAGTGATTGGCGTAGCCAGGATTGTTTAACAAGAGGGCTGGGGCAAACATAGAAGGGCCCACACTAAAAGAGCTCGCAGAAGGAAGGGGGCTTGTTCTGCCCCCAGCCAAATGTGCAGGTGTGGCCGAGCGTAGTGAGGGAGGGCAAAAAATAATCAAGGGGGAGGCTTGGGGTGCTACAACCCCTGAACATTTCTTTTAAAATAATATGTTAAAATGGTGCATTTTACAGTACACTTTTTGTCATAAATTCAGTAGAAAGCCACACAGTTTACAATCAGTTTTGCACAAACAGATATTAGAAAAATCCATTAGATGCTAAGTCACCAACAATCCACAGGAGCATTTTCAAGAACATTTTCAAAATGCCTTTGCCCACTATATATCAGCACTATGCAAGTGTAAAAAACATTTTCAAACTGATTGTGCCCACACATGTCCATTCTGGTGCACCTACATATGTCTTTATTCCCACATAAGAGAATACTCTTATTGGCTTTTTCCATAATTCCAGTAATGATACTATAAAAAAAACATGTTTATGTTGGCTCTGTCAACATATGCCAGTATCCCCATGTAAGAACATTCTCGTCTTGGCTTTGCCTTAATGCCATTAAGAAAAGCCATTCCATACTAAGAAAACATTTCCTTGCTGGCTACACAAATCCCAATCTTCCCATGTAAGAACTCTCATCATGTTATATTTTCTCCCTAATGTCAGTAAAACATGTCACACCACAGTTAAAAAGAAACGTTGCCTCGCAGGTAGCACACATGTCCCATACCAATGTAAAAACACCTATGTTGCCTTTAGCTTTAACACCAGTCATTAAATGCAATGCCACAATAAGAAAACATGTTCTTGCTGGCTAGTCGGTAAGATATAAAAATTGTTCAGAGGGTTGAGTGCTCGCTGTTGCAATCTGTGTGTGATTCGCAGGTTCAAATCCTGGCAAGGCCAACTCAGCCTTTCATCCTTCTGAGATTGATAAATGAGTACCAACTTCAGTTGAGTGATATTTGTATGTAACTATGTCCCTGTGCAGTGCTTTCGTGAACACGCTATATTAATAACATGCCATTACACAAATCCCTCCATATAAGAACACTCATGGTGTAATCATCATGTTGTATTTACCCTGTAACGCCAGTAACAAAGTTTCATGCCACAGCAAGAAAACATTGCCTTGAAGGTTTCAGAAATGCCCCCCACCCCTCCATGTAAGAACACTTATATTGCCCTTGACCTTAAAACCAGTAAAAAAACATGTCAGGCCACAGTAAGGAAACATGCCCTCCCCCATGTAAGAACACGCATCATGTTTTGAGTACAAAATTCCATCCCACAGTAGGACCCAGCCAGCCTACTATAGTACCCTCCCCCACTCAAACCCCACCTTCACATAATAATACTGAAGTTGGCTTTGCTTGGACCAAAAATACCAGTAAAACATGCCATCCTCCCGTCAAACAATGTTCATGCTCCAATGCCCCTTTCTGGGCCCCAGCCCCCAGAGTGTGTGCAAACACACACACACATACCCCAGTCACGCAGCCATGCAGCATATCTGTCACTCACACGAGCACTCAACCATTTCCACTGTGCTCTCAGTCATACGCACAGTTCCACTCATGTACACCATTCACACTGCATTTATTCATATGCGTTCACTTACAGACACCCTCTCTGCATACATTCACCCACTTACACACTCCTTAACATCCATGCATGCATACATGTGGTGTGCATTTAAAGGCCCCAAACATAAATCCCCTTTGCCTGAAAAGCCACATTTAAACACTGCTACCAAAAACAGCCTGCTTTGCTTTTATTTCACATGAGTGGGAAGCATTTGAACACTACAAGCAAAAACGGCCCAGCTTAGCTTTCCCTGTCACATGAGTGGCAAGCATTGGAACACTATAAGCAAAACGGCCCCGCTTTGTTTTTATTTCACCTGAATGTCAAGAAGTTATACACTGCTTCTAAAAACGGCCTTGATTTACTTTTAATTCACATGAGCGGCAAGAATGTGAACACTACAATGAGAAATGGCTTTAGCTTTCCCTTTCACTTGAACAGCAACCCTTTAAACACTGCAAATGAAAAACTGCTTGGCTTTTCTTTTGTTCACGTCAAATTAAAGAACCATGTGAAAGGGGGCCTACCGCTCATTATCAATGGTCCTCAAAAAATGCAAACTTGCTCAAAAAGGAGAAATCAAAGAATTCTGTGACCTGCAAGACTGGATTTTAAACATTAGAAGCAAAAAGCCAGCACACTTGTGAAAAGAAACACGGCTTTAAAAGTGGAAAGACAGCACTGCTAACGCTACAAATGTCAGGGAAATATAATGAGGGGGAGTTTGGCCCAAGTAAATGTACATTATGTTCCATCCCACAAGACTCCAGTCACCTTTCAAGAGACACTGGGGGTAATTCAGGATTATTTGTGCCGAAAAAAACAGGATTTGTGCGCCATTCTGGCCGCAAATCCCTATTTGTTAAACAGGGATTTGCGGGCAGAATGGCGCACAAATCCCGTTTTTTTGGGCACAAATAATCCATGAATTACCCCCACTTACTACAGGAAAAACTATTTCGGGCTGAGTCAGGAAAATTCACAATTAAAATCCTTGCTTCTAGCTGGCAAGCGCACCTATCAGTGAACTATCCCACAATAAAATGTGATGCTGCTGAGGGTGTCATAATTTGCTGCTCTGCCAGACATGAAGGCAGAAGCCCAGAGATTTCAAAGAAGGCAAAGTGTGGCTAAAGCTTGACCAGGAGGTGTGAACCCTTCCTGCATCCACCTCAAAGAGCAAACTGCAAAGTTCAAAGGGACTAATACAAATCTCCGGTCACCGGCTGAGCTGAGAGGAAGACAAATGCTGTTGGGGATAAAGCGGCCCTCCCGCAGCGGGGGACCGACACTCCTAATTTACATTAAAAGACAGATTTCATTTTAGGTATTTTTCACAGCAATCAGAATGAGAATTAATTTAGTTTTATGCCATTTCTTCATGTAATTTCCAGGCAGTTTTAAAGAGATAAATTGCATTTACCTAGGACTTTGGGGACTGAAATGGCCAGTTAAGATTAGTTTCTGGCTGATCTGAAAATGGGACAAATGTGACAGTTGGTGAAAAGATGAAAAGTGAAATTAGGAACATGCTTGATCATTTGCAGAGTCATAAATATTGTATATTTTATGTAAATGACAAAAATGTGCCAAAAGGCCATGATACCTCTTACAGAGTTGTCAATCGGCTTACCTAATTCCCTATGACCAAATAAAACTGCATATCTATTTCATATGACAGGGGGGTAGTATAAGTATGAAGTTATGAGACATAACTAGTTTTTGCCAAAAAGTGCTAATGAGAACAGAAAATTGTAATAAATGCAAACAGACGGATGGTGCTCTCTTCCCTTGAACCAATCATGCCAGGGGGCAGAGAGAGGAATGGTAAACTGTTCTATCCGAGCAGCAGGGATAATTACAGGGTACTTGTTATGGTGATGTCTTAGCATAGTCTTATATTATTGTGCTGAGTGGAACTCTGGTGAGAGATGCTATGACATGATGCTATGACATGTAAGTTCTGGAGTATTGCTTATAGAATGTTATTGCTTGACTAACCAGTCAGTTGATGTTACACTGTGGAGATGGTTGGGGGTCTCTACTACCCAGTCTTCCATATAAGCAATAAACCATCTGTCTAACTCATGTTGCTTGGTTCTTTGCCCCTACATTTGGCGACGAGGATGGGATTGCTGTAGTACTGTCTACCAACGGAGCGACTATTGCAGCAGATTTTTATTTGACGATTTGAGACCCCCAACCGTGAGGCATGCTGAGGAGAAGCTGCCCCACTCCTCGCACCACCCGTATGAGAAGAGACGCTCCTGCACTCATCTGTGTCTACCAGGAGGTATTTGGAGTGTAGATTCGGGCTGGCATCTCCCTTTGCATCTTCTGGGTTATGAGGGGCAGCACATTTTTGAAACCTTGCCTAATTTGAGTGAATTGGATGTTGAAGAAGGTATGAATGAATTTGATGCAGCATTGGCAAAACTAGACAAACATTTCAAGGCAAAAATAAGTACTGTGTTAGAACGCTATCATTTCGGTATGAGAACGCAGCATGAGGGTGAGACGGTGGAAGAATACATTACTGCCCTGAGACATTTATCGTTGAACTGCAAATTTGGTGAAAGCTTAGATGAACATATTAGAGATCAATTCATGCTGCAATGTTCTAATGACAAGATTCGGGAAGAAGTGTGGGTAAAAGATGACCCTTGCCTTGATGAAGTTGTCGCTATTGCAAAAAGAATTGAACATACTTTGCAATGTGTGGCGAAGTTAGCCACAAAAGAATCCAAAGTTGTTCAACAGGTTGAAGTTCTAAAAGTGGGAGACAAAAAGAGGGATGCTGTCAAAGACCAAAGAAAACAGAAACGTAAAACGTCCAAACGTGGTGACTTGTACCAAGGGAAGGGTGGAAACGCAGCCCAGACAGCAAATAGGTTTACCCAAAGAGAAAATATTCGAGAGGGGAAAAGGAGAGAGGAACGACTGTGTTTTCGGTGTGGGAGTGCCTGTCACCTATCTACCTCTCCGATCTGTCCTGCGAGAAGGGCGAACTGCAACATTTGTAAAAGATGGGGGCATTTTGAGAATTGCTGCACTAATTACAATATTGGCGCTGGTAGAAGTATTATGTTTGTTGAGGATGCTGATGATCCCTCGTCAGAGGATTGTGAGGGTTCAGAAAACGAAATTGTTACTGTGAACATGGTTAAATGTTCTGAAGTTGATGAGTGTGATCACCCTTCTGCCTGGATTGAAGTGAATGGATGTCATGTCAAAATGCTTGCAGATTCTTGCTCCAAAATCACTTTGATGTCTAGGGCTGTTTTTGAGAATGTTCTGGGTGGTAGGTTGGATGATTTAAGCCCATCGGACAAGACGCCTGGGGACTATAATGGTGGGAAAATTGATGTATTAGGATGTTGTTTGTCAACTTTCAAATTTAACGATAGAGTTACGTATGGAAAATTTTATATCACCAGGAAGGGTGAGACATTGTTAGGATGGAAGGAGCAAAGGGGATTATGCATTAAGCTAGATCCAAATAGCAAGGAACAGGTGTTAAATGTGGAGAAAGTGTCGGTGAGTAGCAGTTTAGATGACAGTTCCATGGGTTTAATTGCCAAATATCCTGATGTTTTCAACAAGGGTGTTGGTTGCCTCAAAGGGATGGTCCATAAAATTGTCTTGAAGGATGGTTGCACGCCTGTGGCGGCAGAACTCAGACCGTTGCCGGTGTCAATGCATAATGCTGTGAGAAGGGAGTTGGAGAAGTTGGAGAAAGCTGGTATTATTGAACCAGCCAAGGCTGTTGAATGGATTTCTCATGTTGTTGTTGGTGGGGATTTGAGAGTATGTATTGACTTGAGAAAATTTAACCGTTGCATGGTTGCCGAACGTCATCCACTCCCCAACATGGGAGAACTTTTAAGCAGAATCGGTAATGCCAAATACTTTTCCAAGTTAGATATGGCCAGTGCCTATCATCAAATTAATTTAGATGCTGAGTCACGAAAGCTGACGGCCTTTATTACATATGAAGGTATCTATCAGTTTAGGCGCATGCCATTCGGTTTAATATCGGCTTCTTCTGTTTTCCAAAAAGTCATAGACGGATTATGCAGGGGTGTCACAAATGTATGGTGTTTCCAAGATGATGTGTGAATTTGTGGAAGAACTGTAGAGGAATTGAGAAGGAAAGTGGAGATGGTTTTAGAAATTTTTAGAGTACGCGGTATTACTTTGCGAAGTGAGAAATGTGTTTTTTCCACTCAGACGGTGGAGTATTTAGGGCATGAAATATCTCAGGAAGGTCTAAAGCCGAAGAGAGAGCTAGTAGTTGGAATAAAGAGAATGAGGTCTCCAAAGAATAAGGCAGAACTTCGATCATTCTTGGGGACAATAGAATTCTACCACCGTTTCATAGAAAATTATGCTGACAGTGTTACCGCACTGAGAGCATTATTGAGAAAGGGGGTAGAATTTGTTAGGGACAGAGGGTGCGAAAGAGAATTTAATGAGATTAAGTCCATAATCGACATGGCTAACCCCTAGCCATGTACGATACTAGGAAAAAGACAATATTGTCAGTGGATGCTAGTGAAACCGGCATTGGAGTGGTGATGTCGTAAGTAGGAATTGATGGAGCAGAATCGGTAGTATTGCATGCTTCCCGAATGTTGAGGGCTCCCGAACTGTAAGCGATATTCAATCAACACTACAGCCAAGTCAATGCCTAGTCTGGGATGCTGAGGAAAACCCTTATTAATGTATTTTTATGTCTAGTTCAGTACTCTGGATGACCACCCTTGTATAACACCCCTCTTAGAATCCCCCTGACCCCACTGAGCCAAGAAGTAGGTTTGTTTTGCAAATGAAAAGGTTTATTTGAGAATTTAAACAATATGTATATATCACACTTTATAATAAATTAACATCTGATAGTACACTTAGACATATGATGTTGATCAATAATGGGTAATCTGGCACTAGCACACTTCTTTACAATCAATGAGGAGTTAGTATAGGATGGATAAAGTAGCAAAAATACTTTTATGGTTTCAAATGGATGCAATGTTGAATGAAAATGCAGTACAGAAACTAACTGATATGGTTTTACAAGATATCATATGTTCACTTTTCCCCTGGTGGCAATTCACCCCCCCCCCCTTATATGCAATGCAAGGAGATGGAAGTAACACACACAGTTCTCAGGAATGCAATCAAATACAATACGAAATTCAATTCCCACCCCAGCAAGCTTAGAGAAAACAGGTATGAGGTTTAAAACACAGGCCCAAGTGCTTTGAATGTGGTGGCAGTGAAGTGAGAAATATGCTAAAAAATGCTTTTAATTCCCTTTAATTACTTGGGATGAGCTCAGGCTCACTTTAGCAATGATTCAGGGATGGTTATTAAGAGACAAACGATTTTTTAGCACAGGAAAGCAAAAAGCTGCTATCTTTTTACAGGTAAAGAAATCAGGCCAAATCGCAAATCACGGCAAAATTTGCGAGTGCGTGAATCGCGATTACGGCAAAAGTATAAGGAGTAGCAAGTCGGTTTTAGGTTCGTTGGAAAGCTTGGATTCTAAGCTTTCAGGTAAATTTCGTTCCTAGCCCAAACGGTTCCAGAGATACGGACAATGAAATAAAGGTAGTTTTTCGGATTTAAAGTAAACTCAAAATGACAGGTGACAGCTTGCAGCTGCAGAATTGACAGGTGACAGTTGTGCAGCTTTAAAAATGACAGATGACACGATTTCTAGGAGGCAGTTCTACTTAGGTTAAAATAGTTTGGATTAGATTATTTTAACTAAGAGATTGGTTCTGCACAGTTCTGCTAGGTACTCACAATATAAATTTGAACTAGGCCTCGTCACGGATCTGGTCAACACGTCTGGCTGCGGTTCTGACTGCTCGGCGGGTCAATCAGGCACCGGTTCTGCTCACAGCGATCTGGGTCAGCTCTGCTCTGCTGGTCTAGCCTCTCTGGATTCAGCGGCCTCTGGTTCTGGATACTGCTCTGCTTTCCGGTCCGGATCAAGTGGATTCTGGATGTAACACTGCTTTCTGGGTACTGGCAAGAGTTCTTGGCAAAAGAATTCAGACAGCTCGCCCGGCTGTGGAATAGTTTGCAAATGATTTTAAGGATGCTGAGGCCTGCTGAGAAGAGTTCTCAATTTGTGGGTTTAGGCCCTTGCTTTAAGTTCTGAAGTAAGGTTCTGGTCTTTGGAGATTGATGGATGTGAAGTCGTCGGTCAGCATGCTCCGCAGCAAATGGAATTGAATCCTCTACCTGTCCCAGCAGTCTTTTTTTATGTGTTTTGGAAATGGGTGTGTGCCTGGGCCTAGCTAAGCCTGCCCCTCTCTACTTGTCATTGGCCCAATTCTCCCCTCTCCCATGATTGTGGGAAGGAAATGGATTGTCAGCATGATGAGGTCTGTTTATGGGTCAGAGGATCCTCCCCTGGTCAGTTTGCCCACAAATCTATATTTGATTCAAATACATCTTTCCCAGATATACAATTTGTTGAAATTACATGTACACATTATATATTCCTTATGGTCCATGCTTGTCCGCCTCTGATCTTCCTGGGGGCTTGCATTCAAAAATGACAACATTTTGCGCTTTTTAACTGGTTTTGCAATATCGGACATTTACCCAAAATTACACACATGTGCGCAAGGAGTATGGACATTAATTGATGAAGTGTCAGATTTTTAACATGCAGACATTTGGAGTGAGACCCTATTTTCCGCTAGCAACCCCCCAGAATATACACCACAGGGTCCTAACGCCTCTCAAAATGTTCACAGAAAAATCACAAAAATAATGATATTACTTATATAATTCTGACAAGTCCGCACTATGAGTTATCTATCTTTTTAAATTATGCCCTGGTCAAAAAGGGGTGTGGCTTCCCACATCACAGGGTGGAATAACTGGTTTATCCACTTCCCCCAAGCTCAGCTGCTAGCAGAGGCACTGCCCCTCCCAGTTTCCCCTAAGAGGAAGCCACTTTACGATGCCCCCAATATAACATTTGCCTGAGTCAAGGGAGTTGCATTGTTCTGTTCCTTCCAGTTCCCAGGTGCTCCACCCCTAATCTAATCAGAGAGGTGACAACTCCTTTTGGCAAGGGGCAGCAGGATGCAGCTAGGCCTGGGAAGAGTGGCTGAACAGGTTTCTCCTGTCGGGGGGTAGTTGCCAGGCAGAATCCAGTTTCACTAAGTCAGGTTTCAGCTAAATGTCACTTTTTGTTCCCAGTTTTCTACATTCAAATCAAACTAACAATTTGTACCTATACATTAAATAATTACTTCCTTCAAGTCATTTCAGAATATAGTTTTACATTCTTCCACCTCTTAGCAAGTCTTTCCTAGGCCTGGTTTTGTTTCATTTGTTCAGTTTTACACAAAAGTTTGGTGGTTTTAAAACGCCGGCTTTCTGATAGTGGTGAGTACTGGTAATGCAACCATTTTTGGGATTAGGAAAATAAATTCCACACAGTTCTGAGTTGCTTTTTTTGCAATCAGCATTGCCATTCCCAATGGTTTCAGGCTACTGTGTGTGTAGCCCAATGGTGGTTATAGGCAGTGCCCTCCTGTGCTCACAACATAGGCAGAAATGGGTGGCAGCCTATTCTCCATGTTTTCCCTGTGCACTCTCTGGGGAGTTCTGGCCATCATGATGTTTTCCATGCCAGTACTGCACAGTTTTATTATAGGGCTTGGATGCATGGGTAAAAACATCCCACAGAACTAAACTACCCTGTTTTATAAAAAGAGGCATTGGCGTGTCATTGGGGGATAGAAAAACTAAAAAACTTTGTGTAGGGTCAGGATTTTGTATTGAGAACAGATCATAAGCCGTTGAAAGCCATTTTTGAAAGTAAAGGTCTGGACAAAGTTTCTAGAAGAGTTGCTTGTTGGGTGACCAGATTACAATGTTACAAGTTCAGTATTGAGGTCGTGGCAGGTAAAAACAATGTGCAGGCAGATCATGCGTCGAGAATAAGAGTTGAAGATGAGGATGATGGAAGGCCGTCTGCAGAATTCGAGAATATGGTGTTTGCCACCGTGGAAGGTGTAATTCACAAAGAAGAGTGGGTTAGAGCATTGACATCAGATGAAATGTGGAGGCGCATAATACATATCATTAGAGAGGGGTGGCCCGAGAAGAGGTTATTATCCGGTGAAGAAAGGGCTTTGTGGGAGGTAAGATTCGAACTGTCGGTGAAGGACGGTTTGATATATCGGTGGGAGAGGCTTGTGGTCCCTACTTGTCTGAGGAGAAGTCTTTTTGCCATTGCGCATCAGGGTCATATTGGGACATATAAAATGAAAGAAGTAATTAAGGCTGATTATTGTTGGCCGGGTTTAGACCGTGAGATTGAGAAGACGGTGGATGTGTAGATTGTGTAAAGTCTGGGAAGAACATATCTGCGGTGGTGCAGCCGTTGAGAGGAGTCAAAAGTCCAAAGGGTGTCTGGCAGGATCTGGCCATGGATGTCTTAGGCCCAGTAGATATGGGTTGTGGTCGTGGTAGATTTGTGCTGGCTTTGGTAGATATGTTCTCACGATGGACGGAGTTCAAAATAATGAGGGATGTCACAGGACAGTCTATAGTGGCATTCTTGGAAGAAATATTTGAGAGGGAAAAGTTACCTAGGAGCATGTTGACAGATAATGGTCCACAGTTTACTGGGGGCATCTTTCAGGAGTACATGTACAAGTGTGGTATTAAACATAAAAAGTCAGCACTATATTACCTTCAAGCCAATGGTATGATTGAGAGGGTTAACCGCTGTATAATGGAGGTTATTAGGGGGGCAAGTGCATGTGGTATGGACAGAAAGGTTGCGGTCAAGGACAGAATGTATGCTTTGTGGATGGCTCCTAATACTGAAACAGGGGTTAGCCCATTTGAGTTAATGAGAGGCTGGAGGGGCAACACTTTATTGTTTCCAGCTTGGTTAGGTTGGGCGAGAGAAACTGATAAGGTGGTAGATGAAGTAAAAAGAAGAATGGATGAGCGAAAGAAAAAATCGGTAAAGAAAATTAATGAGAAGTTTCCAAGAAGGTTGACGGTTGTTGAAGGTGTTGATCTTGTCAGAATCAGAAAAGCTGTTATTGCAAAGAAAGGTGATCCTCTGTATTTGGATCCAGTTAGGGTTGCTCATGTTTTTGAGGGTGCTGTTAAATTGGAAAGTGGTCAGGTGTGGAATTTATCCAGAGTAGCCAAGGTGAGGAGATGAAATGTATATGTACTGTCTTTCAAGTTCTTAAAGATGAAATGCATATATATTATCTTTCAAGTTTTTAACATTTTTCTTTTTGTGGGTATCAGTTAAAATATATCTGTATATAGTTTTTTTTTATTTCGATAAGGGAGGGGAGTGTGTTATGGTGATGTCTTAGCATAGTCTTATATTATTGGGCTGAGTGGAACACTGAGAGATGCTATGACATGATGCTTTGACATGTAAGTTCTGGAGTTTTGCTTATAGATGTTATTGCTTGACTAACCAGTCAGTTGATGTTACACTGTGGAGATGGTTGGGGGTCCCTACTACCCAGTCTTCCTTATAAGCAATAAACCATCTATCTAACTCATGTTGCTTGGTTCTTTGCCCCTACAGTACTCTCCCCAGATTGTAAAGTTAGTGATGTCATTTGTGCTATATAAGGGAGACTGTACTAGGTTAGACAGAGAGACACTGAAATCCGGGGAGACAGTAGAAGAAGGACAGAGAGAAGGCAGCCGAACCATCCCATCCTTGAGAGTGCAGTGACCAGACCCCTTGCCCTAGCTGCCCAGAGTCTCCTGAGATCCAGCTGGCTTTCCTGGCTTGCTTTGTAAGTAGCGTATACCTCAGCCCTAAATTGCATAAGCCCTTGATTTGTGTAGCATTACATCCAATATTTCTCCCATTGAAAACCCCATTGAAATCCCCAAAAAGGGCCTGTGTTATTCAGTCACCTTCCCATAGAATAATCTATTATTAGCCTGTGGATGTTAGCAGATCTCCTTTAAAAAATCTCTCAGTTGTCTGTGTAAATCCTTAGTATTTTTCTTAAGTAAATCAATTAATTTCCCCATTAGAATTCATGGTTCAAGTTCGAAATCAACCATCTTATCCCTGGTGTTGTATTTAATTATTATAGTAACTAAGGTGTTGCCTCAAAAGAATTAGTCTCCTTGTAACTGAAAAACGAATTTGTATGTGTATTGTGTGCATTACCAAACAAATTACCATTAGTAGCTGTCTTATTAAACCCAAACCGTTGTTCCATTGTGAGCAATCCCTTTTGCCTAGAAGTCTACCTGTTTTGTGCCTCTGCCCATGTCATTGAAAACCGATTTTACTATTGTAAGCTAAACCGCTTCCCTGAGCTGCTTGTCATTGTAAACCCAGTGTAAACGAATTTCCATTTGCCACTGTATTTTTCCCTTTTGCATTTGCTTTCTCCCAAAACCGATTTTCCCACTTCATGTCTATTTTTGCCCTGGTGTGCTGGTTAGTATTCTATACAATTTCTCAAATCTCCTAAAGTGTAAGCATTACGAATTTCCTTTCATTCTTTCCCCTAGCATTTGTGAATAATAATCAAAATCCCATTTTGCCACTTTGCTACAAAAATGGGTTTTCACTTTCTTTGCTAGGTCCCATCTTGTGGTGGTAGGCTTTACCCCAAAAATGATTTTCGCTCTCTATTCCAACTCCTTGTTTGGGGGTGAGTGTTGCAGGGGGGAGTGCTAAACTGTTGTGCTATCACTTGGAAAGAATTGTTCTTTTCTTCTGTTTTGCCATTAGCGAATTGTGTGAATTGTAATAGGATATGTTAATCTCATTGTTCTGTACAGATCATTGCATTAGTGTTGCCACAATATTGGTGGCTGTGAAATTGTTTGTTTGTCCTTTTTTGTTAAATAATACATTAATAAATACCGTATTAATACACACCGGCCTGGTTCCTAGTCCATTGTGACACAGGGTGTTTGTGGAGGTTAGGTGAGATACGGGTTGGAGGTCTACTCAAAAAGAATCCGTAGTATATTAAAAATAAACAGTGTTTTATAGTGCGGCACATCCATTGTAGGGCAAGGCGTTCCCTAGCGGGTGTGTGCCGTGTTATAATCTGTGCCTTACATTCATACATGCATGGATACAATCCTTGCATACACACAAACAGAATTTCTTTTAGTTAATGCTAATAATTGACGCCATGGGATAAGCCTTTAACTTCAAAATACTGATATCCCCTGGGCAGGCATTTGTCCACTTCCTCTACGTTTGCTGCTGACAGCAGTCACATTAATGACTGTTCTCTCACCTCGGAGAGTGGTGTATTTGTTTACTTTTCAAGTTTTAAAGTAAGTAAATACACCACTCTCCGAGGTGAGAAATGTAACAGCTTATTGCCGCAGAGTGATGCCCTCTGTGCTAATGTCGTGACTCAGGGCTAGCCTTTTAGTTAAAGCCCCTGAGCTTCTATCGGGGGCTACAACCAAAAGACCCAGGGATATAGCCCCCCACACCTTCCTGGTGATGGCCCGATGCTGCAAATTGATTGGTCGCCACACAGAATCACTGGTTTGCTATTAAATCATCTCATATACGGGTGATAATACCATTGTCAAAGATTCATTGGACACTTTCAGATGCTCGCACCCAGCAACGGTGCTCAGCCAATCAGGTGGCTAGCAACGTGGGTGAGAACACAGAGTGACCCCCGCCTGCATTTTCCATCCACCCAAAGCCATTCCCTGGGTGGCACAATCTTGATTTTGGGGTGACAACAGGGAGCGTCTCCCCGTTGCTTATACTCCCACCCTCCCTCTCCACTCCTAGACATCCCACACTCTTTCCTCACCCTTCTCCCTCCCTCCCCACTTACCTGCTGGACCAGATCTTTGTGCTCCGGCCTCGGTGCTCCTCCCACTCCGGTCCGCTGCAACCATAGAAATAGTACCTTTTCCATTTACTATGGGCGGTGGCCATCTTGTTTTATTTAACGGGAGATTGGGCTTGTGCAATATGCACAGAGCCCGTCTCCCTGGATCGAACAGAATGCATTGCTTTGGCACAACATGTCCTGGCTTTGAGGAAAAATAAAAGCAAACTTGGGATGTAAGCTTTATATTACAATGGATTTAGAAAGAACTACTCCTAATGTGCTGTTGAAGAGCGGTATTGTTTTTATATAGAGACTAGTAAAAGATTCCAGGTTCTGTAGACAGACATGATAACACTGATCCTGTAGGTCGCTGTTTGGACTCGCTTATCACTTGATGTGCTTTGCACCTTGAAGTAAACAGCACGGAGAATGTGCGCGTGTGGCTGGCTGACATACCCCGGAGCAGACATTGGAGGGATGCAAGAGTTGGTGTGCTGCTGCATACTGGGACCTTCTGTGCACTCTCCCCACCTATCACCTTACCTTGGCATGGTGCAGTTCATTGCGGTGCATTGCAGTACAAATATCATGGAAACTATGCCTCCTAGTGCTTGGACCTCAAGTTTTGTTCCCCATGTTGGCACCGGTTGAGAAACAACATTTTTTGTTTCCCTTCCCAGTGAACGTGGTTTGCGGCTCTGTCAGCAGGCACATTCTCGCAAAAATCCTCTGGAAAAGTATTTACATCTGATGCGGCAAAACCTTGTGTTTCCTTTCCCGGTGAACATGGTTTACAGCATTGTAAGGCATGTTAGAAACAACATTGTTTGTTTCCCTTCACGGTGTACATGGTTTACGGCTTTGTCAGATGGCACCATCTGGCAAAAATCCTTTGGAAAAGTAATTTCATCTGATGCAGTAAAAATGTGGAAACTTCTCGAAGCTACACCTGCCTTCATCATTGCCTCTCAGGTCCATTCACTTCATACATGTTTAGTTTCCCTTCTGAATGAACATGGTTACGACTTTGTTAGCAGGCCACAAAGCCACAAACAAATTTGGACTTTTGTTGAAATCTGGGAAGAGGGGTGGGGAGTCCACATTTCAAGTAGCCAGTAATGTCCAGAGGGTCCTAACAGGTAAGTATGCAAATGTTGGTCCAGATTGGTGAAACAGTGTGGAATTGTGTAAGGAATAATGCTTTGCCAAGTCGCAAACCCACAATCAAATGTTGGCTTATACTGAAAACAAGGGAAGGAGGTGGGGGTCCAAATGTCATGTAGCCAGTAATGTCCAGAGGGTCCTAACAGGTAAGTATGCAAAAGTTGGTGCAGATTGGTGAGACAGTGTGGAATTGTACAAGAAACAACGCTCCGGTAAGCCACAAAACCACATACACATTTTGACTTTTGGTGAAATCCGGGAGAAAGGGGTGGGGTGTCCAAATGCCATGTAGCCAGGAATGTCCAGAGGGTCCTAACAGGTAACTATGAAAATTGTGGTGGAGATTGGTGAAACGGTGTGGAATTGTATAAGGAACAATGCTTTGCTAAACCACTAACCCACAAATCCCTCCACAAAACCACAGACACATTTTGACTTTTATATACATAGATCGCTATACGAGTTTGCCATTTCATAGCAATGTAAATAATAGACGCTGCTGTTACCAGATTTAATGCTACTTTGTCGATCAATGAGAGGCTGAGACGGCTGCCAGGAGTCAAACCTGCAACATGCAGGTTGAACACACAGTTCAGCAACGAGTACTTAAATTATTGAAGTATCTTGTTGACTAAAGAACTAATATTTGTTAATTGACTTGAGGATTGACTTTAATTTTATGTTTTTCCATTTGTCAGATGGCACCATGGCTTGTAGTAATTGAGCCATCTATTCACCTAACAAACAAGTGGTAATGAATGAATGCATACATGGATGTATGATTGAATGTAATAAAGGGATGGATGCCATTGTGAACATACAAGAAATACTGGCTTTTCCTTAGAAATCATCACTGCTTCGAATCATTCAGGCGCAGTGCTATACGTATGCAGCTCCAAGCATCTGCTTAGGGTGTCAACCAAATAAAGGTGCCTGAGGCGCTATTTTGGCCTTAAGACATCAAATGTGGCTGCACTGTAAGGGATGAAGCACCTAGTGGTATTTTGCATGAGTGGCAAACATCTTTGATTTAATCCCCAAAATGTACCCATCGACCATGTGAAAAACAATGGCTGGATAGGAAATAGCCTGCAATGCCTGGAGAAGCAAGTATGTTTGCAACCTCAAGCAAATAGCAGGGCAGAAATGTGCTATTCCCAAATAAAGAGATCATTGGTGTCCACCACCCAAAATCTGCTGGTCTGGTTTAGCCCTGAGGCATCTAGGCGCTAGTGACAGGCAGGTTATAAAGTACATATATACAAGGCTGGCCTAGAAAAGTGGTGGTTAGTCCAACAAGTGGGTCTGTAATTGTTTTCGGAATAGCCTGTAGGAGGGTTCTGCTCTGATGGATGGGGCATATCACGTCTCTGGGTGTGGTTTAGCAACGTGTGGGAACGCCCCTATTTATGGATGTAATGGGTGACAGGTCTTTTTAACTTTTTAACAGAGTTGATTTTGCCATATCCCTCTGAGTGGGGATGCTGTAGAGAACTTCTACAGTGCAGGCTTGCGGCACATGAAAACTCAGTAACATGAGCACCTGTTTACAACCAAGGAGCAGCGCAGAAGGGTGCAAGAATCGCCTGTGGGGCGGTGAAGCCCTAGTGCTCAAGAGTTCTTAATGATATTGCCTATTCCCATCCATGAATGCTAAAATTAGGTGGAAACATAGTACGGGTGGGCATCCACTGCGCTGTGTGTTACTTGGCTTTGGAAACGTTCATGGCTTCCAGCCGCAGCGATGTGTGAAGTGGTATAACGCATCAAAACTACAATGGTGCACTGCTGATGTTCCATAGTCTGGAGGCTGTCATTGCCTTATTAGCACCCAGGGCGGGAGAGGCAACCAATCAGGTTGCTGGGATCACGTGTTGACTGCTGCTTCCTCTGCCCAGCCATCTTCCCACCAACCCTCGCCTCCCTTCCCCTCAGATCTTTCATCCTTTCCCAACCGCCAGCCCCTCTTACCTAATTCGTTCGGCGGCAGCACCCCCCACCGCCGCTGATGCTGCCACTCCGTGTCCCTGCTGGCCACCATGAAAATGGCAGCCTCCCAGACCCATGGTGGACATCTTAATTAAGTATTTTCTTACGGCACCCCATTCACTGAAACAAAATACGTTGCTCTTAGCACCCCGGTTTTCTGGATTTAAAACCTGGGTTGCTAATAGCACTAACGCCCGATCCGGCCCGCTGGATCGGGTGTTAACAGCCCTGGGGCCCATCATTAACCGTACCATTATACCTTGTGCTCTGGGCCATTACCACCAGATCCGGCCCGCCGGATCGTGTGTTCATTCTATGTTGTGGGTGATGGAAGCATGGCTGTTGACCCACAATGACAAGAAGATGGTGTTCTTATTTGAAATTAAGAAATAGAATCACACAATGTAAAAGTATGCAGGTAATATATAACCACTGTCCTGTTTGACACATGGGCATGCAGGCTCTGATGGTGGGTCTCATGTCACCTTTGACGAGCTGCATGTGGCCCTGATGACAGATATGCATGGATGTTGCATCCTGCAATGCTATCAGATATTAGTATTAGATTGTGAGGTGATTTCACCGGCATAGGTAAACTGGGACTTTGTTTTGTTTTTGTTCAAACAAATATTTTTGATTCACAGCTTATGGGTAATGTGTGGCATTGGCGGGACTGTGAACTGTTGGTCTCTCCCTGTTCACATGTAACATGGTTTTCAGATTGTGGCAGTATGTATGTGTGTGTTATATGAATTGTCATTTGCAGTTTTCTGCTTTTCGTGCACGTTCTGATGTTATGGTTACAGATATGTATATGAAGGACATTGTTCTATGGGGTCTTGCTGGTATGGAGATTCTTTGTATGTTTAGGCTTACTGTGAGGAAACTGCTTAGTTGTGTGCTCTTTATCTCATGTGTTTCAACAATCCATGGTTGTGGATTTGTGGCATTTTCATATTTTTGTGCATGGATGTCTTCTTGTAAATCTATCTAATGTGTCAGCAGGTGTTGTTTGTGTGTGTATGTAATTAAAGCATTGCAGTGCAGCAATTCTATTTAAGCAATAAGCCCCAACTAGGGGGGCATTACCTGAAATGATAATGCCCCCTCCTGTGAGGGACTTATTGCTATTAGTACCCCAGCCTGTAAGGCTGGGGTACTAAAACAATTTTTTTTCTCAGTTGCGAAAAACGGCAGCAGAGAAAAAAAAGTTTAAAAATGGGTGCCAAGGAAGGGAGAACGTAGTCCGTTCTCCCTTTCTATGGCAGCCAGAAAAAAAAACGAAAAATAATGGTTGCCATGGAACGATAGAAGGGACTACACATAGTCCCTTCTCCCTTTCCACAGCCCCCATTAAAAAAATATAGGAAAAAATTAAACAAACTAAATGGCCGCCATGGAAAGGGAGATGGGACTACCTGTAGTCCCTTCTCCCTTTCCGTGGCAATGTGCTGCAGATCGGGAGCAGACGCGCCCATGACAGAAGTGTACCCGGCACGTAAGCTCCCGATCAGGATTGGATTAAGATAAGTGAGGCGGGGAGAGGGAGGGAAATATTAGTTAAAGGTGGTTGGTGGAGTCACTTACCTCATTCCCCGGCATGGGGAGATGGGGGCCGCCAGCCCTGAGGAGGCTCAGGGTGGCAGGATTAACGTCTGATAATGACCACATTCTGGGCCTCCCCATTGGCTGGGAAGCCACCTCACCCCTTTGCCGGGTACTAATTTGCAATATGACGTTTCATCTGTGATTGTAAAGGCTGTTGTCAAACTAAATTATGTATCAGGAGTGAGAGACTTCTCGATATGGACTTGTAGATCAAAGAAGCCATGAGATACATATATGGCATGTTAAGGCCTGAGTTGTCAATGTCCTAAACAAGGTGTCATGAGCACCCAGTAGGCCTTTCAGGGACGCCTACAATTATTGATGTCTATTAATAGACTTTGCACCACATAATTGCCAGATGTTATTATGCAGAAATGTTTTTAAGTAATTTCTACGTGCATAGGGAATGTTGATGTCTGAATAGTGCTGTATAAGATATGGCACGTTCAGAATTAAGTTTGTTTATTGCTAATGGTTCCCGGTATATGGGCCCTGAAGAGGTTCTGTAAGTAGCTTGGGCATAAGGAATTAAGTATGTTGGGCATGTGTATCACTACATTTGATCAGTGCTGGCAGTAACACGAGACACTTGTAAGCATTATAATCCCATGGTTAGGGTAGTTGCACAGATCAAGATTAGCTCTTGCGTGTCAAACATGTTTGAATTAAATAAGATTCAGGCATGGGATCAGAGGAGATATTGTAATTATAGTGATTGTCTAGAGTGAGGGTAAAATCAAACAAATGATGTCATAGGTTTTGGAATTGTGATATGCCTGTATTGCCTTATGAACCTCAGCAATAATGATGGTTTGAAGTATAAAGCATTTTTATACTGTAACAATAAATAAAGATGTTTTGACTAAGCCATCCCTCTGCTTGGAGTATTAGTGAATGGGCCAGTAGGTTTATTTGGTTGATTGTTCTGGGGGTGGCCAATTTGCTCCTGGTTTTCCCTAGGGTCTGTCACACAGTTGATTTTGTTGCAAATTCTGTAACATGCATTTTGCAGATGTGTCCCTCAATCTGCGGACATGAATAATCTGCACGCGAGACGTCCTTTAGGCCCTTGCCCTTGCCAAGAGGTTGCATATATATTTTTCGAAGCCACATTTTGCAACCAGTTTCTTTTGTAATTACTTCTTTTTGAACATTGTGCTCCAGTTGTATGAATGCTTTTGGTATCTGCTTCTGTATGTTGCCAGCTATCCCATTGCATGGCTCAGTTTACTGCATGTGTGTGTTGCATCACCTTAGACTTGCCATCACCATGCATGGTTGGTTTTGTGCATCATTGGCCAATACAGTTCCTCCTGATACTTGATGTGTTCTTCTGGGAGCCTCCCCAGCTCATCAGCAGAAATGGCCTTCCTAGTCTGCCTGTCTTTAATGTTGGATACTGCAGTGGTCTGGTGAACTTTGTCTGGGCTGCCACATAGCACACCCTCCCAGATCCAATGCTTCATAACTCCTTGTTATGTGTGCTGATGTTTTCCATAATTGAGCATTAGGTTCAGTCATAGTAGCCTTTCTATCGAGGGAGCACGCGGGAGGTGATCTGAGCCAGATTTCTGGATGTGTTTCTGCCGTTGATTTACCCGCATGGTTGATCTCTTGTCAGAAGGTTATTTCGTCCCAACAACAGTGATCGACTCCCCAGTGTTATTTTATTATTCAGTTGCATTGTGTTACGACTGGGCGGAGATGACAACGTATGAAATGATGATGCACCATATTTAGCCTAACTGGCTTGATTTGGCACCACTCCGAATGGAACCACACGGAGAAGCCATCCTTCCTGTGGAGAAACATCATTCCAGCTATAGCGTTCTGGTGAATTTACAGCGAGAAGTTAATCACGCTGGCAGATTTCTGGTGTAATGTTGGCCCTACTGGTAAGGTCTGTGGCTGTGTAGCTTAATTTTGTCCAGAGAGTACACCCGTACCTAATGTGGCCCAGTGATGTGGATTTGTTTCTGGTATCTTCAATCAATGCATCGCATGTCTTGAACCGTGCTAGCCATTTCCCGCCAGAGTATTCTTTCTTGCCCTAAATATGCGGGAGATGACATTGCACAAGGAATTCCAATGTGTAGATTGTACTTTCCAACTCACTATGGCATGCATACACGGTGAGGGAATGTTGCAACATTGGGTGGTCCAACATGAATTTACGGCAGAATAGTAATCCCAACCGTGCGCCATGTAACCGCTGGACGTCTTTTACAAACAGTGTGGCCCAAATCCTGCATCTCCAGGGAGTGCAGATGATCAGGTTTCAGTCAAACTGGCTGCCAGAAGTAAGCCATGTGACTTGATCACCACTGGCTCTAGGCTAATCCCAAGTCTCCAACTTATTCATTTATTTATATTTATTGAGCACTTTCAACAAAGTGCTGAACAAAAGGCTTACAATAAAGGTAACACAATTATGTGTAATAAAAGTATCACTGAACATGGAGCTACAATTTAATTTAGGGGGTAGCATGAAGATGAGCTGTTAGAGAAGAAGGCAAAGATTTATTTTATTTATTTATTTTATTTTATTTATTTGTTACACGCCCAGACCCTAAGGTATCACGGCGAGGTTATAAAACAGCTTAAAGATTAATACAAACATCATTACATTAGTTACATTACATTATTAATGAGCAGTTGGTGCTAAGAAACAATTTACAAAATTCAAGAAAGTGTGCAGTGGTAAGGAGACTTGTTTATAGATACTAATATTGGTTGAATAACCAGGTTTTTAGCAGTTTCTTGTAAGCTGTGAAGGAGGGCTCTTTTTTGATATCGGTGGGTAGGGTGTTCTAGCGTTTGGGGGCTAGTGTGGTGAAGCTGCTTCCCCCCGCTCTGGTGGCTTTAAAGCGAGGGAGGGTCAGGAGGAGTTTGTCGTTAGATCTTAGTGGTCTCCTGTCAACTTTGGGATGTAGAGTGTTGTTGAGATAGATGGGTCCTTTTTTGCTCAGGCATCTGTATGTGATACATAATGTTTTGAAGATAATTCTGGCTTTGATGGGGAGCCAATGGGTGTCTTTTCTAGTCTTGGAGATATGGTCTGATTATTTTATGCCTAAAGCTGCCCTCAGGGCTTTATTTTGCAGTAGTTGCATTTTGGCTAGGTTGGTATTGGAAGTGCCTAGTAGTAATACATTGCAATAATCCAATTATATATATCGATAGTACCAGAGCCCTAGCTAAGGTGAGGCAGTTAGCTGCGGTAAGTAATTGTCGGCTGAGAGCAATTAGTTTGGCAGTGTACGCCATGGAGGAGGAGAGTGCATTGATCTGTTTGGTCATAGTCAGGCTGGCGTCAATGTACACACCCAGTGTTTTGACTTGCTTCAGCACAGGGATATTGGTGCCATCAATGTTGATGGTTGAGTATTTTGGGTGAAGGGTTGCTATTTTAGCTGGAGATCCTATGATGAGGACTTCTGTCTTCTCATCGTTAAGACACAGGCTATTTAGTGCTATCCAGTTTTGTATGATGGCGTACATTTTATTGATTGTAACAGAGTCCTGCTCATAGTTGCCTGTGAGAGGTATAAGGATCTGGGTGTCATCCGCAAAATTTGTGTATATGACACCCATATCATCTAGTGCTGAGAACAGTAGTTTGGTGTATGCATTGTACAATGTAGGGGAGAGGCATGAGCCTTGGGGTACTCCTATGGGGACTGGAATGGGGTTGGCTGCTTCTTTGCCTATGGAAACTCTGGAAGTGCGGTCGGTTAAGAAAGATTTTACCCAAGCAGTAGCTTCACTAGATAAGTTGAACTCACCGGTAAGTGAGTTGCATAGTTTGTCATGGTCCACCAGTTCAAACGCGGCAGAGAGGTCCAGCAGCAGGAGAATGCAGAGTTTCCCAGCATCTCTGATGGCATCATGTGGATTTTGAGGTCCAAGAGGGCTGTTTCAGTGCTGTGGTTAGGCCTGAAGCCTGATTGTCTGGTTCCAAGGAGGTGGTTAGATTCCAGGTGGGTTTGAATTTGGTTATAGGCTAGTTTGTCAATGATTTTGAGTAGAAACAGGACCGTAGTTATTGGGCGATAATTGGTCGGAGTGGTGGGGTCTAGATTTGTTTTTTTTATAAGCGGGGTGACCCAGGCTTCTTTAGTTGGAACTGTATTGGAGCTAAAGGAGGCATTGAAAAATTTGGTGATGATAGGGGTCAGAGTAGGGGCACAGGCTTTGACTAATTTGGCTGGGACTGTGTCTCCTTTGCAATTGGACGCTTTTAACTTGGAGATCGTGTCAAGTACAAGATCTTGGGAGACGGGTGTGAATTTGAACAGGGGTTAGGGTTGTCGCTGGGAGAGGCGCAGGGGTTAGGGGTGGGGGAGTTTTTGACTGCTCGGAATAGTCTTTTGGCATTAATTTTATTTTGCAGCACAGCAATTTTGGAGGCAAGTGCATCTTGTATGGTGGTACACCATTCTTTGCTTGGGTTGGTGGGAGTGTCAGCCGGCAGGGGGTTTTCGAGTTCTCTAAGGATAGCGAAGAGCTCCTTGGGGTCTGAAGCTGCATTGCTGATGCAAAGATTGTAGGCGTTGGCTTTGTGGGTGATAATAGCTGTTTTGTAGATGGAATTGGTGTCTTTGAAGGCTTTAGCCGAGTCAGGCGAGGGGTGTTTATTATGGACATGCTCGAGAGAGCGGTTTTTCTTTCTAAGGGCAATTAGTTCCTCATTGAACCAGAGGTTAGTTTTTTTATTGATGCGTCTTAATTTGGTGGTGACTGGAGCTATGGTGTCAATCGCTGTGGAGAGGCAATTGTGATAGTACTCCGCGATAGTAGTAGGATTGTTACTAAAGATTGTGTGGGAGTCTAGCAGTTTATTTAAGGTGGGGTCGAGGTCCTCTACTGTGAGGTTTTTGGGGTTTCTGCTTTCAATGGTGTCCATGATTTTGATCTAAGGCGGGCAGGGGTCGTCACTGGTGATAATGAATTCAATGCAGTAGTGGTCTGTCCAGCTGAGTGGGGTAATTGGGCCTAGGGTGATTTTAGTATTGAGGGTGAGGATCCAGTTCAAGGTCCTACCCTTGTATGGGTGTGGAAGTTCATGTTATTAAGTGCCAAGAGAAGGGCTGTGGCTTTGGTGTCTTGGTCACAAGCATGTGTTTATCGATGTCTTTTTCTGCTCCTCTTGCAGTGCCATTCAGCCACCAGATCCAAATAAGGATTACTTTCAGATTATGAACAGTGAGCGAACCTTTACAAGTTTCAAATCACCAATGATGATACATTTCGTTTTGGGATTAAGGAGGGGCGCCAGTGCTAGTAGGATATCTGTTTCTGGGTGGCTATTGGTACTGGGAGTTCTATAGATGACCACTATGTTAACTGTGGTATTTTCATTCAACGCAAGTTTAGCGTTTGTATCCTTCGATTAATTTGATGGAACAGGATCTTATTTTAATGGTGTTTTTTGTTATGATGGCAACACCGCCTCCTGGGGTGGTGTTTCTATCTGCTCTGAGAATAGTGTAATCTGGGGGGATGGCCAATGCTAGCAGAGGACCTGAGGCTTGGTGTAGCCAGGTTTCTGTGATTACTAACAGAATACTTAGATGCAAGAATAAGTGCAGGGCATGCAGACAGGCAAAGGGGATTCCAGAGTTTGCACGTGAGAAGTGGACATGAGCAGAAGCAAGATTCATCTCAGGGAGTGAAGGCAAGGTACGACCCAAGGAAACACAGAGGAAGAGGCACGGGTGTTGCTAGGTCTGGAAAAGATACGGGGCTAGGCTAATTTCAGACTGTCGGGACGCAGGGCTAGCTAGACTTTTTGTTGTATCCCCTGAGCTTCTATCTGGGGCTACAACCAGAGGGTCCAGGGCTATAGCCCCCCCCATCTCCCAGCAACCCCCTACCAATGCTTCTGGGAAGAGGAAACAGCATGGTTGGTGGTTCAAAGAGGCATCATAGAAGAAAGATAGGAAGGAAAAAGAACACTGACTCATTTGAAAGCAAAGGAAGCAATGTTCGAGACAGGTGGGAAAGGAGAGCCAGCGGAGCACAGGGAGAGAAGGGGGAAGACATGAGAACGGTGGGAAGGCGATAAAGAGAATGACTAGCAGAATAAAAGCTAGACTGAAGAGAAGCAAAATCCTGAGCAGAGCGGCCGACAAGAAGAGAGGAACAGTAGGGAAATTGTGGGAAAACCGGAATGGGAATCAATATTATAGAGCTGGAAATGACAGGAATGAGCGAGAGAATCAGGGTAGAAGGAGATAGAAGGGGGGCATTTATAAGGGGAAGAGGTAGGAAAGTAGAGCATCTCGCTTCAAAACTTAACAGCTGTGGCACAGCCAGAGATAGAAGTGCAACGTTGATTAAAAAAGGGGATGGAGGGAAAAAGATCCGAGAATGATCAGCACAAAAGTGGCAATCAAAACTAAAATTTGAGAGATTAATAGTATACAGAGAAAAGTAAAGGCCCCAGGGACCGAAACTACAAGTCCTCTGCCTCGCTAATAAAGACATCCATGGGAAACCCAAAATTAGCTCATTGACACAATCCAACCTTGCACCACAAGGCAAACCCATATCTGAACAAGTTCTCCACATAATCATCATGCAGGCCACCCCAGTGGAGGGAAAAGTGGCTGGCAGTCTAGCCGGTCTGATATAGAAACAAGGCCTATTCTCATACAAACTGAGACTACTTGACATCCTGAAAATAGAAGATTTGTCCTAAATTGTACAAGTCTTCATAAAAGTCAGCTACGCTGGCCTCATGTCACCTGAGACACCCTACTGAAGTCCCGGGCGTCGCTTTTACTTTCGTTTTACTTTTGTCAATTGAAGTGATGCAAGATCACAACTCCCAGAATGCAATTTATGGAGAAATGAAAGTCCAGGTCTGGTGTCCCTGGTGACAGAGTCATCTGGTAAGCTTAAAGCCAGCTTGTAGAGGTTCCCATCACAGGCCACTATCACTCAATAATGAAACATCTCCTGAATGCATATCACATTTTGGGCTTGTATAGTGATCTACTTATTTCAGGATCACATCTGTTGCATTTTCTGATGCCGTTAACTGGATTGGCAGTAATGAAACCTGATTTACAGAATCCTACTTCTATGTTGTGTATACTACCTGCAGGGATCATAACTGATCAAACCATGTGTTTATTTAAAAAATGTTTATTAAGTTAACCATGAAGTCACAACCAATTTACTAAGCAGAAGAAACAGTCTTAAAATCCCTTTTATTTTCCAAGTGACCAGCCCTGGAGCCTCGCTCTCCCGGAGTTATACCCCCGCCCCCCACCCATGAAAGTGGCCTCTGTGGCTGCTGTGTGAAAACAGATCAATGGTCCTGCTTGTTGTAACCCAGTAACAGGAACTGCCTTGCTCTTAGTTTCTGCGCCTTCCCATGATGCGGCCGCGGCAGCAGCAGGGGCAGAGGCGGACGCGGGGAGAAAGCCTTTCATTCACACATGAGTTCAACACAGAGGAATGTTTAGCTGGCTCCTGAATTGGATATGGTGATCACGTGACAGGCAAGGGGCCTGTGTGTTTCTTGGGTGGATCTCAAGTATCAATAATAATAATTCATAAAGAAAATCGCGTGCAAGTGCCGCAGGCTGCTGTTGACCCAAGTCTCGCGGTAGTCGTAGGGAGCAGCGGCCGCCAGCACTCCAGGCCCTTTTGTAAGGTCACCCTGATGTCATGAAAATGTTTAAATTAGATCACTTCATATGCGCTCATATTTAAATAGCGACATGAACAATCGCCTACTTTTGATTAGAAAAGAGGGCCAAACGGCAAAAGAGACTGTGCTGGATTGTCACTGAAGATTAAACGGATATTCCTTTGCTTTGATTCACGCCTCAATATATCGTGTTGTCAATTCACATGAAATTGTAAATATTGCAAGTTAAGTAAACGATGTGTCAGATTCCATGTTTCCACGAATTTTATAATTAGCTGAAGTTAAATTTTGAATCTTGACGTTTTTATGTTGACTCTTCTTAAAGCCATGTTCATTCATAGTGGAACATTTTGTGGCTGCCAGCCAATCAGAATGCCTGTTTTCCGGCAAATGACAGGTGATATTCTTTTTCCCAGGCTAGCGTTCTGATTCGGTCTGCGTCACTGCCGCCGTTTCTTCGCAGCGCTCCTGCTCCCATGCACCGTCACCTGCTGTGCTGTGAAAAGCTGCCACGCTCTTTGCCGTTTCTAGTTTTGGTCTTGCTGGCTACCGGCTCAAGATCACGAGATGGGACTTCTTCTCCTCACTGACTGGACACTCAAAGGTGTTTCTTACTTTTTTTTACAAACACATCGTTTCAGTTTACGAACAGGTGCTAATAACAGTAATGAGAACATAAGCAGACAACATCTGCAGTTATGGCACCTGGACTCTCCTTACCAGCCCTACCCTCCTTTGGACTGATAAATCCAGCCTATGGGTCCATACATTCATGCACTGCTCGCTGTCACAGTCATTACGCAAGATTAGGACTTGGAGTGTTGGGGTTCTCTTCGGTCAATTAGGATCCTTGAAATTTGGAAATACAGTCGTGGGAGGGGCCATGATTATGCATTTCCCCTGAGTTATTGTTCAAAGCGAAGCCAAGGGCTAAAAGTTGGGGAAAGGTAATTAATACCCGCCTAAGAAGGTCATGAGGACAGAGCCGATATTTGAAAACGTAATGACTTCCTTAGGGTGTTACTAGACACGCCCCTGGGTCTTGGAGGAAGGGTGAGTCTGTGAAGTGCCCTGCCCAACCAGGAATGCTGCTAGAGATACTTGGAGGTTCGCCACCTCAGCAGGCATGGTACTGGATGCCAGTATCAAGCAGCAGTCAGGCTTTCCAACAGCAGGTCACTTCAAATGCTCTCCTGACAAAGTTGGGGAGAAGATCCGCACCCTACTTAGAGATGCTTATCTTCACCCCAATAGCTAGGACTTTGGGCAGTCTTTACCGTGACAAAGTTCCAGTGACATCCTTTAAGAAGTTTCATTCCATGAAGATGATTCAAAGGTGATTGCCAAGGGGATTCAATTAAGGGGGAGTGGTTGCCCTATATAGAATCTGTGCTACAGAAGATTGGTCCATTCGAAGTCTTCTGTATGGACCCATTCATAATGCTGTTACAATGGTTTTGCCTTCTGATGTCAGTTGCCAGAATGCCCGGTCTGCAGGAAGTTAGAAAAGGGTCTCAGGAAGGAAGTGTGTCCTAGGCGTTTTCAAAATGGCAGGACCCTTCTTGTGCGCTCAGTCCCTCTCCTCAACTGCATTATACGTCTTCCTCGGCTGTCTGCCTGAGGTCAAAAAGGTTCCAGCAATGATCCCCCAGATATGACTTCCTCATTGAGGTGGCAGAGTACCTAGCTCCGACCCTACCTCCTGGGGACATGCTGTGTACTCTTAGGAAGGTGCCAAGCTTTCCAAGCAGGGAACAAGCAGGCATCCCGGGCTGCACCTAATATCCGTTTTGAGTTACTCCTTGCCCCAGACAGTAATACACAAAGGAACAAAGGAGTCACAGGAAAAGCAGCTGAAAATAAAATGGCATCTGATGGATTTTGGCATTTATAATTGTATTTTCCCATTCATCACTATATCAAGCTAGATATATTTTTGTTTCATTTTTACCCATTCTGCAACCACGTCAGGGTGATAAACAGGTAAACATTGAAACCTGTGTGTTTATCTTTAAAGGGATTCCGCTTTTTTTGTTGCAAAGAATGCCAATGTGACATTTAGAATAACTTTGTTTCTATACATGCTAGCTACAATTCCTTTAGAGGCCAACTTCTTGATATGTTCAGGAATGGAATTGATGAGTTGTAAACTGCATTTGTAGCATGTTTGACAAGCAAAACAGGAAAACAGTTGTTTGGGGCATTTTCCTAAAGTGTAGCCCCATTGCTGATAACACGGATTTAGTTTATGAAGACAGTTTGTAAGTCCATAAAATAGTTCTCCTTACTCATTAATACTGGACTAATAAGTAAGGATGTGTCAATAGAGAAATGTATGATATGAAGGGGATCCATTGGGGGGCAATGTGGCTTTTAAACAGGAACCTACATGAACAACTGTTACTCTGCAACTGCATATGAACATTTCCGTCTGTTCACTCTTTTATGCTAGGTAATGGGTATGCTAACAGCTGATGGCATGTCAATTAATGATGTCCAGCAAAATGTATATATGGGGTGTCTTATATATGGATGTTGGCAAGTTTAACAATACACCAAAACCAAGCAGGTCCATCTGGGTACAAAGCAACTAAGCACCTAAACCTTTAAAGGAATGGTTCGCCCAAAATTTTTATTTCAAAAATAGATAGGCAATATAAAAAAAAAAAACGATTGGCATTATTTTTTCCGAAGTCCCTATGTAAAACTTTGAGCAATTCAAGCTCAAAAATGTGCAAAAGCAAGCACATGGGCGCATCCATTTTGTGAAATGGATGCCCGCCTGTGCTGGTTTTTGCGGCACTAATGAAGGAAAAGCCAGCCAGCTGTAGTAAACAAAAGCTACCACTGGGTGGCTTTTCCTTCATTGGTGCCGGGGCTCGGAGGACGCGGACTGGAGACTACAGGCAGAAAAGCTGCAGCTGCATCTCGATAAGTGCTATTTATTTATTTTTAAAAATAAGCACTAGCTGCGGGTTTTTTTCTAAGTTTTCTTGGCTGGTGGAGCCCGGAAAACTTAGAAATAAAAACGGAGCTTTAAAAACGTTGTATTTATGGTAGCTTTTGAAGCGACCGCAAACATAAATACAACATTATTGTGTTTGAAAACGCTGCGGTTTTTCTTTCTAAGTTTCTCAGGCAGCGTTTTCAAACACAACCGCGTTGTGTTTCTGCCTAAATCTGCTTTCCCATTTGGGGCTTTAGGGCTCCCTCGGGGAGCCCTAGAGCGCCAAATGGGAAAGCAGATTTAGGCAGAAACACTGCAGCATTTAGCATTTCCCATTTGGGGCTCTCGGGCCCCCCGTGGGGATCCCGAGAGCCCCAAATGGGAAATCAGCTGTAGGCAGAAACACCGCGGCATGTAAACACAACCGTGTCGTGTTTCTGCCTGCCTTGGCTTTCACTTTGGGTCTCCGGGGAGCACCGGAGACCCAAAGTGATAGCCACGGCAGGCAGAAACACAACGCGGTTGTGTTTGAAAACGCTGCAGTTTTTCTTTCTGAGTTTCTCCGGCTCCTCCGAGCCGGAGGAGCCTGAGAAACTTAGAAAGAAAAATCGCAGCGTTTTCACACACAATAACGTTGTATTTATGTTTGCGGTCGCTTCAAAAGCTACCGCAAACATAAATACAACGTTTTTAAAGCTGCGGTTTTATTTCTAAGTTTTCCGGGCTCCTCCAGCCTGGAAAACATAGAAAAAAAACACAGCTGGTGTTTATTTTTATTAAAAAAATATCACTTACCGAGATGCAGCTGCAGCTTTTCTGCCTGTAGTCTCCGGTCCCCATCCTCTGCGTACAGCACCAATGAAGGAAAAGCAACCCAGTGGTAGCTTTTGTTTACTACTGCTGGCTGGCTCTATTATTACATAAGCATAAAACCAGCAGTATAAGAAGAAATGTGAATTAAAACACAGTTAATATATAACAAAGATGTACAATCCATAAAAATTCATTTCATTTAAAAAAAAAAAGAAAAAACATTTTTAACCCAGTGGTAAAACAGGAGTACCCACCATGGCTAAGCCTATCAAGTATGGAAATAATTCCAGCACTACATAAATGTAATTTAAGCCACACCAAAAGAGAATTGAAGTTAAAGTGAAATTAGAGTGCACACGTGAGAATGTATGCAGACAAAGGGGATTCACAAGAGCAGGGTCCCAAGATCCAAGCTGTCCAAAAACCCAATGACAGATATTACAATCAATGTTGTACGACTAGCCAGGCAGGTCTTCCAGAAGTCATTACCCCAGTCAGCATGAAAATGATGGCCCACCACAGATTTCTGAAAAAAGTGGGATCTTTCCTTTACCAACGCTGGACATAGGATCAGATGTCTTAAACTTCCCAAAGACCCACTTGACCCACACAAATGTCAAAAAACGGTGTCATTCAGAACTTTATGATACTGATAAAGCACCTCTTTTATCAGAAACAAGTTGAGTCTGAACTTCAGGAATGATCACCTGTAATGCCGATTTGGCTGTTTCAGGAGATACCATGCAATTTCTCCTAGTTTTTTATGGTCAAATGTGAAAGGGAACGATAAGAACGAAATTCATCGCTAGTGCATGACCAATCATATCTATACAGTTTTTTTAATTGTTTTTTTTAACATGACCTGGATTTTGAATCTAGTCAGCTTCTGTAAGATCAATATTATGTAGGGTTTCCATGCAGGAGCTCATCTGGTCAATCAAGTATGGACTATTCAGCAGAGGTTTAAGTTGGTTCAAGCCTCAAAACAGGGAGATGGTTGGAGGATCTAACATCTTTCAATAAAACGATAAAGGTTTCCACTTCGTCTTGCCATCCAGAGAGTTCAGAACCAGCTTGTATCTAATTACGGAAATAGTGACAGAATTTTAAATTTTCAGTGCATTTTTCCAAATTAACATCTCAAGACTGTTCACAATTTTAAAAAATCCATTAAACAATTGTCTCAATGCCGTACAAGAGCCTCAGAATCAATATTTCCTTGTAAAACTTAAATGTTTCATAGAAAACTTCCCATACTTTGAGTCAATGTGTTTCATCTCATTCAATATTGCTAGTGCATGGGTTTTAGCCGAACCCGTAACTTCCCCCACACTAGGTGTGGCAAAAATAGGAAATACCAAATAAACGAATCCTTCCATCCTTTCCATGGCAGTTTTGCCCACACGCCATGTGTAGGAGGAGGCACAGGTTGTTTGCGTACACTGCATTACCTTTGTTTTCTGAGAGTTAATCAGGGACTTGAAATTGGCTTAACTATGGAAGGCATTAAATAAATATTGTAATCCCCTCTCGGTGCTAGCAAATAACAAAAAAATCATCAGCATAGCCAAGCCATAAAATCTTTAATGTTGCCAGCTTGGGGGAAACAAAGGCTGCATTCTGCAGATATTCAGCAATGTCTGATGTATATAAATTAACAAGGCACAGAGCCTGAATGCAGCCTTGAACTGACATGATAGAGCCCCCTCCTGGTTTAGTCAGACTTGCATCACAGAATGCTCATGCAAACCAATCAATAACCTCAATGGACCTGATGGCATTCCCCAGCCATTTAACCTTTTCCATAAACGTTTCCTGTATACACTGTCAAAGGCAGCAGTGAGATTGATGGCCGCAATGAATATAGATGTGAACATTTTAGTCCAGGCAGTTGATTGAAGACATTTCAGCAAAAAGCCATTTAATGTTGTGCCCACAGACTTTCTAAAACCCACTTGTCACCTCTGTATCCTGCCTGTCTCCTTTGCCCAATCTTCGACATGTCACAGCAGCAGGTCAGCAAATACTTTGCCGTCAGCGTCAAGAATCGAGATTGGGTGATAATTTTTAGGGTCAGATTTGGGACCGCTTTTATGAATTGGAATTACGTGAGCAATCCACCAAGTATCGGGAAAACAATTCAAATCCATTATGCTTTTAAAAAGACACATCAAAATGTTTGCCCACATTTCCGGATCACCAGGGAATAGCAAATTGGAAAGTTTGTTCGGGCTGGGGGCCCGTGATGAACTTAATGTAGAAAGAATCTTAGCAATGATCTTGTCATCTATTCCCAATTTCCAATCTCCAGCATCCTCTAGAGTCAAAAGACATTCCCTTGGAATCTCACAAGAAAATACCCCTTCAAAATACGAGACCCACTTGTGTTGCGCCATTTCCTTCAATTGCTTTTGGGCTTGTGGATGTAAGTTGCCATTTATAATATGCCAAAACATCAAGGAATGTTTACTCCTTAAAACCTCCAGCATGTTGTCACTATCTCGCTGGAGAAGGAGTGCACTTCTACCTCTCATCCAATTAAAGTGTTTTAGGAGCCCTTTCTTAATTTCAAAGAGCATTGTGGCAGGCTTGCTTCCCAACTTAGCCTTAATTGCTTTCATTTAAAGTCAGGTTAACATTTTGGAGCATCCACTTCAGAGTCAAACTTATGCAAATGAGAAACCATGGGTCCAGTCACCTTATCACTACCAAGTTTAAAAACTTTGGATAAATTACTATTGATAATCTGCTGAAAAGATTCCATGGTTAGAACACTAGCTATCCAGTCTCCTGCCACTGAAGTGCACCAATGGTCAAGAGCACTATTGATTTGATTAACTTTAACAGGGTTCCATAAGACTTGATTACAGGAGCCCTTAAATACTATTCTCTGTGGGACACCAGTCATCAAGTTAGCCCATTTCAGGTCAATATTAACAACCAACAAGCAGTGGTCGCTTAAGATGGTTTTGGAAATTATCAAGGGAGATCAACTTTCCAGTAAGCCTGCACCCATAAATATGTAATCAATGGTGGAACCCACACTTCCATTATGCCTTGTGAAGTGGTCTGCTGCAGCCGTGGGGTTGGCCCAATTCACCATGTATAATCCCAGCCCCTCCAGGTTAGTAAGCCACTTCCGACCTCTCATCTGTAAGTGGTTTCAACCCAGCACTCCACCTAAGTCAATGCCTAGCGTGTGATGCCCAGCTGGTACCCTTAATTATATATTTTTATGTCTAAAGTTCTTTTATTTCTGAATGATGTACCCTTATATCACGCCCCTCTCTTTGAATCCCCCCCGGTCTCACTGAACCAAGAAGTAGGTTGTTTTGCAAAGTTAAAAGATTTATTTTATGAATTTGAACAAGATATATATATCACAATTTTATGAATTGGAACAATATCTAGATATCACGCTATTAATATTTATACAATGATCACCAATGGGTGATATTACAATCAACAATCTCTTTAATCAGTAGGAGTATGGATGAGAAGAATAATGTAGCATAGAATAAACTTTGTGTGGGTTCAATGAAATGCAATGATAGGAAATTAATACAGAACAGAAATAATACTTTTGTGTGTTCAATCAAATGCAATGTAATCACTCTTTCCCACTGATACTACTCAAACCCCCCTAATATGCAATATAGAGATGGAAGGCGAGGAAACAGGTTTCAGGAATAAACAATCTACAAATGCAGTTTCAATCCCAGTTCCCCCCAGCAAGCTAAGAGAAAAACAGGAATGATTTTAAAACAGGTCGAATGCTTTTGAATGAGATTTTAAATAAATAGGGAAAACACTGAAAAATGACTTTAAATCACTAAATGGGATTCAAAACTAGTGGGAGCCGCTTTGGTGAGCTTCAGGTAAACACGAGCAATGATGGTTGAATGACTGGCAGATAGGAGACTGAATTCAGAGGTTGAGTGCAAGAGATAGCTATTTTACATGTGATGAAATTGAGCCAAATGCAGATTTGCGGCAAACTTTTCAGCGCGTGAGAAATGTGATCACAGAAAAACTAAAAGGAGTTGGAATGTGGTTTTAGATTTGTTTCAAAGCTGAGGGTGTTTTCTTCAATCTGACACTTAAAATTTCATTTCTAGCATGTACGGTTCCAAAGTTACAGAGGTTTTAGTAGAGGTCGATTTCTCTCAAAAAGAGTCAAGATTTTCAAATGAAAGATGCGCTTTTGAATTACAAACAAGGATTTCTTAACACAAGGGGAGGCTATGAAGATGCAAGATACCCAATGGACAGCCACCAGAACAGCGGCGCCTCCGCTCTGACTTTTGCCCGCCAAGACACTTGTCCTTCTTCAGCAATATATTAGCGCAAAGATGAATTTATCACTACAATTAACAAAGGACTATATGGATGAGGGAAAGATTCAGAAAAGACAAAAGAGATTCTATAATGCAGTATGGATATGCTAAAATGGTTTGGATAGGATTACTTAAGGCTAAGAGATTGGCTATGGACAATTCTATGCTAGATACTCACAACTATGGTTTTGGAATAGGCCCGTCAAAGATCTGGTCAAAGGTTTTGGACTGGAACCTGCTAGCCACCTGACAGGATTCAGGCGCTTAGTTCTGCACTCAGCACGGCGCTCTAGTCTCTGCACGGCACTCTGGACTGGATCTGACGGGTTGGTTCTGGGTTACAGCTCTGCTCTACTGGTTTGGGATCTCTGGGTTCTGGCAAGAGTTCTTGGCAAGAAGCAGAAAAACAGCACAGCCAGGCTGTTCAAATTTTGATGTGCCCCTTGGAAGTCTGGGGTTAAAATCAGGTTGCAAGATTTTAAAGGCAAGCTGAGAAGGGTTCAGCTTTGGAATTGGGCCTTCTGCTTTCAGAGTTCTGGATCTGGGTTCTCCTGCAGAGCGCTTTGCCAGTAAATCAGTTGATGGGTGAATGTGTGTGTGTCTAGGTCCTAAACAGTCCCTATTTATCTATTTCCCAAAGGGTGGATAGGCTGATTATACTAAGCCCAACCTCTAGGAATCCGATTGGTCAGAGAATTTCCTCTCCCCTGATTTGAGAAGCAACCAGAGTGTCATGATGTGTCGTGATGACGCTGTGTTTATGGTCCAGGAAAAAACCTCCCCTTTGTTTCTACACAGAAAACCTATTTTTCATATAAAGCATATTTAAAACATCACCAACTTGCTAATAATGCATATCCACATCACATCTTTAATAAAGCACGTATCTGTCCGAGTCTCATCTTCTTGGGAGTTTTGTTTCAAAACTGACAGTTTTTCGCGCTTTTGGTTGGTTACCCAGTGTCAGATCTGTACGCATCCTTCCACACACATGCACATGACATCTGGGCATAATCCTGTAAACTTTCATATTCCTAGCATGATCACAATTGCTACAATATCAACATTTTAGTGGTCCGGTCTCTGAATATCGCACAGATTCCAGCGTAGTTTTAAATTGTGAGCAGCATTTTCATATTAACAACCTATAAAATACAGATTTTTCACAGTTTTCTATGAGTCCTTTTCCAAAAAGATATTTCCTTGAATTCCAGATACACATAGCAGTCTAGCTCTGCCTCCAAGGTTTGGCTGGGCCAGAGCAACCTAGCCTCTCTTCCTTTGGCAGTTGGTTCCTGTCAACACCCGAATTTGCATTTCCTTTCAGTCAAGGGAGCCTTTTGTCCCTACTCAGAGTAGCAGACCAAAGTCTCCTCCCACTTCCCTTAACACCTCAATGCCAGTTCCTAAGCAGAGAGCAGGAGGGAAGATTCCTTTGTTTGGGAGCAGCTGTGGCATGTCTTTGAAGTTCAGTGTGGCTGACATTATTTCACCTTAAAACACTGTTTAAAAATGGGCTTTTCTAAAATACAATTTACATTTTCTACAAATATATACATAAATCTCTTCATTCCAGTCTTTTTAAAACATAGAAATTGAATTGTAGCAACCCATATTGCTATTGATGGCAAGTCTCTTCTTTTCTACAATTTCATTTTAAGACACAAGTTTTAAACTGACAGTATAAGTAATGACAGCTAGGACGCAGGCGAGCGGTGGTACTACCCCCATTTCTGACATATATTTCCCATGCAAGCACCTTTTGAATGTGGATTTTTTAATGATGCAAGGTGTTTCTCCTGACATTGTGCTTATGGGGATTCCTTAAATAAGGTCATGGTGAACACCCCACAAGGATGTTGGATCTTCTCTGCTGTTTGGGAACTTTGATTTTGTACTTTCAACAGCCAAAGAAAAACGGATTTTAAACACTTTTTCCTGGCAATGCAGCACTGCCTTTTCAAGCAGTTTTATTTTACTCTGTAGGCAGCCCAATGATAGGTTTTGGCAGTGTGGTCTCCTGTTTTACCACTGACATAGGCAAAATGGATTGGCAGCCTACTTTTCAGGTTTTCCTGCACACTTCTCAGAGATTTTTAGCACACTTTTTGGCGGCCCTTCTGTTGTTTTTGATGAAAGCAACACACAGTGATGTTGCAGGGCAGAGCCAGTGGGTCAGAACATCCCACACATCTTTAGCCAAGGGACATATCTCTTTGGTGCGATTGAGACTGGCACTCAGACAAGGGGAATTTAAGTCACATAATAGAATAACAAAGCCCTTAGGGAATAACTCCCACCAAACATGGTTCTAGTGGCCACCACTTTTAACAATTCATCCACAGGATATATTCCCTGATGCCAATAAACATTAATCAAGAGAAAGTTCACTACTCCCTAACTCGATTCAACTTGAACGAGTACAGATAATAAACCAATAGTTGAGTCATCTGAAGAGACAACTGTCATTCCCGCCTCAATTTTCACAACACCCTTTGGGGCAACCTATATCCGAGGAGGTTAAAAGTTGTGTTACTGAAATATAACCATCTGTATGAGCATTCTTAGTGAGCCAGTTCTCCTGTAGGCAAATGCCATTATGTTGCTTTAATGTCTTCCCCAAGTTAGGGTCAGTTACCAAGTTTCTATGGCCCCAAGTATTCCATGATAATAATGAGACACAGCATCTTTTACTAAAGCAACTGATGTCCACCTTGGGACGTTCCTGGACCATTCAATACTCCACCCACTCATGGACAGCCTTGCTCCACTTGAACCGTGTTACACAGTGACCCGACAGAACTGACCCGCTGTGCTCCCCCATTAAGCATGTCGGAAGAAACAAAAAGATCATTTGGACGAAGGTCTGGGTAGCAATCGAAATTGACAGGCCCCATCCTGTTAAATGACTCAGAGAAAGGGGCTATGTCAAAGCCAGTCTCTTGCCTACAGGGCTTCACCAAAGATCAAGTCAAAAAGTACTTTCGAGTGAATATGTAAAATGGCACGATCTGTGCGGTTGCGATCAACAAAGTAAACCCTTGTAATGTCCTTTGAGGCAATAGAACATCAGGAAGAGGTAGCACCAAAGAGTTTCAAAACACCAGAGTGATTGAGGGTAATCTCCCGGTATTACGGAAGCAAGCATTCAACCAGTAATTGAAAGGTCTCAATCTTTAGAGCTGATTGAATGTCATGTATGACTGAATTATGCACCTGTTGTCCCTCCCTCAAGACTTTAAATGTATCAAGAACCTTGGGGCAATAATCAGGACCCTTGCACCTCTTAAAAAAACAGGGGTCCACTTTAGGACCTGGCCATGATCCACCCCCGATGATTGGAAAGAGAAACCGTTGGGATGAAAGGGCCATTAACATTAAAGACCTGTGTGCCCAATTGTGATATTGGCCACCCGCCCCGGTTCTCTGCTGTCGCAGTTCCATTTACAACATTCAAAGATACCACACCGTTAGGCCTGACTTCTCCCTGATATAGCTAGCTTGGAACACCAGACAAAACGTTCTTATAAGGTATTTGAACTGAACTAATCATAGAAGAGGCCATTGTTACGTGTGGGACAAAGTCAACAGCAGACAAATTAAGTTGTTTAAAGGCTCCCCCCACCCCTATTTCAGAGGAGATAATCCCCCCGGCAGGGGGGGTCCCCTTCGGAGGAGCTCAAGCCCAATGCCATTACATTTGAAGCTGAGGCAGAGATGAAATCAGATTGGAGGCTGCGAGTATGTTCATTACTCGGCGCAGATATTGAGGCATAGCCAACGTAAGGTTACTTTGACATTTTCTACTGGAATACCCCCAGCCTGAAGAAGCCTCAACTCTGTCTCTAGGAAAACTACAATGTCCTGGACAGTTTCTTTATCTGAGGTCAAACTAATGTTGTGAGAGTTTGACTATAAAACTGGACTAAAAATCGCCACAACCGAAGGTTGTCTGAAGAGTGTTTGCAGAAACATTCTTGATGATTGTTGTGAAGATTTATTTTTCCCTTGATTGACGGACGCTGTCTCTTGCGCACAATGTTTTTTCTTAGATTATCGCTTTCTAGCTGTCTGTGCCCCAGTAGCAATAGATGTAGGCTGATTTTGAGATGACTCATTATTGTCCACTAACAAAGCCGAGTGCTCTGAGAACAAAGGAGGGGACCGTCTCACTGACACTTCGTTTAGCTGTCGGACAGCCACAGTCTCTGAGCTGGGCTCCGTCACTGATACCAATATGATAGAACTCTCATCCACATTCTGGATTTCGCTGTTTGTTAAAACACAGCTGGCATTGAGAGGCAGGTCAAAAGTAGCATGTATGCCTGCCGAGAGCCTTTGTGGGGCATGGAATCGGGCAGCCAAATAAGAATTGCTTGGCTTCCGATGGCTTGCCAAAAAATATCATATCTTATTTTTTAATTCAACGTTATCAAACTTAAACAACAAAGACTCCAGAAGTGTAGATTAGGTTTTAACCTCCACATGTTAACCCTCATATGGAAAGACCAAGATACTCGACACTTGGTTTATTTCCTCAAGGACATGATGGAGGTTTCTAGCTTCGACTTCTGAAATATTGACAGCTGCCTGCCGCAATTCAGCCATTGTATGACTTATCAAACGCTTGATTGAAATGGAGACAATAGATGAAAAGAAGCTAGTGCCATGAACTGTAACTTCAGCGAGGTCCGGGGAAGCAAATAGGAGGTATTGACGTTGCTTAGTGGTCACCTGCCGCATGCTGATGTTATCTAACTCCCTGCTGAAATTACTAACTTCCATGTGAGGTGAGGAGTGCACTGTCTCACTCTGACTCAGCTTAGGTAGGGCTGGACCCCTCTACCCTGGTTCCCTTTGAGACTGGGACCGGGACACCAATAAGGGCTTGAAATAAGTGGTTGATCTTCCGCCATCTTTCCCACCATGATCATTACGATTGGCTAGCCCCCTAAAGGAGTCAGAGCATAGGATACTGGGGGGTTGTGGCCTGGGGAGGAGAGGGGGGGAGTTCCAACGCAAGCTGAAGTAATTCCATGACAGATACAGCGCCCGTCCGCAAGGCATTACTGCACACTTGATGGGGAGAATTTTCACCCCCGCTTCTGAGATTGTACATACAGTTCTCAGTGCGCCCTAAGAATGTACAAGTTGACGGGGGTGAGGCACTGCAAGACTAGAGTGGAAAGTTATTCAAACTAGGCACTTATGAAGGGGTGCATCCAGTAAAGAAGCAAAGAACAGAAACACAAATACAAGCACACACTGCTTTACCTCCTTAGTCCATGATGTGCCTTGTTGACTGCTGTAAGAATCCTACACTGATAGGGTCCAACAGTTCTGGCCTCACCGAGCCTCTCCCGCTGAACTGCCGCACTGTATTGTACACACTGCACACTCCGTGCATGCTCTGCTCTGTGTGCAGGGTAATAAGCAGTCATTTTGCTACTCCTCTGGTGAACAATAGGCAGCATGAAAATACTCCACCAAACACTCTGTGAACTCAGTGAACGATTAGGATCTGCCGTGCTGTATAGCACACACTGCACACTGCGTGCACTCTCTGCGCTCTGTGCAGGGTAATAAGCAGTCACTTTGCTCCTCTTCTGGTGAACAATAGGCAGCGTGAAATGGCTGCGCTAAACACTTCATGAACGATTAGGAATTGCCACACTATATTGCCACACTGCACACTCCGAGTGCGCTCCGCTCTGTGTAGAGGGTAATAAGCAGTCACTTTGCTCCTCCTCTGGCGAACAATAGGCTGAGTGAAAAGACTTCACCAAACACTCTGTGAACTCAATTAATGTAGGTGTTAACAAATCATGTTGCATGGGTGGTGTTCACATCACACTGGTGTTGGTTTTTGAAGACAAATTACTCAGATGGACTTTCAAGAAGGATATCATCCATCCAAGTGCTTTTTCCAATTATGTCCAATGTGCTTTAGACACAGTGGAGGAGGATATTTTGGGCATCCGTATCATAAGCAGCAGAGCGATCAAGCAGATTGAAGACTGCTGACTTATTGTTGATTTGACATTACAGGGGGACTTCCCCTGATGTTAAGATGAGTGATTTCTGTCCCCCTTCTGGTCTAAAGATATACCGGTGGTGGTGAAATGGTCTACTGTTCTTGCTATATTATTGGAGTTCAGTGGTGTGCAGCCTTTAATGGATTTTTGGATCAAATGTGAGATTTGCTGTTGCCAGAATTTGGTTAGATACCAACTGTATGCAATGGGATTTTTAAGGTGAAGTTTGATGCGAATGAGGCATTATAGTGCAAGGTTAATGCAGGGGAAAATGTAGATATCAGATCTATGCAAAACAAAAATGGTGATGGGCCTAGACACCCAGGCTACTCCTCACTTATGATGCCCAGTGAGGCTGAAAAATGTCCGGGGATGCTTGTGGTCTTGTGCAGAAGAGATGTGACCTAGCAGTTTGGGCTGGATTACCCCTTTTGGGGTGGGACCAAGCCTGATCTGCATCTGGTCTTTCCCCTTTTGTAGTGGCTTGGTAGGCTGAACAACGATGGTGTGGAGGGTTGCCCAGATCTGTGTCCGTGGTTAAGATACATTCTTACAAAAGAAAAGGGTGGGCACAACTTAATTCAATGGTGGGTTGATAAGAGTTCCAAATAGTAATTATATAGATTTAGAGGAGCAGCCTGTGCCAAATCCAGAGACACCTGGACTCAATATAAGTCACAAACAAACAAACTGAGTGGAATACCCAGCTAAACAGATGCTCTCATGCTGTTCCCCTGACGGGGTTACTAGAAACTTAATGATAGTATGAATGAAGTTCATATAATGTATCTTCTGCAGTTTAATTTGTTGAAGGTATTCAAAAGTACTCCAATGTACGCTAAGTAGTTTAATGTCTGAATGGAAACAAAGGCCAGCTGTGGCCAAAATACATTCTTAACCTTCCAGCCATCACCTTTTGTTTTGCTGATATTACATCTATAGCATCTATAGATAGATATTCCTGATTGTCTGAGACACAGCCAGCCTTTCACTCCGGTTGATAACTGGTCCATGTTCTCAATTCTAGTGTTTTTTCAAAATAGTAGTTTAACAACCTACTTGAGTCCTGGCTTCTAGGGATGCTCTGAAGCTCTGACGTAATTCTTGCTTGATGATCTCACCCTTATGCCCCTTCAGAAAGCTCTGCCAGCTGCGGTAGAAGACGGCTGGGTTTGGTTTCCCTATGGGGTGAGCGTTTGTTTTTGTGTTGTGTTGTGGGAAGTCTTCCTGTGGGATGAGCCATCTTACCCTGGACCGGGATTTCTGCTTTCCCTATTTTCCCTGCTTGCATGGTGATGTCACACATGTTCTAGGATGTAATGCGATATATGTGTTGGAGAGACAGTTGGAGAGAGGCTGCTGGAGTGAGAGGGTATGCTGGTGGATTTCCCTTCCCTAGATGTGTGTCCTGTCATACTATTGGGGCTATACTATCCTGATCCTGTAAGCTTTTTTTTTTTTTTTTAAATGTGACCCCTGGTCATCTTATAAAGGACGCAATGGAACTTGGTGACAAGGGAACCTACTGCTGCCTTACCAACCTGTTGAGGTACCTGCCTTGTGCTGGGGGACAGCCTATTGACATCCAAGGCACAACCCAAGTAAAAGAGCACCCTTCTCCTGCATGATGTAAGCCTGTGGGCCTGGTGTGTGAACTGCTGCCTCTCTGATGCAGGTGCTTGTCCGCGGTTCCTAAAATGTTTTCTTGCTGTGCCGCTCGCCCTGCATAATGTTGTAGATCACCTGTCAATTCCTTCCGTACCGTGCTACCTACAATGAGCCCGGCTGATAATGGGCTGCTATCTTATGTGAGTGGGGCTGAGCCCTGAGTTCTGCCTGCATCCTTATCTTCTTTGCTTTGGGGTGCACCCATATTGTGCCCTTTCAGGGCATTCGGGCGATTAAATGAAAACCGAGGTGCCGGCACCAGTTGGACGGGTGTACGTGCAGATTCTCTGTGTTGGGTGGCCACCGCAATAGTCAGCGTGGTGTGGAGCTCCACTTCGCACACTGCTGAGGCACAAACGATGATGTCACTGGGATTCCAATAACGCGGATGGCTTAATATGCGCTACTGACACTTCTCTGCAAACCCCTTAACAAATAACCCCTGTCAGGAGGAGACGACCCTGGAACGGAAAGATCTTTGGCGGTAATTGATCAGTACTACTGTATATTTCTCAGGGATATGAATTGGCATGTCAAGCATTATGTTTCAGGCCGGAGTAGGTGTTCCTACCTTCAGGGTCCACGGCCGATAAGAGAAAGTTGCAATTTTCAGGAAGAATTTGTATTGCGTCTGGACACACGACATGGATTTCTTTATTGTTGTGCTCGTGTACTGTTTGGTGGTACTTGCCTGAGGACCTTTATTTACTTGAAGTAACAAAAACACAACGCCTCCAAGTGATTGAGTGCTGACTTCTATGTCCAGTGATCTTTCACCTGCAATACTGTCAACGTCAATGCAGACAAGTTGGAGCATCCATTTTAATTTGTGTCAGTTTGTCTATGTTGGTGCTTTGATGCTCATCAATGTTTGTTGTGATGTGTGTGCTAAGGTTGCTTGTGAAGGCCTATGTTTGGAACAAGACTACTATTTAGCGTATCCTATTGATGTTTAGGATGTTGCATGACATATACAACATATGTTCACCACACAGGAGCAACCATTGAGCAGACATAAGGTTAGACTATGGACCTTGTAGACTCTGATTAATTGTATCTACAGTTACCCATGTCTAGGATTGCCTACCTGTTGCCTATTGGATTGGTAGGGGGGTTGCATGCCAATGTTATATGTTATGAGAACCGGTTAATGACCTTTGATGTATTGGTTGCAAGACCCAGAAAATAACAGGACTAGGGAGGTGGTGGTTTTAGTGTGATTTGTATAGGTTGTTGCTTGCCATGTTTCTATGTTGCTATTACTTAATACCTATTGTTGTGGTGTATGTCTAGTCTGGTCCTGTCCTGCTGGCCATGGATGCATGCTGGTAGAATGTTGATGAGTGTTATGATTGGCAACTCAGGAGAATGTTGAGTGAGTGTTTTGAGTGAGTGTGCCATGTGTGTAAGTTGGGACTGTTGGCTGGTTGGGTGTCTGTGTGACTTCCTGGATTTACCTTTGAGGCTCCACAGCCAGTCTGTGTGCTAACCACTGAGCCCAAACCAAACCACGACAGCTATCCACTACCTATGTACCGCTTTCTTATATGCAGGAGCCCTTTCCCCATCGTCGGAAACCGCAACAGCTGGTAAGCTGCAACGAAGGCCTGCCTGGCCTTGTCCTACTTCCTGCCTGACCCCCGCATGCCGGGCGCATCGCGGCGCCACAACGAGGCTAAGCCTCGCTTATCCACGCCACTACATCCGCCGGCAGGCGGATCTGCCGGCGGCCCTTACGAAGGCCATACAAAGGCCTGTTGAGAGCCTGTCTGGCCTCACTTCGTCGCCCCATCCAAGGGAAGAGGGCAGGAGCCCTTTCCCCATCGTCGGAAACCGCAACAGCTGGTAAGCTGCAACGAAGGCCTGCCTGGCCTTGTCCTACTTCCTGCCTGACCCCCGCATGCCGGGCGCATCGCGGCGCCACAACGAGGCTAAGCCTCGCTTATCCACGCCACTACATCCGCCGGCAGGCGGATCTGCCGGCGGCCCTTACGAAGGCCATACAAAGGCCTGTTGAGAGCCTGTTCGGAGCCACAGGAGCCAGGGGCCAGGAACTCTGCCCTTACCGCTCCAGCCGCAGCAGCACACCACGGAGGAGGGGCAGGAGCACTAGCCTCCTGAGCCGAGGAGCCAGTGTCTACTCGGACCTTTAATCCATTGTGAGTAGAGGGGATACCCTCAGTCTACACTATTGTGCTTTCTGGTATGTCTTCTGCTACTCCGCAATCACAAACATTTAAACTCGGTTTCTCTCACCCTCGATAACTGTTTGCTACATACACTTATGCCTCCAACTCTGCTGCCTCTTTGCGTTACTGCCACCTCTCAATAGTACAGTCACTTTCTGCCCCTAATGCTGTATGCTTCATGACTGCTACTGGCTGTGCCCTTTGGTCGCCTACGGACCACTGCAATTGTGTTGTGCCTTATGGTCGCTAACTGACCACTGCAATTGTGTTGTGCCTTATGGTCGCTAACTGACCACTGCAATTGTGCTGTGCCTTATGGTCGCTAACTGACCACTGCAATTGTGTTGTGCCTTATGGTCGCTAACTGACCACTGCAATTGTGTTGTGCCTTATGGTCGCTAACTGACCACTGCAATTGTGTTGTGCCTTATGGTCGCTAACTGACCACTGCAACTGTGTTGTGCCCCTGGTCACTAACAGACTACTGTTATTGTGTAAATGTCATATGGTCGCCCTCGCATTCCTTACCAGACCACGCGCGCTTAGACTCTACTAGGTCAACATGCCCCCCACCAACAGTCTAACTACTGCAAACTCACCACTGTACTCTTTCAGTACCCCACTTACCAGACTGCTGCCTACCCTTCTCATCCTTATACTGCACCCTGGCTGCACTGCACTATACCATACCACCACCTCTATCTACCACTCTTACTTGCATCTCACCTCAACTATGCCATCCCACGCTCACCACACCAACCCTTATCTTAACAACCCAGCCCTCTGGATCCAGCACTTCGCCACCAGACCTTTACCTAACCTACCCTGCTCTATCTCCTTGAGAAATGCTAGACTTGGCTCGCGTCTTACCCACGCTTCCCATCATTTAGCTCACCGCATCAAACTGCCTCTCCCTTTGTCACCACCTACACTTTCACCTAATCTACCACCATCTTCCAACTCCCCTAACTTAAACAATATCAAAGGCGCGCTAGTCAACGCCAGATCACTCCCGGCTCACGCCCTAGAAGTAGCTGACTTGATCCTCAACCTTGACCTCGACTTTATAGCAATCACTGAAACCTGGCTCCACCCAGCTTCAGGTCCTCTTCTCTCCCTCGCTATCCCTCCTGACTACAACATTATCAGACATGACCGTAATTCCATCCAATCTAAAGGAGGTGGCATCGCCATCATCCACAAAAACGCTCTGAACTTCCACCTCTCAGCCACACATCACTCCTCCACTCTGGAAGCACTGACAGCTAAACTAGCTCTCACACCCAACCATTCTATCACCTTCCATCTACTCTACCGGCCACCCGGCCCACTATCCACCTTCGCGGAGGACCTCTCCAACATCTTCACACACAACACCAAAGCTACCTCCCAGGTCATGATACTGGGGGATTTCAACTTAGGCCTCCACGACCCCAAGGACACTGCTGCTTCGTCTATTGACAACATCCTCACTAATGCTGGATTCACTCAGTTCCTAAACCAACCTACCCACAACAAGGGCAGAACCCTTGACTGGCTAGCCGCCCTCAACTGTCCCATCAACATCACCTCTAACCAACAGTGCGCCTGGACAGACCACAACTTAATTACATTCAATATTGAGTCCAAACCTATCAGCCTCCCTCACAACATTGCCCCGGCTATGGCCACCCGTAACAAACGCAACATTACCTGCGATAGACTCCTCCCCCTCCTCCTTCCAGCTCTCAATGTTCGGGATCCCTCATGCTCTGACCCTACGGCCCTGGTCGACACATTCAACCGGGCAATGCTTACTGCCTTAGACACCATTGCACCCTCGAAACTGAGAAAATCTAAACCTCGAGCCCACCTAAACTCTTGGTTTACACCCCATCTCAGAGCACTACGCAAAGAAAAACGAATTGCAGAATCCCACTGGAGAAGCAAACACTCTCTAGCTAACAAATCACGCGTACTCCTGGCCACCCTTAACTACAAGGAAGCTATATTCCAGGCAAAAAAAGACACATATAACAAACGCATCGAGCAAGCCAAATCTAACACCAAAGAATTGTTTAAAATCCTAAAAGAACTTGAAACTCCTGTTACTCCACCTGACACATGCACCAAAGATAGCACCTGGTGCTCCAAAATCCAAGAAGCTCTCCTAGGTAAGATTGCCACTCTCCAAATTAAAATCAACAACAAACAATCTAGCCTTCAATCCAACCCTCTACAGATCCCCATACCTACCATAAACCTCTCTATCACAGACTCTCTGACTCCTTTTAGCTTCTCTCCACTCTCCATTCTCGAAGTGGAAAAGATTATCACTAGCCTTAAACCGTCCAATTGTCAGGGTGACCTTTGTCCTGCACCTATTATTAAGGAAGCTGCTCACGACCTAGCACCATTCATCACTACGCTCATCAACTCCTCCTTTAGCTCTGGGATTGTACCGGACAATCTTAAGGATGCATGGGTCATCCCGCTTCTGAAAAAACCTACCCTGGATCCCAGCATACCCACAAACTACAGACCAATTACCACTGTACCTTTTTTACTAAAAATCCTTGACCGCGCGGCCTACCTACAAATTCAGGAATACCTTGAATCAAATAAACTTCTGGGACTCAGGCAATCAGGCTTCCGGCCTCGCCATGGCACTGAGACCGCCCTTATTGATTTAAAAACGCAGATCGAAGATCTCAAAGACAAAGGCAAACTGGCGTTATTACTTCTCCTGGACCTCTCTGCTGCTTTTGATCTTGTCAATCACAAAATTCTCTGCCATCACCTCAAATCAGCCGCACACTTCTCTGAAAATGCCGCCACTTGGATCAGATCCTTCCTGGATAATAGATCAATGCGCGTGTTCTCCCCACTTGCGGCCGCACCACCCGCTCCGGTCTCTTGTGGTGTGCCTCAAGGGTCCTGTGTCTCGCCCACGTTATATAACGTGTTTACCAAACCCCTTTTTGATATTTTGGACCATTTGGGCGTCACGTATACCAATTACGCTGACGACACACAGATACTAATCCCCATCACAGGAGACTACACAACTGACTCCCTTGCCATCAACGCCATCTACCAGGTCATCCAAGCGTGGATGGCCCAACACGGCCTCTGCCTAAATGATGAAAAGACAGAGCTCCTCATTCTTGGTTCACCACAAAAACTCACTAAACTTGACCCTGCCTTCAAGTCTTTCACCATTGATGGGAACACCATCCCTATTGCTAAGGACACGAAAACCCTAGGGATTTACATCGACTCAACCCTATCCTTGACTAGACAATCCAACGCAGTCTCATCTGCAGCAGCGCACACTTGCAAGCTCATCACCGCCTGTCGCCCGTTCCTAACCACTGCCAACTGCGTAACCTTGGCCAGGACCCTTGTACTATCCAAGGTCGACTACTGTAATGCCCTTTATCTAGGTACTAATCTCCGCAACTTAAACAAGCTACAAATTGTCCAAAACAATGCGATCAGAGCGGCCCTTAACATTCCTAGGCGCCAGCATATATCTGACACCAGGCGCAACCTGCACTGGCTCTCTATCCCACATCGCATCTCCTTGAAGTCCTTGGCTCTCACACACAAATGCCTCCACAACCAAGCCCCTCGCTACCTAGCAAACAGATTCTCTTTCCACAATTCCACCAGACCTCGCAGAGCGGCCCAAGCCAACTGCCTTGACATCCCGCGTTTTAATCTCCAAAGATCTGGTGGTACCAGCTTCCCCATCCTGGCAGCCAAACTTTGGAACTCACTCCCCAATGACCTTAGAGCAGAACCTTCCTTCCTGAAATTCAAATACCTTACCAAAGCTTGGCTATCCGCCCAAGACTGCTAACACCAGCTTACTGCCCTACTTGCACTTTGACCTACTCTGCATCCCTTATTAACTATCCTGTAAATCACTGCCTTATCGATATTCGTTTGAATGTATATTTTGTAAATTTTTGTAAATCTTCCTGTAATAATCCTGTAATACTCTGTCACATTGCCTTGTCATGCTTTCATCTTGTTGTAACTAAGTTAAGCGCCCGGTTGCCCCTGGGCCTGGTGCGCTATAGAAATAAATAAAATACAAAATACAAATACAAATGCTTTGAGTGGGGCGCTGGACACCATATGCATTGTTCCTGCATCTGAGGGAGTGTGCAGGGAGACTGGGTCATTTGAGGCTTCATGTTGCTTGCCTAGTGGATATGTGTTAGCCAGCGGTGTGCCCTTTATTTATGGTTTGACTTCCCTGCTGCAGGTGGCTGGCATATGTGCAGGGCTGTCTGCATGGTGGGTTTGTGACAGTAAGTTGTTGTGCATCGTTTGGTTTTGTGTGGACTGTTGGGCTTTGACATGGTATCCTTACTTTGGTCCGAGTGCTGTCACCTGCTCGTCTACAAATTATGTTTGCTTTGGTATGGGTGGTGGCAGGGTGTGGTGTGTATCCCGTTGTCCTGTGGGGTGTGGGCTATGTGAGGCATGTGAGGGCATTCCGAGGTTGCTACTCATGGGTTCTGTGATGCTGTCTTTCTTGTAGCGCACATCACGTAGCCCCCCCAGTGTCAGTGGTAGATAATGAACACTGGTAGAGGTAGATTGGGGACCTATGGTCCATTCAGTGGGCTTATGCAGTTTGCTAGTGGAGCTGTGCATGAGTTCTGTTTTATTTATGCTGTTCTACCTCGTACTTGTGTTAGTCTCTTTTAAATGTGCTTCTATTTTCTGTGTTCTCATAAGGGGGGAATGTGTTGTGGTGCGCTTTCTGCATTTTCCATCTTCCCTGTTTGCATGGTGATGTGCACAATGCTCTAGGATGGAATGCTATGTAAGTGTGACTTGCTGAGTGTTCTTGTAATGACTCTTGGAGAAATGCTGCTGGAGTGAGAGGGTAAGACAGTGGATGTCCCTTACCTGTGCATGTGTCTTCTGATACTATTGGCGCTGCACTAGCCTGATCATATAACTGGTAAATAGAGACTCTTTCCTTGTATACATGTGGCTCCTGGTCATCTTATGAAGGACACGACCTAACAGTTCTCTTCCTTGTTGTATCTTTAGGGACATAGAGGAATTCTGTGACATTATTCTACAGCACCCCTCTGGTACTCCCCTTCTCCAGGCAATGAAGTGCACCTGTAGGAGAGAATGTCCAGGGGAACCAGATTCACTCTGTGTGTCAGCCTAGACCCGCAAGAACTGAAAGTCGTCAAATGCAAGACTGCCGTTATAAGTAAACGATGCAACTTGGGCTGATGAAGATCCTGCAGTAGTTTGTATTCACCCCACATTGCGTATCCTCAAAAAGGTTCCTGCCCACCTTCTAGTGGGGTAATGATTCAGAGTTATAAATGTCTATTTACAGCACGTTCAAGGCCCTTATTCCAGGATAGTTCCATCCTATACTCTGCTGGAATCAGTCTATCCCCTTATAAGATACCTGGAATTCTTGCTGGACCCTCTCTCTTTCTGCTCTGGATGTTACCCAGATCTGCATATTATTTGTTCCTGCACAGGGTAAGGCCATTTAAAGAGCATTACCACTCCCCTTATGAGTTATTCATGATATCATTCATTTCTGTTAGTTCTTTGTTTCCATTTCATCCTCAGATTGTAAAACGCTGCATTAAACCTTGACCCTAGCCTCTGACTTGCAAGGAGCATGATAACCTTTTGGCTATGAGGTTATTAAGCCATTTGCAATAAGTTCTCCTAAAGATTGACAGCATTAGACGTTTCAAAGCAAGCTATTTTCCTGATATGAAAGTCGCATTTTAAATGTGTCTGTTTCAAGTATTGCTTGCATTGATGTCACATGGTGACTAGCTAAGATGCACAGTAAATGCACACAAGCCAGACTTCTGTTTTCTTCGAGAAAAGAAAGTTTGGACTTTCCTCTTGATAAAACCTCCTCTACCCCTTAGCTCAAGACATTATCAGGTCCAGATGGCCAAAGCCCATCAAACTTCAAAGTTGTAATAAAGTCCCTTTTGATGCTTTAGACTTGTATTCAGTACTCACATCCTGGCAGGAAAGAATGCACACTCGTCATCTGACCTTTTGTAATCCTACATGAGAGAATGCAGTGCTAGCTCCTTCCCCCAGTCGGTTGGGCTATGAATACTGTCAACATTAGATGTATTGCCCACTAGAGAAAAGCAGATTCAGATCCGCGTCAATTGTGAGACCATGATTTTAATTAAATGTCTCTTATTTTGGTGTATTTTTGTAAGAACTATATTCCACTTGCCTGTCACTTAACAGTAGTATATCCTGCCCATTGCGGCTCACCAGAATACAAAAAAGCTGATCTGTCAGCAGAGAATGGTTTTATGACCTCCCACACTAACTTTGAGGGTCCCAAATAATGTTGCTGTTTTAGAAATAGAGATGTGGTCCTGGCTGAATCACACAATCGGTTTTGTTGTGTCGGAAAGCATTTTTTGGTTTGAAGTCCTATTCTATTGGTTCCAGAGAGCACATACCATTTTTTAACATTGTGTTTCCATCCATGTTTCCCGCTTTAACAAGAGGGTTTTTCTGTGAAATGTAAAATAATGAAACTCTGGTTCCGGCATCAGTTAATACCTTTGTGGAGGAAATTGATATATTACATGGCCTGCGGTAGCGGCCATGTAGTTAGGGTAAAGTTGCTAAACCCATAGCAAGAGCACTTTTTTCGGGGGCTTATAACTTCGCTCTCCCTGGACGAATCCTCACCAAACTTTGCAGAAAAAGCATATGGGCCACACTGAATTCTTTTGCAAAGATTGGTGAGGTTTGGTCAAGTGAGGGCACAGTTATAGGTGGGTCCCAACATTTATTTTTTTCCATAGACTTATTGGGAACAAATTTCTTTCGCGCCTACAGCTGAAACCACTGGATGGATTTTCACCAAATTTGTGACAGGAGCGGCAGCTTGGTCCCGAAAGTGTGCTTTTGTTAATTTGGTGTAAATCGGTCCAGTAGTTTTTTTTTTAAAACATCCAAAACATAAGGCAAAACAAATTGTGATATCTATGTCTGCTCCACGGGAACACACTTCCCAGTTCGCTCCCCGGTCAGGTCACAGATTGGCTAATCGGCTTGCGTCATGTCCACGTACATGCAATGTGTTCTCTGATTGGCTGGTATGAGGCGTGAGGTGCGTCACATTGTTTCGATGCACCCGCAATATTGGATCCGTGCACACCATGGCGTGGAAGTGAGCATAAATCCAATTTTGGGGAGTGTATTGGTGTGTATGAGTGCTTGGAGAGGGTGGGGGAATAATAGATGGGTCAAATACTGTATTTCTTTAGGTGGGAGAAGGCCTTGATGTGTTTGCGGTGTTCGCGGTCACCACAGTTGTCTGTGGACCTACTGGCTACTTTACTTTACTATGATGTTGGTTTTGGGTCGTTAGTAGAGCATTGGTTGAAGAGGATATGTATTGAAGAGTTTGTGCGTGGGTTGCAATTATTATTTTAGAATGTTAATTGAAGCGGGTAGGTTTTGAGGTGGATGTGTTATGTTTTTGGGTTGTGGGCATTTGATGGGTGTTTGCTGCGGTGGTTGTGGCCAGGGCCTAGAGTCTTGGGTGCATGGACGAAGAGTGCCGTAGGCCTTCGGCCATGCACCCAAGACTCTAGACCCTGGCCACAACCACCGCAGCATAACAAACCCATGGAAGCAAAGATTTTAACTGTGGTAGTGGGCTCCTTAGGGGATATTGTTTCACAAATGTGAGTACTGATTGGCAGTAGTGTAATAGTGCCTATAGGATAGTGGGATGATAGATGATGTGTGTTAGTTTGTTTGTTGGATTGTGTTCAGAATGTTCTTATTGAAGACTAGGAATTTTGTGTTGTATTTATTGGTGAGGTGTTCGTTGCATGGCTGTGTTATGTTGCGGTCTTTGTGAGTCCAATTATTATATGCTTACTGTTTTCTCATGACATGGGTAGTTGGAGCAAACATTTTTTTGAATCACTGTGATAAAAGAAAAAAATCACATGTTAGTGTAGGTAGTTTATAATGATTATTGCATTCCATAGTAGACATTTCTGTATTTTGTCGACCCTCATAGTTAGTACTTTAGAAGTACTATAGTTCAAACCAGTTTACTGTGCACTTTGCTCAGTTACTGAGTTTGTTGATTAAATCATTGGGTCTGTGGGAATAAAATCCATGCAGGATTTAAAAAAACCTTTCTACGTTGTGGTACACTGTATTTCTTTCATTGATTTCAATAGGAGGAATTGAATAGGTGTATGGTTTTTGATTTGGAAGTGGTGGTAGTATTGTTGCAATTAGATAGCAGTTGCGGTATTCTATTTGTTTATTTCTTTTTCCTATTTAGTGGCATTCATCTATCTGTTGGCTTGTTGCAGATGTATGTTTGGGCCAGTTGGATATCTGTCGGAGTATTCTAACTGTTTATTTCTTGTTTTATTTTAATGGTATTTATTTATCTGTTTGCTTGCTGCAGAATCTTGGGGCAGTTAGATACCTGTTGGCGTATTCTAACTGGTCATAGTTTTGAAGTTCAAGTTTTGTTCATGTTCATACACAGATTAGTTATTACATTTTGGTTTTAAGAATATTAAGTAAGCGTTTACAAGATTTGCTGGAAAATCTCTGTTTTAGAGTAATGGTAGTATCATATTCGAACCATCCACAATTCTTTTTTCATATATGCAGTGTAGTGACCTGCATTGGTTGTGGCTCCTGTGTGGTAGATTATACCTATTGTTGTGAAGGTTTTCTTACCAAGTGATACTTGACCATGTGTGAATCCAGTCAGCTTGGAGTTGTTTTTGGTACCATCTGCATTATAACGTAAAAGCATTACTATTATGTATTTACTATGGGCCTCATTACGACCCAGGCGGTAAGTTACCGCCTGGGCCGTGACTTTACCACCATGGCGTAAACTACGTTTACGCCATGGTGGTTGGCGGACTTACCGCCCCATTCCGAGGTCGGCGGGGCGGTAAGTCCCCAATCCCCATTTACCCTTCCCCATTCCCATTTTTGCCCCATAGGGCATAATGGGAGTGGGGAAGGCGTTAATTACGCCACCGTAAATTACGGTGGCGTAATTAACTCCATGGTACCTTAGCGCCATGGATTTTAACACCTGCTAAAAGCAGGTGTTAAAAGCGCCATGGCGCTAAGGGACCTCGTAGTTGGCGGTAAGGGGTCGGCGCAGCTAACGCTGGCGTTAACCCCTTACCGCCACGGTCGTAATGAGGCCCTATGTGTCTGTATTTGTAAGATGGAGCGATTATCGGAATTGCAGGTAGTACTTAATCTGCCATGGTTTGCATTTTGTACAAGTTGCTGAAATAGAATGGATTCACAGTTAGATATGGATACATACACAAAGCATTCATTAGGAACTTCTTCTTGTACTACATGCCTGCAAAGAGTGCATGTATGTTTCCACACGTATGAAATCTGGAAGATTTCATTTATAGGTATATTTTTGTTTTCTAGTACTTTTAGGTAGTACTTTAGAAATCCTTGTGGATCTTCTTGTGAGTTTATAGTGAATTTGACCATTCCAGCAGAGTAGTCCAATTCCTGCCTTATTCCAAGTGTTGTCAGGATTGTTGGTTGCATTTCTATGAAGGACTAACATTTGCAAACACAATTGGTCTGTACCATGTAAGTAAATGTTGTCAACGATTGGTGGCAATTGGAATAGAATATTGATTGCTACATTTACGTAGCAATTTACACCAGATGTATTTGAAAATTTGAATGGACCTGACAGTTCTGTGTCCAAGTCATTTGTTCACAGTGCGCGTTGCTTCTTTGAAGAGGTAGTTGAGTTAATTTGAGCAGTATATTCTTCTTTGGTTGTGGTCCTTGATGAAGTATTAGCTTCTTTTACTTTCTTTGGCAGAATTGCTGTGGGATCCTGCATAGTTTGAGTCTGAAGTAGTTTTCTTTTACAATGTTTTGCTTTTCGTCGAACAGGATAGGTTTTCAGATTGGGGTGTAGAGTGAAAGCTGTCTATTATATTCTAGAATGCAAGAAATATCAGCATTTACTTTACTTGCATCAAAGTTTATTAGAAATAGTCTGTCAAGTATACTTAAGCATGATAGTGCTCCATAGCTCATGCCTCCTTTAAAGACTGTGCTACCAATATCTATCAATGCTTTATCTAGGGTAAGAACTTGTGATTTGTGAATGGTGACTGCGTATGCTAGAGTTAGAGAAAATTGTTCTCTGCGTACATACATGTCTTTGAAAAGAAGGAAGTGGGCTGTTGAGCGTCCTATTCTTTTTACTTCGGATAGTTTGTCAAAGAGAATATTGACAAATTGAATGTTGTTGTCACGTGGGTATGTTTGAAAGCCAACAATTGTACCAAGTGCTCCATTAACTAGTCCTTGCTCCACGTCAAGGGTACATTTAAGCATTACCCTACAGTTTAAAGATAATCTTAATATTATCTCCAAACCAGCTGTGTTAGAGATAGACTTTTCCAAGGTGTTTAGCTGTGTTGTGGCTTGTTAACACATGGGTAGTGTCATACCATGAACTTCTTGTTTGTCTGTGGAGCCAATTGAACTATTGGTTGCATTTCGTTTTTTAACATTGTTTCATTACATTTTGAAAAGCCTGCAAGAGTTGGCATCAAGGACATACAATTTACATTTTTGTTTGCTAATTGTTCCTTGACATCAGTAGCACATGAGTTATGGCCATAGTGAGCATGGATGTGCCTTGTTTTTAATATAGATTGTGCTTCTTGAGATAGTACACCAACTCTAATACTTTTTAAAGTGACAGCATTTGTGAGGTCTGCAGACTGACACACGTTTTCAGTTAATTCTCTGAATTGGAAATGTTGCCAAAGGTTGACATGTCCTATGCTTCCCAGTGTTTTACGGCACATTTTGTGCCCTAATGTTTTAAAAATAAGTTCACCTTTCACTGGTGTTAATTGAGGAAGATCTCCGAAGACAATAATGTGTTTTCCTCCAAAGAGGTCTTCGTAGTCTGTTTTGAGGACCTCTTGTAATCTGCGGTGAATCAAAGCCAACATTAGGTTTGAGATCATGCTCACATCATCTATTAGCAGCATTTTCATTTGTTTGAAAACTCTGCGTAGTTCCATTGCAGCTTCTGGAGAAAGTTTGTCGTAGTCTAATTTGCTTTGGTGTTCTACTGGAAGGAGTAGTAATAGGTGTGAAGTGACACCGCCTATGTTGTAGGCAGCTAAACCTGTGGGGGTACTTACAACAGCTGACAGTTTGTTGTTTGTCAATTGTTGGAGGAACTTGCTAATGATTTTGATTAAGAATGTTTTGCCTGAACCAGCTTGACCACTCACGTATAGCAATATAGGTTTGTAGTATTGGCAGGTACAGTTTATACTTTCATGTTGCATACCATGTTCAATTTGTTTTGTTACTTCTTGGAAAATGCTACGCCGCTCATTGTTTAGTTGTGATTTCAGTACAGCAAAGTCTTCAGTAGATTGCTCATACTGACACATGGTGTTTTCTACTTCTGTCATGGCTAATTCTGGCACATTTGCTATTAGTGGCTGTCCAAGTGGTTCTTGGCTTCCTGTCACAGAAGGTTGACCACTGTCAGGAGTGTCCACATCTAGTTGTGCTTTGAGTTCTTCTTCGTGTTGCTGTTTATTGTGCAACATTGTTTGGTACTGTGCAAAGTTTATGTCTGTTTTAGTGCTTTCATTTGCTTTGAAAGCGTCTTCATAGGAGTCATAGGTATCTAGTAACTCTTCTTATTTTCTCCATGGTTTAAAAAGTTGTAGCAGGGACATGTAATACAGTACTTTATGTTGAGGAGTTTCTAATGACAATTTGATATGATTAATTAAGCTGCGTTTGGTAAGTTTCACTAAGCTGTCTTCACAATTTGCCACTCTGTATCTACCTTTCTTTTCATCTTGTGTAATATTATTTTTGTATGTGAAGTGTTGGGCTACGTGGTATAGAGACATGGTTTGCAAAGTGGTACTCCTGTTTGGGTAGTATGTGTCCAATACATTGTTTTTCAAAAGTGTCTTGGCTGTTGGGATCATTTGTGGCTATTGTTTCTATGTCCTCATATGATTTGAGATCTCTTTTTCTAGATTTAGCAGGACCAAGACTTAGCCATACTATATTTCCAGATTTTCCATACAAGGCAGTACCGGTTAAATGGTCTGCAGCTTCATAGCAGCCACATTCTCTATGAGAGAGCATTTTTATGCCAAAGCTGTACAAATTCTGGGATAGTGTTTTGTCAGATGATATGTCATCCCAGAGGTCCTGAAGCTCTGTTTTCTATGTTTTGGTTAAGTAGGCTGTGACATATCATGCAACTGCAGTGGAACTGTCTGAAATGTACTGCACATCTATGTTTGCATTCCATAGGAGGGCAATGATGTCATTGTAATCATTGATGTATTTTGATTCTTCTGTTTGTTTTATGTAATATGTGTTCTTAGGTGATTTACCTTTGACACTATGACAAACTGAAGACATAAAGTGTTTACTTGACCTGTTGTTGAAACTGGTCTTGGGAAACCAAAGCGGCATTTGGTGTAGTATATCCCTTTGTTTTTATATCTGCAACAACAATATTTTTCACATTTGTGTCTTTGAAATTGTAAAATGTGTGCATGAAGGTCACTATGTGTTGTTTGTGAAGGGATTTCACAAGTGACATATTTTTGGATGAAGTGCAAAACAGTGGCATCACTGTCATGACCAAATTTAGGCACATCTGTAATCCACAAAAGCATGTGGATGTGTGGTGCTCCTCTGGCCTGGTGTTCTTTTCTCCAAAAGAAGTGTTCCACTTCTCTGAGGGGAGGAACAGTTTTATTACAAATGAAGTGTAGCATAGCAATGAAGCGATGATGGACATATCTTGATACATTTACAGGATCTAGAGAGCAGAGGTCTCCTGGTGTTTTTATATCTATGTTTGTTTTGTTTTTGTTTGCTATGCGTAGGAAATCGTGTAAATCTTCCCATGGATATTCTGCGCAACTTATTGTCACAAACCAAGTGGGTGGGCCAAGGTTTCTTATCATACAGCGTACATCTCCGTGACATCTGAACCAGTATTCTTTTGTACCATGCATGTTTGCTAAAAGATTTGTAATGCTTGACTGTAAAATCTCATCTTTTTCTTGCACTTTTTGTAGTAATTCCGTAGCTGATATATTTTGAAAATGGGTACCTGATTTCAATGTGTGTGCAACTCCATAGCATAGAGTTGCTAGTTCACTTTTAAAGAGAAGGTGGAATATTTATTCAACGTTTTGTCTGAATCTGGGGTCGTCAGAATACATTTGTAAAGAGCGGTTTTCTGATGCTGTTATTTGTGTGGGTCTATCATTGTACCTTCCTCCTTTCCCAGTAGGAAATAGTAGTGGAAAGGCAAATACTTTTTCCCATATGCTGATTGGAGATTCTTTGGCTTGTCGCATTTGGTATGTTTCCAGTGCATCATCTATGGGGTCTTTACAGTGTAATGGATGAATTGTATAATGGTCTAAAATATTGGATTCTGTAGCAGGATCTAAAAGTTGAAATTGACCAGTTCCTGATGACTCTTGCATTATTTCAGTGGTTTCCCTCAGGTTTTCTTCAATATTAATTTCTCTGTAGTATACATGTTTGTCTTTTAGATATTGCAGGGCTTGTCTAACTTTATATAAGTCTACGAGTTGTTGACAATTTTTTTGTCTTTTGTAGGTACGCCATTTACTAAGATAATTAAAGATTGATCTATTGGACGTTGCACTCCAAGAGTGTGTACATTTCCTTTGAGATCTAATGGCAAATAAACTACTTTGCCACAAATGCCTTTCTCTAATGCAGAGGGAGGTAGTTTTGCTGGTTTTGGTTGAATGTGTATTATTGCTTGAAATAGGTGCACAGTTTGAATTATGATGCTCTTATATAAATTGAGTTGTTGCAAGGGTTTTGGTAATGGGAATAATTCCAAGTTATTTGTGATAGCACATGAAGGTGTTTGGTTGTTGTCAAGTTTTGCAGTGCAGTAACTACTAAGTATTAAGGGGTCAGTAATCTTGTATTTGTTTTCTGCTATAAGATAGACAGCTAATTGGAACCATTTGGTATCTTCATTGTCTTCTATTTTGTACATTATATCTACAGTTTTTATACTATTTTTATTTTAAAAAGTCCTGCAGCAACACACAAACATGGTTTGGTACTTCATCAGATGTACTTTTAAACTTTAATATTTCTTTTTGTATGTGTGTAAAAGAAGGTTGCCATCTGTACAGTTGTTGCTGGTCTGTTCTAAATCTTTTGCATTTTGTAAGTGGCGTTCAGTTGCAAAATATTTTTTCTGGATATGCTCTATTTCTTTGAGTAGTTGTTTGGATGTACCATGTAGAAGATTATTATTTAAATTGGCTAGTGCCAAAGCAGGTCTTTTGGCATAGTACAGTTTATGGACCAGATTTCTTATAGTTGAATGATGTGTTGATATCATTTTGATATGGTAGAAGGAGCTTTTGCAAATAGGTCCACAAATGCAGACTAATAAATGTCCTTGTAGTCCTGGGTATTTGCGCACTGGACAGGAGTCCATATTTTTTTGTAGTTTCATTTTGAATTTGTCTTTGCCTTTCACATACTGATTGAGGAACTGGCGTAAAGATTTGAAAGATTGTTTGGCTATGTTACACATTGATGTGCATGGCCATTTGTAGACTGGACGTATTGTTTCAGCGGAATTGAGAGATGATACTGAGTTTTCTCGGGATATTTTTGTGAGCAGCGTTTCTTGTTCCATAATGGTATTATTACGTTTTTCATACCCTCGTCCACTGCTATGTATGGCAATTGGGTTTATTTGCTTTTATTTGTATGCTTCTTCAATGAAATATGGTTCTGTGCTCGTGGTGTGACTCCATTCACCTCCACAGATGTTTTTGAAGCTATCTTTGTTGATATTCCATTTATGGAGAAGTCTTTTTCGTAGTTCAGTACTTAGTTTTGTTAGTGGTTTCAGTCTGTTTAAAACTAAAATAAATAATTTCCTTTTGAGAAGGATTGCACTGTCTATAAGAGCTTCTAGGATACATTTTCTACGCTAGGTTTTAAGGGTTGTGCGTGATTTCTCTCCTGTTTTATGAGGTTCTGAAGGACTCTGTGGCGGAAAATGTTTTGCAAAATAATTTTTTTGTATACTTACTTGTCGCTACATCAAGATTTATAGGTGCAATGTTAGCACTAGTGGTAGCTGCAGTGTTGTTAATCACTTTCTGTTTCGTTTTACTTTTTGAAAGAGGAGGCACGTTTTCTGTACTGGAAGCTTGTTTTGTTTCGCTTAATGACTGTATTAGCTGTTTTGTTTGAACTTTTTGTACACAATCTGCTAGTGGTGGATGCTTATTTTTGAGAGTTTTAGTTTGATTTTGTTTACTTTTGCGTTGCTTTCTACGGAGTTTCTTTTTGGTAGGCATTCTTTGGGGTCTGTTGTAGAAAAAAAGAAAGTGTGGGTTGGGATCTTGTGCAGTGTATGAGTGCTTTGTGCATGAGTGTCTGAATATGATGGTAAGGATGTATGTAGGGGTGTGTGATTGTTCAATGGGATGCCACATCAGGTTGGGAAGGTTATTCATGTATTTATGTGTTACTATACTGGTGTTCAGATTACAATATGAAGTATGAAGCTGGTGAGGGCAACCACTAATACTGAATCTAGTGTTGCAGGGTTAGTACACTTGTTTCTTCTAGAATACTAGAATTCTACAGTGTTTGAGTAACAGTTAGATCATTATGGCAGTATTGCACTTAAGTGTTTGGATGGAAAGAGTAGCTTTCTTAAGAGTTCTCCTTCGTACTTCAGACGCTGCTGCTTTTCATGGGAGTGGTCTTCACTGCAATTGTGAAAGAAAGAAGTTAGTAAATGTGTGTTAATAGCACTTTTAATGTAAACATGGATTTCTTAGTTTTTGCAGTAGTAGTGCTTTCTGATATCTGTGCATAGCATGTACATGCACTGTCCTTTGCCTATGTGCATTCTGTATATTTCTTTTAAAATCTGTTAGTTGAATGTACTTTACAAATGAGTGCAATGGTAAGCGCACAGAGCACAGGTGGTGTTATTGGATGTTAGGAGATAGAAGAAATAATCATATGCTTTGTTTGCTATTTTTACAGGGTAAATGGCAGGAAGTATACGGAAAAGTATGCAATGTATGCATTTGTGAAGGTCTGGGAAATAAAGCAGAAGGATTTGATGGGGTCAGCAGCTTATTACTCAGTAGGTCATTACTAAAGTACTGGGTGATTCGGAGGTGCTTGGAGATGGGAGAGTCTGAAATAAAGTAAGGGTTGCAAGGGAGGATCTGGTGTTTGTGTTGCAGATGGAAGGGAAGGGGAGATGTTGTATGTGTTGCTTTACAACATCAACACTGACCCAGCAAGTATCACACTTGCCTACCA